>NC_139354.1:94035966-94635966 GCF_055883805.1 Amblyomma maculatum | reverse complement strand
CAATTTGCCAATTATTTCATTTTATTTTATCAATATCTTTTCTCCGAATGTTTCTCCACGTTTTTTCTTCTCTGTACCCTTCCTTTTCCGCTTTTAAATAAATAGCCAGTTGGTTGTGTGTGCACCATCGGTGTGAACGTATTGTAATTTCGCGTGTGCGTGCGTGCGTGTGTGTGTGTGTGTGTGTGTGTGTGTGTTTGTGTGTGTGTGTGTGCGTGTGTGTGTGTGTGTGTGTGTGTGTGTGTGTGTGTGTGTGTGTGTGTGTGTGTGTGTGTGTGTGTGTGTGTGATGGACAATTTAACTTCGGAAGTCTTCAAATTCATCTAACCAACTAGTCCACACGCAAAGTTCTGCCTGGCCGTACAAGCGTGCCTGTTGGCCACTGGGTATGCGCGTCTGGCTTAAAATTGAAGGGACCTGGGGGATTTAATTCCTCCCAGCCTTCCTACTTAAAATTGAGCAGACCTAACTAGATCCCGCCAAATCGACCACGTGACATGGTCGCTTGGCGTCTCACAAACTTACGACCACCAATCAGTTCGTGCTATATTAGCTGCCAGCTACCGTAACCTGCCGAATGCACATGGCCGTGAACGTACACTAAAAAATCCGAGAACTCCGACATATCGGGTTTTCCGGACATAGGGGCCTTGAATTCTGTCGCGTTGAAAGCATTGTGAAGCGCTGGACTCTCTGCTACCTGAAGTATGGGGTCAGACTGATAGCAGATAAATTAGCAAGGCATTAGATAGGCGTGTTTGTTCTGAGGTGTTTGATCAAAGAATGTACTGGCTGAAAATGAGATAAGAAACAAAGCGCGGTATGACGCAAGCTGAGGCCACTGAAGCGAACTTATATGGCAACGAGGTCGTTCGAAAAATGTAT
This sequence comes from Amblyomma maculatum, assembly GCF_055883805.1. Taxonomy (NCBI): domain Eukaryota; kingdom Metazoa; phylum Arthropoda; class Arachnida; order Ixodida; family Ixodidae; genus Amblyomma; species Amblyomma maculatum. Next base: position 94,635,081 of record NC_139354.1, on the reverse strand, counting down.
AGGTGTGCCTTTAAAACAACCAAGAAGCGCTTTTTACATGGCTCTGAGAATGCTAATTGAGTTTTGTTTGCGGCATATACGATGGATGTTTCTATGAAAGGCCAATGCGAAGTATGAGCCACTTTATAAAATAGTTAGCATTGAACTCAACGTTTCGCTTGAGCGAAATTTACCAAACCTAGGACTAAGAGAGGGAATAACATGCAAATTTTAAGAATTCAACTTTTTTCTCTGCTAACTTTTTTTTTTTTGTGGAGGTTATTGCAGTTAGTCGGTGGGGAATTTTCTCCTGTATAGATCGAAGACATTTTTAAAGAGAAAGAGCACCGTATAAAAGCACTCATTATGTTACTTTATTTTTATTGCGTGAGAAATTAGAACCTTATGTTGAAAACATCTGCCTGTCCGTCTATCTCCGTCTGAAGCTGCAGTTGGTATGTTTGAAGACGTTAGAGAGTTAAGTCTTCCTTCCCGCCTTCGAAAAATAAGGGAGGGCGGGATAAGACGAGGAGAGGGGGGGGGGGAGGCAATCCTATTTCTCTCAGCTTCAGTGGAGGGCATGTAGGGCTTGTCACACTGTGATTGATGTATTTGATCAGAAGAGGCGGGCCAGAAGTGGTGCGTGGCACACAATGGCCGAGACTGAAACAGGCTATAGTTGCTCGTCTTAATTCGTGAGCGCAACTGCCAGCTTTGTTCCAAGAAAACCGTAACGTTTGAACTGTCTGACAGATTGCATTGATCGTCAACACTTTCACTTGCTATGTCATGGAGAATTTGTACCCGGAACTCAGGAAGCAAACCGCATTCCAGCATGGCGTTTAATTCAATTCATTAGAACATTATCGTTGCTATTGTTCTCGCGTTAAAAGCTGGGCATCTGGGCATCACAGCCTGATATAAGCCAGATAATTGTACAAAAAGTCACTGTCTCGATGATCGGTACACGATAACAAGACAATAATAGAGAGTGCCCTAAACAACGCGAAAAGAAGAACAAAATATAAAGATTCTACATAATCACTCTACGCATAAATGATTAGAATAGAGAAATAATAGGCATCGACGACAAATAGGTGAGATCCCGAGAGAGTGTGTCAACGGTATGATCAAAACCAAAACAGCAGAAAAACTTCCCAGCTGTTAGTCTGAGACCAAGACCCCGCTGACGGAAGCCATTCTGCCCATGCATGCAGCTGGAGGAACATGCTCGACGCGTTCCTCTCGTCTCTGCAGTGCTGTACCAGCAGTAGCCTCGCGGGGCCCCCACCAGCACTGCCCTGGCCCGACCCGACCTGGTGCAGCGCGGGCGCTGCGCCGTCTGCAGCTGTGGGAGGACCAACGTACCAGCAGCCTCACCAGCAGTGCCAGGAAGTGGCCACCATGTACGGCTCGCAGCAAGAACCGCGCCACCGGGACGCCATGTTGGCCGTCGCCACAGGGATGTCCGAGTGGAGGCCGCAGGAAGAGGACGAAGCCCAGAGCCAGGCTTCCTGGGCGCCCTGCGATGCCTCATGGGTAGGTGGCTTGTCTCAAGCCGTTGTGCCTTCCCGCATGCTAATGCTTCGTGAGAAGGCGAAGGTCAAACACGGAGACTTGTTTCGTGTTGAGAACAGGACAACGAGTCTGTTAATTTGTAGTTGCTGAGGGTTGGGGCTCTGAACAATGTGCGCGGAAAATCTTAACGCTACATAGAGTGTCTGGCTGGTACCGAAAAAAATTAGTATCCGCAGGAAGAAATGTTAGCATGGCCATGTGTTTTTGTATAGTTTGAAGTGTCGGCGATCGTCGCGATGGCTATGAGTATTTTTAGAAGCAAGCATTAAACAGGAGGTCGGATCAGACTCGAATTCCAGCTGAATAATGTGTTTGGCCTCGATCGCTCACCGTCCTAATCTCACTGCGAAGCGGGTAGTGACTTGTCCTTATCGGCTAGGTACTTCAAGAAAGAACCAGGGGGAGGTCATAACATTGTCACTAATATTTAATGCAGCTATTTCTGTGGCGGAGTAGTATTCGCCTATAGCTCCGACAGAAATAGTTAAAGCGTTCAGCTCTCAAATAGGCTATAGTGATTCTCTTCTGAGTGTCCTCGATGCGTCCTACACAGGCGACGCCTCGGTTCCTGGAAGAAGAGACCTTGCAGTGCATCCCTCAAGAACGCTCGCTGCTCATCAAGAACTGCCTCAAGCTCACCATCCGACAGCGCAGGGAGGCGCTAGGCCTCGGGGACATCGAGCCGGAATACAAGTCTCCCGGACCGGATCAGGTCAGCTGGGCCCACCATAGCACAGTGAGCCGCATTGTTAACCAGCGCAAGTGTCCTCAGTGTTTGCTCTGCCAAAAAGAAATATTCACTTACTAATGCAGAATGTATTATCTATTGTAATGTGAAAGCATGCATTTCTTGCCTCATGCTTCGCCTGACTAATGTCATTCGCACCTGTTACTCGTCCAGAGATCGATAACAATGAAATCAATCACTGATAATTAATTATGATAATTATGATTTGATTATTCATAGTCATGGTTAGTCATATCAATATCCATTGTCAAGGTTAGTCATAGTAATGGTTAGACAGTCATAGGCATGGTTAGTCATGGTCATATTTATGTTTAGTCATAATCATTGGTAGTCACACTCATGGGTCATGGTTACAGCGCATGAAGCCATAATAGGTCAATTTAGAGGGCGCCAGTGCGTGCCAGACAAATGTGTACATGCCAGGCGTTGCCATAGTAACAGTGGTGGCCCCACTGCATGCTCAAAAGAGAAATGCTTTCGCATTGCCGCACGTAAGGAGGATTAAGTGCAACCGGAAGTTTTTGGCTTAAGAGCGTGATACCTTTACATTGCAGTGGTCGCGCATAGAGGTGTCCTGTGCAGTGGGCATCAGAGTTGTACTTAGCGTTACAGTTGCGTACTGCTGATAAAGAGAGGCGAAATCAGCAAGCACATGTTGGAAATGGTGCAAGCGTCCCGATCTGCTTTTGAGTTGTAGTATATCGCTATATTAACGCAGAAATGTCACTGAGGCCCAGCGCGTGTGACATTTGTCGTCTTGTTCCCTGCGCTACCTTTGAGCGCATTACACTTGTTGTTGTGCGTTGTATGTTTCGATTCAAAGCTCTGCGCCGATATTGGGAGAAAGCTGCTTTCATATTTGTTTGTCGTCCATGCTTCGAAAGATAACTTAGAAGCTTCAAAAACACGGTGCTCATTGCAATAAGTGCCTCTTGTGATTCACACACGCATATCGAATCGTTAGAAAATTAATCAAAAAGGAAATGATAATAACGTTACGCCGCACAACAGTTAAAAGTTTTTTGCCTCTACTTTACTAAAATAAAAAATAAAACGCAAAAATGACTTTAGATGACTGAGGTATTTATCCTGTTTTTGATTCCGCGTTAAAGGCGCAATAACAGCGTCACATGGCAAGATACGAAAAAGTAGTTAATGCGGTACTAAAATAACATGTCAATAAATGTAAACGTAAGCGTTGCGTATATTTTAATAAAATCTTGCTGCCTAGCACTTGCACCTTGACTTTTCTTACTTCGCGCACAAGGTAACGATTTACATATAAGACTTGTATTAGAATCTTTGGAATGAATTATGAGAAATGTCGTATTGCTCAAACTGACCATTTCCTTTTGGCCCCGTATGCGCACGTTCCTCTTGTTAGAGCTACTCGTTGGATGCTGTTTCATGCCTTGGGGAGAACCGTCGCGTGCGCGGATAATGATGAGCCATCTTCTGGGCATAAACTTTACTAGTCCTAACTAACGTCGAAGAAAGCGGGTGTCTGCCTTCGTAGCGTTCGTGTTCACACTCGACCAGTGTTTCTCAAGAGAAAATGCCCCGGCAGACGCAGTCGTAATTGTAATTTACCGTCGATAACGATGAGCTGTGCCAAAAGCTCCGTGCGCGAGGATAATTAAGCGAAAGAAGGAAAGCATAAACGATTGCCTCCGCCTCGTTATAATGCCCTTATATACAGTGCGTCCCATGCGGCCGCTCCTCGAGCGGCGTCGGGAGGGTTAGGCCCGAGTCTGGTGCCAAGAGGAACGGAGAGGTGCTTCTCTCGCTGGATTCAGCGCCGCGCGCATTCCGGCGGCAGCGGCTGGCGAGGTGAAAAGCCAAGGCCCTCGCCAATGCAGAGAATACGACGAAGAACGGTCCTTGAGGCGTGCCTCCGTTATAGCGCACGTGAGGGCCGGCCGCCTTTGCGAACAGCGTATTTCAAAACCGTCAAAGGCAGCCGCGGTGCCGGGCTCGCCTCTTTTCTTAAATACCGTGTTTTTGCGAGCATAAGCGGTGAGGAATAGGCACCCAACCATCCTCAATGCCACATTTTTTCAAAAATAAAATAAAGAGAAACCCTTGGAGTCTGATGTAGAAAAGTAAAAACTGAAATTTCGGTTGGTCGGCCAGATTGTTTCGAACTGCTTACTCTGGTACAGGAGCTCAAATGTACCGGTGCGAATACAGTACGTATAATTCACGTGAATCAAGCATGAGTGCACATGTCACCACAGTGTTAATGCACTCAGCTTGCTTCGTACATCTGTACATTGCTTGATACACAGTTCATTTAGAGGATCACACAACTGGTGGCCAAAGCGTTAATGTGCGAGTTAATGTGGAGTGGTAACAACTGCGAATAAAGATCATAATGAGCTCCTGCTATCAGAGTGCATTTTGTACAAATTAATGTCTTGATGGGTGCTGACATGATCGAATTTTGGGTTCCAATTAATGAAAGAAGGAATTAAGGTTTGAGACGCTGTACTTCTTTCTTACGAGAGGTTCCTGAAAAGTATGGTGTGACTGCGACCTGTTGATTCCTGGCTTACTGCCTCTGATAGCCACTTAAGTCTTTTTGTTAGATGTTTCCTCGTTTTCATGATTGAACGGCCTGTGCACGAGCTTGCTGTGAGCGCGCTTATTGTGGCTACTTTCTCATCGATCATTATTAAGATGCGCTCCATCGTGCAACACAGTTTAAAGGGCACAATCAATTTTTTGCTTGTCCAGGTTAATGCGGTCTTTGAGGCTGGTGTTTCTTTGCGCTGAATGATTAACTTACCGCTATTTTTCAAACTCATAAGCAAGAAAGCCTATAGATGGCCATCCTTTATTATTACTTTGTTTTGCGCGTACAAAGCCTTGAAATCTTTTGGATAGGGTAGAGATAAATAAACATGGAAAATGGCTGTAAACAAACTCGACTTTACACGGCCGCGCAGAGAAATTGTGTGGTGCGCTAACAGAAGGTGATCGGAGCGGGCTGGATTCACTTAGCATGTTAGACAGTAATAAACCAGAAGCGTAGTCGGTGCTGGCATGATATCACGATCTAATACACTGTCGGGCACATATGGCGCAAAACAACGGGGCTCTGCTTACGTTTTCAGGGAGCAGGAAATCAGACTACAGTTGTGGCATTCGCTACTGCCTGCCGAAACAGATCAGTGTTCAATTGATTTTCATTCACATTTATACAAATTTTCAGATTTATACCTCTCAATAATAGAGTCGAAAGCTGAGCTAGTTGGTCACACATCTCTTGGAAGAAGGCAGCAGAGCAGGTAACAACACAATGTTATACCTGCTCACATCACAATGTTAAGGTTATGAAAAGGATGAAGAACAAGTTAGCAAGAGAAATGTATGAGGCATGTGCAGTATGTGACTTGGGAGACCAATGTGTCAGTATGCCATCAATGGTTTTGTTGAAGAAGGAATTAGATTTTTTGCGCAAACAGGCAGGATGTTAATGACAAGGAAGAAGTTGGCTGCAGACGTGAAGTGAAGGGAGAACATGTGCGGTTCCTTGTTAATATAGTCAGTGCAGCGTTGTCCTTGTGTGTGTGTGTGATTCTTATGCTTTGTGCTGTTAACTGCTCTTCTCCCTTCTTCCTAGAGCTTTATACCCCTCAAATTGTGGACAAATCCTTGGAAAGTGTTTTAGAACGGGATGTTCTCACATGGTGTAGAACTGCATTATAACGATGAATATATCCACATTTCTCCTTCCGGTGGCTTGTAGATTTTGCTATTTATTGGCAAAATATTCTACGAACAGTTATAAAATTCCTTGATGCGAAATTTTAGCGTTGTTATTTAAGCGCTGTTTGCTGCGATATAGTGATACCAAGAATTTGACGGATGCTCGTATGCATATGCATGTACACTTAGAAGTATTTTTTTTTTCTCTCTAGCCAAAGAGAATTTCTCAGATGAAGAGAAAGAGCCACGAGCCAGAAAAAGTTAAAGAGCCACGCGTGAGCTCGTGGTTCTTCTTTCACTTCTTCTGAGAAATTCCCTTTGTCTCGGGGCTCGTTCTCGCTTGTTTACATCGGGAACGTCACTAACGGCACCAAAGGTGACGTGCATCAACCACCGAACGGACTCAAGCGATTTATGTTCTATGACAGCCTTAAGAACGCGCCGTGAGTGCAGTAAAAAATTCAGTACTCAAATATTGCTTCCTATAAGAACTTCAGGCCATTCCTATCAACATGTGCATAAGAGCATCGTAAATTACCGCACTGTTGCCTAACAATTACATGTGGTTGCCCAGAAAGGTGCACTTGTTCAGCCGGCGTGTTATATTACCATCATCCTACTCCTTAATAGACCGAGGCTGGTTGCTACCAGCCAGGTTGCTAAAAGCGATTCAGGGTACCCTTTCTGGGGGATCTAGCTCGTGCATGTATCACGGGGATTTTTTTTTTCTTTTTTCATTTCATGCTAAACTGACCGAAGCCGCGCCGAGAAGCGGCGACGAAGATATGTGGCCTTGAGAGGCGCGGCTTGCGGATCCCGTTAATTTATGCACGTTCGCCAAATGAAACCAAGAAAAGAACGTGTGCCGGTTGCTCGGCAAAGCCGTGCTGAGTGTATTGGCCTTGACTGACACCGCAGGTCCCTGCGAGCGGCGACGCCGCATAGGTTGGGCTTTGCTCGACAAGCCGCACCGCTCGTTTCTCTGTGTGTCTGTACGCGCGTAACGGCTTTCGAGGCAAGCTTCGAACTTTGAACTCGGCGTCTTTCTTTTCCACCTGGCCGGATAGGTAGGAGGAAAAACACGATGTACGCGTTGTCGGCGGCAGAGGTCGCGTACGTGGGCCCAGCGTTCGCCGACTGAAGATGCTTTTGCCAGGAGGAAACAGTTGTAGAATGGGTTGCTTATCCGTTTTAAATATCCTTATCTTTTCTTTTATGGCTTCAAGCCTCGCAATGTTGACACGATTTGCTTTCTTTCGGAAATGGGAAAATGAAGGCATGGTTCAGTTTAGGTAGCTGCAGTTTCTACTCATACCCTGATAAGATGTAGCTGGAAAGCCTCGTTCAACGTTCAGCCGCATTGGTTCAAATATGTTTTGTGGACATAGCTTGAACATTGCATGTTTCATTAAGATTAGTGGTTGTTTAGAAAAACTGCAGAAAGAACACGTGGTTACTGAAAATATACACTTAAGCCTCTGCAAACCATCCCTGGTCATTTCAGTTATGATTTCAGCCCGGTATAATTTATAAGTAGTACTAACTGTGATGGTTATTAGACATTTGTTCAAAAAAATATTTCTACTACGCGAAACAAAATACTGCTTCTTTGCAATAGGGTCTTTTTATCACAAGGGGCTACCATACATGAGAAAATTCCAAAAAGTAAATCTTACAGCATTAGACGATCGAATAAAATTGTGCGAGTTCTCAAGCATTCGTAACGTATCCAACAGACTTTGAATAAAGTCGAAAATTTCACAAAGTATAAATTAAGCTTGCCGTATATTTTTGGTGGCTGTTCAAAAAATAGCTGTCCAACTGATATGCTGCACACAGCTCTGCCGCGATGTTCACGCGCGATACGTAGCATTTTGCCATAACGTCGTCTATTTGAGTGCCGATGTTCATAATGCTTAGATGTCACCTACAAGATTGCAAGACAACGCATGGCTTAGAAAGGTTCAGCAAACCTAGCATATATATGGGAACCTGGAGAAAAGCAGCAGGGGGGGGGGGGGGGCGATATCGGAAGCCATGGCACATACATGGGATCATTTTCATTGCTTTAGCCTGATTTGCAACTTTGATATGGCTGTATTATTCCCGTCCGTCATCAAAGGCAAAACCTAATCTTCCAATATAGCGTGCGACTTGACGGCCCTATTGTTAATATGCAGAATTTTCAGCTTTGACTAATTTTCCGAGGTTGGCGTTGCGCCTTCAGTACCTGTAGCTACCGTAATTAACTCCATAATTCAAATTATGATGCCAAATGCTGCCTCTGGCACTTCACTGTTTTATGCCAATGCTCGATTTAAATAAGCATTCATAGAAGTAGCGAACTGTATTCAATGAGAAGTCGGATTGATATTCGATTCGACTGTATTACTGTTGCTTTCAAAATCTATTGGTTTTTCGGCTGCATTATTACAATTATATTCGGTCTGCCAAAACGTACAATGCGCATGACCCTACTCATTAGACATTTGTACATGAGTAATTCTCGATCCGTATGCCCTGCAACAGTCAGCTAAGAACAAACTATCGTCGACCATGTTTTGATTTAGTAAGGCAGAATATTCTGTCCTGAAATTGCTCACGTTGACGGTGTTCTTATGACATGGCTGCGAGAAACAGGCCCCCTACCCTGCTGCTTTGATTGGACGGGTATATTGAGGGTGTAATGATTGATTATCGATGCTTTAGCAAAATAATAGTAATATGAGCAGATAAAGAGCATCTGTTAGGTGAGCAAATACGGGCGCCGGTGGAAGTACTAGCGTCAATCTGACCTTAATATCTTATCTGTGCAAACTTTGAGGAAGATTGGCTACAGTTTGCGGAGTTGCCTCCGAAGAGCAAATTGGCTGGTGGCAGTCCCTTAGCGGTAGAACACTGGCATCCGCCATGCTCTTGCGACCCCAGATTGTAACAAAATCCGCTCGCTCAACTCCCAAAGAACTGAACTTGCCATCGCTTTGGTGAAATCCTGCAGCCTTTATGGCACTTGCCTACCCAGCCCTTTCTGGAGCTTATGTAGGCGAGTACTCTCGTTGTATATCCGGCCGCTTGCTAATCATCGCACCTGTTTGTGAGCCACTGTTTTCTGTGAAGGCAGGCATCGCGAGGCCGTCGGTGACTCGTGCGTCCAGCTGAGCTTCGCTGTCGACCTGTTGCGTAAACGCCGACACACGCTGGGCGCATGGGGGAGCCGTCGACGTCATGATCCTCCCGTGCTCTACCTAGCGAGAGCGCTGGAGGGACGCAGCGGGAGACTTCACCTCCAGTGCCTTATTCCTTCGCTCCCAGCGGTCGCGAGGTGTCTTGGGGCTGACCCAAAAGCAATCAGCATCAAAAAAATATATATTCTGTTTACATTGACCGGGGGTTTTAATGCCCGCGCTCCACTAAAAAAGAGTGAAGGATGTGAGGCGTGGGCAATCTCGCAAAAAACAACGCAGTGTTTTTACTTACCGACTCGACGATATGAAGCGAGAGGGTGATGTGTCTTGCCGATCACTTTTACTTCCGGAGTCTTCGTCATCGGAATTCCTTACCACAAAGCACCGCAAGCGCTTAACATCTTTCTGTGGACGTCACAGCAGGTATAGAATCTACAGGTTAATTTAGCTGTTCGACACGATTTCATGGCAATGTTTCCTAAAGGCAGCACGGCTGTGAGATGGCTCGTTGCCGTGCACGATATTGTCGACATGAAGTTCACCAGAAAAGGAAGTTGCGATGAAGTCTTCCAGAAAGATAGTAGAAACACTCGTAGCCTCTACACAAATTACTTCGAAACAATTGAACAGCGTGCATTTGCAATAGTGACGTCGACATTAACGTTGCATCCCTGAGCACTGCCCAACGCAACAGTTTGATCAGGACCTTGTTATTTTATATTTCAGAAGAGCGTGTTGTCGGGCTAGTTGGTTCTGCATAGTATATAAGAGAAATGCGCAACAACTTAGACAGGACACAGGCCGCGAATCCTTGTCCTTTTGAATTTGCCCTTTTCACGATTGTCGTGAGCGCCACATTCGTCATCACGATCTATTGCCATTTGGCGCTTTGGGAAAATAAATAAATATAAGGACAATGACTGCGGTCATAATGCCGACAAGGGATAGCATGGAATCGGCTGGCTTCTAAAGTCCATCATCCTTGCTAGTTTCATATTGCCGTCAAACTCTGCTATTTCCGTCTACATCCTTATAATTCGCTGTTACCATCTTTTCTTGTCGTGTTTACTATTCCTTAGATCCCAATATTGACCCCTGGTGTTTCCCCTGCTACACTAATACATTGCCTGCCATGAGTTATTATCTTGTGAGAGCTGCGCAAGGCCTTTTCCACATCTTTGCTTCTTCCAGAATATCGATTTTGAGTTTCCTTTCTAATATACATATCGCTCTCTAAAATGTACGACTGTGACGATGTTTCTACTTCATTACAGGGTGATAGGATAAACATGTTCAGGATGATGTAATTTCAGCGGGCAGGGGCCATTTTGGTACGAAGCAAGGTCGGCTCTGAGTACCGGAAGCGAAGTCAACGGGGTGCGGCCCAGAAGTCGATACTGCACAAGCACAAGCCACGTCGTTAAGATGGATGGGTCGGGCCCGGTCCCGTTAACACGAAGAGCACGAAGGCGTCCACCTCGAAGCGGGGGGCGATCTTTCGATTCCTCTGTTCGCGCGCGTGCTGTGATGGACGCTCTTCTTGTTCCTCCGTTTCACCACGCTCGGAAGACATTGCTCTTCTTTTCTGACGTACTAGGCACGTGGGCGCGCCCGTGTTGGCAGGCTGGTGATGTTGGGCGTCGGTCACCCCATTGGCATTTGTTTCAAAGGAGATGCTGCCTAATCAAGTTTGTGTTTTCTAGCATGCTGGGATTCCCCTTCACTGAAGAGGCCGCAGGGCCAAGATGCCTCGAGAGCTCCTGTCGGAATACATGACGCGTTCAATTTGTTTTACCGGTATATCCGCGGAAATACGCAGCGGGAGCGATAGCGTACGTCAAAAGACGCGTGTTCGGTGCTCTCATTTCCGGAACGCGCTCTTTTGTGGCCGTTAATGCATTCTCTCGCTACGCCTGGCAGCCCTTTCATATAGGTTACATCATCCTGGGGGAATGCTGCAGCCTGTTATTAAGGATGTACACCGTTGGTCAAAAGTTCTGAAGCCAGAATATTTTCGTCATCATTAAATGCCAAAGGGCATTTAAAATGCGAAAAAATGATTCCTTATCATAGCAAGAAACTGTCTCATATCATATCTCATATCATATCATATCATATCATATCATATCATATCATATCATATCATATCATATCATATCATATCATATCATATCATATCATATCAAGGTACTTTAGTACTTAATGACGGCTTCATTTTGGAGCTGAGACGAAAGTACTTTGGCTTCAGGCCTTTTGACCAAGAGTGTACCTTATAAGAGTCGTAGCATTTTGAAACTCGCATAACGTTTCCTAGGCTGCTAGTTTTATAAGCCTACAAATCGTCTAAAAGTTTCATCCAATAAATGGTGTCTAGAGAACAGCGAGGAAAAGTGAGAAACATCAGCGTAATTGAGTGGGAAACGTCAGAGAATAACTCAACGCGTAAAAAAGAATGTTAGACACGGCATCGAAAATAACCAACGGCGTATACTTTCGAATTCTTCATCAATGTACAATGCCAGAACCGGTGCTAAAACATATGAAAGCTTCATGATGTGAATGCGAGTTCCTGTGAGCTAACCTGGAGCACAGGCATGCGTTATCAGTAGATGCGTAGGGATATAGATTCGTCCTGCGAGATAGCTACCTACACTCTTAATTCTGTTCCACATTGTGCCAGTTATAAGTGGAACTTTTTAAAAAAAGCTCCCTTTATAACCGGGACGTATGTGGAACAGAATTAAGAGTACAAAAAAGCACATTGTGAAGAAAAGTGAGAGACTCCCAGACGATCTGATGCGATGAAGTGCGCAGGCGCGCCGTCGCAGTGCCTCAGTGGTTACGGCGCTTGACTTATACTGAACTGGGGAACTGGGTTCGTTCTCTATCACGGCGTCGATTTCTCGATGGAGGCAATGCGCTATGTGCGCATTGTGCGATGTCAGTTTTCGCATGTGCAGGACACGACTTGTTTTTAGTATTGAACCCCGTGAAACACGGTAACTCGAACCACCTTTGCAGGCTGAAGTGTTCGAAACTATTTTACCCCAGAAGGAGTGCAGCGGGGTTTGCGGAGCCTCTTCCAAGCGCTCACCCCTGTGAGAGCCGGGCGCCAGGCCGGGGGACGCTTGTACCCATTTTTACCGGTGGGTGTCCGGCGGCGGGTTTCGAACGAACCATCTCCCGCAGTCGAGACGGACGCCCTAACCACTAGGCCGCGACATTGTGCGATGTCACTATTGTGCGATGTCACTACGTGCGCGGCAACTGCAGATGGTCGAAACTATACCATAGCCCTCCACTGAGGCGTCTCTCATAGCCTGAGTCTCTTTGACATTTTCAGCCCCGTAATTCATAGAAATTGTGTATGCAGAATGGACTTTTAGGACGAGACTTTGTAAAGAAATTCCGTGCTGGGCTTATTTGCGGGTCTACTTTGGCCGACTTTTGTGGTTTTGTACTAGTTGTTTTATGGTTTACATTTACCGCATTTATGCCTCGAGTAACATTGGCTGCCTTTTTGAGTAGTAGGTTTTTATTGTTCTATATATTTCTTGAACTGCACGCATTTTGCCTTCCCTAGATGCGTTTCGCTGCGATTGATGAGACGATACGCGTGCTCGTTTTATGGGTGCCGATTTCTCCCTCTCCGTGCGTATTGCTACAGCTGCGCTTGTCTAGGATGTGTGTTAGTAAGCCATCCATTTTTCTGCATGGAAGCGAGATTGCGTACCTGCATCCTACGTAGCAACACATGTTTTTGCTTGTCCACTTCTTGATAGGGTGGTCACTTTTTTGATATATTGTGTTCCTTCTTTGAATATACTTTTAGTTGTGAGTCAGCGCTCGTCTTGTGTTCCTTTGCTCTGGTGTTCTTCTCTTGCGCTGTTTTTCCTTCGATTATGTTCCACCAACTCACCCATTTGGCTGTAGTGTTGCTCTTGTCTCTTAAATGCTGCCTCTGGCGCCTCTGTGGGGCACCTGCTCGCCTCTCGTCGGGGCGCTTCTCGCAATTGGCCCGCCGCAGGTGCTGCAAGCTTCACTCCGTGGAAAGACAGTTCAACATGCTTGTTTTTATGCGTCGCAAGTTCCATGTGTAGCAGCCAGCAGGTTCTGGGACAGCATCGTCGACCTCAGCAATGACTTATTCATCGTTCAATCTCCTTTTGCTATATGTCGACCGCCTTGCTGTGCGTGAATCGACAGCGTGAGATATTTCGGGCTCGGATAACCGTGTATACGCGTGTGTCTACTTTATACGGACAGTGAAGTAAATGCTTCCTTCACACTGAGCCCAGAACCAGCATCCACTTCAGCTCATTGCATTCCTGACGCCTTCGTATTTTTATTCCGCCACATTTCTTAATCCCTTGCTTTCAACAAAAAGTGGGGACATAGAGTATGTATCTTCCCACGTATTGATGAGCACGAAGTATTTGCAGTGCCTTTAGTAGTTACCATTTCTGAAAAAGAGTACAAGAAGGCCGCCCTCGTTGTCAACCCTGTTCATTACCTTTATCTACACCAGCTCGGCTGTGGCCATGCAAGAGCCAAAATACATGTACACTTTATTCAGTGATTATATCTGGTTTTTATTAAAGTGTATTGCAACATTTATGTTCATATAGATTCTCGGCAGTAGGGGCTGTTCCATGCGTTTGAATATGTGAACTCCAGGAATATTCGTTGCAGGGCTATTTGATTCATGCTCGTAAACCTATATAAACGCAACAAAGACGACACAGAAGGCAAGAAAGACAGAACAGGGCGATACCTGCAACTAATTCATTAGGAATAAGCGAGGAACGCTTAAATACTAAAAGATGGACACATGATCAAATCAATAGCGCTTGCACGAGCAAGAATGCATATCAGAAAGGCTCAGGTAACTCATCTCGTCTTCTCACATGTCAAGAAATGCTACCTTGTTATAAATGTTTACTGATGGTATACTGACACAATCGCTCCCACATTTCTTGATTCGACAAGCCTCAACCAACTCCCTCGTAAGAGTGTCAGAGCTTTTACACACAACTCTAGTTCCCTGGAGACAAGTATCGCACTTTAGGAAATTTTCTTTGTCACATTCGTTTATTCGCGCAGGTAGTTGAGACACAGTATTGGTCCGTAAGGACAAATTACGCTCCCGTATAGACGCTCATTAATACACCGGCCTGATTGTCCAATGTAAATTGTCCCACATTTCAAAGGAATACTGTACACTACCCCTTTTTCGCACTTCACAAACCGATTCCGATGCTTAATAGAGCAGTAAACATTGTTGTCATTGTCACTGGACACCCACCGACAGAGGGAAGAAGGTTTTCGAAGGGCAGAAAAAAAACCACAGGCACATTGCACTTTTTAGCCAATCGCTTGAATTATACGCGACTTTATGTTAATGTGAGATAATCAGTGATTTTAATTACTTAGTAGGTTTAGCCACCATTTTGTCATTCCTTTTTCCTTCTAGTTTGAACATTTTTAGCAAAGCTTCGGCAACAGTGCTGACCATGAGCGACGGAAAGCCCGCTCGTTTTAGCTTCATGATCTGATCGTCAAAGCTATCCTGCGCTTTGTGACTGCAGGATTTCCTGAGCGCCAACTCAAGGCACATGAGAGCTAGGGCACATTTTACTGTCGTTGAGTTCTTTTAATTATATGCCAAAAAGGGTATTGCTTCTAAATGCGGGAAAGTTTACATTGGAAAATCAGGCCGGTGTATTAACGAACGGCTACGAGAGCATAATTTGTCCTTACGGACCGCTACTGGGTCTCACCTACCGGTGCACATTAAGGAATGTGAGAAAGAAAAATTGCCTAAGTGCGATGTTTGTCTCCAAGGGACTAGCGTTTTGTGTGAAAGCTCTGACACGCTGGTGCGGGTTGAGACTTATCGAATCAAGAAGTGTGGGAGCCACCGTGTCAGTATCCATCCGTGGCAATTTATAATAACAAAATTGCATTTCGTGACATGTAAGAAGACGAGATGAGTTATCTGTGCCTTTCTGATATGAATTCTTGCCCGTGCAAGCGCTATAGATTTGATGATGTGTTCATCTTTTAGTATTTGAACCGTCCTCGTTGTTTCCGAATAAATCAGCTGCAAGTATAGCGCCCTGTCCTGCATTTCTTTCTTGTTGTGTCGTCTTTGCTGCGCTTTTAAACGTTTTACGAATATCTGAATCCTCATAGAGGACATCACGAAAAAGGTATAGGACAAAACTGGTATACCGGCATCTACGAAACTCTGTGTGCCTCTGCCTGTGATCATCTGCGCTGGAAAAGAATGAACCTGCGCATTGTAAAGAACTGCAGCTGCGTCTAATTTTGAAGACTCTGATAATCATGCACAGCATATTGTTTATCAAACTGAGTGCTTTACACTTTTACAAGTGTAGAAGGAATTTGAGTTTGACACAGTAGTCAAAGCCCTTGATCCAGTCTTGGATTTCAGTAGACTGTGTTAAGGCCGTACGTTTTAATGCGTAAAAATCACTAGCCTTATTTTATTTCGTCAGGGTGACCGGGAACACTCCTTCGAGCAACCACTGAAAGAAGAAAAGAAAAGAAAGTCGCCATCAGTAGGTTTGTTAACCACTGCGCCAATATATTAACCGGTTTCTTGACGCGGTAAGTCGCCAGTATTTCATGCTGTGCTCCAGATGCCGTTGCCTTCATTGTTTTCATCTCCTCTGCACAAGCTGCGCTAAGGACGGCAATTAGACCTCATCCATCCTAATGAACGCTGTAAGCACCATTAACTAGTACCTAAAGAAGGCAAGGCCGCCTAATCCTAACAAAAGTCTTACACAGCAGTTGAATACTTAGATAAACACGTTAAGATGTGGTAGAGTAAGATCAGCGAAGCAAAACGTAGCTTAACTAGTATTGGATCATGATTCTGCATGTATGTGCATTTTTAGACAAGCTTAATCTTTTTTTTTACTATGAATCTCGCTTGTTGAGTGAATAAGTAAAGGATAGATAGCATCTTTCTTTTACATCGCACTTTTAAGCTTACATGGCCGCCTTATCAAATTACCGGAGCCCTCGCAATGACGAAATGTTAGACCAGGCAGAACAGTGCCGGCTGAATAATTAATTAGTGTCGGAGAAAGAATGCCGCTAATAACATTATCTCCTTTACAATCTCTCTTTTTTCTTTTTCACGCCAGCACGAGACACGCCAAGCCGCAGACGTCTATATATTTAAATGAGAGGAATGCAGCTTTCTATAGTACTTATATCCTTTTAAGATATCGCCTTCAATGGGGCGCCTGTGCGCTGAAGGATGTAATGGTTTCTCAAATGAAAGCTCGTTTCTAACTTTCTGTTGCCAGACTTTATCGGCGTTTTAAGTTCTTGGCATCCGTACAAATGCTACTGGAAGATCAAATAACATCTTTAAGGAACTCATCAGTGAACGTCGAACCGCGGACATCTCCACCTAACGCAGAAGAGTCTATTAAGGACGCGCGTAATATCGCATGTTTCCTTTTTATTCTCATGTTCCGCAGCACGATTAACATTCCTCCTTTCTTTATCTTTGCTATTGCTCCCAACGCGATGAACATCGGCGCACAAACGTGTATCGTGAGGTAGAAGCGGAGACGGAAAAGGGGTGTCGTAAGCAGGGACGCGCATTGTGTTGTCGCGTGTCAATGTCTCTCCCTCTCAGCACCTGACCATGAGGCATCCTCTGCGCGTTCCCTTTGCGGTGCCGCGGCGGAACGGAGAAAAGAAGAAGAGAGGCGGCGACCCTGCCGAATCTCGCCACTCGTGCCAGCCGTAATGACACGCAGAGAGGCGCGCGCGGAATCGACGCGTGTCACCGCGCCCCGCGACGACCGAGCGACCGCACCGCGGGGAGCGCATCGCGTTTTGCAATTTTTGCCTCACTGCCGTTGCTTTATCGTCGCAAGACGCAAGTGTGCGCGTCCTCGGGCGGCCGTGAAGCGTGGACGAAGCGGAGCTCGGCGAAGACGGAGGTTAGAGAGAAACAAACGCGAGGGAGAGGAGTTTGGGAACGGCAGGGAAGCTGGTTGCGGAGACGTATACCGTGTTAACCCTACTTTAGTCCCAAACAACGCCGGTGGACCTCGATCACGTGCATAGGCTTTGCGATGTCTCTTTAGGAACCCTAGATGGTCAAAATTATCCGGAGCCATCTACTGCGTTGTCCATCGCAGCCCATATGCAGCTTCAAGACAAGAAATCTGTCACACTATACCATACCGAAGCTTACTATACCATACCGAAGCGTACCACACCGCACCATATCATACCATACCATGCCATGCCATGCTACACAATATAATACTGTATCAAACCGACACTCCCCGATATCATATCATACCACAGAATACTGCGCACAATACAATACCATACCATACCATACCATACCACGCAATGCCATGCCATGCTACACAATACTATACAATACTGTATCAAACCGACACTCCCCGATATCATATCATACCACACGATACTGCGCCCAATACCATACCATACCATACCATACCATACCATACCATACCATACCATACCATACCATACCACGCAATGCCATGCCATGCTACACAATACTATACAATACTGTATCAAACCGACACTCCCCCGATATCATATCATACCACACGATACTGCGCCCAATACCATACCATACCATACCATACCATACCATACCCTACCATACCATACCATACCATACCATACCATACCATACCATACCATACCATACCATACCATACCAGAACATACCATACCGTGCTATACCACATGAAGAGGCACTGAACAAGGATAAATGGGGTGCGCCTCAGTTTACAGGTCGAGCCAACGTTTCGACAAGTGGACTTGTCTTCGGTGCTTCTTCATACCGTGTAAACCATCTTCTTCCTCTCGTTCTACCATCCTATTCCATGCCACACAATGCCATACCATACTACATCGCACCATACCATGCCATATTGAGCCAAACTGTACCTCCCAATAC
This sequence comes from Amblyomma maculatum, assembly GCF_055883805.1. Lineage (NCBI taxonomy): Eukaryota > Metazoa > Arthropoda > Arachnida > Ixodida > Ixodidae > Amblyomma > Amblyomma maculatum. The sequence continues at coordinate 94,616,885 of NC_139354.1, read as the reverse complement.
CATATCATACCAAATGATACCATGCACACCATACCATACCGTAACACACAATGCCACAACATATCATACCATAGAATACCACGGAGATTAAAGAGTACCGCTCAATACCATACCATACTATACCACACCATCATTTGCAATTTTTTTCTAAAATCTGTAGTTTAAGCCACGTATTTTAATTAAAAGCAGGAAAAGCTGGTTCATAATATTCTTTTGAGTCACAATCGAATGACGCTGACGCTGGCCTGTTTCAAGCGGCGTGGAAAACCATGTCGCAGGCGAATAGCTTATTCGCTATGATTTATTTACTTGATTCGTCTTCTTCACCTTTTTTATTTCAAGTGGGGAAAACACTTGTCGTATTTCTTTTTTATCGAACGCCATTAAATTATTGCTTTCAAAGCACTGATGTTGACTTTGATTAGTTATGCAAGCAGGTTTTGTAATTTATCGTAACATCCCTTTACTGACCTGATAAGTGTCATGCGCTGTTTGTTAAACACAAACTAATCCATCGCTTCTTGCGGGAATAACATAAAAACTCGACGTATTGAGGCCGCAGTTCACAAATATTGTGACGGTTTGGGTGGAATAATATATATATGCCTGGAAGCGCACATGGGGTGTCGTGTTCCAAAAATACCTATCTGACGTGACTTCTCGAGATTTACATAACCTACGGGGGATTAGAAAAAAAAAAGCTTTATGATGAGAGTGGCTACTAGTGTCTGAACGGGCTAAGTCAGCCTTGAACTTTACATAATCTTTCACCTGTTTGAGGTGTTCTTCGTTTTCTGAGGTGCATTGTGTGATGTTTGTCATTTGCCGCAGTTTGAATAAAAATAAGAGTTTATTTGCATTTCTTACTAACCTCGCTTTTACTACAGAGGCAAAAGTGGACCATAAAAGTCCAGCAGCCGTTGCGAGTGCGATATCTATCCTGAGGGCTAACTGTCATGTAGTCAAAAACTGTTTATATATTCCTGGTATTAGAGGCGTAATAAAGACGGTGTAACCTTTATGTCACTTAGGTAGTTTTTTTTAATATTATTAGTGAAAGATTTCATAGTACCGCTGACGACAAGAAAAAAAAACAGAGGAGGGGGGGGGGCATTTAAGCTCCGCCTTTGCGGGTTTGACGTGACAGTGCTAACCGGCCGCGTCCGCTGAATGAGTCTGGAATGGTTATACACCATGAAACCAAAACGAAGCACACATATCTCCTTGCTTCTTCCCCCGTTATGGTTGAAGTGACTGCGACAGCTACAATGTAGCGTGTACTTCCCCTGGACGACTCTACCGATCCCCAGACCCACATGGACCACGTAATAAAAAGGTCACGTGGTTCAAAGATACGAGCTATTATCAGCCCTTCGTGAGTCCTACCTCGATTCCTTAATTTTTACTTTGTAGATACGAATAGGTCATATGCAGTATGCACAATGTGGTTGGTTGGCAAAGCATCGGCACACGCATGGCAGGTTGGCAGGTAGCGGAACACTGTTAAGACCCGCCATACCGGAAGACTGTTCAGGCTGACAGAATTGGCTAGTCCGCTCCCTTTGGCCTATAAACGAAGGACACGCGTTCTAGTGAATGCAATGCACAACTCGCTTCACGACCACCAGTAGCCGGATAGCGCTGGGCAGAGGGCGTCCTTCGCAAGCCTCCATCGCGCACAGACCCGTCGGGACCGTACGTCGAGTACCATGTGTTGAAGGACGCCATTTAGGGTGCTCCACGGTCTTTTTGTCGCTGCCCCTTCCTTTCAGGGAAAGGGGACTGTCTTTTAACGCATTGTCATTTAGACCACCCTTTCTCGAGAAAATCCCGCGTTATCGCTGTGACCGATAGATGGCGGTCATGGCGCTGGTATGTGGTAGTAGGTGCATGGCAAACATGGCCGGCGCTGATGGGTCCGGAGGTGGTGTGACGTCACGCAACCTCGTGACTTCGCAGACGAGGCAAAAGCTGCCAACTCGGGATTTTCAATTCAAATTGGAATCTGAGGGGAAATGAACCAACCCTCCAGGACTCTTTTACTGAGTGATTCATCCTACCTCTGGTCACACAGGAACGTTCTTATGGCTTGGTTAAGTGGAGCTTTATGCAGATGTCGGGTGGTAGGTTATAGGTCTGTACACCGAAGAATATTTGTGAGGTAATAGCGGCACATATTAAGGCATTATGGATGAAGCGAGGGGCAAAGCGCATGTGCGCCAAAGATGCATGATTCGCGAAGGGAGCAGTTAATAAAAGATGGAGCTGAAGATTCCACACTGCCCCCCTCCCGCCCCCCCCCCCCCCCCCCCATCTCTCCAGAAAAAAACTAAGTTTCTTTCTACATAATGTATTCCTTGGCACTGATACGGTAACTGCAGGCCGGCACAGAGGCCAAAATGAGTCAGAACCAAGTATCTAAGGAGCGAGTCCTGAGCTCCTTAATGTCAGCAATGCACTTCCCTGTCTGTTGCCCTTGTATGTGATGCCTTCGCAGAAGGATGAGGGCGATATATATTTTTAATTCACCCATCTCACAGCGTGAACCACGCGTTATCGGTCTGCCGATTGTTTTTCAACACGAACAAAGGTACACGGTACAAGAAGCGAAGGCGTTACTAACAGATTGGTGTTGCCGACCGCTACCTTCATTCTTCTGTGGCAACATGCGGGCAAATTTGTTGCCTTTGATGTTGCACTGCGCCGTAAAGTGATGTTCCTGTGAAAAACAGTACATTGCTACCTATCAACACTTGGGCACAACTTGCATTTGTCTACCTATTGAGACTGTGATAGCCTTGGAAGCAAAACTTTACACTGGTTTATAGGTAGTACACATCATCACTTTACATGCAAAGGTGCGGCGTAATTGCGTTAACAGCTGTTATTGTAACGCTTTAAGCACAGTAATTCTAGGCTTCTACAGCTCTAAACGGCGCCTGGGCGGTGCGTAAAGCGTTATATCTATACTTTATTAATGCGCACTCACGCCTTGCAGTTTCCGGGCGTTTTCTTCGCACTTCATTTTGGTCCCATCGAAATGCTGCTGCCGGACTTGCGGTAATAATAATAATAATAATAATAATAATAATAATAATAATAATAATAATAATAATAATAATAATAATAATAATAATAATAATAATTGGTTCACAGGAAAGGAAAGGCGCAGTATTTGTCACACTTGTTTATGTGGACACCTGAACCACGCCGTAAGGGAAGGGAGGAAAGTGGGCGTGAAATTGGAAAGAGAGAAAGAGGAGCCGTAGTGGAGGGCTACGGAGTATTTTGACCACCTGGGGATCTTTAACGTGCGCTGACATCGCACAGCACACGGACGCCTTTTCGTTTCGTCTCCATCGAAACGCAGCCGCCGCGGTCGGGTTCGAACCCGGGTGCTCCGGCACAGTAGTCGGGCGTCTTACCACTGCACCACCCCGGCGGGGCCCGGACTTGAGGTAAATTTCATATATCTGCAGAAAGGGGGGGGGGGGGGGGGGACTGAGGAACCGCTGATATTACAGAGATATTACTGACACTGCAGAAAACAAAGGTAAAACTGGACGAGTACGCTCACAAGCACGGCCAAGTTAAATTTGCGTTAACGCGGTACTGCCCGTCAAGTGTGACTGGCGGTCGCGGCGAGGTATGGAAATCGCTCCTTGCGGTTGCGTTCTCTCGACAGCTTTACCGCCGTCAGGCGTAGGGTAAGGAGGGATGAGAGAGGGTGGGGTCGTGAATGATCCGCTCAGTGGGCTGCCGAATGACTGTACTCTTGGTTGCGCAATCCTTTGAAAAGCGAAAGTTAAGACACGTGTGTTTTGCTTGAAACGCGGCCGGCCTATCGCCCTCCCGCCTTCTTCAGAAATGCGCGCTGAGCCAGCCTTGACGCTCAATGGGGTTCCGTGTGGGCGCTTCGCTTCTGCCGACCTGTCACGGTGCCCGCTGCGGGAAAGCAAATGTACAACAGAAAATAAACAGAATGTAGCCAAAGCGACGCCGCATACAAAGAAATGATCGGTACAACGAATTGGCTGCGGCTGTTTCTCTTTGCTGCATAGCTGCGCAGGGATGGTCGCGTAGGTACAAGTAATGGTTATCTGGGTTTGGAAGGTAATAATAATTTTGAAAAATGTTCAGAATTGCTGTTCCTTTATGACGTGGAATTTAGAACGCTGAAAGTTCCATGTTTCTGCGATAAGAATAAAAAAATCCCATAGCATAATAGATATTAGGAAAAACGGTTGCGTCTTCCTGAAAATATGCACAACTGTAACCAGACTCGTATACCACTGATGACACGGGCACAGATAATATGGTTGCTCGATACGGTTCCTACTGTATTTGTAGCCGACCTGCATTAAGATAAGCCGTCGCAGAAAGGCGACGCACCCATGACTTCATTACTGATGCGACGGGGTGTAGGAGAATCTTTATCAGTTCTGTTTACCAAAGTTGTAAAATCCAGCTTTAATTCATTCGTAAGCAATACGCGATACGCGTAGACGCTGCTCTGATAACTGCACTTCAGGCCATGGAATGTCGCCTTGCCTTGAAACACAACGCTTTGTCCTTGTGGTATGAAAAATAATGAATTCGTTTACAGCGCAGACAAACACAACAAAGAACGAAGTGACTGGAGAGAGCGTTTCCTGTCCTGTCATTTCGTTCTTTCCTGTGTTTGTCTGTCTGCGCTGTAAACTAGTTTCAGTAACGCATCAAAAATAATATTCGTCATCGCATTGCTACTGACGCTGTATGGGAGCTTTTAAGAGTCTGTGCTCTACTTTTAACATAGACAATTAAGCCACAGCGGCAGAGGTGTGGCCTTGAGCGTAGAAAGTGTAGCGCTTATATATCTGTGCTCAGATTAGCATTATGTGAAAGTAATTCACTCGTAGATCGTTTCTCTCACAGCCATCATGTTCGAAACCTGCACATGTTATTCATTTGCTCATGCCTATGTACCTAAGCAGTATTTTGACGGTCGAGGTGCCCTTGAAGGTCACGGTGATCATAGCAAAGGCGAGGTATCACTTTGTTCATTGAGAGGGAAAGAGAGAGAGCCATTGATTGATCGAAACACATGCTTTATTTAAACCCTTGTGTAGGCACTTTTGCTTTAGGCCTCTGTGCGGGCATGTGGCCCCACTACAGACATTAGGGGAGGTGGGCGGTTGTTTATTCGGTGTCCACTGCTGTAAAGCCTGGCTCGTGGACCTAAATCGACAAACTGTCTGAGCGAGCGAAATGAAAATGAACCAGGAAATAGAGTCTGAAAAAGGACGATATGTTACACAGGCACTGTCAACAGTTCATGTCAGCTCTTTACAGTTTTCTGAAATATGCTAGTTGAATAGTTACTCAACTGACCTTTGTCTTCGCGACCTTTACCATTATTTGCCTTTGTTTAATAGAATTAGCGCACTGAGTTTAATGGTTTTGTAGAATTTTTCACGCATCGTACGGAACATATTTACATAATCGCATAGGTTGTAGTGGTTGTTACTTGCAGTCACGTTTTGACATCACCAAGTGTATTCTACATTGAGAAAGTCTTGTCAAAGCTAGTTTCCGTGGGTGAGAGAGGAATGGGTGATGACAGTACAGTTACATCACAGACGTGTCACATCGCATCACGTCACAGTCATATCACGTAACATAAAAAATCATGGCCTTTCGATCAGTCCTGTGCTTTTCATAAAGCGGAGCAGTGCCTGGGAGGCCTTCACCGCAGACGATCGCCGTGACCAGGGACCTAGGATCTTAATTTCAGTTAGTGGGCGTCCATCTAGACGCTCCAGCGCACGACATAGACACTGTCTTTCCTCGCTGTATATGGGGCACACACAAATAATGTGGCCTATAGTCTCGTCGCACCCGCAGTTTGTGTATGCAGGGCTATTTTCCATACCTATAACAAAAGAATAAGAGTTTGTAAATGCTACACCAATCCACAGGCGGCACAGCAAAGTTTCTTCACATCGGGGTAGGCCAGGTGGAAGCCGGAGCTTCAGGTCAGGGTCCAGGGATTTTAAGCGGCAGTTCGCAAACTGGTCAGAATTCCCCAAGGAGAGCGTGTGTTCAACTTTTATACCCATCTACCCCTCTTCCCCAGTGCAGGGTAGCAAACCAGTTCCTTTACCGGTTAACCTCCCTGCATTTCCTCCTCATCTTCCTCCTCCTCCTTCCGTGAAGGAAAATGCTTCTTCAGGCAATTTTCTTGCAGATTGTCTTGCGCTTGCTAGCACATTTCGGCGCTGGGCAAATTATGTTAAAGAGAAAAACAGCACGTATCAAGACAACCAGCTGAATAGGGTGCAACATTACACGCAGAAGCCTCATCCCATATTGACAGCACTGCTTTCTGTGAGTTGCAAAAATGTGCTGAAGAAAACGCTCATCGAATTTTCGGTCGGTTGTGTGCAATCGTTTTCCCTATCTGACATTATTTTGAGCATTCTTTTGGCGATGCTCTTTTTATTTAAGAGTGAATTGCTTGTGGATTCTGCCACTGGAAAAGTTTTTCACAAAGCTTTTACAACAGTGATAAAGCTTCTCGGTTACAAAATTATTTCCTCCAGAAACGCAAAGAATTACTGAGGAAATGGGCGAAGTGTCCTTCGCAAACAATCATTCGAAGACCATATCTTGACAATACTCCAGACCACATCTTCACAATGCCCCAGGCATGTGCACGAGACGCGATGTTTGCGATGAAATCCAACTGCTTGACAGCTAAGGCCTGTCGTCTCGTGTGCAGCTCACCAAGGAGGACGAGGAGAAGCGGAGGAGGCGGAGGGAGCGGAACAAGATCGCCGCCTCCAAGTGCCGGAACCGCAAGAAGGAGCGCACCGTGCGGCTATGCGAGGTGCGACTTTCGCCGGCGCCATCTCTCTGCTCTCCTCGCCTCGCCGCAGTACATAGCCGCAGATACGCGGGAAACGCAGAGTCTGTGCGTTTGGTAAAATAAAAAAAAATGTCACACGGGATGTAAAATTTTGTCAGCACAGTGAATGCGCACTGCTCCGCAACATTTTTCAGGTCGCGCTACATGAAATCGTAGTAATCGCCTGAACGAGCGGCAGGGAATTATGTCTATTCAAACCCTTCACATTCTTTCTGTAGAGAACGAAATCACTTCTTTCTGGATAAAATGTATCTAGATTATCAGCCGCTCAAATACTGTAAGACTCAGGGTATTGCGTGCTGCTCGTGCGGTTTGGTGCGGTTAGCAATGTTAACTTACTTGAGACACAGTGGGAGGGCCTATTCCTAGCAGGGGACAGCTCTACAGTTGCACAGAACGAGAAATTTGAACAAAGCTTTAAAAATTTCTGTTCACTCACAATTCATTTCGTACCTGCTTGACTTGCCCTGAAAGGCTGTTTGCGGAAATATCGTAATGAAAGAAATCCACAGAGATGGTATTTGTGAGTATTTGAGAATCGGTAGTCTTGCAGCGTAATAGCAGCGTAATAGCAACGTAAAATGCTAATTTAAAGCTTTGCAGTGATACGTGGCTTTGTTGTCTATATCGTTCTGCTTATGCGTGCTGAATACGTTTTGCTGCTTGGTAAGTTTGCCTCTAGAATTGCCGTTTATGGCAGCTTCTAAACATCGCTCTGCTGCTTTGTCTCTATGTGCACGGTTGTAACAAGTAGCACTACACGAAGCGGTCAGCTTGGCATTATTATGTATATTTAGTGTTGCTGCATAGTGTCAAGCTTTGTGTACTAACATTTCACGAAGTGTTAAGTATTTTTGACGGCAATATCGCGAAGCATATTTGTCGTTGATGAACGTGGCTTACATCTGCGGCTGAAGTCAGCGGAAAGAAAACCAAGTGCAAAGTGATTGACCGAGCGCTGAAAAAAATTGTTTAATTAAAACAAAACTTTAGTGGATGCACGAAAAGCTTTATCGCTGTTATGCAAACCTTCAGCATACAATAACGGCAGCTTACAGCATGCATGGATACATAAACAGCGCAATTAGCCTTGCTCTGTTTCTGCTACTGGGAGCTTGAAAGAGTAAGGAGGATACAGTACTCGACAAGGTAAAAAATAGTGAATCGAATAGAACGTACTGCTTTTCGCGCTTGTTAGCCTTTCGATCAGCAAGTGATGACGTATGTGCCGGCACTCCTCGCGCACGGGCGACATTTGAGCGAATTGGTAGCTGTCAATGGCAAATAATTAAACGGTGCTTAAGACGATAAAGGGCGCTGAAAAAGATTTCGCGATGAGATTCTTTGTTGGTGCACTTCATCCTACCACGTCACTTTACAATCTCAACCCTGTCTTCGTTCCTGGTTTGCAGGAGTCGGAAGGGCTGCAGAGGGGCAACGCCGAGCTCCGCCGGGAGATGCAGAAGCTGCGTCTGGAGGTACAGCACTTGACATCACTACTGCGCGTGCACCCCTGCGTAGGTACGCCACCCGGGTCCACGATGAACTTTTACGGACCCAGTACAGGGTGTCTATAAGTGCTCCCACAGTTCCATCGCTTGGCGGCTACTCTACCAGTTGCACCTACGCCAAGTTCAGTGACATAGACTTCTACTGCCGGTCCAGGACTTGTGGCTAGAGACTCGAACTAGCCATCTATGCGGCTGTGCCGTTTCCTGTAAAGTCGGCAGCTTCAAGAGCGCGCATCAGTAGTTGGTGTCCGGGAGAACACCTTGAGTGAAAGGTTTAAAGTGTGAAAACCTGCGGAAGAACTGTTTTCCTTCCCAAGAAATGCCTCCTCAGTGACCACAAGACCATGTCCAAGGCTTCCATCCAGCACGGCACGAGAACCACACTTATGATTGTAGAGACGATGTGCATTACTCGGTTCTATGACGCGAGGAAGACTCGGATTGCCAGGCCACTACTACGTGAGCCTTTGTCCTGGCCATCAAAACGCACTGTAGATGGAGACGGGAACTTGCTGTGGGTTACGTCGTGTCCATCAACCATTAGAGTGCCTTCTACTCAGTTTGTCGTCAAATTTAGCTTTACGTAAATCACAAGCATCTTACAGTGCTGTCGGGAGTACTGAAGCTCCGTCCCAAGAATATATCACCTTGGATCCCAGGGGGGGACTTGGCATTTTGGCGCTGTTATTTGAACGGCGTTATATGCACAACTATATTTGACTGCGACAGATTGACCATCAATTTTTCTGCCTTGTCCCTTGGTATGGACCAGGCACAAATGTGAGAATATAGCAATGAGCGGTACGGAGCGAAAATCTCAGGAGTTCTATCTCGTTGCGAAATTGTGGATCGTGCTGGGAGCGAACAGTATTTAGTGGGTGTCACAGGTGAAGGAACTGGAATGACATCACTGCTTGTTTCGCCCCCAGCGGTAGTCAGCCAATACAGAGACATTCCACGACTTACGCTGTTAGTGTCCGTAAGACTTCTACTTATTGGCAACGAACTGTTGAATGCGAACGGTAATGCAAGAACAGAAGTAATAAAAGCTAACAAAACACATTCCAAGCAACTAAAATGCAGTGCACGGCCAACCAGTATTTGTCGGCAGAATTATCTCCTTGCGCCACCACGAGAGAGGCTACGGGGTGGTCGTAGCTTGCGAGAAGCTTACCAGAGTGCGTTGCACGGCGTGAAACACGTTAAAACGACTGGTTTCTCTCAGAAGCGACATAAGTATTTATTGGTCCTGGCTGCATACTCTGTGCATAGCTAACTGTCACTGGCCTATTGAGGTGGCTGGGTTGCTAGAAACTTACTTTAGCAGTTGATGCTGCAGTGACGAATGGCAGGATGCCAGATTCTTGTTCTGGGCTTTGCAAACACATTACCAAGTGCCGAACGGCAGCTCATAGCGCTCCTAGAGATTCCTGCGCTGCCTTATACGATTTCTTGCTCAAGCGTTCAAAGATTGATAAAAAAAATTTAGATCGACGCGTTTTGTTTGTTTACTGCAGGCGCGTATTGTACATTTCTCCTTTACATGCAGTGTCAATGTGGCATTATTAATCTATAATGATGTGTGCGCTTTTTATGTATGTGTGTATATTGCTTCGATGTGTCTTTTTCGTGTATCCAGCTATTCTTCCACCAGGGATCACTGGCTATGTAGCTGTAGACCAAACTACACTACTGTTTTTACACTGGCCGTGTAAGAAAAACTTTTTTTGTCTAGAAGTGAGAGGTGCTCAGCTTCCTGTGTAGATAGAGCCCTTCTACATGCGTTTCTCATATTACAGTACTCACACGTTGGGACAATGACGTACTTTATGAAATGATTTCGCCTGACATTAGAAGGCTGTAGCCGAATTATTAGGGAAAATGCTGAGGAGGTCCATGGCAATGAAAAAGCGCCGTCGTCAAAACTGTGGCGCTGGCGACCGGAAAATTGAATGTCGCTACAAAATGTCGCATCAAGAGCGATAACCAATACAGCAAAATCAGTCAATGATAAGAAAAAATAATCTATACAGCTAATTAGCGATACAAGTTAAAACTAGCAATTACTATGGATAAATATCAGGTTAAGAATATTTACCCGCCTCGATGAAACCAACACCGCTATAAACGAAACACTTGTAACAAAAATTCGACGTTTCTACTAGGCAGCACTACTGCAATCAACTGCTAAAACTGTCAGGAACGCATTTAGCTTGCAGCTGTAGCTTGGGTCTTGGTGCCGAAAGTGAACGCATCTTGTGTAAATGCATTTGGTGTCGGTATGAACAGAAGGCGAAAAAGGTGAACGCATCTGGCTTGAGTTTTAGTGAAAAAGTCTAGAAGCAATAGAGACACTGACAATGAGTACAGACCCGGCAACAAACTTAATACAGTAGCGCCGTGGGCCTTTAGTGCTCTCGTATTTACCGCGATTAAGTCTCTTAAGTTGCCCCAGTAAGTTATCGCTCCTTTGTACTTAATTCGTATCACACGCTGTCTTGACCGACTGATTTGCCGCGATGGACTTCGATGTCAGTGCTATAGGGCCAATGAAGTTGGGTGTAAATAGTCTCGTTTTGTTTCCCGGTAAAATTGTGTGTTTTCTGTAACTCAAGTACTGTGATCACAAAGTGAATGGATCTGGGGCCTATTTCTATTAAGGGCCATTATTCATTTTCTATTTCATTTGGCGTGATGTGAGCGTGACAGCAGCGTGTTACGAAAACAGCAAGCGGTCAATCAAGGAAATCACAAGTTAACGGGTCCTCGCGATGACGGTAGCTTTTGGCGCTCGTAGCTCCGAACGGCTCACTATTAGGGGCAATATGTAGCCAATAGTGAATTATGGTTGCCAATGAATCAATGGCCCCGTCAATTCCCACGGACGCTCGATGAGAATCGTGGTTATAGTCCCTGAACAGACACCACGGTTGCAAAGAAAACCAAATGGACCCGAAATGGAAAATGTATAATGGCTCCCTGCACCACGAGAATATATTTGCGTGAATTAGTTTAGAATCTCTGCTCAAAATCTATACATGTATATGTTGAGTGAAGTTATTTTGAACTTGTTTGTTGAAATTTGTGATCAATTTTCCGGTGAACGTTCTTGCGTCGCTTTTACATTCAAACGTTCACTGGCATTGATATATACTCTGACAATGCGTACGTTCATTCCATACCTGACCTTATTGTCTTCAGCGGCGTTTACACCTGTTGAGAAATGTTCTTTCATGTTTAGCGTTATGCGGCTGGAATCTGTGAATCTGGAAGTTTTAGTCTTGGTGGCGTCAGTGAGTTCCTTATTTTTACAGTGGTCTGAGTGCGTGAGATTGTGTAATCGATCATTATGTCAGCTTGTAAGTGTTTTATGAGAGAATAATAACTGTGCTATAATTGACGAAATGTCCCAAATGTGGCATGCGTGTGCACAGCCTTGCCACGGTGTGATGTGATTGTCTTATCGACGTAGAAGCTTCTAAGGTAAGTTCCTGAGGTGGAAAGGTTGCTATTTTACGCAGAAGCTTTTGTACAAAAAACGGTCTGCGTACTTTTTTCCGCATGTCACCTTTCTATTACTCAGAAGGCTTTACTGCTGTACACTGTGCCTCGCAAAGCTTCAACATTACCTTAATGTTTTTACAGTGAGGCGTGTCATTATTCTTTACCTCTGTATAAATCAGTATCGATATTGACATCGCTAGCAGTTTGAAATGCTCCTGAAACTTGATGCCAAACGAAAACTTTCCACTCGTGCTAAGTTAAGTATAGACCACCAGTGTGTAGCTGAAATTTACCAATTTGTTGAGCTCCAGGACCTAAATGAATGGAAGGAAGAGAAGGATGACATCCAAAAAGTCAAAATACAAGCAGAGGATGCATGACCTATGATGCGCTTGGGGTGATTCCACTAGTGCCATTTGATGCCACGTGTTCGCAGCTGCTGGATAGCTCTGCTTGGTGTACGTCATTGATAACAAAGTTGCTGAAATAACTAACATTTTGAGAATTATGAGGCTTTCTGTTTGTAATACTTTCTTAACATGCTCTGAGGAGTGTATAGAAAGTGTTGTCGGTTATAGAAGGCTGCTGAAGTATCTTTGCACGGTGCATCGTGGTGAACAAAGTTATCTTCCACAGATTCAGCCGGTCTTAGGAAAAAAGTAGAATTCAGTTTTGACTCAACGCCAGCAAAATGTTTATTTTTCACCGTTCTATGCGGAATACATGTAATTGCACTGATTACTGTTAGTTATGAACTGGTGTTACCTTTTGATGGATTATTGGCTGCGAAATGAAACTCAATATAGATTCCTCTTCCATCCAATAGTGCCTGAATAAAGCGGTGATGATTATTTTTGTATACAATGTATGCGCTTTCGCAATTTGTACCGCCTGATAAAATGAAATAGGGTCTGTGTTTTCCGCCTGTGATCTTCTTGTGACTCGGCCACATCCTGGTAAACCTTGACGGAAGTCACGAGAAACTAAGACGACGTCATATTAGTTGCGTTGTTAATGCTCGTTTATATACACTAGAATTTTCCAATGTTTGGAATAAAGCCTTGAAGTTTATTCCTGTCTCTTGTGTCGGTGTATTTGCTTTCTCTCAGCCTTCAGGTTTATCGAAAATATGCAGCAACCAAGCCTGCCATCGACACAAGGACTTCCCTTTTCATGTCTCGCATGGCGATGGAGTCAAAGGGAAGACGTACCACCCAGCACCAACTACCTCTCTTTTAATCGGCCAAAGTATCTTCTGAGCGCACTTAAATCATGTGGCGACAGGTTTCGCATCATAAAAGAAGTCCACATATTGGTCTGCTTGGTCTCGACCCACTGGAGCACGCACTGGCGGAAATATTTATGCAGTTATTTATCGAACAAGCTAAACTTATTAACACACCGTAAGTCTCAGACGAAGTCACTCGTACAGTTATTGCTATACAAGACACCCCCTGAAAAGAAAGAAAATGCACGGCGTTCTTTAGCAGCATGCAGCTCGTAGCTGGAGGTGCACTGAAATATAGATGGCTTTCTTTTATGTCACTCTTTAAAACCAAAGGTCAATTTAGATTTGAACTTGGAAGTGTCCAACGCATCACATTTGACCATACTATGATGTAAAGAGCCAGCGTAAGACAATTACACCGTAAAAAAATAAACGTTGCCCCGTTTTCGCGTCTATAACTCATCCTCTAGACAGGTTGCATTCAGGTACATATGCACCCTTTTATTGGGTGTAGAAAGCAGCACTGCACCCATTAAAGAATGCATCAGTACCTGAATACCCTCCCCAGCCTTACACCGGAATATCGCCTAAATCTCCGCATCCCTCCCATTCCCAAACGGATGCACCTGGAACACCACGCCGAGAGACGGGCCGACCGGGCTCGTCATTTCGAGAAACGCTTCAGAGGATGTCCGGACGTCACGTATATGAACGCCTCTTACCATCCATCGAGGTCAGCAATGGTGGCGGTAGCTCTCGCCCCTCACCTCAGCTGGTACACAGCCTGCATCATTCGCAATGCAGAAACAGTAACCGCAGCTGAGGAGGTTGCCATTGCGATAGCGCTAGCCTACCCTATTAACAAAGCCGTCGTCAGTGATTCTCAACAGGCTATCCGCAACTACGATGCTGGCCTTATCTCTTGCCAGGCGTTACACATTCTACGTACCACAGCACCCTCTTCCACATCTCGCTTACGTCTTTGGGCTCCAGCCCGCGAGTTGCTCAGCGGAAACGCCCAGGTGCGCACTCTCGCTCGAGATCTCAACTGCCGAGCCGAGAGTATGATCAGCTACCCTGCTCCGCTGACACCAATATCTCAACAGGATAGCTAAGCGGGCGAGTTGGTGATACATTTTCCAAAACACAGCGCCAACAAAACGGGGAAGAAAGAAAGAAAACACAGGAACTAATATCTCACGCGCTTTTCTACTCACCACTTACACAGACATACTCCGGCTCTATCGACTTCAAAGATGCACATATCCTCCCGCACACCGTGATCTAACAAGACGCGAGGCCATCCAATGACGCAAACTGGCAGCTTCTCACACCCTCTCTTGTACAGCAGGATCTTTCCGGAATAGATATCCCCCATGTGTAAACACTGCTCAACTCCGGCCACTCTCATACACACGGTGTGGACTTGTACACACTAAAACACAGGCAACTCAAACACCCCAGAGACGTGGGAGTCTCTCCTGCATACTTCCGAGCCAACAGACCAACGCTGGCTTATCCAGCGCGCTGTGGAGGCAGCGATATCCCAAGGGATCCCCGCCGACCTCCTCTAAGCCAGCGCAACCGGTCCTTTGACAGGTCCCTTGCTTTTGGACGCAATAAAAGAGTTCACCACTACCACCGCGGCTATATTTCTCGCTGCTGCTTCACCCTCCCCCAACTGAGCGGATCTTGATTCCGTTAAGTCGAAGTTGAAAGTTATTAAGAAGTCCAAACAAAGGTACAAGCATATACAGCCAGAGGTCCCATGGTACAAGACCGCGGGTGGGACCTCCTATGAAAATAAGTTTCAATAAGCAACTAAATAGAAAATATACAACTTATACTATGAAGCAAGGCAGAGAATAAATAGCTAGATACATAGTGTAATATGACTTACAGAAAGATTTAAGCACCAACAATTGAAATACAGTAGAAGAATTATGATGACATGCTGTCCGACGTCTCTGCTTTTTGGAAACATGGTATGTAATGGGCTATAAAAACACAATAATTGTACACGGGCTACTACATTCGGTATTCTGTCATGTAATTCTGAGTGCGCGCATCATACGAATCGCAAGAATAAGGCATTGAAAAGAAATATATGAAATCTGTACGTTCCTCATATGGCATTAGTGTACTGTGTTTATCAACCGAATTTTGATTGAGAGGTAGTTAGCTGTTCAAACAGGAAGAGTACATCTACCGGCATTGTGGTACGTACCCAATGGCACAATGAACGATATAGTTCCGAACATTGCGGCAAGGAGTACTTCTAGGCGCTATAAAACTACATGCCCAGTTAGATCACATCTTTTCCACAAACTAAAACTATCAATATCTTCGTTCTTGTCGTTTTCAAATCCGTGCTTTTGAAACATTCAAAAGATTACCTTTTTACTTGAAGGTCTGAAGATATATAAAGATATTGTTGCAGGTAGTTAGACACACTTGGCAGGTTTGAGAAAACAGTGAGGAAAAGGAGAAGACGTTTTTTTTTATTCACATACCCTAAAGGCGCTTTACGGGCATTACATAGGGGTCTGAAGAGTACATAAATTCATTATATTACATTACAGTGGAATATAAAATATCAAACCATAAAGACTCATGCGTTGACAAAAGCAAAGAACATAGCTGAACAAAAGAAAAAAAGAAAAACAAAACACACATACACACGTGGGATACAATGGAATGAAAGCAAAAAAAAAATAAAGGCCTGTAAGACGTCAATGGACACTGATAACGGTGGGCCTAGTAGAGCCAATTCAGAGACTTTTTAGTCAGCGGCTCTTGGCACATCCGAAGTGGGAATTAAGTTTTGATTTGAAACCGAAATTGAGCTGCTTAAGATTTGTACGCTGCAGCAGGGACGGTGCTTTTATAGAAAAGCCGTCAAGGCAACTACACAAATGTCGCCACCACCAGCTCCAGTCTTACGTAAAGTGTGGTGAGTCAGAACAGGACTTAAGGCGCAATTATCGGAACCTACAACATTCTCTTAAAAAGCAATGATAATGATATTAAATTGAGTATTGGCGTCACAAGTTTGAATCGAGCCGTGGAATATTTGTTTGTCGATTGATTTTAGGAATATATGCCTTTTTGCTCTTGAACAAACAGTAGCATGGGCACAAATAGCTGGGATACCAATTTGCACTAAGAACAAAGAATGAAGGCAGTTGTCCTGAGTGTCGTGCTATGAAGTGGCGCGTTGTTGAAAAATGTACAGGCACCAGGCCATGACGGCAGTGGTATGCGCTGCGATTCAAGCTGGTGTGCATTCTCAGCTGGCAACTGCTGAAATGGAAACACCGCGGTATGTCAGTAAAGTAAATAAGGACTATCTCATGTCATTTCATGGTATTGTATGCAGAGAAATCGGCTTGCAGTAGTACCGTTGTGTCTGCAGCACTAAGATGCATTTTTAACTCATTAATATGCGTAAAAGAGTCATGCCATTTCTTTGCGACAGGACAGCTTCTTGTTTTTGCGTGTGTGTATGGCAACAGGAGTCGCGTTTTCTAGCTGCGGCCAAGACTGTCATTCGCTCTTAAATTCTTCTTTTCTTAGCATTTATAGTAGTTTTGCAAGAATGGTGGTTTTCGGGAGGTGATAGGCTCTGTAAGGCTGTATGGAATGTTGCGCCATCTGTCTTCACTACGTGGATGCCGAAAAGAAGCCGAACAGAAATCCAGAACCAAACCCGAATTTCTACCCGGAACGGAACCGGACCTATTTTTTTTTTTTTTTGCATTTTGGAACTAACCTGAACGGGAACAAATGGAATGACTGTTCCGATCCGGTTCGGTCACCGTTCCGACGCACATTTGCCGCCAATTTGCCTTTATTCATTTTTTTATCGTTATTTGCAGCGGGATCTTGCTTGCTTCGAAAGCGCTCCGGCACGCCTCAAGCATAACAACCATTTTGAGAAATTGTTGCTCACGATAAGATAAAAGGAACACCCGAAAATGTATTGCCAAATGCATTGCGTCAATCTAGGTTGTTGGGCTATCGTTTTTTTTCCGAACACAGGCGGCCGTGGCACAACGGAACGGCGCCACTCATGGAGGAAGTTGCACCATTCAAGATCTCTTAAGAGTGAACTGATAGCATTTATTCGAGACTTGAAACAAAAAGGAGTTACACATTCGAAGGTATATATGCACCAAAGTCTGATTAGGTGCAGTGATGCGAAAGTATTCCGTGCTCTGTCACGTCGCTTGGTGGATTCGCCGGCCTTAGGCAAGCCAACCTCGAAAGCAGTTGTCCAGGTAGTCTGTGTATGGCGTATTTATCTAGTAGGTCAAATCAAGAGCGGCGCTGATCGAACTTGGTCAAAATGGCGGTGTTCATTGCAAAGAGCGAAATTTAGTTGCAGTGAAAACTTGATGAACACGACGATGTTTGCTGAGCAGCGCGAGCGTGTGTATTGCAGTTTCACATGAGGCGTGATCGATTACGGCGATAGCATATGCTCTCGGGCCAGACAAGCTGATTTGTTCATTCTGGCGCGAAACGGAAACCAATTGGCGACAGTGTTTTTTCTTTAGTGACAGTTCGTGCAGGCACACTTCGTCCACATATCCTTCCCACATCATTTTTCAGTCAAGAAATGTTTTCGACATAATAGTATACTCATGTGGACCCAAAAACAAAATTATATAACGCCCCTAAAAAAATGTCACGCAAATAATTTGCCCATTATTCGACGATATCGCAATGTGTCGCAATACACCTGCATAGCAGCCCTATGTGATGTGATGCCAGCAGATGCAATTTGGTGGACGGACACCCTAGATCGATAAGTTGACGCTGATGGTGAAAAAGCTGTCTTCGGCATCAACTTGTTAGTCCCTTCTTGAGTTTTGTCTGAAACTTGCCGCGAAGATCATTCCTTGAGTCGTTTTCTTCCTTTTGTTTCACATCCTGTTGTCCATAGCGATGTGTCCTTGTTTTATTTCTCCTGGAAAGTTAAACTATGCCAACAGTGAAGCTCCCATGTTCGAATGCGAAGGCTGGGTGTAGCGTGGAACTTTGTGGAATCGCTATTGAGAGTGTTAATTCACAAAATCAACTTGGTGAGCTATTGCATCGTCCCTTACTACTACTCTGCCGAAAAACAAAACGAAGGCGTTTAATGGGTTTATCCCCCATAACTATTTCGAATACCCACTACAGCCTACAAAGGTGGCACAGAAAGTTAACAGCGGTGTATTGAGGATAGACCATAACTTACGATCAACCTTTTCTACGCATGGGCACCCTAGAAAAAAAGAATATGAGAGAAAGAGAGAATAGCAGTAATTCAACAATCGGCAAATATTAGTGAAGAAAGCGTCATTTTGTAAAGCTGTGAAGCGCGAGGAAATTCAGCAAATGTTTTTTTTTTTTTTTTTTGCGCGAAAAACCGGAACGGAGTACGCGAGGTGTACACAAATCTTTGTGCGAAATTAAGGTTAGCTGGTGCTGCATGTAGGTGCCCACGACACTTCACTTAAAACAAATGTAATACGACATGTGAACTTTTGATCACACCGGCTTGGTTCGAGTGTAT
Source organism: Amblyomma maculatum (assembly GCF_055883805.1). Taxonomy (NCBI): domain Eukaryota; kingdom Metazoa; phylum Arthropoda; class Arachnida; order Ixodida; family Ixodidae; genus Amblyomma; species Amblyomma maculatum. Next base: position 94,598,169 of record NC_139354.1, on the reverse strand, counting down.
TTTTGATTGCAGTAGGTGGAAAAGAAACTAGATGGGAGTAGGTTGACTGTTCCGCAGTTACTGTAGGACGTCATCAGCTAATATTCAATTTGCACCGAGCTTCTTGTGTGCGCGATGCGATCAGCTTTGACTTCGTGCGGGAAAAAGAGCCGCATGTCCGTATCCTCGAGAACTTCAGAAAAAGCATATATATATCCGCTCTTGAGAAACCTATCTGGTATGGACATCAGTATTGTTTCACCCTGGCACGCAGCCACGATCGTGTTAACAAAACGCCCACTAACAATGGGAGATAATTACTCACCTTATTAAGCATACATTTACAGTAAACGAGATCGAGCTTGGTGACAGCTTGATCCTCATTAGTTTTCACTTTTAATTTAGAGTTCCGTTATTATGCAGGATTTTTTGAATCTGTTCACTCAGTCTCCAGTTGCGTACGCCTATTTAATTCACGTGTAAGTCAGAAGAAAACGGTGTAAGAAAAGAAAAGTAATCCTTGTTTCCTGCTCTAAAAACACATGGGAGCAAAAAGCATTCTTCCTGTACAGAACATGGAAAGCCATTTTCTTTACTTCGACTTTCAATGTAAAGTGAAAAAATGTACCCTCAGAAAGCTAACGCTTTCAAGTACTGAGAGTGGTTAATATTATTTGATTCCGTTCCACAGCAAATCACGCCTATTTAATAAACCAATTGAAGTTTTGTTTGTTTAATGCAGTGTCGAATAGCCCCACCGACATCGGCAACCATTTTATTTACCATGACAATCGGCAAGCAGTTAAAGAACAGCTCGAAAATGTGCTGACTCATTCAGGGACAGCTTGACTGGGGAGACATTCTGATTCCAGTTGGAGTATTTAGTGTCTGCAAGCAGGCTGTACTCTGCACTTCCATTCTTTCCCTTTACTGCCATCTGTCCGCTTTGCTTTCCACCTTGCACTGAACAGCAGTGCGAGGGAGAATTAGTTATGAAAAAAAAAGGAGGCAGGCAGAAGACGCCAACGGCAAGGTCTTAGCTGGCGTTCCTAAATTCTCCTGCCAACGACAAACAGGAAGGAGGGAAATAGAGCGCACAAATTTCACAAGAAAAGTCCTTCAGGGCTCAATTGGCACATCAGACGTTTAATTTTTAACAATGGTGACGATTTGAGAACTAGATAACCCACTGAATGGAATGGTCAGGTGACTTCTTGAACGTAGGCAGGATTGGCTCTGGCCGGCGAGTTGAGTGGACGCCTCATGGCCTCCAAATATGAGGGCAGCTCCTCCTGGAGAAACAAAGGAGGAAAAAGGGTCGGAAGCAGGGCGTTATTACGTGTGCGACAACAAGATGAAACGGAGAAAGCTTTTTCAACACGCATAGGCTACAAAACGTCCGATCACAGGTTGAAAAGTTTTGAACTTATGCTGAAGCATGAACCATCGGGGAGAAAAGTCTCTGGACAGTAGGTCTGTAAACTTTGGACTAGTATCGCGATGTGAACGAATTATCACCTTATTTCTGTAGCACACATGAAAGAACTAAAGCCCAACCTTCACATCGATAAGTGTGGTCGAAGACTCCCGGTCGATGCGAAAGTTATGCGCTTTGATTAAAGTTTGCGTGGTCCACTACTTTTGTTCCAGACAGTACTTTTAATATAACATTTGCTTAATGGATAAAATTTATCTGGGAAAGCAAGTGAGTTTTAAGTGTATGTTCCTCTGAAATAACTTCGAAGCAGGAAAATTTAACAGCATTTCGTATCTCTTCTTTTCTTTTCCTGCCTGCCTAGAAAACTTGGCATGCCCCTAGTGTATTGTAAATGCTCACAAGAATTGTACGGCCTTTCATGCTGTACGTCCAGATGAGGCCTTACATTAGCTACGTTTCTTTTTCATTCGAGAAACATCCGTAATAATGTTACGGACGACAAGGAAGAAGAAGCGGGCAGTGGCGCGGGCAGGAGCGCTCGCGCTAGGCCCGCCGCGAACGTTCATTAAACGTCATCTACCATCGTCATCGGTCATGTTCTGTCTCCTGTCTTCATCGGCTTGCCGCTTCGTAACATTTGGTTGGAGGTGCGGCGTACGACATCCCCATCCTCGCCGTGGAGCATCGAGGCCATTTTCAAGCCGGGACCATCCCCGAGTGCCCAGGGAAATCGCCGAGCAGCTTCGCCCCAGCCCTTCAAGCCCTGACCCGAACAACTACCACCGCCCAGCCCCCAGCCCGGACCTGAAGACAAGGAGAACAGACCAATCAGAACCGAGATGAAGGACCCGAAAGACCCGAATGACCCGAAGGAACCAATGGACACGAACACGCAACCCCCGCCCAAGCTGCCCTACGTGACCTCGAGCCATCAGTCCCATGGACTCTGGTGACGGATGGTTGACAGCTCCAAGGGAGGCGGATCACCCACGCATCAGACATCGTACCGGCCAGCAGTTCTATTCTACCTTCTTCCTCTTCTTCTTCAAGCATCTAGACACGCCCATCATCACGCCATAAAATCATTAACATCGCTAAACTTCCTCGTCCACGATCGGGACGATCGCTCGGTGGCCCCGGGTCATGTTACGGACTACAAGGAAGAAGAAGCGGGCAGTGGCGCGGGCAGGAGCGCTCGCGCTAGGCCCGCCGCGAACGTTCATTAAACGTCATCTACCATCGTCATCGGTCATGTTCTGTCTCCTGTCTTCATCGGCTTGCCGCTTCGTAACAATATATATCTTGGTACGTATTTATACCATTGGTGGCTTCGCAATCAACCAGCTTTGCAGAGAGTTAGTAGCGAGCTGTGCATAAATCATCCCGAATTGGCCACACATTTAAAATTGGTATACCAAACTGCAGAACTAATCTTTATTTTGAATATTTTGCTCCAATGAATAACACAGATTGGAACCACCTTCCCGCCTCTGTCATGTAGATACCGCACCAGAAGGGTCTTCCGTATTTAATCATGAGTGGCTTTGTATCTTTTTTTCTTTGCTTTGTACCAGCCACTCTTCTCTGTAATGCCGGATGGTCCTGAGAGTAAATAAAGAAAATGAAATGAAAAAGCTACAAGGCCTGATTACCGTTGCCAGCATATGGACGCGCAGACATACCAAACAGGCAACCTCGGTTATAATGAAGATGCGTGCATGCCACGCGATTTTGCATATAACGTACACACAAGCTCGGTTAAAGCGAAGATGCATGCATACCAGGTGATCTCGGATATAACGAACATATATCTTTCGTTTCAATGGAGATGCATGTATACCATGTGACTTTGCATATATAACGAACACATATTCTCGGTTACAACGAAAATGCATGCACACCATATGACTTTAGGTATGCCGAACTTGCTACCTCAGTTATAACGACGATACATTTTGATGCCATCAGCGGCAAAGTAACCTGAGCAAACGCTCAATATCCGTGTTAGACAGCGCCCAAATGGTCAATTTTTTTTTATTCGTACCGAGGGTGAATTCTGCACACTTTCCTGCAAAGGCGTTGAACGCTCGTGTCGGACGCGCAGCCGTTGCCTAGTTGAGTTCTCTGCCTTCTCCATCAGTTCAGCGCTCCGGCAATACACCGTCGGTAACAATATGTTACGATAACGTTAGACTTCTCGTCACACCGAAATCGTGCCAGCGTTAAAGATGAAAGTCGTTTCCTGGTAGAGACAGCGATGACATTATTGAGATGACGTCATCAAGGAAGGACAAGCACAAAACGCCACCAGTAGGAGTCGAATTCAATAATGGCTTATGATTGCTTGACTGATCGAGAGATCGAGAGAAGAAATTGAAATATATAGAAGCGTCACAGAGGCAATGTGATCACGAAGGCCCGCACTCAAGGTTACCCACCGGAGTCAATTTATTTAAAAATTGCCCCTTTAACCTGCCCGAAAATTTTAGGTTCCCATCGTCTGGCCGCGCCAGATTGCGGTTTCAGAGACAAAATTATCCTACGTTCGAATCAGTGATGAAGTCACACAATTCACTTGATCGCCAAGGAACAGACACAGAGCGCTACCTATTCGCCGCGAGATCGACCTAGAGGTGGCGCCACCGTCGCTCCGGTAGTGTGGATCGGCAGCCGGCGGCGCTCGCGGAAACGCACGCTGCGTAGGTCTGCTTCCGAGTTTACGGAGGGTTTGTTGGCGACGAAAACGTGTCTTCTGCAGTATTTCTGCAATATTGCAGAAAAAAATCCAAGGATTTCGCCAATGCAGCAGAAGAAGCGCGGATTTTAGGAAAACAAAGCACGCAACCACCAGTGTTCTAGATTTACTTTGCACGTTTCTTGCGCTGTACCGCGCTCACGCGCCTAATACTTAAGCCTGCCTAGACAGATATATTTTTCTTATCGACTTTTAAACAGTTTGCGCGTGTCACATGCGAGTGAGACAGGCGATTTTAGTGTCAAGCTCACGCAGATACAAGGTTTGTGCTCTGACCTGCAGTACTTTAGATTGAATCGAGAAAGCCTAGCTGGCTCATTATATCGTGCTTGACTCGATGATTAAGCAGGTTAAATGTATAGCACTAGCAGCTTACTGCATGGCGAGTTGCTTTAGACTGAGTGCACATCAACTCTGGCCCAGACAACTACGCACAAGCATTTCCCAAAAATGAGTTCACGCCGACACTATACAGGAAACCTCGCCGCACAGGAAAGCTGATTGTTCACGTATACAGCGCTGAGTGGATTAAATTTGCCGACTTGCTTTTTGCGGCCACTGTCATAGAATGCGGTAGTGTATTACTGCATACGCCACTAACTGTAAACGATTTCCTGAAACCGAGGAAAGTATAAGGGATTTCTGATGTGTGATGTCAATATTTAATGGTAAATTAGTAGTGTAATTATTTTGTTTTGCAATGCCAATAAATTTCACCGTGTGAGAGAACTTTTACACACTTGACAGAATTTACAATAATCAGCGATTAATTTTGAGTAACGTTAAAGTGCAAGCTACGAATTACTCGCTGCGAAGACATCGTTATAAACTGCGCATGGGCACTGTCATGTTCTGGGAAGCAATATTTCAGGCTGAAAATTCTTTATCACTAATTATTTAGCAGTGACTAAATCTTATGCGAAGTAAAATATTAAGGTTGCTTCCAAAACAGGTGCTGGATATAAAACTATTCCGAAAGAAATGGAGGGCATCTTATCATGCGACTATAAAAATGTATTTATTCCCGAACTTAACACTGATATTTAAGCCTGCATGAAGCTGTGTTACTCCCCTTGTCAGAAACGACGAGTTTGCTCGGAAGACAGCACTTGGACGAAAAGGGATTATAATAATTATAATTGGCTACGAGTAAAGTATATATTAATCTAGGTGCATTATGTAATATTTAGTGTATCAATTAGGGGCAGGGAAGATGTTTCCCAACTTCTCTCTCTTTCTCTAAAGCAACATTTGCTCACTACCACTTTTACGGATGCAAAGAAGCCTTCAACAGCAAAAAAAAAAAAAAAAAAGAAAAAGAAAAGAAAAGAAAAGAAATGCATATTGGCCCGGGTTTAACCTATGAAAGCGGTATCGGCTATGACGGATGATTGCAGTGGCTGGTTTTGGTGTCGTTTTTTTTTTTTTTCATTATTAACACCACATTTACCACGTGGGATTGCTTATTGTGCAGTCAAATCCCACAGCAGAGGAGCGCCTTTTGAAACGGTTGTGATTGAATCCCCCGTTCTCGAAATCAGTCGAGCGCCCTTACCATTGAGACACCGCGACAGAGGTTTAAAAGCAAAAAAAAAAAAAAAATAAAAGTACTGACAACTCTATCCTGCATACAGAAGGCATAGAAGGCATAGAGTGGTCTGTTCAAACTGCATTCTGCTATACGAAGCAGTCTGCGGTGGCATATGTTTTAGTAGCTGTGGTATTCCAAACAGAAACGGGAATATGCGATTTCTGAGCGTTTGCATTAACTTTTATTGACGGCAGAGACCTGTTTTGCTCTGACACGGTGCTAACGACAGTACCACTTCGTATGAGACATTGCGTGTCAAAGGATCTCAAGCGCCAAAGACCGCGATGGATGATGTCCTTTCCAAGCATTACATACTCGATGCGGACAAGTATATATATATTTTTTTAATGAAGCGTGGAGTTATAGATCGTTCATATTTATTTTTTTATTTGCAAGAGGCATATAGGTAAGCAAAGGTTCACAGGAACCACGAAACAAACAAAAACACTCTTACACACGCCACATGAGCGCGCGTAAATCACTGCGGGCTGGCACGCGAAGCGAAAACGCATCCACACTGAGTAGGTTTCGCCGCTGAGCCGCAAAGTGGCGACTCTGCTCGATCTCGAGGCCAATAGCCGTAAAATTCGAGAGTGTCTCAAGGTCCACTAGAAAACTAGAAAAACATTGAGGCCCTACATTAGACATTTATGGGTATTAGTAACGCGTGCAGCAACGATATTATGCGAGCGCAAAAGAATGCAGTTGAGAGCCTCAAATGCTATAGCATGTTTTTTCTCATGGAGTATTAAGTGTCCTCATCGTTTTTTACTGAGCTCTGTGAAAAGAGGTGAAGTGCAAATTGGAAACGTGGGAGCCTCCTTTAGATTTTCCGGGCGCACAAATAGGAACGAAATAAATTGACCCCATTCAGGCTCCTCGCTATTGTATTTAAGATTTCACAATGCGAAAAGGTGCTATACGGCCATTTCTCGTGTCCATAAAATCACAGATGAAAGATCCAGGGACACCCAGTGACGATGCGCCTAAAAAGCACGCGATCACACAAAATCATGCGTCACAAATCAGTGATACGAGATTGTCGTTGACTACCTGCAAGGAAGATGTCTGGACGGAAATATTTCGAATAAAATACTGTATTCGCGGTCCTCTTTCTTCCAGTGGTGTTTGTCACACATGACGTTATTTGCGATACATCGTCCGCTTTCCTAGGGAAAAGCTTTGAGAAAGTGCGGGACCTTCAGCGAGAGGGTACATAAATTAGAACGCTGCAAAGCTCTTTCGACCTACGCCATTTTGTTTTATGCCATTCGCCCAAGGGATCACGAGAAGCCGAGAACGGAGATGCTGTTTTACAGAGTACGAATAACGGAGCACTAGACTCAGGCTGCTATGTGCCGAGTAATATGTGCAATTGGGAATAGCTGAGATAAGATGAGCTTATTATAGGAGCAGATGTAAGCCTTGGTCGCTTATTTTTCTTAAATATATGCTGTTTGCCTGTTAAAGAAGCCAGCCTGCACCCGTACTATGTCCCATGTCGCCTGCCCATTCGATCGTACGGGATCACACATTACACGCAAATGTGGGTTATTAAACAAAGGCGGCGAATCTAGGAAGATAGACTGATCACTGAAAATCGGTACGTGCGCAAATGACTTCTGTGTATGTCCTCGTCAATAAACAGTCGTTTACCCTATTTTTCTGTATCACAAATATGTCGGCTTTCTAAAAAGGCAATTGCATTATGTGTTGCATGTCAAACATAACGCTGTGTGATCTATATAGGGAGACAGCTCGATAAAAGCCTCAACGCAACATGGCGAGAGCAGTGAAATAATGCTACACAAAGAGATTTGCAGCTTTGAAAAACGCAGTAGTACATGTGTACTGGCCTCCCAATGCGCTGTGTTCATCAAAGGAACACACAAAGTTTCGCTCCAAGGCTCATGGAGCGAAAGTTTCTGCGTCGCATCTGTGCGCTGATGTGTCACTCACAAACAGCGGACGTGTGAGGAGGGAGAGTAAGAATGAAAACGACTGATGGAGATAGATAATGAATGAAAGCTATAAACAGATACCGATAAAGGTAATGACTAACGCTAATGACTAATAATGAGGATTATTAATCACGTTTAATGACCAATATGTGAAACTACGACTTGAAATGACCGCGACTGACTGGAAGTGAGCAAACGTGCTTAGCAATGAGTGGTAGTGAATACAATCACTACTAAACGACCAAAATGTCAAATGATGACTTGAATGACCGCAACTGATCGGAAACGAGTAAAAATGCTTAGTCGAGCAGAAAAAGGCAAAGAGAATGAGGCGAACGATAAGAGGCAAACGATGACAGGCAAATGATAGGAGAGGAAGGGTAGGCTTTCGCCGTTATCCTCTTGAGAGAAGAGACCGTCTAAATTTTATCTTGAGAGCGACGTGCTCTTACGCTGGTTTGCGATGGGCACTGAGATGCAGAGGGCGTCGATTCTGATACAATCATCAACCAAATGTAGTTATTCAGTAGGATTAGGTTGAAGTGGCTGGCCGCTTGCCTTAAACAACGCAGAATAATCCCGCACCATAACCTGGAAGTCGACTCACACCAGCGAACAAAAGTGGCGCCGCGCACCGGGGTTGGACCGCCATGTATTTTGTGCAGTTTTGTCATACACGCATCTTCTTTCGGAGTTTGTAATAGAGAGATTTAGCTTACCGTGATCCGCGATCCGCTACCGGGACTCTCTACCGCATGTGGGCGGGGCGCTCAAGCCGATTGGTCCCGACGCGGCAGGTCTGTGTGCCGACATCCAGTATGTGGCGCCATCTATTGGCGTCAAAGGGGGTCTGGGCATGCGCAGTGGAACGCGCGGTGGCGGATCACGGTATCGGATTGCAGAATCGCGGATCACGGTAAGCTAAAACTCACTGCGGTAGAGAGTCAAGGTAGTCGATCGCGGATCACGGTAAGCTAAATCCCTCCATTACCTCAGCACCGTAGTCCCTAAAGAGGTCTTTACTGCGGCTACAACACTGAAAGACTAGCCCTATCGGAGGAGGGTCTTTGGTGGTTCGAGAACACGCGGAGAAGGAAATAAAGATTAAGGTGCTGCTCGGTCTCTTTTGCACATTGTTTTAAAGGTGGTGTTTCGCACTGACCTCGAATAAATGGTAACAACACTCTGTAAACGTAGCCTGATCGATGATATCTGACTTCGAACTTCTCACAGTCAAACGCAGTAGCGGCACAGATAACGTATTTAATAATATTTGCGAAGCCGCTATAACTATCTTTAAGCGTTTTTAAAGTCTAGCGTTCTTGAAGTCCCATGGTATGGTTCGACCGATGCCTTGTCATAGTAAAGACGTGCAAATAAAATTGTCCCAAATGAATATGTTATAAATGCATTTTATAGCAGGAGCGCTTTGTTTATAGTCGGATATAACTGTATTCCTGAGTAGCCGCTTCACACAATTCTTCTGTAGCAGAAAGCAGTTCACCGTTAACTGTTTCCGGTTGCCTAAATAAAAAGTTTAACAGAGACCAGGTAACGGTTTTAGAATTTTAATAGTCCTGGCTTCTTTGGTGTAGTCAAATTTCCAAGCCTGGTTTTGTTAACTGTTTATTGGAGCACATACGCCGCGTACTGTGGCTCACAGTAAGGAAATGCTACTTTTTAGGTTGCATTATAATTCCACTTTAAACATAAAGTCCATCGAGCAGGGAACTATAAAAAACAGTAAGATTGCTCCAAAAATGAATTAAACAAACATTAAAACAAGAATTATAGAAGAACAGAGAGAATTTCGTGATTGACAGACTCCCAGGTGATTATTCATGTCACGCGAGCATTGGCAATTTATTCAAAGAGCGCCTTAACCCGTTGCGAACCAGCAAAATCGGCCTGAGTTGATGCGTGTACTGAATTGTCACCAAATCTTTCCTTTGTGTAGTGAGGCCGCGGTTTTATTTTATTTCTTCTCGGCTGTGATGAAATTTGTTACTGATTCCAAGTGGAACTCAGCCGAAAATGTTTTCAAATGACAGAGAAAAAAAGTATCGACCACCGCTGACAAGAAAAATGACTGGGTATTTCGGATTATGAAAAGGGGGAAATCAGCTGGAGAGGATCAGATAACTACAGATTTGCTGAAGGACGGAGGGGATATCGTGCTAGAAAAACTGGCCACCCTGTATACGCAGTGCCTGGTGTCATCGACGGTACCGCAACCATGGAAGAATGCAAACATTATCCTCATTCACAAGAAAGGGGACTCTAAGGACCTTAAAAATTACAGACCAATCAGCTTACTGTCTGTTACGTATAAGGTATTTACTAAGGTAATCGCTAATAGAATCAGGACAACCTTAGACTGCAATCAAGCAAAGGATCAAGCAGGGTTTCGGAAACGGTACTCTACTATCGATCATATCCATACCATCAATCAGGTGATAGAAAAATGATCGGAATATAACCAGCCCTTATACATAGCATTCATTAATTACGAAAAAGCATTCGACTCAGTTGAAACCTCGGCGGTGATGCAGGCATTGCGAAATCAGGGGGTAGACGAGCCGTACGTGAAAGTGCTGGAAGATATATATAGTGGCTGCACAGCAACCATAGTTCTGCATAAAGAAAGTAACAAAATTCCCATAAAGAAAGGTGTTAGGCAAGGAGACACAATCTCTCCAGTACTATTCACAGCTTGTTTAGAGGAAGTATTCAGAGACTTGGAATGGGAGCAGTTAGGGATAAGGGTAGATGGAGAACACCTCAGTAATCTGCGATTTGCCCATGACATTGCCTTGCTAAGCAACTCGGGGGATGAACTGCAAGTAATGATTGATGACCTAGACAGGAAAAGTGGAAAGGTAGGCTTGAAAATCAATATGCAGAAGACTAAGGTAATGTTCAACAGCCTCGGGAAGGAACAGCAGTTTACATTAGGTAGCGAAATACTGGAAGTAGTAGGCGAATATGTCTACTTAGGACAGGTAGTAACCGCAGATCCGGACCACGAAAAGGAAATAACAAGAAGAATACGATTGGGATGGAGCGCATTTGGCAAGCACTCGCAGATTATGACTAGCAGCTTACCGATACCGCTCAAGAGGAAAGTATACAACAGTTGCATCTTGCCTGTACTCACCTATGGGGCTGAAACGTGGAGGCTACTTAAAGAGAGTTCTACTTAAGTTGAGGACAACCCAGAGGGCTATGGAACGAAAAATGGTAGGGGTAACATTAAGAGATAGAAAGCGTGCAGAGTGGGTCAGAGAAATAACTCAAGTTACCGACATTCTAGTAGAAATTAAGAAGAAGCAATGGACATGGCCAGGACATGTAGTGCGAAGAGAGGATAACCGATGGCCGCTGAGGGTAACAAACTGGATTCCAAGGGAAGGAAAGCGTAGCAGGGGGCGGCAAAAAGTTAGGTGGGCAGATGAGATTAAGAAGTTCGCAGGGGTCAAGTGGATGCAGCTAGCACAGAACCGGGTTAAGTGGAGAAATTGGGAGAGGCCTTCGCCCTGCAGTGGGTATAATCAGGCTGCTGATGATGATGATGATTTCGGATTCCGGCAGCTCATACATTCGAGCATTGGGAGTGTAAGACACATTTACATATTGGGGGGAGGGGGGTCACAGCTCCCTAAGACCCCCAAGGCTGCTGTTAAGCTTAGCCGCGGCAGGTAATCTCGGCACATGAGCGCCGCAGAAAATTGAACACCGTCCGTGTCCCTTGTGAGCTAAGTAAACGTTCGACGTTCCCTTCTGTTAGCCATTGATAGTTTATTTAATCTTGTAGGAACAGAACTACAAGTTTCATGACTTGAACTAGCGAGTCACAGGTGACTCAATGCCGTCTGGGAACGAAATCAAACAGAGATGAAGAGCGCGCCCTATAATGTGGCTGCTCACATAGGAGTTGTCACGGGCGCACTCATCTCAAGACCGGCCGCGGAGTGTAAGGTTAGCAGGAAATTGCATGGTTCATTGATAGAGTTATTTTCCTGTCGGTGCAGATCTGTCACAATGACCTCACATCGTGTGAGAAGGTAACGCTGCTGGTGGGGCTCATTGGGCAATGTGACATACACATTTGATATGACCATCCTGTTTTTGTCTTCTTAGCGGCCAGCAGAAAATTTTGAACTCAATACACTGTGCGCCATCTACTGGCCATTCACACAGGCGTGCGATTTGTTGCTTTTCTTAAGACGCTAGCAGATGGCGCTACACTTACCTTCTCTGCGAAAGTTCTTGAACGAGATGCGCAAATTGGCAAAAATTAGATGTGTTCGTATATTGAAACTTTGGAATAAGAATACAATACGATACGAAAAAAAAAGCACGCCTTCTAATTTTGAATCGAATATTTTATCACTGAAAACAAACACAACTGAAAAATTAAAAAAAAAAAAACGCCATCAAACAATGCTAACCGTGTTAATCTCAGAATTCACGAGGTATTTTGCAAGCAAAATTCATCTAGGGTTGCATAGAAATGTATATTCTCTTGAAACATCCCGTAGCAATTTTATACAAGATTCTATGATATGGCTTTCTGTACAAAGAGAACCTGCATGAAGTCGAGTGAAGATGTAATATCACTGCTGAACACAGCAAACGCACGTTAATTTGATCTTGAAATGACCATAAGAGGAGTGAATAAACCTAAAGCTCAAATTAGAAAATCGGGTGAAAAAACTGCCGAAAACAGCTTCCATTGCTGTAATGTTTCAGAATAACACCTGCGATATGGCTCGGTGCATTGGAGATCAAACCAAAGTGAGGACAACGTTTTTGCCGGTTTCGCGAAGCGTTTCCCAGAAAGAAATGAACAATTGGAACCCATTGGAATCCCAGCTGGTACCAAAGGGATTCATTGGGTTCCAGTTACAATTCTCATTTCAAATTAGCAGTCGAGATGGAATATACAAAGGGTTCCAGTTGGAATGCCATTACCAACTGGAACCTACTGTAGAGCTAAGTTTTAATTCACACTTCACCTGCGTAGACCAATAGGATTTCCCAAGCCAAATAGATAGTCCGTTTGGTTCCATTTGGAATTATAGTTCAGTTGTGCTGTCCAAATGGACTCCCAGTTGGTATCAAGTGTAGGAGCCAATTGCACTTAGCAGGTATAAAGTCCATATGCTGCCACTTATATAAATAGTATTGGTTGTTGATGTTCCCACTGAATACTCAGTTGGATGAATCTTTGAAAATGGTGAGAACAGTTGACCTCACCCATTGTATCCAATGGGTCTGTCCAACTGTACTCAATGTTCCACGGGAAGATACGCATATTTAGCAAACAAAGTCGATCTAATATTATACTCACAATAACAACTATTGTAAGATTAACATATTTAATCGTACTCAAAATCTACACTGCCAGAGCGAGGAATATAAACGAAATAAGTAACAGTCCTCTCTTGGCAAGGACCACTGGCCTCATCCCAAATATTGTCTCAGGAGTGGTGCGCATAATGTTGGGAAGACGGCCCCTTTGGGTTTTGAAGATGCTTTACTGCATAGTGCACGCAGCCAAGCATTGCGGGGAAGAGCACAATATGGTGAAACTTCGGTGAATTAAAGAACTCGGGGCATGCGGTAATTTTCGAATATTCGGACTATTTTGAATATCAGTTTTAGATCGTGAATCCAATTCGAATAACAAACACATTTGTATTCGAAATTTTCAATATTCGACCACCTCTAGCAAAAACAAATCATTGGGGCAACGTTGCAGCACGAGCCTTGGAACCGGTAGCAGCGGGACTAAATTACGTACCAAACAGTCTTGCACAAGCAGTTCAATGTTTAGCGCCGGTGGATGGCTTTCTGGGTGCATTGCGTATGCATTGTGGTGCGCACATTACAGGAAGCGAGTGGACGGAGTTAAGAGGTCGGGATCCGTTGTCTGGAGTTACATAGGTGCATACTGCCTATGGGGAGACCAGAAAGTTGGGAGTCGAGAAGGGCATTTATGTAGCAGAATAATTATAGGAGTGTTCTAACTTGACAAACATACAAACGGGATACAAAAATTACGCGATATGCGACACAAAGCATAGAAGTCAGTTAGCGCACTCCTGTAAGTATTGTAACGAGTACAAGGCAGCGATCACTGATCGGAACAGTTCCACGCGCTACACTCAGTTTTCGTCCTCTTTGTCCTCTGTTCTTCTTTGCCCTCTTTTCAGAGAGGCACGCGGCATTACCCCCCCTCTTCGAAAGCGGCGACTCGACGCTGGGAATATCCTCCGATTATGCACACAGGAGAAGCAGGGAACACAAAGCTACACACGCGCAAAAGATCACTGCCTCTCATAATACGGTTTCATCCGCACTACATGAACAGTTTCAGCACTTGAGCGCCGCCTTGTTGAAGGTCGTTGGCTCCGAGCAACAACTTCGTAAGTCACGTTACTAAGATGCCGAATGACCTCGTATGGCCCAAAGTAACGGCGAAGTAGTTTCTCGGAGAGTCCTCGACGGCGCACTGGTGTCCACACCCATACAAGATCGCCAGGTTGGTAGTGAACGTCTTAGTGTCGGAGGTTGTACCGACTAGCATCGCGATGTTGTTGTTGTTGAATACGGCATCGTGAGAGCTGGCGCGCTTCTTTGGCCCGCTGTAGAAATATGTCAACGTCTGCATAGGCGTTGGTGACATCGTCGCCATGACTTATGGGTAGCATAGCGTCCAACATTGTGGTGACGGGACGACCGTAGACTAGCTGGAATGGCGCAAGACGCGTCGTCTCCTGTTCAGCCGTATTGTATGCAAAAGTTGCATACGGAAGGACTTCATCCCACGTGCGATGCTCAACGTCGACGTACATGGAAATCATGTCTGCAAGCGTTCTATTGAGGCGTTCAGTCAGTCCGTTTGTTTGCGGATGGTAAGCAGTAGTTCTACGATGACTTGTGCGGGTAAGACTGAAGAGAGCCTGCATTAGTTCAGCCGTAAAGGCTGTACCGCGGTCAGTGATAATAATCGATGGGGCACCGTGGCGCAGTACGATGGTCTTAAGAAAAAACTGGGCTACTTCTGCAGCAGTTGCACGGGAAAGTGCCTGTGTCTCGGCGTATCGCGTTAAGTAGTCCGTCGCAACTACTATCCATCTGTGCCCTGATGCGGACGTTGGGAAAGGGCCCAGAAGATCCATACCCACTTGCTGGAAAGGGGCTGTTGGCGGAGGTATCGGCTGAAGGAGCCCTGCAGGCTTCAGCGGAGGTGTCTTTCGCCGCTGGCAATCTCGGCATGTTCCCACGTAGTGCTGGACTGAAAGCATCAACTTAGGCCAATAGTACTTTTGTCGAATGCGTGCTAATGTTCGCGTGACTCCTAAATGTCCAGCCGAAGGCTCATCGTGGCATGCGTGCAAGATTTCTGGCCTGAGGTCGGACGGTACAACGAGAAGAAAGGTTTCCTTGTTATGCCGGAAGTTTCTCTTATATAGGACGCCATTGCGAATGCTGAAGGAGGATAAACCCCGTGCGAAAGCACTTGGGTCAGCTACATCAAGGCCTTCGAGATGCTCAATAAGCGGGCGTAAACCGGGGTCAGCCCGTTGACGCTAGGCCATGTCGGTGGTCGTGACGACAGCAAGAAACGGGAAGTCATCGTCTTCTCGGTCGGGAGGGGCAGCATCAACTGGTGCACGAGATAAGCAATCGGCGTCGCTGTGCTTACGGCCGCTCTTGTATACAACCGTAATGTCGTATTCTTGGAGACGGAGGCTCCACCTTGCAAGCCGTCCAGAGGGGTCTTTGAGGTTGGCTAGCCAGCATAACGAATGGTGGTCGCTCACAGCCCTAAAAGGTCGGCCGTAAATATAGGGTCGGAACTTAGTTATGGCCCAAACTACCGCGAGACATTCCTTTTCCGTGGGTGAGTAGTTTGTCTCTGGTTTTGAAAGAGAGCGACTTGCGTAAGCGATAACTTTCTCAGTGCCATTTTGCCACTGAATCAGAACGGCACCGAGTCCAAAATTACTGGCATCGGTATGGATATCCGTAGCGGCGTTTTCGTCAAAATGGACAAGTATAGGGGCGGCCTGCAGTCGCCGGCGCAACTCGTTGAAAGCATCCTCTTGATCATCTTGCCACGCAAAAGGAACATTGTCTCTGGTAAGACGCGTAAGAGGCTCGGCAATCACTGAAAAATTCTCTACGAAACGCCTGTAATAGGCACAAAGCCCCAAAAACCTTCTAACGGACTTTTTGTCGGTTGGGCGCGGAAAATTTTTCACAGGAGCAGTCTTGTCGGGATCTGGTTTCACGCCCTCAGAACTAATAACATGGCCAAGAAGACGGGGCTCCTCGAATCCGAAATAGCATTTCTGTGGTTTTATCGTCAGTTGGGCTGAACGCAGTGCCTGTACTACCATTCGCAGTCGGTCAAGGTGCTCCTCAAAACTAGCCGCGAAAATGACGACATCGTCGAGATACACTAAGCACGTTTGCCACTTCAGTCCAGAGAGAACGGTGACCATCATTCGCTGGAAGGTTGCTGGTGCAGAACAGAGACCGAAAGGAAGCACTTTAAATTCATAAAGGCCGTCGGGGGTGACGAACGCTGTTTTCTCTCTGGCCCTTTCGTCCACTTCTATCTGCCAGTAGCCATTCTTGAGGTCTAGCGACGAGAAATATTTGGCATTGCTTAACCGGTCCAATGCGTCGTCGATACGTGAGAGCGGGTATACGTCGCGTTTTGTTACCTGATTTAACTTACGATAATCGACGCAAAAACGCAAGGTGTTGTCTTTTTTCTTCACCAACACTACAGGCGAAGCCCAGGGGCTGGTAGACGGCTGTACCACGTCATCGGCAAGCATTTCCTGCACCTGTCTTCGAATAGCCTCTCGTTCCGTTGACGACACTCGGTATGGGTGTTGGGAAATTGGCTTGGTCTCCGCGTCAACCATAATGCGGTGTTTGGCTACTGGGGTACGCCCAACTTTCGAAGACGTTGCAAAGCATCCAGCAAATTCCTGAAGAAGGTCTAGGAGTCGCCGCCGCTCAACCACCGACAGATTGGCATTAATGTCCACAGTTGATAGAATGTCGGGTGCATTACATCTGGCTGGCGACGGTGGCGCCAGAGTACAGATGTTCCCTGGCTCAATAAAGTCGGCAACATACGCGATGGCCGTTCCTTTCGCAATGTGCTGAAACTCGGTCCCGAAATTCGTAATCCAGAGCTTCGCACAACCGTCCCGTAAGCGAACAAGTCCTCTTGCAGCGCAGATCCCTTTCTCAAGAAGCAAGCCCACGTTCGTCTCTGCCAGTACGTCTCGGTCGCATGGTGAGTCGCTTTCTACCAAGACGACAATGCTGCCCCGTGGCGGGACCGTAACGTCAGTAGCTGTAATACGTAAGGCGGACGTTGATGAACCGTCGACGCTAGATCTCGCAATGGCTTGGCTCGGCGAAAATGGCACTCGTGATTCTTGCAAATTAATTATCGCACCATTAGCCTGTAAGAAGTCCAAGCCGAGTATGACGTCTCGCGAACAGTGGGTAAGTACAACGAAGTCGCAAACATAAACAAATCCGTCAATTGCAACTCTCGCAACGCATCTTCCAGCCGGGGTAATAAGGTGTCCCCCTGCAGTGCGGATCTGAGGCCCAGTCCACTCGGTTAAAATTTTCTTCAATTTCTTGGCTAACCCACTGCTCATAACTGAATAGTCTGCCCCCGTATCAACTAAAGCTGTAATGAGACAATCGTCGATAGAAACCGGTATGTCCGAAACTGCGCACTCAGGATCATCGTTACATGTCGCCGTCTGATAGCCGTTATCTTGTACTAAACTTGATGGAGGATGTTCAGCACTTCGCTCGTCAGCGGCCTCACCTTCGCAGGTCGCTGTTCCTAGTTTTCCTGAAGCCTCGGGGAGCGGGGGGCTCGTTGAGCGTCTAGTGCGGTGTGTAGAGGGCCGTGGACTTGGAGAACGATGACGGGAAGAAGTAATGACGCGGGACCCGTATTGTGGGACGTCCGGAGGATTCGTATGCGTCGACAGGTACTCCTCGATTTCGGGTGGTCGTTCACCACTCCGAGGACATCGTGCACGCGGATGGAAGCCACGAAGTCCGGCGCGGCGGTACGGACAGAACCTTAACATGTGACCGGCCTCACCACAGTGGTAACAAAGAGGCTGATTGTCAGGAGCACGCCAGACGTCAGTCCTTCGAAGTCGTGCCTCGGCTAGAAGAAGAGGATGGCGTGGGCTTGGATCAAGAGTAGGGGGGTTCACTCTGGCTCTGGGAGAACCGTACCCACTATGGTGCTGGTTTGGATGCGGTACAGTGGGGTTCCCTCTTGGAGGATCACAGAGGTTATGCTGCTGAAGCACGGCCGCGTACGTTGGCACACTCGGTGGCGGTGGCTGCACACCAGGCACAGACGGTTCCGAGACGGCTTGCATCACTTCTTCGCGAACGACCTCCGCGAGTGATGGAAGCCTCGACGACGTTGTTAGACCCTGTAGCTGAATATGTATCAGCTCTTCTCTGACCACAGATCGAATCAGCTCCCTTAAGGCATCATCAGAACCGTTGATGCCGGAACCGTAGACGACCGGTGACATGGCGGACACGTTACGGTTATAGTGCTGAGCACTGTGTCGAAGTGTTTGTTCTATCGTGGTGGCCTCCGCTAGAAACTCTGATGCCGTGCCAGGTGGATTGCGCACAAGCCCAGCAAATAGTTCTTGCTTCACTCCGCGCATGAGGTGGCGCACTTTCTTTTCCTCTGACATATTTGGTTCAGAACGCCTAAAAAGGCGGATCATGTCCTCGTAGAACATTCCAATGCTCTCGTTTGGGGCTTGGATACGAGATTTCAGCGCCGACTCCGCATGCTGTCTTCGGTCGTTGGTGGTGTAGGTCGCCAACACCTGGCGACGAAAGAGGTCCCATGTTGATAGTGTCGTTTCGTGGTTCACGAACCATGTCCGCGCTGAATCTTCGAGAGCAAAGTAGATGTTATAGAGCTTCCTTTGCTCATCCCAGCCGTTGTAATTGGCGACCCGTTCGAATTGGTCCAGCCAGTCTTCAGCGTCCTCATAAAGCTCGCCATGGAAGGACGGTGGCGTTCGAGACTGGAGGACGACGAACTGGGGTGAAGACTCTCCGTTAGCAGCAATGTTCGTGTTAGACTTATGTATGTTGGCCACAGGCGTGCAGGAAAGAGGCCCGAACTCTGGCGACTGACCTCGAAGGCGGCGGCTGCAACTGCGATGGACCGGTGCCAAATCCGTGGTGGCTCTCAGTTGCCCTTGAGGGGTTGCACTCAGCAAAAAGGGAAATCGTACCCGGCTGCTCCACCAGAAAAATGTAACGAGTACAAGGCAGCGATCACTGATCGGAACAGTTCCACGCGCTACACTCAGTTTTCGTCCTCTTTGTCCTCTGTTCTTCTTTGTCCTCTTTTCAGAGAGGCACGCGGCAGTATTATGAACAACCAACAGCCCCATTTAAAGAATTATTGAAGTAGGAGAAATTGTTAGTGTTCTTTTGTTGTGTTAGTTGTCAGTGTGTCCTTTTGCTATGATTGGCTAAGTTGTTTCACACCGTCATAATTTCGAAAGACGTCATCAGTCATTACCATAGGAATTTACACTGTGTGCAGGTGTCGTTATATTTTCTGTGAAACGTTTGACAAAGGCTTTCATTTTGTTTCTAAATGCATATTTGTTTGCAGCATGCTCAGAGGCTGTAAATTTGTATTTGCTATTTGAATGAAAATGGTACTTGCTGGGCTGTTGTTTTCCCTGGAGTCTATAAAGGCTTTGGGCATTGTGGCTTTTGTCAGGCAAAATACTGTCTTTTGGAACAACTCCTGAGACTCCTTTATGTCTTAAAGAACTAATAAATAATAAATACAAACTTCAATCGAGACCCTAACACATTCTAGTCCCAAGCTCAACGCCTCAAAAAGTCATGACCATGCATCTGACAGGGGATAGTTTCCAGGTACTGATTTGACGGAGGGTGATGAGAGAGGTGGGAGCATAGCAGTTGAGTGGAATGACAGCTGGTATACCTGGCCTTTGTTTTCAGCCAGCATTCGTCACTAGAAGTGAAGTCACCTCTATATTTTCTTTAAACCGTTCTGTATTGTTTCTTATTACTGTCTGTAAATTTATATTGCGTCTGGTTCTACAAGTGCATCGTCTTTGGTCTTCATGTCAACTACACGTCGCTTATGAAGTTTACGCACCTCAAGGAACGAATGTGGAGAAG
The DNA here is from genome assembly GCF_055883805.1 of Amblyomma maculatum. Classification (NCBI taxonomy): domain Eukaryota; kingdom Metazoa; phylum Arthropoda; class Arachnida; order Ixodida; family Ixodidae; genus Amblyomma; species Amblyomma maculatum. Next base: position 94,578,172 of record NC_139354.1, on the reverse strand, counting down.
GAGAGAGGACGAACATCAAACTTTACTTTTATTGCTGGAATAGCCTAGCCTATGATTGACCAGTGATTCAACATGATTTTGACTTTGACCTAAGCTATGACTCATACCAGTACTCCTCAGCACTCTGCCATTGGCGCTACCCGGCTAATTGGGTCTCCTGTGATGATTGTTCAAACAAACCACGAAAGTATAGTAAAAAATGGGAAAAATGTCATAGATATAGTCTCTTTGTTAGAAATACCGGAAGTGGGAGAATACAATATTCCAATAGAGAGGGAAATATTCATTTTGACACAAGAAAACATAAAATAACAAAGGTTATATATATAGTACCGAGCAATAACAGTGGTATCACGCAGGATCAGCCTCATCAGAGACTGACGATAGGCTGCAAAATCTGATAAGCAAGCTAGGCTGCGGGAAGGTAGTTCACATTGCCGATGTGCGATGAATAGGACTGTAAAATATTCGTATAGCATTGAAATGGACCGTATTGTGCATTGATGGTAGACACAAAAATAGTGATGTGTGGGTGGGCATAGCCACTGGTGAAAACGTTTATGAAGGGAGCATCAGCGGTAAACTTTTCTCATTTGTGCTAGACATGCTAAGGAGTAGGAAATGGCTTCATCTGAACATTATTACGCTCGAGGTGCGGTTGTATTTAGAAATGATAAAATGAACTTCATTCTTTTTAGGATATATAGTGTAGCGCGAAGGGTAAAAATGGGGAAGTGTGATGGAAGGGCGTTGGCAGACATGTTCAATGGGATGGCATGTATTTTAATGGAATGGCGGGAGCTGAGATAGGCCGGACGCTGAGGAGTCACACAGTAGGTTTTCTAAGTGGTCCACGGGATGTTTGCACGTAAGGGCCGAGGATCGCGAGAGAAAGAAACGTAGTCATCAAGGCCGTGGCCATCACACCTACGTTCAGGAATCAAAACACGAAAAAATGCAAAATTTGATTTGGTTCGGCTTGGTTTGTGGGATTGAACGTCCCAAAGCGACTCAGGCTATGAGAGAGACGTCATAGTCGAGACACGGCCGCTCGATGGAAGCTAGGTGCGGCCTGCTACGTCGCCCGAAACCGGCGGGAGGCGCCTACTTCCAGTCGCCACCGCCGCGGCGCCTCCGTTCGGGGACAGCCGCGCGCGGAGAGCTGCGCCCGGCTGCGCTTTGAGGGAGGCGTCGGCGTGGTAGAAGCCTTTTATTTTAAGGATATAAGAGCTCCGCTTCACACAATTTGGTAACAAGAATTAGTGTATACTGTCATCTCTAGTGTGACCATGTCAGCACTTAGCGCTTGCTCGGCAAGGATGTATACTGGGGTGTACCCCGAAAAAGTTATAATGACGCTGGTTCAAGGCCACTCGATTGGAGAGCTCGCATTACCGTGATGTTGCATTCGGATCCAGTTGTTCGTCACAATAAAATGTGACCCGGCTGTTAACAATTCGAAGCTGTTCAGCTGCCATGGTAGCCTAATGCATAACCATTTAATTAACTATGTTGCGAATTCCGTGTGTCATTTTCATACCATTTACTCATTCCTGCATACAGCTTTTATACATAAATTTATGTCAACCTGTTCTAAGCTGCCAGCGCTATCCAATAAAAAAATGTCCTACTATGAGCAACCTCTGTGAAAATGCGACATGTAACCAATCTTTCTATCTCATTATGACAAATTTTACGGTGCAAATATGATGATGTTTATTAGGTTAAATCTAGATGATAACCTGGGATCTTCTACTCAGTTGGAGACCTTAAACTTTGTACGCCAGAACGCTATCCGTCATGGCTTTCCGCATTTTGCATGACCGGACAAAGTAAGCGCGCTCGATAGAGCCGGTCTGCCTCAAGGTGCTACGTATATGAGCCGAAGGTTTTTATTAATATGTTTATTGCCTGCTCGCAAACCTATATAATTTTGCTGGTTCGTAATTTTCAATGGAAGAACGCGCATCGAGTGTTGCTGTTGTGAAACTCTTAGCTGTGATCACAGAATGTTCACGCGTCAGAGCGCAACTGCAGCCGAGATTCAGCGAGCAGCCGAGTACGCTTATTTAATGGCCACAAACAAAAAAAAAGGAAGAAAATTACCAATCGCAGACGGAAAACCTTTCTTGAGAGAGGTTTATGCTATAACCATAAACATCGCTCCACTGTTGAGTTGACATTTCCAGCTTAGCTCGCTATCAGTGGGGGTAGCAACTTAACGATATCTTGCATAGCGTCTTAGCATGGGCACGATCATTGTTTTTATAGATCAGCTGCAGGTACTGTGTACAGTGAGAAAACAATGATGAAACCAAAAGTTTACACAGCTTGCTACTTCACCGGACCTCTTCAGACTTCATCATCTTGTTAATGAAGGTGCTCGTAATCTGACAAAGCTTGATTACTTCCTTTGCGGGGTACATCAAGCCTCCATTGTCCTTGGCTTTCATTAACCTGTAACTGGTCCAGTTGACTATATTTCCTGCAACAGGCACTTGCTCGACTGGCATGTCGCCTCAAAACCATTACCAAATATCGCATAAATTAAGCAACAACTTGGTAGGGATAAAACTTGGGCTTCTTAAGTCTCCTTGAGAAGCCTCGTTAGAGTGTCCGCACTTTACTATCTGCTTATTCACGTATCCCATAATTGCTGCCTCTGTCGCATATCATTAGAATGCAGCCTTAAGCCACCGCATTATATGAAATAGCACCCTACACATAGCTATATGAAGCCCCTCTTTACCGAAGCCGTACTAACATGCTCTATAGGAGTATAGTGTGCCTGACTTGGGATCTAAGGGTCCCGCTTTCAATAATTCCCATTTCACCCTTACATCTTATTGTCTCTCTCTGGTTTGGCAGCTCTTGCCACATTGAGCATGTCATGTGTTCTCATTGCGCCAAAGGTGTCTGGCCATATCACCAACTGAAGTGTCTCTTACCAGAGAGGTTTTTTTCCGACTTTACGCCGACAGAGCGGGCGCCGGATTTTCTGTGAAACGTTGCTCTTCATTGTATCGCATCGGCTCAAACAGTCTCAACAGTATAAACAAATGCTGTATGCACAGGCTCCTTTACTTGCAAGGCCACTCAGATTTGCGCAGCAAAATTTATAACAAATTGCATGTTTATATAAAAAAAAAACCTTCGTAGCTTTTTCTGATATGTCCTCGCAACATAACCTGCGAGAAAAGCTTCTGGTGCTACCTCATCGTGTTCATCTGCTTCACAACACGTCGCAAAAATCCTAGTTCACTGGCCAGCTCCCTGGGAACTAAATAAGTTCAACAACGTGACTGGAACACAGGAAAAGAGGACGACACAACTAGCGCGGTTGCGTCTTCTTCTCCTGTGTTCCTGTCACGTTGTTTGCATGGTTAACCTATAAATAATCACCAACAAGTCCAATCTGCTGTCCCTTGTAGCAAATTCAATGGCAGCTGATAGGGCATTATGCTTCAGCATCTGGACTTTTTAACCTCAGCGCCGCTTTCATTTTAGAGGAAGCGAGTACATTTCCACTCCTCGCTGCTGTCTTTGCCTGAAGCGAGCTCAGCAGATAAAATTAGATGGTCTCTTAGATGTCTCTTAAGCGGAGGACGACGAAAGCCTATTCTTCTCCTATCATTTGCCTCTCATCATTTGCCACAGTTCATTTCAAGTCGTTGTTTGATATATTGGTCGTTTCTCAGTCATGGTGAGTCTGCCTGCGTAGGCATTGTAGCCCTTATCACTCATAACTAAGCAGTTTACTCATTTAGAATCAGCAGTGGTCATTACATGTCGCCGTTTCACATATTGGTCATTTCGTCATTATTAACCATTATTAGTCATTAGCATTAGTCATTACCTCTATCAATGTCTATTTATAACTTTTACTGATTACCTATCCCCCTCAATCATTTTCATTCTTAATCTCCCTCCTTGTATGTCCGCTTTTGCGACTGGCACATCAGTGTACAGATGCGACGCACAGAGAACAGGCACAGCTTCTGCGCATAGATTTTCGCTCCATGAGCCTAGAACGGCTTTCGCCTTAAAAAACAAACGCATCCGGTATCAACGTTAACGTGCTTGCTCACGCGCACACAAAAAAGTTTGCGTTTACCACGCAGACGCGAGGCGAACGCGCCCAGAAAGGAAGCAAACCGCGCGCTCAGAGTCGGCGATCCCGGCGGCGACGTGTCCCCGAACAGTGGCGCCCTCAGCAGAAATAGCGGGCGCAATTGTAAACTCCCCAATGACGCGCTTGCCCATTGACGGCGGCGCGACGCAGCAGGCCGCACCCAGTGCGCTTCCATCGAGCGGCTGTGGTAGAGATCACTTGGAAATTTCGACCCCTTCGGGTTCTTTAACGTACACTGACATCGCACAACACACGGGTGTCTAGATTGTTGCCTCGATGGAAAAGCGGTTGCCGAGGCCGAGATTCGACCCCGCATCTTTGGCCACAGTGGTGGAGCGCCATAAACACTGCACTAATCAGACGGGGGAGAACCAAATGTTATGCCAGGATTAGTACGTAGACGTGCAAGGGGCAGAAAGGGGGCAAATTGAGTTAGAAATACAATATAGCGAGACACACGCCAGGGATTTAGAAGACCCGGCTTTATGGATGGCTATGGCATAGTAGGAATGAAGTCGTGCAAAAGAAGGAAGGTGAAGATATGAAATGCTACATATGAAGGAACAAATTAGCGAATAATAAAGCTCTCTTGAAAATGACATGCGTCGGTATTAGGAAACGATTGCAAACGAATATTTATTGACAGGATGCAATTGAAAAAATGGAAATAAGGATCTAATATGTTAGGTCTCGATGCCGGCATAGAAATGGTTGGAGACAGTACCGATATAGTTCTGCTCGGGGATATGAAAGACCAGATTGAACATCTAAGCCGTTACTCCAAGAAGAGTTGATGCTGGAACATTTTTATCAGGGCAACCTTGTTAATGTATATGCATAACCTAATGTGAAGGAAAAGGACATGACAATTCAGCAAGAGGCAAATGAGAACTGACGACTTATTAATGCCCGCTGCGAATCTACAGGATTGTCGTAAAAAAGGAACGAAATAGAAGAGGCAAAGATCAGTTGTACAGCTTAGGAGATGTTCATAGCTCATTATTCTACAAATGGGACACCCGGCAAAAACCTCAATTTCGAAAACGCAAAATATGAAAGGAATCTTAATCAACTAAAAGAAAAAAGCGTTTATTAGAGCGAGTCGTAAGAAAGCAATAGGAAGGTGCTTTGTGGAAAAGGGGGGTTGTAATCAGTTGAGCGACTCATCCGTAAAAAAAAAAAAAAAAAGTAAAAAAAAACGAAAGATTGAAGCAAGTGACAATTTTTCTGGAATGAAAAAAAGCCATGAAATTGTTGGAATATTTCAAACAGGCCATCAAACAAATAGGGAAACTTGTAGTGATATGGCTGAGTCCTGGTGGACGTCAATCAGCAATTACACCCTTGTTACGAGTATAAACCCTGCAGGATTCCCCCAAATATTCGACCAACACCATTCCCACTTGGACTTACGGATCAATTTCCTCTCGCCCTGACATCTGTTCTGCTGACCGTCCTAGTTAGCTCAGTTGGCAGAGCGACTGCACCGGAAGGCGGTGGTCCAGGGTTGGATCCCCGGACCAGAATGAATTTTTCTTTAACAACGAAGTTGCTGAGAAAGCAGTATAGCTTTCCTTTGTAGCCGCATATGGCTGCGCTTAAGTGGATGTCAAAGAGTAATTACTCTGTTATTACAAGTCTACTCCATGTTGGGAGTTTCTCCTAAATATTCGATCAAGAAGGAAAAACTGACAGAACAAAAAACTGGAAGTACAGGCACTCACCCAATGCAAAATAAAGGAGCACTCTTACCGCGGGTTGGTTGATGTTGGAAATGCTATAATATAGTGGTCGAAAAAATAGTTGCACCATATCGATGTATGGATTAAAGGAACGAAAGAAAATATTGGCTTATTCAGGAGCCGAACGAAACTTCTTAGAAAGGGAAGACGCTGTGGCATGCGTTCCGCAAGTTAGAGTTCAGCCAATCAGGAGCGGCCATCAAGGAATCGCGCCAAATGGAGAAGCAACCTACCAGAGCGTTCCGAAGTTCCGAAATGAGGAAGCCTAACTGGAAAAGGGTGGAGCCAAAGATTCCAATACGGGCAACCATGGGGTTACTGAAATCTATAGCAGGATAATTGATGAATTTAATTTGCGAAGGAAAAGCGTTGTTAAAACGATTGAAGACTGTTCCAATATAGGCAATTCCGGACAGCTTGTAAGAATAGAGTCAATCTGATATATAAAAGGAAAAGAGATAGACGTTAAACTTTTTGAGATTGATCAGTGATCACGATAACTTTAACTACGAAGTTGGCAATGGAGACACTGAAGCTAAAAATGCAACAATGTACAATCTCAAGAATAGGTCACACTCAACATAAATATCTTAGAAAGTGGAAGATTAAAAAGGCGTTGCCGTATCTTCAGCGGTAGGGCATCGGACGCGCAATGCGGAGGTCATTCATTCGGATTTCCACCGACGGCTCTTGGTTGTTTTTGAAGCGAAAGCTGCACTACGGTAGGTAGATCGAGCCGTCGGGTATGCACGGTTTTCACCTTGAGGGAAATATAGAGAAATGATGCCCTGAAAAGGCGGCGTGCTATTTGTATACCGACCACACTGGAATAAAATTGAATGGAGTGAAGTTTAGTACAGTTAATTAAAGGAAATAAATTTAGAGACGGCATAACAGACAGCGGCCGAAATTAGCCTGTCGTCACTGTTTCCTCACCTGATATGCATCACAGTACAACACTGCAATTGTCCTTCAAAGCATATTGCAACCATTATATAAAATAATATCAGGTTTTTAGAAGATCGATTCTATTTCTTAGGCCCTGAAAATTTCCACGTAGTATCGACGTTATGATTGAAGGAATAAAGGTGAAGTGTTCCTTGATATTTCCTGTGTCATCGATTGTATCTAGGCATAGAAGAAAACACGAAGCTGTCACGAGGCCGAAAGAATGCATAAGAACTTCCCATTAGACTAGTCGATAAAGCATACACTTGAGCAGTTGTGCTTTTATTTTGAACGAAACGAATTTGTTCGACAGTCTCTGAGTTGTTCCCGCTTACCGGTATAGAGCTGTGCAGTACAAGCCGGCTGCAAAGTAGCTAACCGGACTTGTGTAGTCATCGTTTTGCACAGCTGTCGCCAGTATGACAGCGCACAAACTTGAAGAAATTTCTTTATTGGGTGCAGTTTTCGCGCGCATGTGCATTATATAAAGTGTATATTATGCATCTATATTAATCGAAACTATAGGGTTTTTCACATTTAGATTATCACCTTACGAGTTACCGCGGACTAATATCCGCAGAAAACAGGCGTAAATGTTGCGCGCTCGACTCTCCGAATGTGCGTACATTACGTTAGACTAAGCAGGACTCGTCGGAGAAGAGAGGTACATCACCTGTTGGCTCAGTACTTCGCTGTAGGCGGGCGGCCTTTCCGCCTGTATACCCGGGGTCCGCTCGAACGTAGATGAGGTCGACACTAACGAGGCCTCGTCCTCCGGCTCAATACGGTTCAGGAAAGCCCTGTGAGCACAAACGCCATTGCTGGGATATAAGTGCACGTCTGTTTTGATTTTGTTTCTGTTCAGTCCCACACTTTATTTAATTAATTTCAACAATAAGGATGTGCTTGCATGGTTGGACTCTTTGATTTGGCTCTGTCATTAACGTTTATGGATTATTTAGGGCCTTCATACGCGAACAGGCATTTGGCGCAGAAAAAAACAACAACAAAGGATTAACAGCACGAATAAATGTTTCAAAAAATAAACAAAACGAAACCACAGATATGATTGTTCTTAATGAAAGTGATCGGTACTTTAATGTGATATTCTAATGATACAATGAAACTAGTTTAATGTGTGCGTCAGATGCAAATTCAATGTTTAACACTACCGTGCCCGCATTTTTTTATTCAATGCGTTCAGTCAGGAATCGTGCATTTATTTCATGTATGACGGGAATTCCTAATCAGAGATTTAAAAGACATCTCCTGAAGCGGTAGAAAATTTCGAGACTTGCAGCTCCCTCTAATCGGCTCATTCAGAGGTGCACAGGAAACCAAGGCAAGAGACGGCTAATACGCGTGGAGTCCATTAACGGAAAGTGTTTAGCTCAATAATTCGGTGTTCAGTGTTAGGCACTGGAGTGGCAGACAACAAGACAATTATTTTAACACAGAATGTGTTTTATATGTCTGATTCACCAAGACTATCTGATACGTCGTGATACACTGCCTGCAAAATTCTCGAGCATCTCTCTTGAAGGTGGTTGTTAGCAGCGGATATAGCAGTGAATTAACGGAGGTTTTCTAAAAGAAAATTGCCACGGGCTAATAAATGATTCGAAATAAGCAGTAAAGTTTCTGTGGTTTCTATATATAGGCGCTTCGTTCTTTTTCAAAAGTAACTCATACGTATCAGTTCAGTTAAGTCGTTCAGTCGTGTCCGACTCTTCGTGACCCTATGGACCAAATCACGCCACGCTTTCCGGTCTCTCACTATCTTCCTAACATCACATAACTTCATCTGCAGCGCCTCGAGGATGCCATCAACTCATACGTATACGCCACACGAAACTCATTAATGGTGTGTAATATTTCCACAGCGCTGATTATGAGTTCTACATCACGCAGGCGCTCTTTGTATGGACGTCGTTCGTAAGTTAATTCTGATAAGGAATCCGAGATGAAGGCAGTATCATTGAATTATTGGATATCGTGTCATTCTGACTTTTTTCCGCAGGCCAGGGTAATTTTATAAGCTCTATTGGCCATTTGTAGAGGGATGAGATTTGCGACATGCTATACGGACACTAGCAAGGTACAGACAGCGAAATGGGCTGTCATGGTTCCTGTGCTTCTTGCACTCGGAGTGATGCAGAGCTGCCACTTAACTTCTTCGAGCCGTCAGGGGTTTACCATAAAAGTTGACAACACTGAAAAAGGGCTCACTGACCTGGTGATGACGCAAGCCAGAAAACAGCCCAAGAGTGCGGCAATGACGCTGGCCGCTATTATCATTGCCATTCGGTACATCTGGACAGAGGTACGCTTCTTATCTGAAAGATAAGGAGCGCGAGAGTGACGATGTAAAAGTGTGCGAATATTTCAAAAATTTCAATAATGAATCGAATATACGCATATTCAATAGTCTATACAACTAAAATTGTGCGCATTAAAAAAAAAATAGGAGCACGCTTATGCTTCGCCTTTAGAATAGAAATGTAGGCGTCTTCAACATCTCCTTTTCTTTCCGCGCAATTTTAACTTTCTTTGTTTAGGTTGGTTTTTCATAAAAACATGAAGGCGCAGTATCTGCCATACTTTTCGGTGGACACTTACACTGACAATGAACAGCATGCAGTGGGAGCATAGTTAGCATATTAGTCGGTTAGAATGCCAACCGTAAATTCGCCTCAGATTTTATCAGGAGATGGATACTAAATGACAAGCAAAATAGAATGATACTACCCTGAATGCTGCACTGAGAACGGTTGCAATAAAGTTTGATAAAAAACACGCGCCTTTAACTCAGTTGCAATCTGCATTTCCTGACTTCCTGCTGAGGTTTGCGCTACAACCAGAACTACAAAGCCGACACCAGCTTTTCTGTGACACAAGAACTCACGCTATCACTCAACACTCAAAAGGAATTGCTTAAGTAATCAGTTTCTAATACTTTTCTAATAATGCACACGAGGCTCACATAATGCGGGCTGTAGTATCTTGTTCGATGATAGTTGGAAAATGAGTATCTGCGCCGACACCATGCAATAGCGCGGAATTAACGGTTAAGTGAACATACCCAAGGTACGCCACTTTTTCATTCCACACTTAGAAATCCCAATAATGTGTCAATAAGAATGGGACACCATTTTGCCTTTAGTTACCTATGCCTATAATTCCGCCGTTCAACGCACCACTGGCCCATTCTTAATTTATGGCCGTCAACCAACAACTCTATTCAACACCACCTTCTTCTCTGCTCCTGCCTCCCCATCTGCATCGTTGGCCGACCAGTTTTCTACACGTATGGCACACTGACGGCAAATTGCTCGCCACAAAATTGAAGCCGCACAGCAAGAACGGAAGCACCGCTATAACCAGCACCATCGAACTGCCTCCTTCTCAACCGGTGCTGAAGTGCTACTCTGGACGCCGATCCGCACTCCTGGATTGTGCGAGAAGTTCCTCTCTCGCTATATCGGTCCTTACACCGTGCTCCAGCAAACATCTCTCGTGAACTACCGCGTTGTCCCATACCGTCGCCGATCGGCGTCGGCGCTCAGAAGTTGTTCATATTTCGCGCATGAAGTCGTACACCTGCCGACCCGCTTCCATCTAAACAGCGACCAGGGCGACCAGGGTGGCCGCTTCCTTGATGGCAGGCTGTTATCGTACGTCAGGTTTAGTTTGGATTCTGATGGGGTTACCTAAGAAGGTGCGACATACCGTTAGCATGGAGGTTGGAATATGGGTGCTTTTGGAAATTTCATTATATGGTTATATGATCCAGACTGGCCTCTAGTTCTCGTTCACAAGACGAGCTCGGGAACAGTGCTACACATGTCTCATTCGCTATTGTGCACGAAATGTGAGGAAGTATCGCAACCATTACTCGCGGCCAACCTGGGCTCATTCATTCTTACCTTGCAGACACATATAGGTCATATACATAATATACACCACCACCGATGTGGTCGAGCGGTTAAAACATCGACACACGCATGGGAGGTTGGCAGGCGGGTTAGAACACTGATCCCAGCCGCCATACCGGAAGACTGTTCAGGTGAACGACGCTTGGCTGGCCCGCGCCCTTTGGCGCTGAGACGAAGGGCGCGGGGACCAAGGTATGCAATGTACCCCTCGCTGCACAACAGCCGATTGGATGGAGTGATGTGCAGAGTGGCGGGCATCCTTCCCAGGCCGCCGTCGGCCACAGGCCCGTCGGTGCCCATACGACGGGCCCTGTGCGGGAAGGGAGCCCCTTAGGGTGCGCCGCAGTCTTTTTGTGGCCGAGGTTTGATAATTGGAAGAATGTGGAGATCTTTGTTTTTGAAGCGAAAGCTTTACTTCGGCAGGTAGTTCGAGCCTACAGCGTGGCGTCGGTTTTCATCTTCAAGTGACCTTGACACGGCGCCTTTCCTTTATGAACCAATTTACAATGGAAGGGAAACCTTCATTACGCTAGATATTAGCAGGTATTCGTATGACACTAAATTTGCCCGTCAAATGACATTGACCTAATTAAGTGCGGGTGTCCACAACCTGCTACTGGCTCTCTAGCTGAGCTGCCTCCTCTGCCTCGTGCGGAGAGAGGAGAAAATAGAGGAGAAAGAAAGATGGTTGGTTGGTTTGTGGGGTTTAACGTCCCAAAGCAACTCAGGCTATGAGAGACGCCGTAGTGGAGGACTCTGGAAATTTTGACCACCTGGGGTTCTTTAACGTGCACTGACATCGCACAGCACACGAGCGCCTTGCTTTTTGCCTCCACCGAAAAGCGGCCGCCGAGGCCGGGATTCGATCCCGCGTCCTCGGGAACAGTAGTCGAGCGCCGTAACCACTGCGCCACCCCGGCGGGGTGAGAAAGAAAGAAAAGAAGAAGGAACAGAAAGACGCGCATCGTAACAGCCATCGTCCGGGAGGGGAAATGCTCGTCTGCCTAGATAAAAGTGCTTAGTGAGCTCGTTGTACGTGAATAATTGATCTCTGTAGTCGATATGTGGAATAGCAGGGGAAACCGGAGGGACGCGGTCGATGAGTCCTCGCGCCGCCTCGTGTGCGATCTCATTGAGATTCCGCAGGCCGCCCCCTAAGCTGCCCATGTGTGCCGGGAACCATACGATGGAGTGATCGGTGATGTTCCTTCCGCCTAAGATCCGTAGCGTCGTCTTGTCTATCCCGCCCTTGGCGAAAGCTCGAGTGGCTGCTCTAGAGTCGCTGTATACAGTTGTGAAGTTCGAGTATTTTAGTGCTAGTGCAATCGCTGCTTTTTCAGCTACGTCTGGCTTCTTGGTGTAAAGTGTGAGTGAGCTGCGCGTACGCCCGTGTCCGTTGACTACTACTACCGAGTAGGCATGCTTTCCTGGTATGTACGCTGCATCCACGAAAGCTGTCTGGTCGGGAAACTGTGCCGCGTCCGCAGCGAGGGCTTTGGCGCGGGCGAGCCTTCTTCCTTGATTGTGGATCGGGTGTACGTTTCTTGGGAAGGGGGACACTTGGATTGCTTCTCGCACGACTTACATGATCAGCTTCGGGCTGTCCAGGAGGCCCACGCGGTGGCGGAGAGCTTCGGGCTCTCTGTGCCGACGTGGGAGCTGCCCTCTACACCTGGCGCCTAGCCAAGTGTCCTCCATTGTCCCCCACCAAAGCGGTGACGAGTGCAATGACGGTCTGCAACAGGTACAACCTCCGGTAGCAGGCTAGCCCCCGCCTCAAACAGCGGGGCCTACCAGTCCTAGCCCCGTTAGGTCAGGAGCAGCCACCCTCCCCACCTCCGACCACGGAGAGGCAGCCCTGAGGTTTGCGATGGCCCGATGTGCCGAGTGCTCAGTGACCTAAGACATTTGCGGGTGGGCCTCAAGCGAACTACTGTATACTGTACCATAGTGTATATATTTCTTTTATTTTTACCTACACTTTTCTTTCTCCCTATCGCTCACCTCTTTGATTTACTCTACTTTTCCTTCACTATCCCTTTATTTCCGCCGCCCCAGTTCAGGTGCTTCAGATATCAGATAGCAGACACCGGGGCTGGCAAACATCTTTTCTTTCCTTGTGTATATACAATAAATAACCACTACCACCACCACCCTGAACAACCTTGGTGGTCAAAGACAGGTACCGCGCCTTTCCTAATTCTTATATAAAATGGTACAATATACAAGAAAAAATTAGAAAGGGTCCACGCTGCTGAACGAAATATTGAGCGAATTAGCGGCGCGTGACCGAGCGTTCTTCTTGTTCCCTTTTTCTTCTTCCTCAGCCCACATATAAAGCCTCACGTTAACCAAGCCGCATGAACGTGCCTTAGTGGCCTATAGGGGTAACGCGAATTCCAGGGTCCCAGCAGGCTGATTCTGACGTAACTGTCCCATGTAAAACCATGAGCGTTGGCAGCTCCTGCCGGCCGTCTGAGTTTGTAGCCCAGCTCTCACCCTAGGGTCACGTGGGGTGTGACGTCCCAGCGTCACGTGGGTAAGACGTGGCTACTCGCCGCGCTACGCATAGAGTAGTATAGCTTTCTCGATAAAATTGGAACACATTATTTTGGCCCGGATAGGTGTAGGTGCTCACAATTCGGTGACGTCCACTCAAAACTAGAAAGATCCTTCCTATAAATAATAAAATGAATAATTGGTTCAGAGGAAGGGAAAGGCGCAGTATCTGTCACATTTGAGCTGTGGACACCTGAACCGGGCCGTAAGGGAAGGGAGGAAGGTAGGAGTGAAAGTGGAAAGAGTGAAAGGGGAGCCGTAGTGGAGGGCTACGGAGTAATTTCGACCACGTGGGGATCTTTAAAGTGCGCTGACATCGCATACTACACGGATGCCACTTCGTTTCGCCTCCATCGAAACGCAGCCGCCGAGGTCGGGATCGAACCCGGGAACTCCGGCACAGCAGTCGGGCGTCTTACCACTGTACCACCCCTCTGGGGCCCTTCCTATCCCCAAAAACATAAGAACAACGACCTAAAGGTGTAAGGGTTGCAGCGATACATCCTGTAACACCGCCTTTTCAATCCGTAGTGTTTTCATAATTTTTATTTAAATTAAATTAGGTTTTAGGGAAAGAAGGAGCCTTATGCTTTTGATTGGAGGCCATGGAATATTGGACACCTACACTTAACCAGGCAAACATTAGGTTTTCATATTTTTCTTGTATATTGTACATTGGTTTATAAGAAGGTAAGGTGTAATATCGCTTTTGGACCTTCTAGGTTGCTCAAAATGAACACCTCCGTGACGCTGACGGCTCGTAAATTATGTTTTGGGGCCTTCCTATCCCGAGGGATGATTACGAGTGTCACTCTCCACCCTGAAAAGATTTAGAATGTAGACAATGTATAACGGCTCACCAGTACCTGTAGCTGGGCTAGCTGGTGTGACATTGTGTTTACAAAGGTAAAAGCAGCGCTAAATTTTAGACAAACACACAGAAAGACGAAGAGGACAGGTGCGGACTCCAAGTATGTGTTTTAGGTCTTGCGTCTTTATGCCTTTCTGTCTTATGTCTTCATAAGACAACAAGGCAAAGGCACAAGACCTAAAACACATAGCTGGAGTCAGCGCCTGTCCTGTTCGTCTTTCTGTGTGTTTGTGTAAAATTTAGCGCTGCTTTTATTTTTGTTAACACAGCATAACGACTCTCACAGCATTGACACATGCAAACAAGTTGCAGCGTATATTGTGGAAGAAGGCTGGGTCAAGACGGCGAGGTCGTGGCGGCAAGGACAGCGAAGCCTTGTCCAGCGTTTTAATCCGGTCACCAACCCAGGCACGCGCCAGAGCCGGCGCCGCGGGACGATGATGATGGTATGTACAAATGAAAGAAGATGATGATGGCAATGTACAAATGAAAGAAGGTCCACAGAAGGCTCACAATATTTTGGACGAAGTTTGCGTTTTGTGACGGACACTTGGTAGAAAAACGGTACCTTGTTTTGAGAGTCTGACCAACAGTCAGCCCTCAAAACACCTCTCCTGCTGTCCCGAAAGCAAAGCGGCATGCAAATATGTGATGAGCCACTCTTGGTTTATCACCTTTCCAGTGGGAACATGCACCTCCGCCGCGTTGGTCGTGGTTCCGGCACCGCCTGCAGATGCCTTGAACGCAGGCGCTGTGGGGTGGACACTGGGTGCTCCAATGACAGGCGGCGCCCAACCCAACCGGCTTTCCGTGCTTCCCTCCACGTGGAGAGCAGCATTCGCTTTCTATTGAGAGCAGAAATACAGGTCACTTGTAATCTAATTGCACGACATACTATTGTATGCATTTGTTGGAATGCTGACCAAACAAAGCCATCAAAATGACAAAACATATAGGCTTTCTTTTGTAGTTCGTGATTTGAAAAGTAATAATTGCATTATAAGGAGGAAAAAGCAGAGAGGTGAAACAAGCCTTTGGGGTCACTTCAGACGCCTTAGAGACCGTGAAAAGCCATTTACTAAAACTATAAAACGCACACGAGTAACATGTATTCCAGCACTCCTCACCGTAACGCAAGAATGTTTAAGCTAGTTTCACTAACATCGAATATATCGCAATAAAAAATGACGCCAGTCTCAAAACTCAATTTAGCTCAGGCTGGTACTCAATGCAAAATGAAGAAAACAAGCCGCAAAGACGTTTCACCGCATCTCATCCCGCTCGCCCTATTATGAAGCGTACCTGGAAAGCCTAGTTGCAGTGACTGGGAAGCAAGGGAACGGCGCGAGGAGATGCCGCCCTGAATGTTTGCGAGCTGTCGCCACAAAAACTTTTAAAAAATTACTCGTTAATTTAGGCTCCTTGCAGAGGTTTTTTTTTTATTCAAAAGAATCAAAAAGAGAAACTCTAAACAATAACAACCGAGTTGTTACTGAAGCGACCCTGGAGCTGAGCGACAGTTCGAAGCGCGCGGCAAGGTTTATTGCATTAGCACATTACTGCTATTAGCCTTTCAGAGTACCATTAAAAGGGTGGGACCGCATTCACATTATCAGAGACATATCCTTCGTGTGTCTGCGTCAGTTATTTGCGCTACACGAGCACATCATCGAACGCGTTGGGATAACACCCCAAATTGCTCTGTGTTGGGATAACATCCCAAATTGCTCGGGTTGCCCGAAGGGCAATTTTTCATTTTGCCTTTTGTGATTTGTTAGTTGGATTTGTTCTTCCTAGTCACATAAGGTCTGTGATGTAATTATTGTTTTAACCTATCGGCCAATTTGTTTGCTTTGACATAATGGGAATCCTTACACCATCTCGTTAAAAGACGAGGGCCTGCATGAACATGCCGTGCAAAAGATAGATTATCTTCTGCCGTCGAAAGGAGCTCGTACCAGCAGATGTTAGCTGCATATAATGCTCTTCGGTGCCCTTTTTCATCTCAGTGTGTGTTTGTGAGCTCGCCTAGCTCTTTTTGAAT
This sequence comes from Amblyomma maculatum, assembly GCF_055883805.1. Lineage (NCBI taxonomy): Eukaryota > Metazoa > Arthropoda > Arachnida > Ixodida > Ixodidae > Amblyomma > Amblyomma maculatum. Next base: position 94,561,941 of record NC_139354.1, on the reverse strand, counting down.
AATCGAGGTTGTACGAATCATGTTGCGCTTTTATTGAATGCCCCAATCATAATTATTACGTATTTATTATCCGAAGTTCGTGTTTTGTCCGCAGGGCATGAGTTGGGAAAGGAGTGTGGGCATCTGTCTCGTGACACGACAGTGTGCGACTTCACGACGGAATGATGTATAAGGGATACTCAATGAAGATGGCACAGAAATTTATTTTCTGAACAGAAAGGTTATTTTCTTTGCCATCAGATACATTTGAAGCTTGCACAATAATAATTCTGGGTGAGAATCAAGCGAGGAGCGACCATAATATTGCCAACCACTTTTAGTGCGAAGACACTATTTTCAGGGCAAATCCGAAAATCAGGTGGCACCTTGCTTTGACATTTGCCCTACCGCAAAAAAATCCGTCGCAACGAATTGAAACCCAGATACTTCTCGTGGGACGCGAGTACAGATCCTTATAGCTATCTCCACAGCCGATAATCCCCGACTGTTTGAACTGAACTTTCCGCGTTGTACATTTCTTGGCATCGCCTTCAGCTTGTGCGCAATGCACCGAAGCACACCGGTATCACGTTGTCCGTTTAAGGTGTGTTATTCGAACCTAGCATTCTTTAGTGCGGTACCACCTAGGTGCGGTTGGTTGGTTGGTTGGTTCACAGGAAGGGAAAGGCGCAGTATCTGTCACACTTGCTCTGTGGACACCTGAACCGCGCCGTAAGGGAAGGGATGAAGGTGGGAGTGAAAGTGGATAGAGAGAAAGGGGAGCCGTAGTGGAGGGCTACGGAGTAATTTCGACCACCAGGGGATCTTTAACGTGCGCTGACATCGCACAGCACACGGACGCCACTTCGTTTCGCCTCCATCGAAACGCAGCCGCCGAGGTCGGGTTGGAACCCGGGAACTCCGGCAAGGTAGTCGGGCGTCTTACCACTGCGCCACCCAGGCGGGGCTAATCGGAGTTACCAATTTCGCTGACTTTTCCCTGAAGCTGATATCAAAATCTTTACCTCAAAATGAAAGTGAAACGAAACGCGAGGTGCCTGCGCTTAAGGGATCGACGCTGTTTGATACTACGTCCAAGCAGTGCGGCCTTCCAAAATACCTTGTGTGTTTCTGTGCTTCAGAAATATAGTATGCAAGGCACGTATGTTAGTAGCAGACACCGGGATACCACGATTACCAGAACAATATACTCTAGCCACTCGAGAATCGCACTGCTGTAAAAGATGTCTTGAAAATTAAGCGTTTATTCAGCAGCCCAAGAAGCTCTAACTGTCATTGAAAATTATGACTGCGAAAATGCAAATTCATCATGATGTAAAAAAGAGAAGCTCAGATGGTCTAACAACTAACAAGAAGTAAATGATATTTTTTGATACCAGATTGTGGATTCGAAGCTGTTGCATGGTAATTTGGATTAAGTTGGCAAAGTACTGTCACTAAGGGCTCTTTAGCCACGAGAAAATTCAGATGGTTTGCATGCAAAACCTTCCAGGAATTCGGAAATAATATCGTTCTTTGTTGTGCTTGCATAAACCTTCATCATCATCATCATCATCATCATAAGCCTGATCATCATCATAAGGCCTTCGCCCACTGCAGGGCGAAGGCCTCTCCAATATTTCGCCACTTAACCCGGTTCTGTGCTAGCTGCTTCCACTTGACCCCTGCGAACTTCTTAACCTCATCCGCCCACCTAATGTTCTGCCATACCCTGCTGCGCTCTCCTACCCTTGGAATCTAGTTTGTTACCCTAAGCAACCATCGGTTATACTTTCTTCGCCCTACATGTCCTGCCCATGCCCATTTCTTCTTCTTAATTTTCACTAGAATGTCGGCAACCTGAGTTATTTCTCTGACCCACTCTGCACGCTTCCTATAGCCTTAACAATAAACAAATTGTGGTAATGGCGCGTCGAAAATTTGACTGTCAGAAAATAATCTGGCATGGAGGTTCGACCCTTCGATTTCATATAGGATTTTGAGAAGCGCTACTAGCGATAGCTATAAAAATTTGGTGTAGTTTAGTTTATCACTGGCCCTATCGGCCCCGGGGGTACCAAAAATTACTAGAAAGAATGAAGTTTAAATGCAGCACGAAATGAATGCTCTGAATGCAATAAAGTAAGCAAAAAATGTATTATGCACTGGACAGTCACTTTAAAACAAAGATATTTGCACCTGAACCGTACGCATTGTGTTTGGTGAAGAAGAGAAGCGCAGAATACTTTTAAAACTACCCACTGGGCTAACAGTTCCAAACATCCAGGAAAACACCCCGGTACCTTTACAGAGTTTTATACTTTTCGTAGCCTTGCTGCAGGGTTGCGCGGTTGTAATAAAGAATATTTTCTGCCATTTCCAAAGATAATTTGAGATGTTAACTTCGGCTGATGCTTCTTGGTTGCTCAGAGTGGTTTAGCTAAGAGAATGGAACTGTGGGAGATAAAACAAAAGTGCCCTAGAACGATTTTAGTATTTAAAGGGCTGTGACAGCCGCCTTGGTCTGATAAAGAAAAGGTAATGTTCCTGATTTCTTAGGTAAAGAGGATTTAGCAGCATTTAAGGCGGCAGATTTAAGGCAATCATGAAGGCGAAAACAGTTCGGCGTCGACATCTGTGTGAAGCGCCCGCTGGGAAGAACCAGGAAGGGATGATCGAAGAAGCAGGACAATAAATCGCTCAGCAGAGAATGAATCAAACACGTGATTTCAAATAGATATGAAATAATAACATGATGACAAACGGACTACGAATTGGGGAGCGGACGAAATCTTATTTCGTGGGCTCTAAATTTTCGTTACTTAATTTGGCACCAATGTTGAAGGAAAGCGATGGAGGATTTTCTCAAAAGTACCCATTTTAGAATCTCGCTTTTCAATCAACTTTCGCTTGTTTTTATTTTCTGAATTAAAGTTCGCCCGTCATATTCCAGTACCGCCACAAGAATAAATGTAGTTGTGACGCTATTGCCATCGCAATACAAAATTTGGAGGGACACTCAAGCTGCGCTGTTAAAGTTTGGACCTTATAATAATTTATACCTGGTATAGACAGCTCATGCTTGATTTGGATATAATGTAGGTCAACTACAGAAAAAAAGCGATCTCCCTGATTACAGACCTCTGCAGTGAGCGCTCATGGGGTGCCAGAGGGTTATGTACACACGAAGTAAGCAAGAAGGGTCTCAATTACCCAAACGAAAGTGCATCCGCATCCGCAATAACCCGTTAGACAGGTCTCAGGCGGCACAATACAAATTATTTTGGTAGAGCAAGTAGTGCTTGATAATGGAAATTAATGTTAAAGAAGCAATAATAAATGTTATCATCCTGAACAAGCTTGCAACTAGCAAAGAATATTGAGCTAAAGGACTCTGTGGATTAGGTGTGCTTCGATTTTTTGTGCACTGACAGTCAACCCCGTATGTGTCCGCACTAGTATAGGACAAGAGCCTACTGCAATTACTGTGGAAAGTTCCACAATGTACCTTACCTTGGTCAGGAAGCAGTGGTGGCGAAACTGTGGTGATGTCCTGCACTGCTTCCGGTACCGGGCTGGCACGTGTGGTGATAACAAGCACCGCCGGCAAGATCAAGACGAGACACCTGGCTCTCGGCGAAAGCGTCATGTAGGAAAATACTCCCTGGGACCGGCAAAGTACTCGGAAGGCGTTGTCTGCTGAAGTGTGTTGGGTCTCGCTGTCTCTTCCTTATCGTGACCGCTGTGTGCTGATAAGGCGAGGAGCACAATGCCCGTTAATCTTCATTACAAAGAGGACGAGAACGGCGCTGCACCAAACAGGTAGAGCCCCTCACTCAATGCTTGGCGCAGTCTCGTTTTTATCAATACTTTATTTTTGAAATGCTGACAGCTCGCTGAACTTAACCTGCGAAGCGGAATTAAGGATGATAAAGAGTGAGGTCGAAAGAAGAAAGGGCAAAGTTAGCAACACAAAATGATATCTGCGAAAGGCTTAAAAGAATAACCGTGATAATGCCTACCGTATTAGCTAAAAATCGATTACAGACTCACCAATGCTTTCTGCACCTAGATTTATGCTTCAATGGCAATTTGTAAACACTGGTTGAAAAAGAAACAAATAATAAATAGAGAATCTACAATGAAGATTTGCTTGATAAAGAGCGTCATATAGCAGTGTAAAAGGGTATTTACTGCTCTGCCTTGCAATGCCGCTCGGATGCATTTTTTATCCTCTGTGACGCGGTGTGCGAACAATACGACTTTCTTTTATGTATTTCGGTATTTTTTACACCCGCTGCATAGTTAATTAATTAGATTCGCGTGTCTGATTCTAAGGTTACGGTTCTGACCTTGTCCGCGGCATTGACCTGCGCTGGAGGTATATTGAAAAAAAAAAAGAAAAAAAAAACATGTGCTGTTAGCCAAATTCGGATGCCATTAATTTAACCTCAGATTTGTTTCCCGACGTCTCTCACTGCAAATATTTTCTATAAGAATGTAAATTATCTTTTCTCCTTAGAATTGCCGTGGCATGCTGTCTCTAGGCCATGCGGGCAGGCACCACCTATATGTACATTTCTTATTTCTCGTCACACCTTTCTTTTTGTATTTAGAGCAATCTCAGCCACTGAAACGAACGTCGAAAGTGGCATGTTGCTTTCAAACGTTTACCTAACGGGACGCGGGCCATGTGACAACAGCGCTTTTTAACTACCTGGAATAGTGAGTGAGTGGATCAACTTTATTGTCCGACAGAAAAGATTTCTTTCCTACCTCAGACCCTCCCTCGCCTATTGTGGAGAGGTGCCTTAGGGCAGGTTGGAATCCGCTTCAGATACTGGCCGAAATGCGTTGGATCTCGGAGGCCTTTCCAGCTAGTCGAACCGCTAGCCGCTGGTGTTCCGGGGTTGGGCTTTCCAGAAGAGCAACTCAGGCTTCTCTACTGTTAATCTTGTTAGCCCTGACTGGGGAATGCAAACACTCCAATATTATACGAATCAAGGTACTCTCCCCTCCCCCCCAAATAATCTAAGAATATATATTTGTTTAAGACCAGATTTGGATATGTATCTGCTTGCAGACGCTTCCATGTCGTCATCTGTTTGCCATAGAGATCCTTGCCTGGAGAGAACATGGAAAATAAATACAGCGCACAACACATTTCAAGTGCTATGACCCATGAGGCAAAGGGATTCTTTCTCCTAGATATCAAGTATTACCATAAACGGGACCTTATTGGAAAGGAAATTCTTAGGTTATGTTAAGCCGGGTACTTTGGTATGGGCTTGTCAAGAAAACCAAGCCAATACCCTGCAAACGGTTCCCAACGTGGGCTGACTGGGAAGCGGCCCTGTCTATCTGTTATTGTACTGGCCAAGTGTCCTCTGCTTATGGAGTGAGGCAGTGAGGACGCAGCCAACCCCGTCCTTTCCCCAAACGAATGTTTGACGCGATAGTTCTTAAGACCCCATTCTTCGCGCAAATCCAGCGCCGGCGCCGGCTTTGGCGTCCTGTGAGCGAAAATGCACGAGTATAGCGCTGGCAGGTGGTAAATGGCAGCTGACGTGGCTGCGCAGTGACTGTACGTAGGGTCAGAGCCTGTTATTGCCAGTGGTACGGGCAGAGGCATTTTTTGCTTTTGGTTACCTCACCATATCATATGTAGCTAGGATCGCCTAACATTCGGGTCTCCCGTTTCTTATGTGAGGGTGATATCAGAATAAGCTTACCAGGACTCTTGCATTCACATTACCCCTAGGTCACCCAGGCAGGCTCATACGACTTGGTTAGAGCTAGGCGTTATATGTGGGCCTGCATCCTACGCTATCTCGTCATGCACTTAAATACAAAGGTTAAGCATCCTCAATAATTTTTTCCTCAACAAATCTTTTCAACTGATGGTACGGCCACGTGTTTTGTTTTTCACCTTCTGCTCGTTCACCATGTTGGTTGTATCTCCCAGGTCGGCTGATGTCAGCGGCGCGTGACCCATAAAGATGCACTTGGAAACTCGCACCGAGAACTGAAGGAGAAATATGTTAGTGCAGGTCTGCCCTATTAACACGGTTTGGAGCTGCCGTATATTTCAAGCATATCACTAAGTCGGATGATAATGGGTTGAGCAGCTTTGGCTTGGCTTGACCAGCAGATAGAACAAGGAGAGTAAGAGAGGAAGAAGCAGTGAGCGGGCAGCACAGATGATGATGATGAAGCAACAGCAGAGATAGTGAGGAGAGCGACAGAAGGAAGGTGAAGAAGGAGTATACCAAGAAGCAGGCCGAGGTGAGCAGAGGAAGTCAGGATAGGGACAGACGCAGGGGACAAAGGAGCAAAGAAGGACACAATCTAACAAATCGAGAATCAATTATTACCTCATGAAAGAAAAGACTAATTTGGCTCAAATATCTTGCACGCATTTGTAAGTAGAAAAAATTATATTAATAACCAGGTCGCTTCTTTCTGAAAATATTTTGTGCTGGTTCGTTATCGATGTGCACATCCAAAAGAAACATTAAAAGGTTTAATTTGTTGTAGTGCACCTTTTGAAAATGAGTGCATATTTAGACGCAGCAGGAGTGAAATACCGTGCACATTTCTGGTCACTCCGAGCGTCTCGTTCTATCAACAAAATTGAGGAGATCATGTTTCACTATGCTGGACTGATAGAGATTGCCTTTTCCACGATACAAGCCCGAAATCCAAGGTAAACACTGTTTTTGAAATTGCCAAATGGTGCGATCTCAGTAATATATTCAATAAGGCTTTAAATATACGCAGCAAAATCTACCCGAAAATTTCTGTATCCTTGGCGCGAGCAGTTGTTCACTGAAGATCGGCAATGGTGGCTAAATTAGTGTGAGAGAGCTGGTTCACATCTGGTAATAATAAATGAGTGGAGGCATTGTGCAGCCCGCCTTCGAATCAATGGCAGCATGAAGGGTACGGACACGATAAAATGACTATTCATACTGGAAAGCTGGAGCGCGGTAGTGCGATTACCAGCTGAAAGTCCAATCAGTAAGCATAACGACAACAACTAACGACGTTTGGATTTGCATTGGAAGTTCAGTTTTTCTCTTTCTATCAGTGCTGAGTAAAGGATGACATGATAAACAAAAACATTTAGCTCGCATTTTAAGATCACCTGACATGATCACCTGACGTAGATAGGCGGCCCAATTTTAACAAAGGGGCATGAACGCGCCAGTGGGACCTCGGGGTAGCATTCCTGACTCGTGATCCAAAGATCTCTGGTATGATTCCAGATCATCCATTGTAGTCACATGAGAGACACAAATTAGCAGCTCCTTACAACCCACCATTGTCATGTGGCTCCGCAACTTCACAAAACCCCCCTGCCGGTCAGTGACTGGTCATGTCACCTACCGACCCAGAAGCATACGTATGATAATTTTTGCTAACAAAAGGATATGTTCTTGGAGAATTCGCTTGCCTGGGATACTTTTTAAACGAGCCATCCTGACTATTTCAGTTCTAGCAGTGGCTGTGTACAAATTGTACGAGTAGCTATGTCCATTGTTAAGTCGGCAGAGTGTGCATTTTGTACTGGATGGCTGAAATTCATACTTGGTGACCCCGAGTTTTTCGAATGGTTGGCTAGTGGGTTTACAGGGTTTAACCTCCCAAACCGACTCAGACTATCAGAGGCTGCAGAAATTTCGACCGACTAGGGTTGTTTAACGTGCACTGACATCGCACAGCATACGGGCGACTTGCGTTTCACCTCCATCGAAAAGCGTCCGCTGAAGAACAGTAGCTGAGCACCCGAACCACTTTATCACGCTGGCTGGGATTTATAAAAAGGGTTATAAAACACTATTTACGTATACAATCATGAGTAAAAAAATGGAGAGACCACAGCTCCGGCAGCAGAAGCGGCGGCGAGCCGCACAGCGTCGCTATCTTGCGTCGCGCGCCTCCTGCCTTGCTGCCAACATTTGGCCCTAGTTCTCTTGAGGGCGCTTATCACGGCTGAACATTTCTAGAGTGGCGATCTGCCACTGTACTGCCGACGGTTGCGATAAAGGGAAATCTGCATAAATAACCGTATCCAGGACATGGCTCTGTTGCACATTGGCAGAGGCAGCTGGCAGCAAGCTTCAAAGCGTTGCGTTCCTCAGTGGTAAATGCGTGTTGTGTTTATTGGTTTTTATGGCACATAAGCAACTAAGGCTATCATGCACCAAGAGCAAGGTTAATGTATGTTTTAGTTGCAAAAGAGGAAATGCATATGTTAAATATCTATAATTTGTTTAAGAAGTTTCTTTCTTGTAGGAAACTAAAAACAAATGCCAGGTCTACAAGTGCTCTTTTTCCGAAAAGTAAGATGGGGTGGAATGGGATGGTATGATTGTAAAATATAGTAAAATGTTTTCTCCTCAAGTTTTAAGCATGCAATTAGAATGTGGTTTGCTGTGAGTATCTCACCGCATTCTTCACAGGTCGGTTTTTTTTTTGTTTCATCAGTAGAAAGTTATGTGTAAGCTGCGTATGTCCAATACGAAGACAGCATACTATCAATTGTTGATGCGTGCTCGATTTCTATTCTTCTAGCAGAGGCTTTATGAGGCGCAACTTATTATTTTCTTGGTTGTTTCACATAGACTGCCATTTATCCTTCTGTTTATGTTTTATTAGTTTCATGCCATCTCTATGTGGCATGTTTACTTTCTGAATTGATTTGTTGTGGACAAATGCAGCCCATTTGTCTGCTCTGTCTTTGCCGTCAATGCCTACGTGCCTTGGCACCCAAGAGAACACTATGTTATGTCTATGTATCGTGATCATTTTTACGTTACGCATTATGTCCCCAAGTAGAGGCATTGCAGCATTTCTGTTGTTTAAAGCCATCAGTACACTCAACGAATCCGTATAGATGACACTGTTTAAAATGCCTTCATTCATTATTTTTTCCATAGCTGTCAGGATATCATAGGATTCAGCTGTAAAGATTGATGCGCACTAAGGAAGCCTAATTATTCGTTCCCATTTTTCTTCCCCTACGGCACATCCAACATATGTAGAAGTTTTTGATCCATCTGCATAAAACTCTATAATTACTGTACTTTTCTTTCATTGTGCGAAATTCTTGTATTATATACTTATTGGGAGTTTGGCGTTTGTTGAAGTGTGTTAGAGTTAAATCAGAGACCGTTGGAAGCTTGTATCATGCGGGCAGGGGGCTTTTTTTTTTTGGTGCAGTATCGGGAAAGGTGTCCAGAATTTCTAGGTCACTACAAATGTCTTCAAATGTCTTCAAATTATCAGTGGCCTCGTTGCTTGCGGTTTATTTGTGAAAATTACTCGTGAGCGGCATGTTGAGAACATTGGATAGCAGAGGTGGTTTTTCTGTGATCTTATTGTAACACGTGAGTGGAGACCTATCTTTCAGCGGAGGCTCATTTGTCTCCACATAAAGACTATCAACACGGGATGTTCTGTAAGCGCCGCAAAAAAGGCGCAAACCTAAGTTATGTACCAGATACAATTTCATTAGATATGGTGGCCCGTAGACTATGGACCCGTAGTCCAAGCTGGACTGCACAACAGATCAATATATATATATTGTGAAGAGGAAGAAGTGCACAATGAACATGCCAGTCAGTGGCATAGTGATCGCTGCGCGTGCTGGAGCTGACTGTGTTCGCTGCCGCTGTATTCGCCGCTGATCTGCTCAGTCCTGCTGATCAAGTCCTGTTGATCTGCTGAATAAACCCCCCATTCTTACATTTGGTGGAGGTGCCGGTCAAGATCTATCCTCTCGCCCTGGAACTCCGCAGCCGTACATTACCACCTCCTGCGATGCCTGAGGACGTCAACCACCAAGCCGTACAAGTTGGCTCGGCCATCATCTGTCCTGGCTCCCTCCGCCAGCGAGACCCCGCCATCTTCAGCGGCACTGACGACCACGATGTCGAGGACTGGCTCACATCCTATGAACGAGTAAGCGTTTACAACAAATGGGACGCGGAAACAAAGTTAAGCAACGTCATTTTCTATCTCACCGGCGTAGCAAACCTATGGTTTCGAAACCATGAAGCGGACATTCCATCATGGTCCGCGTTTAAAGCCAGCTTCTCTGAAGTTTTCGGCCGACCAGCTGTAAGGAAACTCCGCGCTGAACAGCGCTTGCGTACGCGGTCTCAGCAAGTTGGGGAAAATTTCACGAGCTATATCGAGGACGTCGTCGACTTGTGCAAGCGCGTTAACCCACACATGTCAAAGGCCGAGAAGATCAAGCACATTCTGCAAGGCATCGATGACGATGCCTTTCAGATGCTGTCGGCTCGTGATATCCGCACCGTCGCGGAAGTGGTCACACTATGTCAAAGTTATGATGAACTGCGGAAACAAAGGGCCATAACACGCGCGAACACCATGCACTCTGAGTCCCTTGCTGGCCTGACAGATGCAGGCGAACATTCTGCGCTCCTGCCACAAATTAAGACCTTCATTCGGGAAGAAGTTGCTCGACAGCTCTCACTTATATCCTGCCATCAAGAACCTTCCTCACACCTAGCTCCCAGTTTGCGCCACATTATTCAAGAACAGGTAGCTGAATCTCTTCCTCCAGCCCCTCAACCCATGCCTGTTACAGCGACGTTAACATATGCGGCTGTTGCGGCCCGACCGCCACCTACATATGCTCCACCGCCACCAGCCTACGTTCAGCCGCCTCCTGCGCCTGCGCGAGAACCTGCGCAGTTTATGCGACCGGCTCCAAGACCACGTAATCTCTGGCGCACGACAGATAACTGGCCAATTTGTTACACTTGCGGGCTTGCTGGACACATTTCTCGTTATTGCCGCAACCGTCTCCCGGTGTCGGCACCACCTACTCATGGTTCTGCATACTGGTCTCCGACGCCTCAGTATTCCGCGCCTACTGAACCTCCAGCCCGCCCTCAGTTCTCCCCAGACCGCTCAGCCATGTCCGACCGCCGTTCACAGTCACCGCGACGTCGCTCTATCTCTCCGATGCGACGTCGACAGAACGCTTCACATGAGGAAAACTAGAGGCCGGCTGAAGTGGGGTTCTCGACTCTGCCCGATGCCTTACCAGACGCTGATCAATCAAATTCCGGTGCTAAAGCCCTCGTCGCCGAAGATATCAACCTTCCGCCCTGCTCTTCAGTGCTTGTTCGTGTCGCTTGTGCATCTATTAGCGATGACACCGTTCTCTTCACACCAGCCCATACTTTCCTGCGCCGCAAGTGCCTTCCATTGCCCTACGCAGTGCTCGCTATTTCCGCTGGCCTTTCCATGTTATGGGTCTCTAACCCATTTAACTCCCCTACTGCTTTGCGCCATGGCGAATGCCTCGGAAGTATCCAGCCAATCGCATCTCTTCTGATCTCTGAGGAACCTGACGACGCGCCGCACTGTGCCGTGACTACTCTCAGCCCCCCCTCACCTGCGCCCGCTCCCCCCTCTACAGACTTGTTCCTCCATTCCATCGATGCCGATCTTCCTCCAGAGCAGCGTACTCAGCTTTTGAACATACTACATCACTTTCGCTCCTCCTTCGACTCTCATCAAAGTTCTTTGGGTCAAACTTCTACAGTCACTCATCGCATCGACACCGGCACCCACGCACCACTACGACAGCGCCCCTATCGTGTGTCTGCAACCGAACGCCAGGCTATTGAAGAGCAAGTAGACCTAATGATCCAGAATGGCGTCATTCAGCCCTCAAGCAGCCCTTGGGCCTCACCTGTTGTCCTTGTAAAAAAGAAAGATGGTTCTATCCGCTTCTGCGTCGATTATCGCCGCCTTAATAAGATTACGCGAAAGGACGTCTATCCTCTCCCACGCATCGACGACGCTCTCGATTGTTTGCAAGGCGCCGAACTCTTTTCTTCCCTAGATTCACGTTCCGGGTACTGGCAAGTCCCCTTGGAAGCGGCTGATCGCCCCAAAACTGCCTTTGTAACTCCCGACGGCTTGTACGAATTCACAGTTATGCCGTTTGGCCTTTGTAATGCTCCGGCAACATTTGAGCGGATGATGGACACCATTTTGCGTGGCCTAAAGTGGAAGACATGCCTCTGCTACCTCGATGACATTGTCGTCTTTTCTCGTGACTTTGACACACACCTGTACCGTCTGAAGCACGTTTTGACCTGCCTATCTGATGCCGGACTGCAGCTGAATTTGAAAAAAATGTCGTTTTGCCGCCCGCCAGCTCACCATTCTCGGCCACGTTGTTACCAAAAAAGGTGTATCTCCAGACCCTGCCAAACTTCGTGCCGTAACAGCCTTTCCCAAACCGACTTCCATCAAAGATCTACGTAGCTTCTACGTAGCTTCCTCGGACTCTGCTCTTACTTTCGCCGCTTTATTAGGAATTTTGCTTCCATTGCTGCTCCCTTGACAGAACTTCTGTCCGGCAGTTCCGACCTTTCGTCGTGGTCACCAGCGTGCGACGATGCCTTCAGTGCTTTACGACACATCCTCACGGCACCGCCTGTCCTACGTCACTTCGACCCCACAGCGCCTACTGAGGTCCACACAGACGCCAGTGGTATTGGTCTTGGCGCTGTGCTCGCTCAGCGCAAAGCAGGTTATGCTGAATACGTGGTCGCCTATGCTAGCCGTACACTCACGAAGGCTGAATCCAATTACTCTGTCACTGAAAAAGAATGCTTAGCGATTATTTGGGCTCTTATTAAATTCCGCCCTTACCTCTATGGTCACCCTTTTGACGTAGTGACGGACCACCATGCGCTTTGCTGGCTTTCCTCACTGAAAGACCCGTCCGGCAGACTGGCAAGATTGGCTCTTCGCCTTCAGGAATATGATGTCCACGTTGTTTACCGCTCTGGCCGCAAACATCACGATGCCGATGCACTTTCCCGCTGCCCCCTTACAGCTGAGGTCGCGAACCTTTCCCCTTCCGACGATTCCCCACCATCGCTTCACATCAATGACATGCCATCAGCGCAGCGGCAAGATCCTTGGATAAACTCTATCCTCGATTTTATCTCCAATCCTACAGCTGCTTCTCCATCGCGTGCTCTCCGCCGCCATGCTTCCCACTTCGCCATTCGTGATAACCTCCTCTACCGCCGCAACTACTGTGCAGATGGCCGCAAGTGGTTGCTAGTTATTCCCCGGCAGCTACGTTCGCAAATTTGTGACTATTTCCACGCTGACCCACAATCCGGTCACGCGGGCGTCTTCAAGACATACACTCGTCTCCGGCTACGTTACTACTGGCGGGGTATGTACACCTTTGCACTCAAGTACGTTCGCTCATGCCTGACCTGTCAACGTCGCAAGCCATCTCCTCAAAGTTCTGCTGGAGAGTTGCTGCCGTTATCCAGCCTACCACGTCCTTTCGACCGCGTCGGTATTGATTTGTACGGGCCGCTTCCCTACACTGCGGCCGGCAACCGCTGGGCTATCGTAGCCGTTGATCATCTGACGAGGTATGCCGAAACCGCCGCACTTCCATCTGCCACAGCGTCAGAAGTAGCTTCCTTCATTTTGCAGCGATTTGTTCTTCGCCATGGCGCACCTCGAGAGCTGCTCAGCGACAGAGAACGCGTTTTCTTGAGTGACGTTGTGAAAGCCTTGCTCACCAAGTGCAACATTATTCATAGAACCACCTCCGCCTATCATCCCCAGACTAATGGCCTCACTGAGCGTTTCAATCGTACCCTTGGCGACATGCTCTCTATGTACGTCTCCTCCAACCACTCAAACTGGGACCTCGTCCTTCCGTATGTCACGTACGCATACAATACCGCAACGCAGTCTACTACTGGCTTCTCCCCTTTTTTTCTCCTCTACGGCCGTCACCCCTCTGCTACAATCGACACCATACTCCAGTATCAGCCAGACATATCAGAGTATACACCTGCGTCTCAAGCAGCCCAGCATGCGGAAGACTGTCGACAAATCGCCCGCGCATTCACGGCTAACACCCAGTGCCGCCATAAATCCAACCATGACAGCCAACACTCGACACCGCACTTCTCGTCTGGCGCTCTTGTGTGGCTATGGATACCTTCCAATGCCCCTGGACTGTCTTCAAAATTTCTTGCTAAATACCATGGCCCATACCGTGTTCTGGAGCGCACCTCTCCGGTTAATTATGTGGTGGAACCTGTTACGCCGTCCCATGATCTACGCCGGCGCGGACGCGAGATTGTTCACGTCCAGCGTCTCAAACCCTATTACGACCCGGCCGTCTTGCTCACGCCGTAAGTCGCCAGGATGTCTCCTCTTCGTCCCGCGGGTAATTGTGAAGAGGAAGAAGTGCACAATGAACATGCCAGTCAGTGGCATCGTGATCGCTGCGCGTGCTGGAGCTGACTGTGTTCGCTGCCGCTGTATTCGCCGCTGATCTGCTCAGTCCTGCTGATCAAGTCCTGTTGATCTGCTGAATAAACCCCCCATTCTTACAATATATATATAGAAGACACGCCCTATCAGACCCCCAGTGTTTCCGAGAGAGAACCGTCAGTATGTTTAAAGATTTATGTGAGGCAGAAATGTTGGTTTTCAGTCGAACGGTACACCTAAAAATTTATGTTTACTCTTCACTGGCAACTCAATCCCATTTAAGTGCAGCTTGGGATCGGTCTGTATACCTCGTTTCAGCCACTGTTTTCTGTGGGAAAAAATTGAATCCATTTTTATCAGCCCGTGAGGCTAGTTTATTTAGTGTTAATTGTACTAGTCTTTCGCAAATTTATATGTTTGAGTTTGTGCAAGCTATTTGAAGGTCGTCGAAACACAGTGAGAACATAATGGATTTAGGGATTACCTTGCTAATAGAATTCATTTTTACAATAAACAGTGTTGTGCTTAAAATTCACCCCTGAGGTATCCCATTCTCTTGAATAAGTTCCTTGACAAGGTGGTACCGAGACGTACTTGAAATGAGCGACCTGATAGGAAGTCCTTCAGAACATTGATCATCCGGTCCCGGATGCCTAAATCTGCTATATCGCGTAGGATCCTGAACCTCTAAGTCGTGTCGTATGCCTTTTTCAGGTCAAAGAAAACGACCAGGCAATTTTGTTTGTGTATGAAAGCTTCCCGGACAGTATTTTCAAGACGCACTAAGTGGTCAGTCGCTGCGCATCCTTTTTTAAAACCAAATTGATGAATATTGAGAAATTTATGAGATTGTAGATTTAACATTAGTCGGATGTTTAAAACACTTTCAAAACATTTTGCTAAACAGATGGTCGGAGCTTTGGGCCTGTAACTGCCAACTGCCAGCCGGTTTAGACAGGGAACAATAACACCTTGTTTTCAAGCATTTGGGAGTTTTCCAAAGTTAAAGAACTTCACAAGTGCCTCCTCTACAGAGGATTCGGATAATTGAGCCAGCATTTCATGATCAATTTCGTCAGGGCCAGGAGCAGTCTATTTTCCAGCAGCTAGGGCGTTCTTTACTTCTTGAAGCGTAATAAAACTATTATCGGTTCATTTCTGCCACCAATTGTTGGTAGTCTTTGTTTCTCAGACATGTTTTTCTATTTTATGAATGTTTCTGTGTAGTGTGAAGAAGTTGGAATGTGTGTGAAATGTTCGCCTAGTATATTGGCCTGTTCTATGCTAGTCTGAACACCAGGGGCTGAGAGAATGGGAATTGTGAAGGAGGAAAAGTTTCCACTGAGTTTATTTACTTGTTCCTACAGTTTCTTAGATGTCATTGAGCTATCTATTGATGTGACATACCTCTGCCAGGATTATTTTTTCGGAGTTGCGACGGATGGGATGTATCGTGCTTTAGCTCTGGCCTTTTTAAAACTATAAGATTTTGGTGTGTAGGGTACTTTCAAAAGACAGCCCGTGCTTTATTTTGTCGTTCTTTGACCTCCTTGCGCTGCCGTAACCGCCACACGTTGTGGTTCTGTCGCACCACACCTAAAGACTGTGGAAAAGTGAGGCGTGCGACGTAAGCAAGCTGGCGGCGGGTATAAAACCGAAAGAAGGAGACAAGGATTTTGTCTCGCCAAACCTGAAACAACATACGATTCTGATAGCAAAGACAAGCGAAAGCCGAACATTGAGATATCTGTGCTTGAAGAAACTTAACGGCAACGGGTAGGACACGGAGACTACGGCATATCCCGAAACACCGGAGCAATGCGGCAAGAGAGTCATATACGACGTCCCGATATTCTATGCGGAAGATACGATAATACTGAAGAGAAAAGACAATCCGGAAATATACGGTGTCAGAAAACTAGGGAAATAATTTAAGGTTGTGAAGATGATGCTAACCCACGTAGAGGTTCCGAGATTAATCATTTCCGGGGAAGTTCCAGTAAAATGCTGGCTGTACGAGGAGAAGTAGGAGGTATGTTGCGCAAGCGGAAGAGTGGGACACAAAGCGGATGTATGCCCGGATCCAAAGAACATCCAATGCAGTGGATGCGGAAAGGAAAACCAATCGGATGACCACAGGTGCGACCCTAGTATGCCAGATGTGCGGTAAGGGACACATCCTAGGGAGCAGCAAATGCAAACCCATACAAGAAGCGCCGCTGGATTAAAATCATGGAGATGGAATAACAATGGAGGCAAGGACAAGGATGGAGCCAAGAGGCGATCCACAAGAACGGATCCGGATACAGATGCAGGGATGATTCTTCCCCAAGCCTTGGCGAGGAAAGTGGAGGACAAAACTCGAGGAGAACTTTAAGGGGAAGAGATCGAGACAGAAGGAGAAGCAAGTCAGAGACAAGAGTCAACCGAGGGGGACAAGCAGCTCTAGTTGCAGACAACAAACCCCAGGCAAAGGTGCAAAGATTGGGAAGAGACAAGATGCCGGGCGAGAAGAGCATTAGCTTCGCATAAGGGTCGCAACCAGGTATGAAGAATGGTCAGGATGCGAATATATATACGTTAATGAGAGAATTCGAAAAAATGCAAAAGATAATAGAATAGCAATATGGAACCATACGTAGACTTGAAAAACCGCACAATCCAACGTAGGCACAGACACAGACGCAGCAACCCACATCAGGAAACGAGGCGGGAGCTAATAGTGACAAGGACATGAGACCTATTCAACCGCAGCCGGAACAACGCAAAAGTAATGACACGAGGTCTTCACAAAACCTGGAAACTAGGATAACTAGATTCGAAAACGGTTTCACGAACCTAGAGAGTGTGATCACAAACTTGACAGATTTTATGAAACAAATGAACGCAACAATAAATGCATAGATTCAGAAGTTAAATGAAGGAATGCAAAAACAGGCAGAGAACATTAGTCTAATACAGGTGGAGTTGGCAGTCAACAACGGGTGGCAGCAAAAAGCAGAAGAAGCGATATTTCAGCTTCAAGGTGGATAGAACGAAGAATCTTAATACTAAAATCTGGCAGTAGAATTGCAGATGTTTTAATACATAGAGGACTGTGTTACAGCAGCATCTTAATCAATTAGAAAACCAACCTCTCACAATTGCGCAACAGGAAACAGGAGGTCCTGCGAAATTTGCAGAATACAAAAGGTTTTTATAGTAACAAAGAAGACAAAAAAAATGGGTGACAACACTAGTCAAAAGAAATATGGCAGCTCTGAAGCACGAGATAGGATCCAGGGACGTAGACTGTGTTCGTGGGGGTATTAGCTAGTTAGCCGGGAGTACCACAGAGCCGCTTATTTTCATTCTTAACGTCTACAGTTCGCCAAAGCAGAAAAAGATCAGATTTCGAGCAATAATCAAAAAGGGTAAAATCTATGCGTAGGGAAATATCTACTAAACGTAGGTGGCTTGGATGCACACCATTAGGCATGGGGTTACAGTAAATAATGCTGCAAATGCAGGCAACTATGGGAAGATATTCAAGAGCAAGGCTTCACACAGAATAACAACTCAGGCAGCCCGACGAGGATAGGAAATCGTGTCAGCAAGGACACATTTGCGTACCTTACACTTCCAAAGAAGATAGAATGTCCAAAGTGGTACAACCCGGAATTAAACTTAGACAGCGAGACACACATCATAGTGATTAATATAGAAGGAGGGCTTAAAACGCGAAAGATCAAGAAAAGCAAAAGCACTGAGTGGGACAAGTTTAGAGACTGGAGAACTTCCGAGACATTTACACCCATAATGTCCATCGAGGAGGGGTGTAACTGGCTTAAACGAATCGTCCAAAAGCACACCAAAACTGTACAGGGGAAAAGCAGTCTCGAAAAACGACTTGGGAACAAAAACGGAACCAGTGTCTTAGAAGGAAGATAGCAAAGCTTAATAAAAAAAAAGAGAAGACCGCGCACTGGGGCGACAGATGCGATCAAATGAAAAAACAAATGGGTATAGCTGAAACATGGAGCAAATAAGACACCTGCTAGACCCAGAGAAAACGAAAACACAAACGTCCATAAAGTAATAAAGAATAGACATTATCGTATAGGCAGCGATGAGGACTTCATTAAAGAACTTAAAGATAAATGTACCGGATAAGTAAAGAAAGATAAATTAGAAAGCTACAAAAGAAACCCAAACCAGCGACTAGACGCCCCCATAACGGTAGCTGAACTGGTGGCAGAAATCCGTAGACTGAAGACTAATCGGCCGCATGGCCGGGTGGAATTAGGAACAAAATGCTAAGGAACTTGGATAATGAGCCGATAGTGGAGGTAACTAATTTCATCCAGGGATGTTGGAAAACAGGGGAAATCCCAGACCAATGAAAATTTACTGAGATAGTGCTAATACCCAAACCCGGAAAGCCTTCGACGGTCGATAATTTGAAATTGGTATCACTCACAATATGTGCAGTATTCGAACACGTCATTCAGAGAGGGATGCTGGAAAACAGGGGAAATCCCAGACCAATGGAAATTTACTGAGATAGTGCTAATACCCAAACCCGGAAAGCCTCCGACGGTCGATAATTTAAAATTGTTATCACTCACAATATGTGCAGTATTCGAACACGTCATTCAGAGAGGGATGCTGGAAAACAGGGGAAATCCCAGACCAATGGAAATTTACTGAGATAGTGCTAATACCCAAACCCGGAAAGCCTCCGACGGTCGATAATTTGAAATTGTTATCACTCACAATATGTGCAGTATTCGAACACGTCATTCAGACAGGGATGCTGGAAAACAGGGGAAATCCCAGACCAATGGAAATTTACTGAGATAGTGCTAATACCCAAACCCGGAAAACCTCCGACGGTCGATAATTTGAAATTGTTATCACTCACAATATGTGCAGTATTCGAACACGTCATTCAGAGAGGGATGCTGGAAAACAGGGGAAATCCTAGACCAATGGAAATTTACTGAGATAGTGCTAATACCCAAACCCGGAAAGCCTCCGACGGTCGATAATTTGAATTTGTTATCACTCACAATATGTGCAGTATTCAAACACGTCATTCAGAGAGGGATGCTGGAAAACAGGGGAAATCCCAGAACAATGGAAATTTACTGAGATAGTGCTAATACCCAAACCCGGAAAGCCTCCGACGGTCGATAATTTGAATTTGTTATCACTCACAATATGTGCAGTATTCAAACACGTCATTCAGAGAGGGATGCTGGAAAACAGGGGAAATCCCAGACCAATGGAAATTTACTGAGATAGTGCTAGTACCCAAACCCGGAAAGCCTCCGACGGTCGATAATTTGAAATTGTTATCACTCACAGTATGTGCAGTATTCGAACACGTCATTCAGAGAAGACTGACCAGATGCATGGAGGAGAATGAGCTATGGCCCAGGGAGGTCATAGGGTTCAGGCAACATCTTAGTACGCAAAGTATGCTCAGGATACACCATGACGTAGTAAAATCAAGATCAAAAGATGGTAAAGTTCTCTTAGGATTGTACCTGAAGAAGGCATTTGACGGTGTAAAACACGATGCTATTTTACGGGGCCTCATGAAAATAAATGTAGGGAATGGACATATGAATACAGAAAATTTTTCTACCTGACAGAAGAGGAAAAATAAGATACCAGGGTAATGAATCTCAGATATTTGAACTTGGGAGCAGGGGCACACCACAAAGAGCGTTGCAATCACCCGCACGTTTCAATGTAGCCATGCGGGGACTCCCAGAAAAGCTGAGGCAAATACAAGGCATAAAATTCAGTCTATATGCGGATGACATAGCCATTTGGACGAACGAAGATAGCGATGATGAAATCGATCAGCAGGTGAAAAAGTCGGCAACCAACACTGTACAATATGCAGAAGAGAGGGGCACAAAACGTTTCAAAAAAAAAAATATCGGAGTTGTTTATATACAATCCGGAAAAACTATGGCAAAAAGAACAAGTGGACCCAGTCAAAAAAAAAAAACTACAGAACTGTGTCAAAAATACGACTAAATATCCTGTAGTTGTGTCGTAACCATCATTTTTCTGTAGTTCTGTTGTACTTTACTGTTGTTCTGTCGTTTTTCTGTAGTATTATTCTGTTGTCTGTAGTTCTTTAGCACTTTTCTATTGTAACTACAGACATTTCTGATGTTACTACAAAATGTTCTGTTGTCACAACAGGGCTCCTGTCAAAAACCGCACAAAAAGTTTGTCGTAACATCAGAAAATTTTCTGTAGTTTTTTCAGACTGGGGACATAAATATAGAAATGGAGGTACAAGTAGTGTTGAAAGCCGGGCAAATGAGGGTGCAGGAATGGTCCTCCAAACAAAGGATACAAATGAAAGGCCCTAAAAAAGACAAACCTTAATGGAGAATAGCCAATAAAAGGAGGCCTTAAGGAAAGTAACCTATTAAGGTTCACTCAAGCTTTCCTAATAAGCAGGGTAGGCTATGCCATGCAATACTTATACCTCAAGAAGGCGGAAAAAATAGGATCGATAGCATGATAACAAGATGTATTAAAAGAGCACTGCATCTCACGGCAACTACCTCCACGACTGGGCTAATAATGCTGGGAATACACAACGGATTAAACGAAATAATTGAGGCAACATTAGCTACACAACAAAAAAATCTAGAGAAAAGTAAGGGTGGTAGGATCATACACATAGAAATAGGTATGCAATTGAAGGAATAGTGGGACACGACAAAGGGAATGTAAGGGGAGGACCGGGAACGGATCCATATCCCTCCATTACCAAAAAACATCCACTCTGAATATACTGAGCAAACACAAGAGAAAAGAGCAGAAGCATAGACACGGAGATTGGAGACAGAAAATCCGCATAGATATGAATATGTAGGCGCTGCATACTGCGGCGAAGGAAAAAAATGGGTGAAGTTGTAGTCAATGCCAAGCGAGAAATGACAACAGCAATCTCTATAAAAATGAGACCGATATCAATAGCGGAAGTGGCTGCAATAGCACTGGATCTTGCTCACACCAAGGCCAGTAATAGTCGTAGTAGAACACTTTATTGAGGCGCAACACTGGCGTCTAATACATCGATAGCCTGCTAGACGAGCAGGCGCTGTTATTCTTCACCCTCAGCACCAAGCCAGTCCATCCAGGTCCAGATAGTATGGGAGGAGGTGGGAAAAAATCCTGAATGCAATGCAACCGGACATGAAAATAGCAGTGTGAAAGGTTCGCATAAGGGGAAGGGCAGTTTGGGCATGATGGATTACGGCGGAATTTGTAGAGATATAGCCGTGCAGGGGTTATGACTATTCAACTGTATTTGCCGAAGGATATGAGCTTCCTGAACGGAAAGATTAGGAATAAAGTCGGGGTAGAGCTTGTGGTCTAAGTGAGCAGCATTGTAATATTCGCGCATGGTGGCGCGAAGAGTCAGTCTCGACCCGCCCTCCAAGGATCTTGTCCAGGGGATGAACGGTGCCCGGTTACGAGTTTCACGGGCGAGCCGGATCGTCAGCTCATTGCCGTCAATCCCTGACTGTTCAAGGATCCATAGGAGGAAGACGGGGCAGGGCTGAAGCGCAGCAAGTGCACCCTCGAGCTCCGTGAACAAATGATGTGCTAGACGTTTAGACTGAATGGCACGGATAGCAGCCTGGGAGTCAGTGTATATATTGCAACGTGCCGAAGAAGCCCTCACACTCGCTAAACTGCGCATCCGTGAGCAGCAGGTGCAGGATGCGCGACTGTTCCCGGTAAAAACGTGCTGACTCTTCAATATTGTTTTTTCATACCTCGCGGAAGGCATAAAGCCACCAAATATGAGCTTCTCGTCATGTGGAACCATATTTGAACATATGCAGAAAGACAGGGATCTTGCTCTGCACACTGCTGTTGCGATGAGCGATACAGTGTGAACAGGATTGGCCGAAACAACTAGCCCGTTGAACTAGAAATATAGCTGATGAGGGTTGGAGATGGGGCAAGTTGGTTGTTCATGATGAAAACGTTAGCGCTCGGCAATGATATTCACCCACTTTACTAACTGTAGCATTCATTTCTTGCAAGAAACTAACATGCCTATACCTGATGTATATATGTGGCTCTTAGAGGGCATTTCTTCAATGCACACTCGTTCGTTTCGTATCCAGCTTCCGTTCAAATGACATTGGGGGGGAATCTTGTTCTCTTGTGCGAGCATCACCTGCTTTACGACGTGGTTGGAAGCGTGCTGGCATCCGACGGTACGTTCCGTTCAGTTTTCGTTCTTTGAGAACTTTCTGTGTCCATGCAGCCGCTCATTCGAATGAGGTTAACGAAGTTTTCAAAGGGCTCGAGCCACCTAGATAGGGTGTATGTTTCGTCAATGTTTATTGGTAGGATCTGTGCAGGTGATATGCAGTCGTTTGCTCCGGCGTGCGTTGGTGTAAACCACCGATCACCGTCCCTTTGCTCTCTAGCTCGATATCCTAGCCTCGCTAGTGTCTTCAAAAGGCCGTGTCGTTTAGACATCTACATTACAACCCGGCGGCAAACCAACATCATGCGTTGCAGAACACCGTAATCAGAAAAAAACGGCCATAGTGCCCTCTCTGTCTCCTGCTCACTCTCCACCTTCATTCCTGGACGTCGACAAAATCAAGCCGGCTACTGCTGAAAAGTCGGCGAAATTGCATGTGCTTCTGACGAGACCTAAGGCTTCGCAGATTCAACGTTGGAAACATCAGCTCTTCAGATGCCACCATGGTCACCCCACAAAAGTTAACTAGACTTGAATTTTTCTGTAC
Organism: Amblyomma maculatum; assembly: GCF_055883805.1. Taxonomy (NCBI): domain Eukaryota; kingdom Metazoa; phylum Arthropoda; class Arachnida; order Ixodida; family Ixodidae; genus Amblyomma; species Amblyomma maculatum. The sequence goes on along the minus strand of NC_139354.1, from coordinate 94,538,857 downwards.
GAAGACAACGATGGCGCCTCCACACTGTCACCACGACTGCGGGAATGCCAACTTTGGCACTTCTGGTCTTTCGATGTGCGCCGGAGGCGGCAATACTTCACGCTTATCAGATCACCATCATCACTTGAGTCAGATGCACAATGCGCGCGACGTTTTTGAAGAGGCTCTTCAACAGGCGGGCTGACCTCAGTTGAAGGTAGTGTGGCCTCAACTGAGCACTATTTCTCAGCATTGAACCCAGGGACTGGAGCAACCGGAGCTGCTCCTTTGGAAGGATGAGAACTGGCAGGATCCACACCGTGTACCGGATTTAGTGTCTTACATCCAGGCAGCATTTCATTTTCTTCCCACTCTCACTTGAGCCACTCGGGAGCAACCGATGTACTAGCTCTGGGAGGTGTGTCCACAATAGGCACTGAAATGTCACTAGCCACGCAAAGAACTTCCCTGTTGTCCATTATATGCTCCTATAGAGCGTCATCGGGGGGACGCACACGATGCGACAGCTTATCCGCATAACTAACGACGCACCCTTTTGCAGTGTGACTGACGCACCGCAGTCATTACAGCGCGGCGATGGCGATAAAGCTGTACCCTTTTCATAAGACGATCGCACAAAAGAATGTGACAAAAAATGAAAAAACTACCTAAAAAAAAGAACACAAGTTGCCGCCAATTACGCTACTTGCTATTGCGAAATTTGAGCGCAGCTTATCAGATGTTTTATAAAAGCTTTTCAATAGATTGAGGCAAAGATTTCGAACAAGACATGTATGTACAATAACTGATAACTTTTGTTTTCACGCGTATTTCATACCAACTAATTCCTCTTCCTTGAGTGACAGATACTGGGCCTTTCGTTTCCTTTAAAGCACTAAACTTACTTTTTAAGGTTCGATAACGGAGGCGAAACCAAAGGCGTCCGTTGCTGTGCAATGTCAGTGCACATAAAGGATCCCCAGGAGGCCGAAACGACTACGAAGGCCTCTACTATGGCACCCCTTTAACTCTCCGCTTCCATTCCCATCTTCCATCCTCCCCTTGTGGAGCGGTTAAGGTGTCCACAGCACAGCTGAGAGGCATTGCGCCTTTGCTGTTCTATTAGGTGGAGGATCTGTTAGGTCGGTTAGGTGGCCTTAACGCATGGCTGACCGCTACTTTACTGTCCCACTCCACGGCCCTGGTCTGGATTGCTGAATCTCAGCTGGCCAACATGGCCTCCTACTGCTCCAGAAAAGAATCATGCATAATTCCTTCCTCGGCGGCTTCGTTTCGATGGAGGCGAAACGAAGAGGCTTCCGTGTGCTGTGCGATGTCAGCGCACGTTATATATGCCCTGGTGGTCAAAATTGCTCCGTAGCCCTCCACTACGGCTCTTCTTTCTTTCCACTTATCTCCCACCTCCCTCCCTTCCCTTACGGTGCGGTTCAGGTGTCCCCAGAAAGTGTGACATACTGCGCCTTTCCCTTCCTGTGAAGCAATCATTATTATATTAATTCCTGCCATTACGGCGCGGTTTAGGTGTCTACAATGAATATCCGCCGGCGGTGGCGCTATGCTGCATGGGAGTGCAGCATAGTGACGTCGCCGGCGGGTATTATGCGTGGACTGATTTATTTATAGGGAGGGAAAGGCGCAGTAACTGTCTCACTTGTTTTCTGTGGACACCTGAACCGCGCCGTACGGGAAGGGAGGAGAGTGAAAGTGGAAAGAGAGAAAGAGGAGCCATAGTGGAGGGCTACGGAGTAATTTCGACCATCTGGGGATCTTTAACGAGCGCTGACATTGCACAGCATACGGACGCCTCTTCTTTTCGCCTCCATCGAAACGTAGCCACCGAGATCGGGTTCGAACCCGGGTACTTCGGCGCAGTAGTCGGGCGTCTTACCACTGCACCACCCCGGCGGGGCTTACGCGTGGACACCTTACGCGTGGAACGATTTAACTGATTTATTTATAGGAAGAGAAAGGCACGGTAACTGTCTCACTTGTTTTCTGTGGACACCGCAACCGCGCCGTAAGGGAAGGGAGGAAGGTGGGAGTGAAAGTGGAAAGAGAGAAAGAGGAGCCGTAGTGGAGGGGTACGGAGTAATTTCGACCACCTGGGGATCTTTAACGTGCGCTGACGTCGCACAGCACACGGACGCCACTTCGTGGACACCTGACCTGCGCCATAAAGGAAGAGAAGAAAGTGTTAGTGAAAGCTGAACGGGAGAAAGAGGTGTCATAATTCAGGGCACCAGAGTAATTTCGACTACCTGGAGATTTTCAACGTGCCCTGATATCACACAGCACACGGACAATTTTCCGATTTGCCTGCAGCCGCAAGCGGTCGGCTTTGAACACGGGTTCTCCGGTACAGTAGTCGGGTATTGAAACGAGTTTCACTACGCTGGGTTTCAAGCCGTGAGCACGGAAGCCAATTTGACCTTGAAAGACTTTGGAGGTTAAAAAATAACTTGCAGTGTTGGTTCAGGATTCGACAGAACAAGTGTGACCGATACTATGCCTTTCCCTTTCTTTGAGCCAAAAAAAAAAATGAAAAGATCATGGTTGGTTGGTTGGTTTGTGCGGTTTAAAAAGGGGAGTGTACAGAATCTTCATTGTTTAGGCTCTGTCTACTCCTCTTTATCCCCTTCCATGGCCATGAGCCTTCCCATTCAATAAAGGACATTCAATCAATCACGTCCCAAAGCGACTTAGGCTATGAGAGACGCCGTAGTGGAGGACTCCGGTAATTTCGACCACCTGGGGATCTTTAACGTGCACTGACATCGCACAGCACACGGGCGCCTTGCTTTTCGCGTCCAGCGAAAAGGGGCCGCCGAGGCCGGGATTCGATTCCGCGTCCTTGGGAACAGTAGTCGAGCGCCATAACCACTGCGCCACCCCGGCGGGGCGAAAATATCATGGATTGAAAAGGCGCTGTTACAAAGGCTTCCCTAGAACACTCCCAGCTTTCGCTCTACTACTAGGTTCAAGCCATGCTTAAACCTCCATAAGTTTGAAGCGATAGCGAAATAAATCCAAGGTCAACGTGTAGTTCCGATGAACTTCAAACACCTTGGAGGTCAAGTTTGAGCTTAAGCCGCAACCACTTTGCGTAGCTATGCTGCAACCAAAGGTCAACGTGAAAGTCAAGGTCATGGTCGAAGGTCAACCTTTGTGGGAAGTAAGCGGGCGAAGAGCTGCGTGGCGAGACACATAATCATTGACGCCATTATCGAGTGCGTAACCATGCCACTGACTCAGAGTTCGGCAAGTTCAAACCAAGACGAACTTTACGGATCACTGGGCTGTCTTCCTAGCCATAACCAGAAAGGAGCCTTCCAATAAATAAAGATCTTTACCATATGTAACCATGCTTCAGTTTTCGCATTACACTAGTTTTAACCGAAGCTAAACCAGAGCCAACTTTTAAATAAACCGCGTCTCAGCGGTGGGGCCATAATCATGTAACATGCTGTGAAAAAATAGCGCTTTAAGCATGCTTATTTTTTGCTTTCCCGATAAAAACCATGTGCTGGAGATGGAGTGAATTGCATTTTTGTGTGAAATGACCTCCTTGAGAAAGAAAGTTTTTTCTGCAGATGCTAGAGCTACCTGCTTGGGTCGTGAAATATTACTAGTTTTCCAGCACCAGCTTACGGCACCAGTAAGCAAAACTGTATTTTGTTGTTTTGTTGCAATTTCGATGGTTCGGTACCTGGGCGATTGGTGTTAGCTTCTTTGACACTGACAAGTGACGTTTTTGAATAGGCCTGTGCCAAACAGATCACTGGAGCTTTTGCTTTCTTGGACCAGGTAAAGGCCTTCGACTGTGTAGAACATGGTTACTTGTTCGCTGTGCTCTGCTAATTTGGTTTTCCTGACGAATTCGTTCAGCTCCTACGCGGCCTTTACACAGATATTAGCAGTGAACTAGTACTGAATGGCCAAATGGCCGGCAGCTTTCCGATTACGCGGGGAGTGCGTCAGGGGTACCCGCTCTCGCCGGTACTCTTCATACTTTCGCTCGATCCGCTGCTGCGTAGGGTCGCCGCGGACAGGCGTATTCGAGGTTTTCCATCAGTAGGACAGGAGACTGTCGTTGTATCTGCATATGCGGACGACATTTCACTCTTCGTGCGTGACAATGACAGCTTCATTGTTTTTTGAACATCTTTTCAGAATACGCAGCTGTATCAGGAGCGCAGCTCAACCCGAAGAAAAGTAACGCTCTCCGCTTCGGTCAGTTCAGGGGCCCTTTCCCCGCCGCAGTACCGTTTGTGGACGCAGTGCGTGTACTTGGCGTGCTGTTTGAGCCAAGCGGAGTCTCCCCCGGACATGGGACATAGTTCTCTCGCGAGCCACGCATGCCCTTTCTGACGCAGCGCGTTTCAACCTCGCGCTCGATGCTAAAATTAGCGTCAAGACACGAGGGTACGCTTTCCCCTTTTATGTGGCGCGTATCGCGACAATCCCGCGCCGTGTGGTGAACAGACTCGCGTCCCTTAGAGGGACTTTTGTTTAGGATGGCAGGGCAGCGCTAGTCGCCCGTCACATACTACACTTTCCGAGGAGCAGGGGAGGTCTTGGCCTTCTGTGCATCCCGACAGTGGCTCGAGTGCTCGCATTAAGGCTGGTAGAGAGGCTAATAGCTGACGCGTCTTACCCTGGTCGCTCGCTCATCCTGTACTGGATGAGTACGGCGCGTCGTGTGCTTACAACCGAACAATACCTCGGTCCACAAGCGGACAGACCTCTGCCTTTTTACCGCGAGGTTGCTGACATAAAGTCGACTCTAGATGCAGACCTTTCAGATGTTAATGAAGGCGACCTACAAGACATACGCATCAGCGAATTAGTAGCCGTTCGCAGGCTTTCAGCTGATGAGCAACGAGAGACCGCAGTACCCAAATGGCGAGCGTGGGCAGCTTGTCGGCTGCCAAATGAAGTGCGAGATTTTAACTGGCTTAGGCGCTGGGGCGTCCTCCCCACAAGACAGCGCCTTGCCAAATGGTGTGTTGTACCCAATGACCAGTGTGCCAACTGCGGTGCTCCCGAGAACCTCGCGCATGTTTTTTCCGAATGTGTAGTTGCGAGAACAATGTGGCGGCTCGCATATAGGATGTTTAACGTCCGCATGAACCCCGGCGTCAGTCGCCGGCGCACCCCTTTTGAACACCTTGTGTTCAGTGTGCCTCTGTTTGTGTTGTGGTGTCGCAGGTGCCTCGCTGAGGCGCGCCGAACTCCCGCCCGAGCAATGTACCCAGCCTTGCAGAGGCTGCGCCTCGTCGTCTGAAAGTATCTGTCTGGACAGTTAGAAACTGACGGTGAGACGCGGTTTCTGCGGCGCTGGCACATGCGCTGCTATGTCGTACGAGGCAGAAGACTTGAGATGCCTGTCGTCCTTTATTCGAACCCTCCTCGTTTACACTGTTTTCCCCTCTCAGGGGAACCATATTATATTTCGTTTAATATGCATATGTAACCGATTGTGTTTTGTATAGTGCTTTGTTTTGTGAGTAATGTGTGTTTTTGTATGTATGTGTGTACCCAATAAATTCTCTTTATGCTCCTGGCACTGATGGTGTTGGGACAGGTAGGTCACCGCCGCTTGCAGTGGTGGCTAATATGCCACATCTGTTGTAGGCCGTCATTGCACCCGCCACCACTTCGGTGGACGACGGCTGTTGCGGCGCGCGTCTTTCTCTCCCTCTTCCTGCTGACTCGAATAGGAAACTTGGCCGGGGTGGTGCAGTGGTAAGACGCCCGACTACTATGCCGGAGTACCCGGGTTCGAACCCGACCTCGGCGGCTGCGTTTCGATGGAGGCGAAACGAAGAGGCGTCGTGTGCTGTGCGATGTCAGCGCACGTTAAAGATCCCCAGGTGGTCGAAATTACTCCTTAGCCCTCCACCACGGCTCCTCTTTCTCTCTTTCCACTTTCACTCCCATCTTCCTCCCTTTCCTTACGGCGCGGTTGCGGTGTCCACAGAAAAACAAGTGAGACAGTTACCGCGCCTTTCCCTTCCTATAAATAAATCATTTTTTTGGCTCGCCAGTAACTTCGGCTGAGGGTCGGAGTGCTTTAAGCGCCGTGAACAGTTCCAGTTCGCCATGCCCAGATGGCCTGCTGACGGGTTTCTACAAAACGTTTTACGATATCCTCGGTCTTCTGGTGCTCCAGGTAGTGAATACCTTTCTGGAAAGCGGGACTAAACAACCCTCATTTAGGTCAGGCACGGCCGCTCGATGAAAGCGCACTAGGTGCGCTTCCATCGAGCGGCCGTGGCTCAGGACGCATTGTGTTGCTCCCAAAGGAGGGTATGACCGCAGCGAGTCCATCATCGTGGCGACCAATAATTCTCCTCAACGCTGACTACAAGCTGGTGGCCACAATTCTTGTCCGGAGGCTACGGGTCAAATTGCTGGACCTAATAAGCCTGTGCCAGTGTCACGAAATCGGCGTACATGTTTATCAAGTCGGCGCGGCGCGAGACCCGGCCGCATGGTTCCACAAAGTTCAAGAAAAGCCTCCTCTCCCGCGCGAGAGAGCGCGTAGCTTTGTACGTGTCGCCGTCACCCTCTTTCCCATTGCCCGGGGTGACGGTGAATCATCAGTCTGGAACATGACAGAGCTTTCCAGAATGTTCTACGTGTCGTGGCCAATGACGACGCGCGGCTCGACGGGAGGAAAAGGGAGTGCTCCACCTCCAACCAGCGAAGCTAAGTGTGTATGCGCGCTAGTCTTAGCGCGCCTTAACAGACAGACCGGCGCGCCCTATTTATTGAGGCCGCGCCGCTTCTGGAGTCAGTCAGTGGTTTCGGCTTGTTCGCCAGTGCTTGGACTCCCGGGGATCACCCGCTGTTGGCAAGCCCACGGACCTGCGAGGGACCGGCGCTCGTCTTGCATGGCGGCCACATCGTGACTCTCGAGGCGTCGGACTGCAACAGTGCCCGGTGAACAATGTGGTGTTTGTTTATGGTGACTCTCTAGTGTTTGTTTTGCGTTGTAGAGCCTCTGTGTTATTAAATACCTCGGTAGTTGCATGCTTGGCGTTTGTTTTTCTTTGAACAACTCGTCTGTGCAATTTTAGTGTTTGTGTATTCCTCTGTATCGCCTCTTGCTGTGTATAAAGTTTGTTTTGTTTGTTACATCTGACTCCGAACGCTACTCTGGCTTGAACCAGCGACAGCTGGGCACCAAACGGCCACCCCCTTCTGTCACTACAAGGTAGTTGCATTCCGGCTGAGCTTGCCACGCAGGTCAAGGGCATCTCCTTCGCGACCGGAACAGCTGCCCCCACTCATTCTAAGGGTGTTTGGGAGTGTGCGCACCGTTAAGGGCGCATCAATAATAATACCCTCCTAATTATTAACAGGTGACAATTATTCTGGCGTCCGCGACAGGAAGTTTGGTGCAATCAATACCCAGAGGACGGAGAGCGAGTTGGAAGAGTTTACGAAGAGGTCGTAAACTGTGTAGCAGCGGAGCGATAGCGAGAGGTAGTGCCGCGCGGAAGCGTTTAGGCGAGGTTCGCTAAGCAGTGTTTAGGCCACACCCAGACGGTTCGCGCTTCAGATATGAATCTGAAAGAGCTGATTGAGGCTGGCACCCAGCTGGGGTTGTCCGGTGCCAAACTGCGCAAATGGGTTAGCCAGAGAGAGAAAGAAGAAAGAGAGAGAGCAGAAGAACGAGAGAAGGCTCAAAAGGAAGCCGAGGAAGAAAGCGAGAGAGAGCAGAAAAAGAGCGAGAGAGGGCTCGGAAGGAAGCTGATCAAGAACGAGAGAGGGCTCGAAAGGAAGCCGAGGAAGAAAGAGAGAGGGCTCGAAATGAACGAGAAGAGGAATTTCAGTGGGAAAAGGAATTACTTACTACGAAACTTCAGCTCCAATGTTCAGGGAACAACAATGGTTTTGCTGAAGTGCACAGCCCCGGTGAAGGACATAGCAGCTGGCGGATAGACGCAAGTAAATTGATCCCGAAATATGACGAGAGAAGAGATGATCTCGACGCGTTCCTCTTGCGCTTCGAAAGGATCGCCATTAATGCAAATTGGACAGAGAGTGAGTGTGCTACCATCTTGAGCACTTGACTTAGTGGCGAAGCATTAAGCGTATTTGGAAGACTTTCTCCTGAGGATGCAGGCAGCTATAACAAGGTGAAAGCTGCATTACTTAAAAGGTTTAGATTTACAGAGATGAGTTTGGTGAGAATTTCAGGACTGGAAATTTATGGACGGTGAAACGGCAATACAATATGTTGCGCGATTGAGTCATTATTTTGACCACTGGACTGAACTCTCAAGAATTAAACTAGAGTTTGGCGCACTTTGCGAACTCCTAATTAAGGAACAATTCCTGGGCAGCTGTCACCCTGGTCTATCGCTTTATTTAAAAGAAAGAAAAGCGCATACATTGGAAGAAATGATGGATCTCGCAGACCAATATTTGGAAGCCCAGGGAGGCGAGCATTAGAGCAAGAATGCAAATTCTTAAACCCCTCAAAAGCCCGAATTCTGGCAGACAAAACCTAGCTTAAAGTCGCCCCCGAGGTGCTATCTCTGTGGGCAGCTACATCATTATGCACCTAACTGCCGCAAACTTGCAACCAAGAATCCATCCACGTGTTGGAAATGCGGACAGAAGGGCCACAAAACAATGTCGTGTCCCGACGCTGACAAGGCAGCTTCTCAGGCGGCTTTCGCGAGGACTCTGTCAGAGTCGGAATGTCGCCTGGAGGAAGAAGATGCCGATGGCTCTGTTGAGCTGAAGAACGGCAAGAAAGTCCGCGTGGTGAACGGCCTAGAGGAGGAGGAAGCAGAGAAGGTTGTTAATCGGAAGAAGGACAAGACAATCCGAGTGGTGAACGCCGTAGTACACGCGCAACCTGGAGCTGCGATGAATCGGATGCCGGGTCGAGGGGAAATATTAGAGGAAAATCAGTTTCGGTGCTACGAGATACAGGTAGCAGTGCCGTAATTGTTAAACGAAGTTTGATTCATGAGAATGATCTGACTGGTGAGACGTGCCCTTTGAGGCTGATTGACGGCTCAATTCAGTTGCTACCTGAGGCAAAATTTGAAGTGCAGACACAATATTATTCTAGAAAACTGACAGCTCTTTGCATAGAACACCCTATATACGATTTGGTGTTGGGAAATATCAAGGGCGCAACATTTCCCGCGGATCCTGATCGGATCCTGATCGAAGTTCTGCGCCTGTGCGCTGCAGTGAATCTAAAAAGAAAAATGCAAGGCGAGGCAAGCAAGGCCCCGAGAAACCGGAGGAAATGCCCCGAGAAAAGCATAAAGAAAAGAAAATACCTCAGGAGGAAACCGAAAAGGAAGAGACGACTGAGGAAATGAAGTCAGGAATGCCTAAGCCTTCGTTGATGCAGGTAGCCCAAGGCCCGCTTGCACAAAACAATCTTAGGACTGTCTTAGCTAAGTCCAGACTTAACTGGAGTCTAAAGAATAGGCCACTAGCATGGACGCTTAAGACTGGAGTCAAGACTGGGCTTCAGTCCTGACTTGATAAGTCGCTTGTATGATTACGACTCTAGTGCTGTCTTGGTTAAGACACAAGGACGCCTGGTGTCTAAGTAAAGAAATTAGGGAAATACAGGGATGCGCTGGCACTGTCCCTGCTGTAAGATGTACACATTCCGTCAATTTTGCGTTGTGTAAAATCCGTGCCATTGCTTTTTGCGGCTTAAGATTGTGTTACGAGGAAAAATGCCCCAAGTGGTTGCTGAGGCCGTTCTGGGAAGCCACTCTGGTGAACATGAACCCGAAGTGTTCGACGTTCGGAACACGAGCCGTCTTAAATAAGCTTGGTCTTTCTAAAGACACCATTTAAGTCTGGACTTAGCTCGGACTTTATTGTGCAAGCCGGCCCAGGTGTTTCTCCTGCTTATGGGGATATTACTTAGAATATTTCACCTTCAGCGGAAGGAACACCGGTGCCTAGGAAAGAACACTATTACAGTGATTCTTTTTGTTGGTCTGTGCGCGTTGGCGCAGGTTCCCGTGTATCCATCGGCATTACTGGTTGCAGGAGCATTTATTGGCACAAATTGGTTGTGTGATTTGAAAGGTGACGATCAGTCATGCTTTAAAGAATTTGCAGTAGCCCGATCTGGAAACATGGAAGCACCTCAAATGCGAGAGCCTAGAGCGAAGGCGAAATCCCCGGCGGACAGAAGCGTTTCACCCACTGATCGCAAGTCGGAATTACGCTCGGAAATTTAGGTTCGTGCGCTTCGCATTTGAAAAGCTGTGTGTTGTTGATTCCTCTGTGTATGCGACAACAGTGCGTTGCTATGTTTGTGAACATCATGTAGTCATGTGTGAAAAAATTGGTCATCAGAGTCTGAGAAACTTGTGAGGCTTCTGATGTGTGCATTGTAATTTGTGGTTGCAATTTGTGAAATTTGTGCAATGTATGTGCGTGACGTGGACATTTGCCCAATGTAGTTTGTGAGCGCATGCATGTGCGCGCGATGTTCGTGGTTGTTGTGAATATTGTAGGACAATATTCTTTAAGGGAGGGGCAGTGTCACGAAATCGGCGCACATTTTTATCAAGCCGGTGCGGCGCGAGGCCCGTACGGCGCCGCATGGTTCCACAAAGTTGAGAAAAGCCTCCTCTACCGCGCGAGAGAGCGCGTAGCTTTGTACGTGTCGCCGTCACCCTCTTTCCCATTGCCCGATGATGACGGTGAGTCATCAGTCTGGAACATGCCAGAGCTTTCCAGAATCTTCTACGGATGGTGGCCAATGACGGCGCGCGCCTTGACGGGAGGAAAAGGGAGTGCTCTAACAAGCGAAGCTAAGTGTGTGTGCGCGCTAGCCTTAGCGCGCCCTATTTATTGAGGCCACGCCGCTTGTGGAGTCAGTAAGTTAGTCAGTGGTTGCGGCGTGTTCGCAATTGCTTCGACTGGACTCCCGGGGATCATTCGCTGCTGGCAAGCCCAACGTTTTTAGATCCCTTTCAGTTTGAAAGCTGCGGCGCGGGGAGTGTCGCCTTTCCGTTTCCTGCCGCGCGGTGGCGCTCGCCACGCTGTTTGCCCCAAAACGTTGGTTTGCCCGACTGGCGCGGCCCTTTGTACCTGCGCTCGCAGTGGTTTTGCATGTGTGCGCGTTTGTGGTGTGTGATGCCGTGATTATTGCCGCATGCTTATGACTACGAAGTGAGTAGCGAACATGCCACGTTGCTTTGTGCCCGGCTGCAAAAGCGGTTATGACTCCCAGACACCTGCTACCGGGAAAAGACATTTTTTTCGGCCGCCCAGTGACCCTGTACGTCTCCTAGAATGGCAGCGCATGATTCCCCGACTGGACAGACAGCTTTCGAGCTCTTACGTTGTATGTGATGTACACTTCCACGACGACGATGTACTAAAACATTTTGTGCACCAGATTAATGGTGACACTGTCGTCATTCCGCGCGACAAGTGGGCATTGAAAGTGGGCTATTCAGTTTAGTGCAGCTGCTGTCCCTGCCAAATATTTGATCACGTCCTTTTTTGCGGGGATCACTTCTAGGTCATTGAACGGTTTTTGGAGCTCCTTGACACTTCTGAGAGGAATGCTGTTGAAAAGGGTTTGAAACTTTTTGCATCACAACTCACCACTGAAGCCCTGCGGGTAACAATGCTGTCACTACTTGACATCATACGACACCTGTTAAGCCAAGGCGCCCACTATATCTTGACAGCCAAGATCAATCAATATCCTCCCATACACACTCCTATAAAGACAGGTCTGCGTGGAAGTGTGGAGGGTGCACCAAGTGCTGTGCTTGTGGGTGTTCAAGACACACTGAAGAAATGCAGAGAAGCACACCGATGCAAGCAAGCTCACCTGCGTGAACTGATTGAGTCGAGGATGCTCGACTTAACTTCTGAAGTTGACACGCCCGATCACAGCCGTGACAGTGACCACATTTACTCGAAAGCAGAAGTCGATGAAAGCATACTGTACTATTTTTCAGGCTATGTGGTCCACAAGTTCTCCAAAACCTCAACTTGCACTTCCTGCATGAAAGATATCAGCTCTCATGTGCCAGTTGTTGGCAAAGACGCATACCTTACAGTGTATAAAAGCTTCAAGCAAGGATGCCTAAAGCATCCCACAAAAAAGATGCTAGAGTTTACTAATATTGTGAACATGCAGTTTCGGTTTCCTTGAAAGGAGGTCCAGTTTTTGGGGACATTTTTTGGGATGTGCTTGATGAGCTGGAATTCCAAAACATTGCCCGGCTTGGTAGTGCAGAACATAAGGCCACTTTTACATCCCAGGTTCTGCATTTCGTCATAGTTACACGCATGCACTTCTATGCGAGAGAAGAATCGCCGGCTGGAAAACAGAAAAGGTTGCCATTGCAAATAAAAAAGCTCGCCTTCTGTAGCCATTCTCTCTGTGCTTCCAACTCAGTGTGCCTGCATTTAATGCTTGCCTATGCTCACTGAAATTAACATTCTAAAAAATTGAAGTGCAAAACGCTGCTCGCGGCTGTGCGATCATTGCAAATAAAAAGCTCGTCTTCTGCAGCTATTCCCTCCGTGCATCCGGCTAAGTGTGTCTGCATTTAATACTTGTGTCCAGTGAAATTGGCATTGTAAAAAACGTGAAAACGCTGTTCGTATGTGCGGTACTCTTTTGGTAACAGCGCGGAATTTCGTGAATGCGATCTAGAAACGGAACATCGCTGGTTCTCATTCCTTAATGTGTCGTGCATTCTCCCGAATAGCCATTGATAGCTTTACTCCAACAAATACTAAAATGTCCAGGATAAACGTCGCAAATGCGATGCGATAAAGCGCGAGGCAAATAAACGATCTTTTTTTTTTTCGAACTGGCATCAGCCTGCTCTTTACCTCACCCAGCCTGAGGGGTACCCTCAGGCGAAACAGTTTTTTTAACCATGAGACTGAAGTTTTAACGTGACAGCTCCAAAATCCCAGCAAATTTGAACTCTACGTGTCCCAGTTTTATCGCGGATGATAACCGGCGAAGGCTGCCACGGCCACCACACCAACAGCAGAGTGCGAGCGGTTTCGGGCCGACAGCGACAGCAGCGCCGCGTGGCGAGTGGAAACGGACGGGAGCCACTTTCTCGGGAGTGACTCGGGGGAGCTTGCAAACTGAAAGGGATCTAAAAACGTTGGGCAAGCCCACGGACCTGCGAGGGAGCGGCGCTCGTCTTGCATGGCGGCCACATCGTGACTCTCGAGGCGTCGGACTGCAACAGTGCCCGGTGAACAATTCGGTGTTTGTTTATGTGACTCTCTCGTGTTTGTTTTTTGTTGTAAAACCTCTGTGTTATTGAATACCTCTGTAGTAGCATGCTTAGCGTTTGTTTTTCTGTGAAAGTCTCGTCTGTGCAATTTCAGTGTTTGTGCATTCCTCTGTATCGTCTTTTGCTGTGTATAAAGTTTGTTTTGTTTGTTACTTCTGACTCTGAACCCTACTCTAGCTTGAACCGGCGACAGCTGGGCACCAAACGGCCACCCCCTTCTGTCACTACAAGGTAGTTGAATTCCGGCTGAGCTTGCCACGCAGGTCGAGGGCATCTCCTTCGCGACCGTAACAGCTGCTCCCACTCACTCTAAGAGTGTCTGGGAGTCTGCGCACCGTTAAGGGCGCATCGTTAATAATACCCTCCTAATTATTAACGCGTGACAACCAGTCCGGCTCGGTTCCTGCACGGCCCGTGTTTGCTGTGTTTGCACACTAACTCTTACGCTTGCGCTAATGGTCTAGCGGGAGTCGCCGCTCTAGATCAGGCCAAAGCCTTCGATAGCATTGGTGGTGGCAGAAACATTTACTGCCAATATTACAAAGGGTGAGGGCGCTGCCCCCTTCATGCATGGAGGGCCCTCTTAAAAAACAAAAGAAAGCCCTTTGAGGGCTATTCGAGCGAGAGCGCATGTAATGATCCTGCACTAGTCCTTATACAAGGTACTGGTGAGTAGCTTCTCCCAGTAATCTAGGGCCACCTCTGGTGAATGAGGATGAGGGAATGAGGGGCAGGTGAGTAATATGTGTAGAATGTCGCCAGGTTGTCAGGGTGATAGGTGGGCTATCAATATGTGTGGGTTTGGGTCGGTAAAGGAAGAGTTGAGATTTAGACGGTGAGCATGATAGGCCTCTCTCCTTCACGTAGTTGTCAATAGTATTAAGGGCTGTTTGGAGGTGAGTCTCTATGGTGGCGTCACTGCCTCGACATTGCCAGACAGTAATGCCATCCGCATAAAGGACAAAATGTATGTCTGGAATCTCAGAAAGTGTTTTTGGAAGGTGAATAAGGGCAATGTTAAAGAGTGTCGGTGAAAGGACCGCTCTTTGAGGTATTCACCGAGCTTGATGTTTGGAAGCGTATGAAGGCCCAGTGTGAGAGTCGCTGTTCGGTTGCTGAGGGAGCCCCTTATGTAGTTACGCATGTGGCTGCCTACTTGTAGTGTTTGTAGATTATTAAGAATGGCAGAGTGTGTTACATTATCGAATGATTTAGTGAGGTCCACTCCAAGAATGGCGCGTGTATCGCGAGCTTTTAATCAAGGATAGGGTGCTTTAGCTGTAGGAAAACATCTTGAGTGGCCAGACCCGGGCGGAAACCAAACATGTAGTTGGGCAGGAACTCTCGTTCCTCCAGAAAGTTGCTTGGTCATGTATGAAAGACATGCTCCATTAATTTTCCGACACAAGAAGTGAGGGAAATAGGTCGAAGATTGGTGTAGAGAAGCGGTTTGCCTGGTTTTGGTATAAATACCACTTTTGCCTCCTTCAACTCGGCCGGCAAAGTTCCTTGTTGGCAGCATTCATTAAAGTAATTGGTTAAGGCGGTTATGGGGGGGATGTCTAAGTTGCGCAGAGTTTTATTGGTTATACCGTATAACCCGGGAGCTGAGGAGGCATTTAGGTTCTGAAGTTCTGCCATTACTTCTGCTTCAGTTATAAGCAGACTTAAAAGGTCATTACGGAGCCCTTTATATTCCGGATGGAACATTGGTTGTTAAGGTTTGAAGTATGTATCCTTCAGGTCCTCAAGTAGCTGTAATGGCGGTGTGGGGGAAGTGTGGATCAGTTTTGTGAGGTTATGTCTCTGGAGTGTCATAGATTGAAAGGGGTCTATGAGATGTCGGAAGAGGTTCCATGTTCGAGGCTGGCTCATGTTACCATCAAGACGATTGCATAAGGATTCCCAGTTTTGCCTCGAAAGCGTAGCTGCGTGTGTTTATACGTCTTTAGTCGGCCCAGCCTGCGGCGGAGGGTCCTGTTCCATCTTTGACATTGCCAGTGTCTTTCAAGACTGGCTTTAGCTTCCCAGAGATGCAGGAGGCGAGTATCAACAGTGTCACTGGGGCAGTCAATCGGAAGTTTTCGTGTGACTGCCTGGACATCCTTCTGTAATTGTGTAGTACAAACAGCGATGTCGGTGATTGGAGCAGCTGCCCTGGTAGATCTGCATTTCCGAACTGAATCCCACTTGGTGAGAGGGGATCCCCTAGGTGGTGTGGCAGTATGAGGGGAGACGGTCTTCCGCCTCACTCACACTCCGCAGGTGCAGCGTCCTCGCTAGCGACCCGCTGAGGGAACAAAGGGACAAAGGACGGGGACGACACATAGTTAATACTAGAATGCTATTTATTGCACTTGCAAATAATACAGAGCATGCCGGCTAGCTATACATCAACAAGGTTTTCCTTGGAAGGGCAAGGCTACGTAAGAAGGGCTTTTGACTCACCGGCTGGGGAATTGGGGTGCGACTTCGACGGCGGACATTTGCACGCGCCGTGAATATGGCGGCCGGGATTTCCCGTGCGCGCGGCATTCTTCGCACAAAGCCATACCACGGCGTTTGCCGCGGGAGGCGGCGAGAGCGTGCGGTATTTACCGGTCGCTTCGCCGTTGGGGACCAGAAGATGGGCGGTCGTGCACGACGGGTCCTCCCGTGTGCGCTGCGTACTCCGTGCCCGCTATCCCCCGGCATTTGCCGGTAGAGGCTGCGGGAGACGACCGCTCTCGTTGCCGGCTGGATCCAGAAGCTCTCTCTCTTCGTCTCGTGGGAATCCGCGTAGACGCCTTAGTGGCGCATCCATCGCTGATTCTCCTTCCCCCAAGGGGAGGTATTTACCCCCTCTCCCAGCCAGCTCTGCCACGACGCTCGTGGCGAAGGGGTAGGAAACTGGTTTTCCACAGTGGATGGTGAGGAAGGTGAGTGTTAAGAAGGATTTCAAGGATGTAGTGATCACTGTAGTGATCACTGAGCACAGCTACGTGTTTCCTGTGCTGCACTATTTTGGCCTGTGTGAAGAATTTATCCGCCTTGTGCGTTCACTTTATGCGGATCTTACTAGGTAGCTCCTTCTAAATGGTGGCCTTGCAGGCAGACTTCCTTTTCATGGGGAGTTGGCAGGGGTGTCCGCTATCACCGGCCCTCTTCATTATTGCACTCGATCCGTTTCTACGCAGAGTTGCAGCTGACTGGCGCATTCGTGGTTTTCCACTCGTTTGACAGGAAACAGTGGCCATCTCTGCGTACGCGGATGACATTTCCCCTTTCTTGTGAGATGCGGATAGCTTCCGCATTTTCTTGGGAGTGTTTTTCGAATACGCGGCCATGTCCGGGGCTCAGCTCAACACAAGGAAAAGTCACGTGCTCCGATTTGGATCATTTCAGGGTTCATTGCCAGCCGAGGTCCCCTTTGTGAACGCGGTCCGCGTACTTGGAGTACTATTTCAACCAAGCGGAGTATCGGCTCCTCGCACATGGGATGAAGCACGTTCACGCACGACCCGAATGCTCGCTGACGCCTCGCGCTTCGAGTTGTCGCTCAACTCCAGGGTCTCGGGCGTGCGCATTCACATTTTATTTGACGCGAGTGGCCGCCTTGCCGCGCCGTACGGCTGGCCGTCTCGCGTCTTTGATAGGCACGTTCGTGTGGAATGGTGGGACGGCTCTCGTCACGCGCCACCTCCTGCACCTACCGCATAGCAGAGGAGAGCTCGGGCTGCCTTGCATCAGCACAGTGGTTCGAGTCCTCATGGCTAAGTTATGACGCTGCTAGATAGTGATTGGTACCCGGGGCAATCGCTCTTACTCTACTGGAGGAGCACAGCTAAGCCGAGGTTTCACCGTGGTCGACATAGTGGCCCGCAGGCCGAAAGGCCACATCCGTTCTATCGCGTCGCAGCAGGTTTCAGGTATACCTTAAACGCCGACCTACCCGAGGTGGACATATATGTGGTTCCACCGGCAGTAGTTAGTGAGATGGTCGCCAGCTTGCAACTCAACCGGAGCGATCAGCAGCGCACCCCAAATAATAGATGGAGGCACTGGGCAGTCAGCCGCCTCTCCCCGAGGTCAGAGACTTTGAGAGGCAGCGGCGCTGGGGAGTTCTGCCCACGCGCCAGCGCCTAGCTTCATGGGGTGGCGTGCCTAACGAAAGTTGTCCCAACTGCGGCGCGACGGAAACAATCTACCATTTGACTGCTCAGTGGTTCGAGTCATGCGGCGCCTCGTGAGACGTATGTTTTCTGTACACTACGGGCCAGGTGTTCGTCGTCCGCGCGGAGTATTTGCGCGCCTGGTTGTGTGTTGTGTCATGTTTATTTTG
Organism: Amblyomma maculatum; assembly: GCF_055883805.1. NCBI lineage: Eukaryota > Metazoa > Arthropoda > Arachnida > Ixodida > Ixodidae > Amblyomma > Amblyomma maculatum. The sequence goes on along the minus strand of NC_139354.1, from coordinate 94,521,247 downwards.
TGGCGTCGCCGCCGCCTAGCGGAAGCACGCAGGCAACCGGCACGCGCAGTGTATCCAGCGCTTCGAAATCTCAGTCTCCTCCTCTGGAAGTATATACCTGTCCGTGCGTCTGGAAACAGATGGGGAGGCGCGGTTCCTGCAGCGCTGGCATACACGTTTCTTTGTTGTTCGTTCGAATGGTCTGGCCATGCCAGCACTGCTGTATTGAGTGTTATAAATTATCATGTGGTGTTTCTTCTGAACGTCCCCCCTTCTCCCTTTTTTTCGCCTTTCTTTAAGAGGGATGTTGAAGTCTTAACACGTGCATGTTGTGTGCTTTCTTCCTTAGCATTAGTGCAATGGGCGTTGGGCAGGACGGACCTGTAGCTTGTATATCATTGTTTGGCATAATGCTGGACAGCGTGTATAGCATATAGTGTGTATATGAGCATGTATTCTCAGTTTTTTGAGCTGCAATAAATTTCTTTTCAGTCTAACAATGCACGATGATGCTCACCCTGTTTTCTGTGGGCGAATATGGTACCTCGCACATGTAACGCATCCGCCTCTCAGAATTTTACTTTCTCGTCAGTCTCTTGTAAGTTCATTATGTTGTGCAGATCGCACGGAACTAGTATCCCGTACGGCGCTCGGCCAGCCACGTTTGAAGGGTGGGTTTGCCTTTCCCTTCTTTGTCAGTCTGCTGTTGGCTGCTGGCTCTACACTACCTTTTTCATTATCTGCAGGGTGATGAGTGCCAAGCACGGGTGCTTGCTTTCTATTTTTTAGGCGCAAGTGTGAGGAAGCTTCTCCATGGCATAACTCTCAACAGGGGACCTCAGGCTTTCCGGATGCCTGTTTGTTATTCGTGTATGGTGGCATTTCGTCACCACGCCCGCCATATGAGTCCTGACTTAGACATCTCGGCGAACAGAGTAGTGAAGTCGTTGGGAACGTTACTACTTCCGCTGGTGCCTGTGGAACGTAGGCGAAGGGCGGACTCCACTTGTTGGTTACCACTCACAGCGTCCTTTCTGCCAGGACATTTACGTGACTTTATGTGGCTTTGCCTACATGAGATCGGCTGCGACGATGGAACATTGTGCGGACAGCGCAGTGCCCGAACTGCCCACTTCAAGAATCCAATCGTCACATGGCACAGCAATGAGTCGTTGCTCGTGTTTTTTAGATTTAAGTTAATGGTGGTTTCAGAAGTCTAGGTATTAACTGATTTCAGATAAATGATAGATGTCCTCGCGGTCGCTTTGCACGATTGCTGATTATAGCTGGCGCTTTCGCGTTATGGCGCAATCGTTGTGAGGCTGTCGCATCGAGCCGGCGCCGACGTGCGCTTTTCCCTGTCCTGGCGCGTCAACGAAAGGAGATCGTAAGATTTCTGGCTGAGAAACTTTTCTACCTTGGGGAGCGAGATTTCGTTCGCCAATGGTCTTGCCCTTGTGTTTGTGATGGACGTGTCCGAGTGGTTTTGAGCCCACCTTGGTACCTGCAATATAGCGTAAATATTTATGTCCAGTCACTCCTGTATACATCGCAACACATATGTGCATTCAAACATGTCGAATGGACGTGCATTGAGTGTGGTTTACCACACCTCGGTACCTGCAATATAATGAAAATATATATGTCCACACACTGCTGTTCACATAGCAACCCACAGGTGCAACACATACGTGCATGCGATTTCTGTATATAGTTACATCTATTTTATTTGGCAAATTAGTCTACACTGTCTATACCTTCATGTACATTGCCATTCAAAATTGTATATATTGCCACTTAGCGTTGCCAGGTGGCGCATGACTGAGGTGTGAAAGGAGGACGAAGTTGAAGAGGACGACAAAGTGTCGCTTGCACGTTTGCGTCTGTGCTGCTGTGTTCTTGTATCTGGGCTACCCCCGGCTATCATTGGTATCCTTAGTCACCGTGTGCGTGACATTCTGGTGGAGGTGCTGGGTAACACGATCGCCTATGCAAGAATCTCCATCTACAAGACGTCGCGCCAGCCCTGTACCATTGGACACCCCCGTGCATCGCTCCAGTCGACGGCTCCAGGGACTGTCTCCGGAGTTTCAGCCATCACCCGCCGCCATGACATCTAGTGCTCCTGCGCAGCAGGTGACGGGCGTCGCACCAGCCTGTAACTACACCTTGCAGGCCCCTCGGGTACCGAAGACTTTCCATGGGGACCTCTTTGAGGATGTGGAGGACTGGTTCCTTCAGTGTGAACGTGTCGCTGCATTCAACCAGTGGGACGATGCTGCCAAACTAAGGAACGTCTACTTCAGCCTTGAGGACGGCGCCCGTATCTGGTTCGAGAACCGAGAGCAAGCATTAACTTCGTGGCGGGAATTCCGTCGTCAACTGCTCGAGGCTTACACTAGCGCAGATCGTCGCGAGCATGCAGAACGTGCCATTCACTCTTGCATCCAAAGGCCGAATGAGAGTGTCCAAGCATACGTCGAGGACATGAGGCGCCTCTTCAGGCGAGCCGATCCCGCCATGTCCGAGGACAAAAAGGTCAGGCACTTGATGCAGGGTTTGAAAGAGCAGTTGTTCGCAGGCCTTGTGCGAAACCCACCGTCGACTGTAAACGGATTCCTTGCGGAGGCCACCACAATGGAAAAGGTGCTACACCAACGTGCCGTGGCTTATGACCGACCTTTTCATACAAGCACAATCGCGGAATCATTTGCATCTTCAGTGCGGCATCCCGATGCATTGCGCGAACTGATTCGCAGCGTCGTGCGCGAAGAACTAAGCAAGTTCTGGAGCCCTCTGCAGCAATCGCCATCTTCCGTTTCTGCTATAGTGCGGGAGGAGGTGCGGCAGGCACTCAAGAGCCCTCTTTCGCCTGTAGTTCCGAGCCCGCCATTGCTGTCGGGGACCGACAATCGTCCCACATATGCGGAAGTTCTGCAGAGTCAGGCTCCTCCTTCACCACCGCCTATTCTCGCGTCACCTACAGTTCCGCTGCCCTCGGTGCAGCCAGTGCAGAACTTCGACAATCGTCCGCTGCCCCGACACAAAGCCGACATTTGGCGCACGCCTGACCGCCGTCCGCTTTGCTTCCACTGCGGTGAACCAGGACATCTCTACCGGGATTGTCCGTATCGACGCCTCGGTCTCCACGGCTTCCGCATCGACTCGCCTCCTCCCCGGTTTGGTCAACGACCCCGAGTTATTGAGGAGTACCTGGCGGAGCAGCGTTCTTCATCTCGTTCGCAGCGTCAGCCCCGCTCCCCTTCGCCAAGGCGCTCCTCCTCGTTCACTCACGGTTCCTCGCGAGAGGACCAAGGCCGCTCGTCTAGCCCTGGTCGGGAAAACTGAAAACAGCGACCTTCGGGGGCGAGGCCGCTGGTAGTCGCTGCGTTGAAGACCTCCCGTCGTCGCCGCTTCGATCCGACCGCGAGCTGCTGGTACCGTCACCTAGGGAAGCAAAAAGCGTTTCTCTGGACATTCCGGTTATTTTAGACGGTCGCATTACGGTCAATGCATTAGTGGACACCGGTGCCGATTATTCAATTTTCAGTGGTCGCATGGCGACTGTTTTGAGGAAGGTGCTCACTGCTTGGCCAGGTGTGTACCTTCGAACCGCCGGCGGTCATATAGTTACTCCAAAGGGGATGTGCACGGCTCGAATTCAGATTAACGGACGTACGTTCGTCGTTAGTTGCATTGTTTTAAGTGACTGCTCCCGTGACCTTATCCTCGGCATTGACTTTCTGCGGGAGTACGGAGCAGTTATCGACCTGCGAAATAGACTCGTCACGTTTTCGATGGGACAATCTACCGAACAAGATAGTAGCAGTCCTTGCAATACCGCACTTCGTGTTTCCGCTGAGAGCGTCTCGCTGCCGCCGCGAAGCAGTGCTCTTGTGGAAGTTACCTGTGACGATTTCCGTACCGGTGATGCTGTAGCGGAGGCGAACCATACACTCCTGCTTGCTCATGGCATTTGCGCTCCCCGAAGTTTATTGTCGTTTCACAATGGCCGGGCTGCACTCCTTGTCACAAATTTTTCTAATGAGTACCGACACTTGTTCCCGGGGACTGCTATCGCTTTTGCTGACCATGTTGCGCACGATCCGGTCTGTTTTGCATCCACGGCAGTAGAAACTAACGAGCCATCTCTTGACAACATCGACATTAACTGTCACTTGTCAAAGGAAAAACGGCGGGCTTTAGAGCAACTGCTGCTAGACTTCAAGCACTGCTTTGCTTCTTCCTCGAAGGTTCGTCAAACGCCCATCACACAACATCGCATCATTACTTGTGACGACGCTCGCCCAATACGACAGCAGCCTTATCGTGTGTCTGCCAAAGAACGAGAAGTGATCGAGACGCAAGTTCAGGAGATGCTGGATGATGGTGTTGTGCAGCCTTCACAAAGTCCGTGGTCTTCATCAGTAGTCCTTGTCAAAAAGAAAGACGGCACTCTTCGATTTTGCGTCGACTATCGGAAATTGAATAATGTGACAAAGAAAGATGTACACCCGTTGCCGCGCATCGATGACTCACTGGACAGATTGCGACGTGCGAAGTATTTTTCATCTATTGATTTAAAAAGCGGCTGTTGGCAAATCGAAGTAGACGAAAGAGACCGAGAAAAAACCGCATTTGTCACTCCAGATGGCATATATGAATTCAAAGTACTCCCATTTAGATTGTGCTCTGCCCCAGCTACATTCCAAAGGATGATGGACACCGTCCTCACTGGCCTCAAGTGGCAGATCTGTCTTGTGTACTTGGACGATGTAGTTGTTTTTTCCGAAACATTTGATCAACACCTCGAACGCCTTCGAGCTGTCCTGGAAGCCCTCCGTTCTGCTGATCTCAAGCGGAAGCCCCAGAAATGCCACTTCGGGTATACAGAACTCATGTTCCTCGGCCATGTTGTAAGCGCTGATGGGGTGCGCCCGGATCCCGATTAGACTGCTGCCGTCGCACGATTTCCCGTTCCAGCTAATAAGAAGGCTGTTCAGCGCTTCCTCGGCCTGTGCGCATATTATCGGCGTTTCATTGCGGACTTTTCTCAGATCGCAGAACCTCTGACGCGCCTACAAGGAAGGACACCTCCTTTGTGTGGAACTCTGAGCAGCAGATGGCCTTCTCTTTGCTTCGTGAGCGCCTTCAAACATCCCCTGTTCTGGCGCACTTCGATGAAGCGGCTGACACTGAGGTACACACTGACGCCAGTAGTATCGGTCTTGGCGCGGCCCTGTTCAGCATCAAGACGGGTTTGAGCGAGTAATAGCCTATGCTAGCCGCACTCTCTCTCGTGCCGAAATGAACTATTCCACCTCGGAAAAGGAATGCCTGGCGGTCGTATGTCGCTACTATGAAGTTTCGTCCCTATCTTTACGGCCGGCCATTTAAAGTCGTCACCGACCATCATTGTTTGTGCTGGCTGGCAAATCTGCGAGACCCATCTGGACGACTTGCACGCTGGAGTTTACGGCTTCAGGAGTTTGACATAACCATTGTTTACAAGTCCGGCCGCAAACACGAAGACGCTGACACGCTGTCACGAGCACCCGTTGACACTGGCGATACTACAGCCGATGACGATAGCGGTTTTCTAGGAGCCCTCAGCGCATCTGAGCTCAGGGATCGACAAAGAGCTGATCCAGACATCCTTCCACTCATCGATTATCTGGAAGGGCGTGATACGATTCTGCCTCGACACCTATCTCGGCACCTTGGTTTCTTTTGCATACGGCAAGGCGTCTTGTATAAAAGAAACTCCCAGAGCCAAGACAGAACTTACCTCCTGGTAGTGCCATGCGAGCTCCGTGAGGATATTCTCCTTGCTTGCCATGATGAAACAACGTCTGGTCATTTGGGTTGCTCACGGACTCTTGCTCGAGTGCGCAACATGTATTACTGGCCAGGACTTTCCGCAGCAGTGAAACGCTATGTACGAAGCTGTCGCGAATGCCAGCGCCGTAAAACACCGCTCCAGAAGCCTGCCGGATTTCTCAAGCCCGTTAAAGTACCCCGCATTCCGTTCGACCAAATTGGAATGGATCTCCTTGGCCCTTTCCCTTTGTCGCAGGCCGGAAACAAATGGATAGTAGTCGCTACTGACTACCTGACTCGATACGCTGAGACAAAGGCAATCCCTCATGCCACAGCTTCCGAAGTAGCAGAGGTTTTCATGCACAACATAGTCTTGCGGCATGGCGCCCCTTCCTACGTCATTACCGACAGAGGGACAGCTTTCACTTCACAGCTGATCGACCGCATATTTGAGCTGAGTTGCACGACCCATCGCAAAACCACAGCGTACCATCCACAAAGCAATGGCCTTACAGAAAGATTGAATAAGACGATTGCGGACATGTTGGCTATGTACGTCGATGTGCAGCACAAGACCTGGGACGAGGTGCTGCCGTACGTTACATTTGCGTATAATACAGCCTTACAAGAGACAACGCGCTTCACACCATTTCGACTTGTTTACGGACGCGAAGTTCAGAGCATGCTCGATTCCATGCTCCCGTGCCCAGATGATGACCAGCTATCCTCAGATGCCCAGCAATATGCCATCCGCGCTCAGGAAGCCCGCCAGCTCGCCCGTGTGCACATTGGGCAGCAGCAGACCACTGACGCGCACCGTTACAACCTCCGGCACCGCCAGGTTGACTACAAGCCTGGAGACCAAGTCTGGGTATGGACACCAGTTCGCCGTCCAGGCTTGTCAGAGAAACTCCTTTCCCGCTACTTCGGGCCGTACAAAGTGTTGCGCCGTGTGAGTGACCTCAGTTATGAAGTTATCCCAGACGGAGCGACACAACCAAAACGTCGAAAGCACAGCTCGGACATTGTGCACATTGCGCGACTGAAGCCGTACTTCTGATGCTTGGTGATTTAAGCGGCGTGCTGGACGTGGTTGTAGGCCTCAAAGCCACGGTACATGTAGGCTAGGCTAGAAAGCGCGAGAGCAGCGCAACCTGATTGATCAGTGTACGCTGAATGACAACTTTTGGCAAATCCATGGAAGAGTTTTTGTGTGGACACTGCGCTGCGGTATTTATTTTCTCGAGCCGCGTGGATAGGATGTATGTTTCACCAAGGTTTATGGGTAGGGTGTGTGCTGCTTATATGCAATCGTTCCCTCCGGCGTGCGTCGGTGTAAACCCCTGCTCTGTAGCTCGATATCCTACCCTCGCTATTGTCTTGAAATGGCTGTGGCGTTTAGACGTCTGTGTTCAGCCCGACGCCGGAGTGGGATGGGATTGAGCGGAGTTTGCGGGAACCGATGTATGGTGCGGTGCCTGATGACTGGACAGACGGAAAGAACAGTGGCATAATCACTGCGTCGCCTGTGGCGGCGCATTAAGAAATCGGGTGTCGAACCTGGTGTGCTTGTTCAAAGTTTCCATTGCACAGCGGATACTGTCCCCATTTGCACTTATGCGGTCCTGGAGGGAAGAGTTCCATGGATGACAGGAGCCTCTCTTTTGAGCTTGCTCGTTGGTGGTAGCAGTGTGGCCTAGTCCCATACCGAGGTGCTTCAGTTTGCGTGCCATACCTTTTTGCGCTCTTCTGGAATCCCTGCATCTCGAACTTCCTTTGTTATTTCTGCATGAGAGAAGCTAATCTGGGATTTGTAGACATTTTAGAACTATCTCGACGGCATTTTATCCAGTTTTGCGCGCTTCTAACTAAACACATCATTACGCAGTAGACGTTCCTCAAATTTCCCATAAATATAACAGTCTCGGGACTCTGCCATTCTTTAGCGAAATAAAAGAGGTGTTTGATTCCATGCATAGGGATTCAGCACCTCGGTGAGATGGGCCAAAATTTTGTGTTTACTTCTGGCATTTGGTGCTTCAGTCAACTTTTTCCAAGATTTTTTCTGAACAGGTGGCATTTGCCTCATACCCAAATATCATTTTTTCATCTCGTCACAAAGAGTGGCGACCCACGACTTTGTTTAATTGTGATCTCAAGGTGAAATTAATTGTGAGGAGTCTATGAAAATTACCCCATTCGCTTATCTCCTGTTGTTGGTTAGTTAGATACGTGGTCGCGATATCCAGTCTTCAATAATGCGTGATAGCACAGAGGACACCAGCTGTCGCCGAGCCGGAGGATTACACATGTCCCCCGACTAAGAGAAGGCCTTCAGTTCTCTCGAACAGGGGTACGTGTAGGCCGCTATTTATTGCTATAGCTTCCCGCTTTACTTTCTTCTCCTATTAAAGTAGGTGTGTAGGGACATTTGCAGGACGTTATCGCTCTTGGTCACGTAAGTGGCCCTTTTGTAACTCATGGTTGTGGTCGAAATTGGCTGCTAGCTTCTACTTTGTTTGTCCTTGCATTGAGGCTTTTCATGTGGGCGCTCAATCGCCATCCTCATATAAGAGGTCTGAAATTACCGCGCAGCGATACAGTGCGCGTCACAGCATGTGCTATTGACATTGCTCTGTACCTTGCAGATCAACAAAGCCTGCTTGAGGTCTCTAAATTTAGAGTGCATCCTGTTTTCTGGGCTGCTGTGCAATACTCCAAAAAGCAATTAATGTGTCACAGACGCGCATATCGTAGCAATTCTGCTGCAGTGGTGCGAGCGAAAGCGCAATGTAGGGCCGAATTGTTAGTCTCGATGTCAGGAATGGCTAGGGGACTTTGGTCGCGGAGGGCTAGAGCTCGCTCGAAACAAGCTTTTGATTTACCTCTGGGTGAGCGAGGTTACCATGTCCTTTCAATGATAGCGAATGCCTTTAGTACCTGTGCCAGATTGCCAAGCCCACAGTGCGCGCTCTGTTGAAATGATTCTTTACCAAGTTGCCAAAGTAACCATTCTAGCAAAGGGCAACACCAGCCAAAAGAAAATGGGCTATATCATCTTGTCATGACTACGAGCCTATATCTTTCACTTGTATCATTTCAAATCTATTGGGAAATATATTATCCGCTGATACAAAATACATAGTGTCGTTAAATATTTATATCCTAGCCGACGTTGTTTAATATAAGGCTTTTCTTGCGACACGCAGTTGGTTATATTTTGCAGCGACCAGCTGCAACAGCGACATTAGCATTCGTACTGGCACATTCTTTCTATAATTTTATTTTGCGTTTCTGAAAGGTTCCTCAAACGGCTGTTCTGAGAACGATCGTGTCGGATTTGAAACGGGGCGATTTTATTTGCAATTGCAGCTTTAAAAAAGTCAGTTGCTTCTCATGATTAATATGTTTCTTCACACACACACACACACACACACACACACACACACACACACACACACACACACACACACACACACACACACACACACACACACACACACACACACACACACACACACACACACACACACACACACACACACACACACACACACACACACACACACACACACACACACACACACACACACACACACACACACACACACACACACACACACACACACACACACACACACACACACACACACACACACACACACACACACACACACACACACACACACACACACACACACACACACACACACACACACACACACACACACACACACACACACACACACACACACACACACACACACACACACACACACACACACACACACACACACACACACACACACACACACACACACACACACACACACACACACACACACACACACACACACACACACACACACACACACACACACACACACACACACACACACACACACACACACACACACGCACGCACGCACGCACGCACGCACGCACGCACGCACGCACGCACGCACGCACGCACGCATTCACGCACGCACACACACACACACACACACACACACGCACGCACGCACACGCACACACACGCACACACACACGCACGCACACACACACACACACACACACACACACACACACACACACACACACACACACACACACACACACACACACACACACGATATTTGAGCATTTTCTATACTGCTCTCATGTTCGCACATGGTTGTGTTATGTTCCGGTCTGTAACAATTGGCTTCTACAGGCTGGCATCCAACGTATATTATCTGCTCTACAGAAATGAAGAATTCATGTAAGTGCCAAGAAATAGATATTCGGCAGTTCCATCGCTGCAATTAACATTCGCCTTCAAATTGCGGTATCAACAGTTTGGAACAGTGACAAAAACAAAAATTCAGGTTATTATGATATGCGCGGTCAATGCTGGGATCGAGCACTTTGCTCAGTTTAGTTACGCAGCTAGCTGTGTGCTTGTGTACGCCATATGAGCACTACAATACCACCCGCTTTAGTAAAATCACTTGGTAATGTAAGGTTCATCTAGCCGAAACTAGATTCCGTACTGGTGTTTTGGGACCGCACAAAATTTACCTTTTAACACTTCTGAAGCAGTGTACAATGACGCAGCAATATTCACAATCTCGGCGTAATATTACGATGTTACAGGGGCAGCCGCCCCGTCAAGCTGCTCTTCGAAGCAGCTTTTTATCGGCTGCTCTTTTCCTTGCAGTAAAGAAATATTATTATTATTATTATTATTATTATTTTGTAAATGAACTCAAACGTATAGATAACCTCGCTACTCTAGCTAACCACCGGAAATTGCCAGACGGTGTTATTTCATAGGTTCTGCTCCTCCACCGTACCTCATGCTGGAGACACGGGAAGTCCGTCCCCACCCCCCATTTCCAACCACCATACGCACGTGGGATCTGCGCACTTATACATTTTTGTTCATAGTGTACATGTGTTGAATGACCTTCTAAACGTGATCGTCCGCCCGTTAGAACAAACATCTTTCAGATCATCCATCGAATGAATAGTGCTGAATGTTCACCCTTCATGTAATACATTTTTTGCTTTTTTGTTGATGCTGAGTGACTAACACGCAGGCAGGAGCCGCCGTATGCCACTACCCATATGATTGCGTTCATTTCAGGAGTGAAGGAACCAATACCAAAACGATACTAGTTTATGTCTACAGTCATTCGCAATCCATAGCCAACAAATTGCAAGTTCTTCTGCCTCTCTAGAAAACAGGACTCGCTTTATTTCCTCGCAGGGTGGGCAGCAGTGATCACGCTGACATCTTTACATATACAGTTGATTGAACTATCACGTGATCAACATCCCAGAAGACATGAAGATATATCTTGCGCTGGGCATAAACGTGAGCAAACTCAATGCACTGAACGTTAAGCTGTAGAATCTCCTTTCATATGCTTTTCTTAGTGTGTCGTTTACAGCAACTCAACAGGCATTTTTATGCACCCAACATTAGTAAATTGTTAGGTCAAATGCAAGGAGGTTCTTGCTAGCGAAATAGTCGAGCGTACTAAATGTGACCGTTCATGCATTGCATTAGCGCCTAGTAGAGAAAATCATCTTGAGAGATGTACTCCGATTGTAGCCTCATTAGGTCCTATTTATTTTAGTTAAATTTACATACTTTCATGATTCGTAGGCGCTACAGGAAGGGGTGGCAAATTTATTTACAATAGGGAACAACGTTAACAGTGAAGTTGTATGTTTGTGTCAGCTACAAAAGGCAAAATTTGCAGCAAAGCGGCTGCATTATATTTTACTATTGTACTGCCGTTGAACATAGACGTGGAAAATGCGTACAAGAAACAACATGGATCGAAAATTTGATGTTCATTGAACTAAAGCCAACGTATCTTAAAGGTTCGTCTGTCTACTCTAGCATTGCACGTCGGATAATAATGCTCGTGATTTAAAGTTGGAAATCAAACATGCTGCAATGTGCCGAATTTTGTTGTTCTTATGCTTTTTTACTTAAAAAATGTGTCTGATTGCATGCTAATCAGGTGTGCAAACCGCATAGGTTGAGCAGTAAGTTTAGTTAGTGGAATGTAGATCCTAACAGCAGAGTTGCACCGATTAAGGTCAGTTAGCTCTAAGAGATGCAGAGAGCATGAGGTGGCACAAATAACATTCAAGTCGTTATTTATCACACTCCCGATCAGTATACAGAGAGGAAACGTAGCAAATCGATATTGTCGTCATTTATATACAGGTTTCTCAATACCGCATTGTAATTACCAACGCTTTCCGCAAGTTTATGGCAGGCAATGCATGACAGAGCAATAATTGAGAGATTAGTTCACGGTGAGAAATGCACATCGACATATGTCGAAGTTGAAGCTTTAAAATTGAAAACGGTGAACAGACGGAATCCCGAACTGCATCGCTCCCTATAATACCCTGTGTTATCGGTATCAAATAAAAATTCTCCTGCTGATGTTGTGAAAGCTCGCTACCTAAAATACAGGAAATAAATTGAAATGAGTAAGCCTTTTCCATATTTCCTGGGCAGTAACATGAAGCGAAATGGTTTGCACCCAAAGCGAGTGCCCACCATTGCTCAAGAACATCATAAAAAAGCCAGTTGAGTAATGTATAGACGAAGGAGCCATGACAGTCTAATATCCAGAAATATTGAACACTAGATTTCTCAATGCTGTTCGGAACGGCAATCTGCTCCATCCTATTTGCAATCTTGATTTTTCGTGACGAATATTGAGACTATATTTTTTCTTTGTGAAGGTTCTGAAGATGTTATTTATTATGTAGGAAAGTCCTTAGCACACTGGTGTTTCTAAATTGTGCGTGTTCTTACGCAGTTTTTGTTTCTTTGTACCATCATTATGCACTTTCATGAACCTTGTGCATCGAAGCTTAATACCTATTCCAGCAGTGTTTCGTCAGCAGCAAAATGTGAGTATGACTTCTTGGTTGACGTCTTTGTGCGCACTGCCGTAAGGTCTGAAATATGAAATTGGCGTGCTTTGTTGTTATCCTCTGTTCGATCTATGTCATGGCAAAACCTGGAAATAAAAGGTAAGGCTCAATTTAAGCTGTTGCAATTACCAAGTATATTGCTGACTGTACCACTTAGAACTAAGCTGTTCAGTCGTCATACGAGCTCTTTCACTACTTTCTAAGGCGTTTACAGCTTACCTGAGTAGTTTCGTGCCTAAATTTGATGTACTATCCATGCTCTTGTTTTAAATGGGGAAAACATTCTCAGGTTATGCAGCGTTCTCGAAGGCGTATTAGATTATTTGGCTATTTGTACAGATGTGCATTTCTTGTATAAAACAGCCCAGGGCCAAGCGCAGCAGCATTGCAGCATGGGGTAACATGTCAGGATAACCTAATGTCTAGCGTGACTATCCCTCGCACGCTTTGTTGTACGTTTTCACATTGCCCCTTCCTTTCCTATGAGCAATACAATGCGTAGAGAGGAACCTCCGACTCTCCTTAGCACACGACCGAATGCAAAATAGTGGACACATGCTCTATTATTCTCATCCTTGCTTAAAAAAAGAAAATGAAAGACTTGAAATGGAGGCCGACGTGAAGCTCTGGTAAATACAACGCATCTGGCATATACCTCCTAAACAGTTATGGTAAATGTCTGGAAACGAGAACACATGCATTGGAATGCGAATTTGTGTATTGTGGCAATGTGGCATCAATGACGGAACCTACTGGGGGTTGAAGGGTGAAACCGTTTAGCCATATTCTCTACTGCGCGAGTTTTCTGGTGAAGCAGCTGATCAATGTGGCCGACGGCAGCCTTCACTTCGCATACCGCTGAAAATATTTTCCGCTTGCATTTAGCACAGTGCCATTATATTATCAACTCGTGTAATCAAGTGACGCACGAAGAGAAAGCCGTTTGAAGGAAGAAGGAGACTGACGCGTTCTTTCAGTTGAAACGAGAATGAAGGTGCCTCAGTTTTTCTGTGGCATCACACATCTTCGGCGGAGGGGTTGATCCTCATTCTGGCATAAGGCCCACAGTCCTCCCCCCGTCGATGTTCTCCGGCCGCTGCATGTCGGCACACCTGTCCACCGAGTGAGTAGGCGAAACATCTTGTCTGTCATTCTGGGCCGTGGGAGTATATTTTGGGGTCTGCTGCTCTACTAGCCAAACACCGGCTTACGTTCAACAGCCTTCATCGACCCATGGCTACCCAAGGCTTTCTATGATACTCACTTTGTAGACTATGAAGACTGTAGTTTCAGAGTAAATGCAACACTACGTTCGATCAGCGGGGCGGCATGGAAAATATAGGGAACGTCTTCAGCCTGGAGGATGGTGTCGTGTTTGGTACAAGAACCGCAGGATAGTCTGACGTTGTTGAGTTACCGCCTTCACCGACTGGTCGAGGCGTTACGGCAGCAACGAAATGGGCGGAATCTGTACTCCCTGCATCATGCTGCCGAACGAGACAGTGACAATGTACCGGTGCGGACAAGAGTAAATAAAGCACGCTATTTGTTTCTAAAATGTTTCATGCTTCGCATAGTTGAAACTGCAAGCCATATGGTATGTACATACTTGTAGTAGACGCCCGTGCGTTTTCACTTATACAGATAATGTTTTCTTATCTCCAATACAGAACGCGTAATTGTAACTTGAACAGAACAGCATGCTTCGTTTAGTTTTGTCCGCACCTGTATACGAAAGATATGACGCAGCTCTTCTAGCGAGCTGATCCGGCCATATCGGAAGCGAAGCGACAACCGCTCCACCTAACGCATGGCGTTAAGGAAGAGCTTTTCGCGGATCTCGTGCGCATGGTCCCTGTGACTCTAGCCCAGTTTTAACATGAGTGGTCACGATGAACTAAGTCCTTCAGGAGTGCTGTGCCGTGTATGACAAACCTGTTCGTGTCGCTTTACTTACGGAGCCCCTCGCGGCCTTCAGCACATACAAAGACCCACTCTTTGACATAATCCGTGGTATTGTGCGTGCTGCAGAAGCTTTGCAGCTGATGTTCACAAGGAAGTGCAGAAAATTATCAGCCCTATTGATTGCAATCCTTCACAAATGAGTATCGCCGTTCGACATCGCCGAATCGAATGCTCAAGATTCGACGTGATTTGTTTCCATCCCTCACGTTCAAGTTCTAGAGCGTACGTAGCCAGCGCAATACGGGCTGAACCGATCGGCAACGGCTACGAAATGCGGACATCTGGCATGCGCCCGACAGAAGATAACTGTACTTACACTGCGTGAAGCTGGTTCATCTCTACCACATATTCCATATCAAAATGTATGACTGCAGGGCTTCCCAGCCAACATTCTTGATCGTTGTTTGTCCAGTCTCCTTCAGACATTGAAGAGTCCGTGGCCGAGTCGGGCTTAATCTCTATGACTCAGTGGTATCACTTCGTCGACGGTGAATTTCCATGAAATCCTAGCTTATCGTGCCGATATATGGCCAACAGGCAAGCCATCGCCGGCAATATTTAGCCTCTTTGGGCGGAAGGTGGAGCAGAATGACAGTAAGTTTACTACCAAACGACAACTGATTTGTTGGCTGGTTCTCGCTTGAACCTCTGTACTTATTGACAGTAATTTTAGCGCATTAGAGGACACTGGTGCAGATTTTTAATTTTTGCTGAAAACTAGCAGCACATAAAAGAGGTAAAGACACCATTATCGCGATTCGCAAATAAGCATGGCTGGCGGTCATGTCAGAAGACTCCTCGGATAGTGCACAGCCAGGCCCAAATTTGAATTTTTCCGTTTCTTGTCAGTTGGACGGCCCTCCATGATTTGTCAGACGAGCTGGTTGTCGTTGTTGAGCTTCGTTGTGAGAGCGGGGCCATCATCAATATTCGAGAGCGCACATTTACATCTGCTATAAATAAAGCTGGCAAAGTCTATATTCGGAAATACAGATCCACACTTCTCATTTCTCAGAGGACGTTGTGGTCCCAACATGCAGCTGTATTTCGTCCGCGGCAAGCGTGACGAGGCGGGCTACGTGACACGACATTAGTCGCCAAGGGCAGCCTCGCCATCTCGCAGCCATCTCAAAATACCCATCTCGAAGCACAATTAGCTAATGATGTTCTAGTCGAAATAAAGAATTAATGGGCATGGACAGGACATATAACGCGAAGATAGCCGATGGTCGCTAAGGGTAACACATTGGATTCCAAGGCAAGTAAAGCGTAGCAGCGAGTGGCAAAAATTAGGTAGGTATAAGTCAGGCTTACAAGTTTGCTGGCATCAATTGGAGGATGCTAGCGCAGGGTCGTATTAGCTGTAGAAATATAGGAAAGGCCCTCGTTCTGCAGTGCGCATAATAGGCCACGGAGTAACATAAACAGGAGCGCCGACTCCGCTTTTGGGAAGGGCGAAATTTTGCGACATCGGAGAAAGCTTGGTGGAGGACCGGATAGATGGTGCTATGATTTGTCACCGACGCAGTTGAAGCGTACCCACGCCGAACAACCGCTCCGGTGGTTCTGTGCTGCCACTCATGTCGTCTGTTTCCTGTTGCTGCACTTGCGTATCGCCTGCATCACCGCGGGAATACATCTATTGAAATCGCTTTGCCTGCATCTTAAAGCTGCACTGAGGTGTCGTCTGTTTCCTGCTTCATCGCTGGCATATATCTCTTTCACTTGCCTTGCGCTCGCCTGATTCATACAGTTCACCTTCCGCGTTTCGCTAACTCCTTCCTAAACATGAAGCTCCCAATGCAGACAGCGCGTTTCACGTCTGTTTTTTTCTTTGGCGTTCTGTGGATGGTAGCGTTGTGAATATTACGAAACGAAAAACGGTACGTGATGTAAAGTTCACATAGTTCTTAAGGTGTGTTCACATAGGCGAACAGTGGACGAAGTGGATGATTCTGGATCAATTTCGGCCACCTAGGGCTCCTGAATGTGCGCGGACATCGCACAGTGAGCGCATAATCTGCGTGTTTATTAAATTCCCGCACCTCAACGTTGTAGATGTACCATCGGTGGTAGATGGATAGTTCACCGCGGAGCGAACAACTTGATATGGCTGCAATTGACTGAAGGTAAGTCTTGGAACATAAGAAGAAGCAGGTTTTCGACCATGTAGCCAAGGCCGTGTAAACACACACATGGCCAAAGATATTGTAATGCAGATTCATCGCTGAATGCTACTGTGAATATTTTAGAAGTTTATTCCAAACAAGAAAAAAGAAACCAGCCATTGCAGTGTGCACTGACGTTCACCTATCATACAAGAAAAGCGAGTAGCTAGGACACTCTAATAGACTAATATTGCTTTCGTACTACAAGCGATATTTCATGCTTTCCTCTGATGCTGAGCGTACAACAGGTATGGGCTCTTGAATTTGCTGAAATACTGTGGGAATTGCGTCCTTGACTAGGTGAGGCCCATTTTACATTAATACATTTCCTTTATAACTGCTGTAGTATTTTTGGGAAAAAAATTCATGCTTGAAATGCCACGCACACACCATGTGCTTTTAAGTTAAATCTCGGCTAATTTGGGGAATGTTCCGCTTCCACAGCTTGAAAAGCTTGAAACCAAATAGAAGTCGAAAAAGGCGACATTTTCTGTTCCTTCGCCGTACCCTGAATTACAGCCAACGACAAAACAGTCCATTGTCCAAACTGCCATCCGCATACTAAAAAAAAAAAAAAAAAAAAACTCAGTGCACAGTATGCGCTCCTCCCACGTCTGTCAGGTCGTACCGTCCGCGTATTGTTTATTTCGCTGCGTGGTACCGTCTGGATGCCCCTGTCGACTCATTCTTAAAGGAGTATGGAGACAACAAACTAAAAACTACGCTGGCAGAGCTTTACCGTAAAGTTTTAGCTTAAAAAAAAAAAGATGCAGTTCGGCGTACGCGAAATTATGACAACGTTTCAACTTTTGTGTTTTCCGGCTGACGTGCAAAGCTATCAAAGTTCGTCTGCTCTCCGCACGTTGTACGCGGATGCTCGCGCGGTCGCCTGCATCGAGCTCGGGTGCATTTTGTTTCGCTTCACTGTCGAGAGGCGGCGCACCAATTAGTCTCTTTCTGCAAGGAGGATAAGTAGAGGAGAAAAGCGTAACCAAAGCCTCGTCGGCGAGGAAAGGGGAGCGGAGGAAGAGAGTACAGTCCGAAGCTGAACGCCGAACGCCAGCTCGGCGTTCGTGTAGCAAAATCGGCCTACGCCGAATGCACTGCAGAGCACCAGAGTCGGCGCTCCTGTCTTATCTTACTCCGTGGCATAGGCCGACTGATTATGCGACGAAGAACTAAGACATCATGTCCGACGGTGTATGGCAGGTGCGACAACAGCTGTACCACATGCCTCCTAAATAACAGGAACCTATCTAAGCGAAAGATGAGTCCATGCTTACGGACGACGGTAGCGCGTGGCGGTCGCCTGACGTTTAGGTTAGAAAAAATTAAACATGGATGTTGCTCAAAATATTATAAACTGAGAGATAGAACTAAACATGACCCCGACGATTACAATACTCTATAATGCGAAACTATCAGGCGCAACTCTTTACGTCGCAGCAAACTGAGTGTCTTCTTCGTCATCGCCGATAAGGAGAATGATACGTCTGTATCGTTAACGTTACAGTAGCGCTGGCCACAGTGCTTCTACAGCAGACCAAGAATTCATTAGATGTCTTTAGCATTTCTGGTTGCGTGTTGCTGTGTGCGTTACTCTGAGTAGCGGTGTCTTCCTGAGCGGCAGTGCTCCTGCACTGATTGGTCTCAGGAAGGTGGGCATGAGCTCAGCTGATGGGATACTAGAGGCATGTGGCTGCCTCAAAGCAAGCTGGCACGCGTCGAAACCAATGAACCGCTGTCATACTGCCAGTGGGAGGGACCCCGCAACTCCAGTAACGCAGATTGCAATACGTAACACAATCAGCTAAAAGTGTTTATTCATCAACAACGAATGCTTATGAGAATGCTGGCAGGCATTTAATTGCCATTCGATTGTCACTGAGCGTATAAAAGTGTATAATTACTCCATTCTTACAGTGGTTAGGGCACTCGAATTATGCATCCAAGGGTGCGGGTTCCAATCTCGGGCAGGGTGGCCGCTTTTCTATAGAGCGCGAAAAACAAGGCGCCTGTGTGCTGTGGGATATCATTGCATGCTAAAAACCTCCTAGCTTCTAGAGATTTCCAGAGGCCTCCACTACAGCGTCTTTGATAGCCTGAGTCGCTTTGGGAAGTCAGAAGTCATCAACTAAACTAAACAAAACAGCTTCGTTATTACAAATTATTTGCTCCTGGAGGATCCCCTGAACCATGGATCCCTAAAAGTTTTGACTGTTCGATGTTTGTGTGTTCTTACTTGATTACTTATCCACACTTTAAGGGTGAAGCAAGCTTTTTCTATCATTTGGCGATATAATGCTGCGGTTCGACACATTGAATGAAGATGAGGCAGACGAAGTGTGTGTATGCGCAAGGCGCGTGCACAGAGCCCCAATCCTTAGCAGTGGTTTGCGTTTTGACATCTGGTACGTCCTGTGCTTGTGTCTCGTTCTGTGTGAGTATCAGTGTTTACGTGATGTGAACGCCTCATGCCACGTATCATCTTGGTGGAGGTGCGGACTTTGCCATTCTCCGCGTTCTGGCTTATAGCACCATGCAGCTTTGAGGTGGTCAGTTCGAAACCCGCCGCCGGACACCCACCGGTAAAATTGGGTACAAGCGTCCCCCGGCCCGGCGCCCGGCTCTTTCAGGGGTGTGCGTTTGGGAGAGGCTCTGCTAACCCTGCTGTGCTCCCTCGGGGGCTTAGTTTCGAACAACCATGGTCTGCAAAGGCCGTGCTGAAAAAACAAAAGGTCCACATAATGGGCTTTTGCCGCGCGAGGCGGGCTTATTGTTGTCCGATGGCGGAACGGATCGCTGCCACATCGGCGCAACTATTTGGCCACATCTTAAAGGGCTCCGCGGACGACGCTTTCCTTGTCCTCCTCTGCAAGAGCTTTGACACCGTGGCTGCCCTCATCAAGGAGCGGAGTCTCTTCTAGCTAGGAAAAAGCCGGCGCATATTTTCACAGTGCTAATGTCTTCTCCATATGGTCGCCACATCTTCGTGTGTTGAGGAGCAGCCACCAAGTAGCACCCATACATCTTTTCCGGTGCCTTGGGTGAAACCTTCGACAAATAGTTTTCGATGTACAAACCTCTCAGCACCCATAACAGGTGGGACCACACCGTAACGCTGGCAAATGTCATTTTCTATTTGTCTGGTACAGCGGGGCAGTGGTGCGGCATCCACGAGGACGAATTAACTATTTGGAAGATCTTCAAAGAAAAACGTCGCACTCTCTTCAGAGTACCAGATGCTTTAAAGCTCGCAGCCAGAACACACCTTGAGTCGCGTGCGCATCCTCCATCTGAAAGCTACTTTACCTATTTTAAAGACCTGCTCGGCTTCTGTCACCAGGTAGACACAGCCATGACGGAATCTGCAAAGGTGGGCCACATCTTAAAGGGCTCCGCGGACGACGCTTTCCTTGTCCTCCTCTGCAAGAGCTTTGACACCGTGGCTGCCCTCATCAAGGAGCGGAGTCTCTTCTAGCTAGGAAAAAGCCGGCGCATATTTTCACAGTGCTAATGTCTTCTCCATATGGTCGCCACATCTTCGTGTGTTGAGGAGCAGCCACCAAGTAGCACACATTCCGCTTCGCCCTTTATTATCTTCGACGCCCTGATCCAAATTGTTCGCCGCAAATTGGAGGTCAGGGCACCTTCGTAACTTCAACCTATCGTTCCGAGTAACCCCTTGCTCGATTTCTGTCGCCATTCTGCGCGAAGAACTTGCAACCTAGGACCTCTCGCCTGCTGTTTCATCGCACACCCCAGCGTCCGACCACTACGCACGAATATTCTACGTCTCCGGGCCCCATACTTCCGCCGCTACCGAAACTCAGCGCATTGACGGACACCTGATCGCCCGATATGCATCAATTGTTCCTGTGCCGGCCACATCTCCCGGCATTGCCGCAATACCTGGTCTCCGACTCCGCGCTCTGAGTTTTCCTATGACTAACATCTAGAAATGCTCACCGTTTTCAGCCCGGACCACAGCCTGACCAGTCAGATTTGGCGCATGCTTTCGCGAGCACCCGGCCATGTTGCTCTTCCCCCCTTCCCGTCTACACGATCCCTTCGTTTTAGATCCCTGCAGTCCCCTCGATCCTCAGCTGCTTCATCATACGGCCGATCTTGCTAAGAAATCTAGATGATGCACCTCCCGGAGGTGACGCTGCATCCACGACCAGGCCCAAAAATCCTTACAGACCTCCAATTTCAACCAACGAAACAATTGTGTTGATGGGTTTCAATGCGTGCGCGTGTAGACAGTGGAGCGCATATCTTCATCATGAGTGCGAATTTTCCTCGTCGTTTAGGTAAAGTTTTCACGCCGGCTCGGTCTCGGATTTGAGCCGCGGATGGCGGAACAGTTGATGTTGGCGGACTCTGAAACGCTCCCTTTAGTGTTGCTGGCCATGACCGCCCGGTGCAGTTCACTGTTTTCAACACTCGTGCTCATGACCTCACCTTCTGCCTCAACTTTCTATCACAACACTCTGCCTTGATCGACAGCTCGCAAGGCGTCGTGCACCTAGATCTTCCAATTTGCGATCCCTAACCATTGAATTCTCCCCGTGTCTATTCTCCGGCCACGATTATCTGACCTCACTAGCTGCCTCATTCGTTGCCTTGTGTCCTACCTCATCTGTCCCCGATGCTGACACCTTATTTGTGCCTGTTTCCGATCTATTGTGGCGCCGCAACGTTGCACTTCCCCACACCGCCACTACAGTCAAGGGGAACACTGTGCTACTGGCACTGATCAACATCAGCTATTCGGCCCAAGGGTTTCCAACTATCATATGCATGGCTACGTTCTCACTCATTGGTTTCTGCCAAGTTGCCCCAATGGACACTGAGCATGCCGCAGCTTCTGCAGACCCTGCCGACGATCCTACTCAGAGTGACGTTATCATGGCAATGATGCCCTCCGATTTTCTCCCTGTCCAATCTTGACAGCTGCGTGCACTTCTCAAGCCATATGCCGACATTTCCGACCTTCATAACAACGCCCTCGACAAAGCTCTTACTGTCACACACCGCATCGACACAGGCGACGCTCCTCCTATCCGCCGCCGACTATACCGGGTCTCCCATGCAGAACGGCAGATAATCCAGGCGTAAGTGGCAAAATACTCGAGGAAAATATTATTGAGCCCTCACACAGTCACTGGGCTTCGCCCGTTATCCTGGTTAAGAAGATCCATCGTCGTCCTGGTCAAGAAAAAAGATACAGAAGAAAGATCCAAAGTGTGGATAACCAGCACCTGAATACGATCACTGAAAGACGCCTGTCCGCTTGCTCGAATCGACGATGCTCTGGATTTCCTCTACGGAGCCAAATTCTGCTCCATCTGGCTAATGGCAAATTACAGTGGATGACCAGGACTCCGGGAAGACTACGTTTGTCACGAGGGATGGGCTATATCAGTTTAATGTCTTTCGGCTTATGTAATGAACACATGATGGACTCTTTCACCCACGTTTTCATCCCACATGTCCGACCTCTCTATAGTTCTGTGACTCTTCCGCCGTGCCGGACTATAGTTCAACTCTTCAAAATGCCATTTCACCGGTCGTCAACTGAATATACTTGGCCATGTCGTCGATGCTACAGGTGTTTGTCCCCATACAGACAAGATCTCGAGCTGTGAAGGACTTCACGGTGCCCCGTTCGAGCAATGATGTCCGACGTTTTTTGGGTGTTTGATCCTACTTTTGTATATTCATTCAAGATTTTGCCTTCTTTACTCAGCCGCTATCAGATCATCTTAATAAGGATGCAAGTATTTACTGGGGCTCCTCTCAAAATCAAGCTTTTGCTCGGCTCATAAAAAACCTTACCACAGCACCGATCTTGGCACACATTTATGTGTCAGAAGTCCATACGAATGGCAGTTGCAATGACATCGGAGGCATCCTTTCTTAGCGCCATCCGGAACACATCATGTAATTGCCTATGCCAGCCGCGAACTGTCGCATTCAGAGAACTACTCCATTACCGAACAAAAGTGCTCGGCCCTGGTCTGGGCTGTTGGTAAATTTCGACCGTATCTATATGGCAGGCCGTTCACATTTGTCACTGGTCATCGTGCGGTGTGCTGGCTTTCTTCTCAGAACGATCCTAAAGGTCTTCTCGGGCGTTCGGCATTACGACTACAAAGATGTGACTGCTGTGATCTACAAGTTCGGTCGGTCGCACAAAGATGCTGACAGCCTCTCTCGGTACCCTGTAGCCAGACTGATACTTCCACGAGCGCTTGCGCCATTGATCTAATCTCTCTGTCACTGTTTACAGCTATTGGCGAAGAACAGCGTCGGGATCCGGAGCTTCTCCCCCTCACTAATTGCCTAACGTCCGTCCAAACCGACCCTTCACTGAACCGCTTTGCTCTCGTTGACGACATTTTATACCGCCAGAATCTCACTCCACTGGTCCTGACCTTCTAGTAGTCCCCAAGCACTTATCAGCAGTCGTTCTCCACGAACTCCATGATCTCCTGTCTGCTGGCCATCTAAGTGTTGCTATCACGTACGATCGCCTCCATCGTCGGTTCTTCTGGCCGGGTCTCTGCCGCCCAGTGCACCGCTACGTTGGCGCTTATAATGAATGTCAGTGTCGAGAGCAGCCTGCGTCTGTTTCCACTGGCTTTCTTCAGCTCATCGACCTCCCCCCCGGAGCCATTCTACCGTGCTGGCTTGGACCCTCTCGGACCTTTTCTTGAGTCCATGTCTAGCAATAGATGGATTGCAGTAGCCACAGAGTATGCAACCGGGTACGCGATATAATGCGCGCGCTCCCCACGAGTACTACCGCTGACGTGGCCGACTTTGTTCTCCACATCATTCTTCATGGGGCTCCCCTCCAACTGCTCACTGACCGTGGCCGCACCTTCCTTTCAGAATTCGCTGACGACATTCTTCGCGCGTGCTCAACTAAACAAGTTGACGACTGCTTACCATCCAAAACTGATGACCTCACTAAGCGGCTCAGTCGCACTCTTACTGCCATTCTTGCCCTGTACGTCTCATCTGATAACCGTGACTGGGACGTTGTCCTGCCATACGTTACATCTGCATATAACTCCTCCCATCACGATACTGCCGGCTACTCTCCGTTTTACCTCTTGTGCGGCGTGGGCCTCAACTGCGTCTTGACACATTGTTTCAAAGATCTGGTCCCCCACATCCTGAATATGCCCGTGAAGCCATTGGCCGTGCTGACCATGCTCGGCACGTCACCCGTTTCCGCCTGGAAGTCTGCCAAGCCTCTAAGCAAGAGCACTACAAACACCGCCACCTCGGCAGCTACTTCTTAACGGGTTCCCTTCTGTTGCTCTGGGTGCCTTCTCGCCATATTTTGCTCTCGAAAAAGCTTTTTTCGCACTATGTGGGTCCGTATTGTGTGCTGCACCAAGTCACAGCCGTCACCTACAAGACTGAACCAGCCGCCTCCAAGTGCACTTGCCGTACCGTACACTCCGATACCGTTCATGTCTCGCACCTTAAGCCCTACAATTTAACTTTTCCCGACACTATCTGAGCAGAACCGCGACAATGTTTCTGCGCCCGGGGGCCATGCTACAGGTCGACTCATAGAAGATGGGGTAGACAAAGTGTGTGTGTGTGCGCATGGCATCTTCTAGGGACCCGAATCCTTGGCAGCGGTCTGTATTTTGACGTCCGGTACCCTGTGCTCGTGTCTAGGTCTGTGTGAGTTTATCAGTGCTTACATGGTATGAACGCCTTCTGCCAATTAACAATATGCTTTAAACCCGCAAGAATAGTAGACAACGCTACTTTGTACAAGCTTATGTACTTGTCAAGGATGGGTATGGGTAACGCAAGTTTTCAAGCTGATTAACGGTTGGGGCATAACTATTTTTCTTAAGTGAACTGTGTTATCCATACAATGTATTGCATACGTGTTTGCCATGACTTCGTCTGTTTTTCTGTGAATTTTGAGCACATAAGAGTTTTCAGTGATCGATCAGAATATGTAAATTTATTAAATCAACATTCACTTCTGAATTTCTTACAGAAGCCCGCCAGCTGCTCACCCCACATACCTTAGTCACTTGCAGCAGTGTGGCCTCCTACATGTAAGTACAAAACGCTTATATTTTGAGCCTGAATGAAATTGACTATTTTGTCACGAAGACAGGGATTTATAGGTATCGGCAACAGGGGCAGATACACGCAGTCAAGAGAGAGGTTCCCGAGAAACCGTAGCACGAAGACACAAGCTCAAGAGTCCACAGGGGTTAACTAGCCGAAGCGCGCGAGAGTCTCCCACTTCTTTGTCGTTCGAGCGCTACCTCGAACCGTCAGGTGGCATTATTCCCCCCCTTGGAAAAAAAAACCGCAAGCTCGCAGAAAAAAAAACTGCTCCGGATGACAAATATGACTTTCAGCGGGTAAAATACGGCTTCATGCGAAGCACATGCACCAGGTCAGACGAGCACTGACGACTAGAACTCGGTACAGTTCCGTCTGGAATAACCTCGTACGTAACTTCTGAGAGGCGACGCAACACTCTGTAGGGTCCGAAGTAACGATTGAGAAGTTTTTCTGATAGGCCTGGGCGCCGGACAGGTGTCCACACCCAGACTTTGTCACCAGGCTGGAACACGACATAGCGATGGCGGTCGTTATATCGGCGTGCATCTGTTGCTTGCTGTTTTGTAATGTGATTACGGGCGAGTTGGCGAGCTTCCTCAGCGTAGTTGGTGAATTCTGCGTCAGCGGTAAGCAGCTGGTCGTCAGCAGCACATGGCAGCACAGCGTCGAGCATGGTCTGTACATCGCGTCCGTATACTAGGCGAAACGGAGTGAATCGAGTTGTTTCTTGGACGGCTGTGTTATATGCAAATGTGACATAAGGCAATATCTCGTCCCATGTTTTATGCCGGACATCGACATACATGGCGAGCATGTCCGCTATTGTTTTGTTTAGTCGCTCAGTAAGGCCATTAGACTGAGGATGGTAAGCAGTAGTCTTTCGGTGATGTGTCTGGCTTAGTTGGAAAACTGCTTCAAGAAGACGCGCTGTAAATGCCTTGCCACGATCAGTAATGACGTATGAAGGGGCGCCATGGCGGAGGACAATCTGCGTCATGAAAAATTGTGCCACTTCGGAGGCTGTTGCACGTGGCACCGCCATAGTTTCCGCGTAACGTGTCAGATAATCTGTAGCCACGATAATCCACTTATTGCCAGCTGACGATAGAGGAAAAGGGCCAAGAAAGTC
Organism: Amblyomma maculatum; assembly: GCF_055883805.1. NCBI lineage: Eukaryota > Metazoa > Arthropoda > Arachnida > Ixodida > Ixodidae > Amblyomma > Amblyomma maculatum. The sequence goes on along the minus strand of NC_139354.1, from coordinate 94,495,117 downwards.
CACACCAATTTGGTCGAATGGTACTAGCGGTGGGGGAATAGGCTGCAGGAAACCCGCTGGCTTCAATGGCGGTGTCTTGCGTCGCTGGCACTCGCGGCAACCTCTAACATATCGATGAACGGTGGCGGTAAGTTTGGGCCAGTAGTAGGCCTGGCGCACTCTGGTAAGAGTGCGTGCAAAGCCCAAGTGTCCAGCGGTGGGTTCATCATGGCAAGCATGAAGGATTTCATCGCGGAGATCTGCAGGGATGACTAGAAGATAGGCTCGGTCACTGTTGCCGGCGCTTTTCTTCTAGAGGATTCCGTCGCGCGTACAGAAGGATGACAAGTTCTTAGCAAACAGTCGAGATACTGTAGAATCGAAACCCTCCAGATGGTCGATCACAGTTTTGAGGTCTGGGTCAGCCCGTTGCCGGGCCTTTAAATCAGAGGAACTGATGATGCCAAGAAAATGGGCGTCTTCATCCGTACTGTCATGGGCCAACTCCACGGGTGATCGAGACAGTGTGTCAGCATCTTCATGTTTACGTCCGGATTTATAAACGATAGAGTAATCAAACTCCTGCATGCGAAGGCTCCACCGTGCAAGACGTCCTGATGGATCTCGAAGACTAGCTAGCCAACACAAAGCATGATGGTCTGTCACAACTTTAAATTTACGGCCGTAGAGGTAAGGTCGGAATTTCATTGTGGCCCAAACGACTGCGAGACACTCCTTTTCAGAAGTTGAATAGTTTGATTCTGCCCGAGAAAGTGTGCTGCTGGCATAAGCGATCACTTTTTCCTCGCCTTGCTGGTGCTGGACCAGAACAGCACCCAGACCGACATTGCTGGCGTCGGTGTGAATTTCGGTGGTAGCGTCCTCATCGAAGTGTGCAAGAACGGGAGGGTTGTGCAGCCGTTGGCGCAGCTCGGTGAATGCCTCCTGCTGCTCGGAAGACCAGACATACGGGACGTGATCACAAGTCAGGCGCGTCAAAGGTTCTGCAATCTTGGCAAAATCGGCAATGAAACGGCGATAGTACGCGCACAGGCCCAAGAAACGTCGGACTGCTTTCTTCGTTGTAGGGATGGGAAAATTGGCTACAGCGGCTGTTTTATCAGGGTCAGGCCGGACACCGTCAGCCTAACCACATGACCGAGAAAGTTTAGCTGCTGATATCCAAAGTGATATTTTTCCGGTTTGAGTGTCAAATCGGCCGAGCGAAGAGCGTCCAATACCATTCGCAGCCGCTTAAGATGTTGGTCAAACGTTTCTGAAAACACGATGACGTCGTCCAAATAAACCAAACAGGTTTGCCATTTAAGACCAGCAAGTACGGTGTCCATCATTCTCTGGAACGTCGCTGGCGCTGAACACAGACCGAAAGGCAATACTTTAAATTAATATAAGCCATCGGGTGTCACAAAGGCAGTCTTTTCCCGATCGCGCTCATCCACTTCTATCTGCCAATAACCACATTTTAAATCTATGGAGGAAAAGAACTTGGCGTTGCGAAGTCGATCGAGTGAATCGTCGATACGGGGCAACGGATATACATATTTTTTGTGATATTCAGTTTCCTGTAATCAACGCAAAAACGCAGCGTGCCATCCTTTTTCTTAACCAACACGACGGGCGACGACCACGGACTTTTAGACGGCTGAATAACATCATCATTAAGCATTTCCTGTACTTGTGTCCGAATTGCCTCACGTTCTTTGGCCGAAATACGGTACGGCTGCTGTCGAATAGGTCGGGCATCGTCAGACGTTTTGATGCGATGCTTGGCGATAGAAGTTTGCCGGACTTTCGATGATGAGGCAAAGCACGGGGCGTACTCCAGCAGTAAGGCACGCAGGGCGCGTTGTTGACAGAAAGAAAGGTCACTACTAACATCGATGCGGTCTAGAACACTGGGAGTATCAATAACGTCAAACGCAAAACATTAAGAAACTTCCTTTAACAGTTCGCCGAAAGCGATGGCAGTAGAGCGATAGAGGTGGCGAGATTCATTCGTGAAGTTCGTGACGAGAAGCTCAGAGTGACCATTGCTGAGAATAATTAAGCTTCGAGCTGCACAGATGCCATGAGAAAATAAAAGAGAACGGTTGCTTTCAGCTATTATCGGCCCGTCACGAAGCCCGTCGCACACAACACTCACAAACACGCTGGAGCGGGGAGGCACTGAAACACACTCGGCTGAAACCCGTAGGGCGCACGTACGTTGGCCATCGGTGGGGCTGGCAGCCGCTTTCTCCGTTGAGAACGAGACCGTTCGCTGTCGGAGATCGATGATGGCGCCATATTCCCGCAGGAAATCCACACCGAGAATCAAATCGCGAGAACATTCCCGGAGAACGACGCAGCTGACAACGAACGTTGACGTACGAATCTGGATTCTAGCCGTGCACTGTCCAATAGGAGGAATTACATGCCCCCCAGCCGTGCGTATTTGCGTGCTACACCATGGTGTTATAACCTACCTAAGGGTCGCTGCCAGTTTCCCACTCAAAATCGAAAAGTCTGCTCCGGTATCCACTAAAGCGCTGACATTATGACCATCGATGCACACAGGGATGGCCAGCGATAGCCGGTCTCGTGAACCAAATGCTGTCGTTTCTATTCCAAAATCCATATCTGTTCTCATTGGGGGGACTTCTTTGTGCTGACATTTAGCGGCCCCGCCCCCAGAGGTCGCTCTACTCAGTTTTCCCGGTGGGGGCTTGGCGAGCGACCAGGCGGTGCTCGCGGGAAGTTACCAGTTGTTGAAGCGGTTTGCCGACGTGGGGTTGGAGACCTGGATTGTCGGCGCGCCATCCGGAGGCTCTCTTGTGCGAGGTTGTCTCCAATGTCACGAGGTAGTTGTCCGAACGTGCGTCTAGGTACGTTGGTGTAAAAACCCTCCGGTCCGAGTTCCCGATAAGGGCACCACCGGAAAATGTGACCAGGTTCCCCACAGTGGTAGCAAAGGCGGCGGCTCCGAGGGGCCTGCCAGACGTCCGTTCGTCGAAAGTTTGATCGCGGTGGCCGCACGTACCGTGTAGGCTGCTGTACAGGAATGTATTGCATTGGCTGCTGGACGGGCATGCACTGGGTTGGTGGTAACGTAGACAACGGAGCTTGGACGGGAACTGGGCGTCGGAGAATGTCAGCGTAAGTCGGACGAGAAAGATCAGGAACAGGGGTACTTTGAGCTTCAGCAACATGCAGAGATGGCTGCGTGACTTGCTGAATCTCTTCGCGGATCATATGTGCGAGAGAATCACCCCTGGGTTGGAACGTGCCACAAACCTTCTGCAGTTCCTCGCGTACAATCACACGAATAAGATCTCAGAGCTGTTCAGTATTTCTTACAGCAGCTGTAAGAGGCTCGGCAGCAGTCGTAGCGAGGATTGGGCTGTCGTAGACTGCCGAGCGGCGCTGGTGTAGGATCTTTTCCATGGTGACCGCCTCTGTCAAAAATGAGGTAGCTGTAGTTGGTGGGCTACGTACAAGACCAGCAAAAAGCTGTTCTTTAACCCCATGCATAAGGTGGCGCAGCTTTCTCTCTTCAGACATGTTAGGATCCGCACGTCGAAATAGTTTCGTCATGTCCTCAACATACATCATGACGGACTCGTTTGGCATCTGTTTTCGAGATTGTAGAGCACGTTCTGCTCGTTCGCGCTTATCCAGGCTGATATACGCCTCTACGATAAGACGGCGGAACTGAAGCCATGATGTTATTGTGCCTTCTTGGTTCTCATACCATGTCAAAGCATGGTCTTCCAGGCAGAAAACGGCGTTCCGCAGCTTTAAGTTCTCGTCCCACTGCTTAAAGGATGCGACTCGTTCGAACTGAGTTAGCCAGTCCTCAACGTCTTCATGCGCAGTGCCATGGAACGATTTCGGCACCCGGGGGTTTTGAACGTAAACAGGAGTACCTTGCATGACTGTCGTAGTGCTTTGCGTGGCTGGCCGGAGGCTCGTTGTTGAAGTGGACTCCAAGGGCCCGTGTTCGGGAGGAAGGCCCAGGTTCCTCCGGCTGACGCGATGAACTGGCGTGTCCACAGGCAAAAGCTCGGTGTCGTTGGTTCGCGGAGGGGTGCGCGATATTGAGAGGACAATTACCCAGCGGCTCCACCAAAACTGTCACGAAGACAGGGATTTATAGGTATTGGCAACAGGGGCAGATACACACAGTCAAGAGAGAGGTTCCCGAGAAACCGTAGCACGAAGACACAAGCTCAAGAGTCCACAGGGGTTAACTAGCCGAAGCGCGCGAGTCTCCCACTTCTTTGTCGTTCAAGCGCTACCTCGAACCGTCAGGTGGCACTATATCATTGATTCCAATTCTCTAGACAGTTGTGTAAAACATTCCCATCTACTCTCTGCTATAAGCTATGATAAGGTGCATATCTGTCAGATATCAAGTGATAAGCGAATGTCAGGGACAAAATGGTGTACTTGATTTCCTGATATTCGAATTTATATTTTGTATATTCTTGATCGCCCTTTTACTTTTTAGGAGGAAAGTTATATCAATTATTGATGTAATTGCTGAGTAATTGCACGTGGATGGTTTTCATCAATGTTGGTGCTTGTATCGATATGACAATTGCGGGCAAAATTTAAATCTGACTGACACCTTCAAACACCGGGGATCCAGAGGTTCACGGAGGGACCGAACATTAACGCTAATTGATAGGCACGAGCAGCCCTAGACGAATGCCGATAAAGACGGCGAACCTGAAGCGTGCGGCTCGCATGGCAGAATCGTTTAGGACGCCGCGAATCGTGCAGTTTGATGTCAGACAAATCCCCTTGAGGCCCTGTGGAACTTCCTGCATGTTTCTTCTTCTCTCTCCAGAGCATCGTAACTAGACCTAAGCCCATTGCTCACTACGCTCGAAGACACCAGTTATGCTGCACGCATATTTTCGCTTGCTATCCTCGTTTTCAATGAACTTTAGCAGCGTGCGTCCAGCACCGTCAATGGCGCTGACATCTATGCGGAGACTAATGGACGGTGTATGAGCTCGTAAGCGCCTAGATGTCGGACTATCTCAGGGAGCTCAGTAAGGTTTCGTCGTCCTGTTCCGGGGTGTTTAACCTAATATTCTATGATTAAGTATTCGACTCGTCTATGTGGCCTTCATTCTACAACACCTCGTCGGAAGTGGCTGACCATCAAGTGGTGCGAACACTTCGCGTTGGAAAAGATGCCCCGTTTTGCGCTCAGGAGCTTAGTGAAGCTTTTACGACACGAAACTTCTGCAGCGGCTTAAATCAGCTAGGCCAGGATAAAAGTTGAAGTTCAGCTCGGCGTATCTGTCGCTCCGCGGCATGACGCCGCCGCTTGGCGAGACTTCCTTCTCACTCCTCCGGCGCCTCGGTTGCGCGCTTAGACTTTCGTGTTTCATTTTTACGTTGTTGTTGTTGTGGCTGTAGGAAGAAGGAATAGAAAGTGCACGGGCCTGCTACTGGCTCTGTAGCTGAGCCACCTCCGCTGCCTCGTGCAGACAGAAGAGAAAATAGAGAAGGAAGAAAAGGAAGAGTGAGAGAAAGACGCGCGCCGCAACGACGGCCGTCGTCCACCATCAAAATGGTGGCGGGTGCAATGACGGCCTACAATAAATAGACATTCTGTGGCAGGCTAGCCCCCGCCGCAAGCGGCGGTGGCCTACCTGTCTTTGCCCCATCAGGGGAGTACTGCGCTGGCGCCCCTGTCACGCCAATCAATGAATTCCGGGTTGTGTGACGCAGCTTCACACAGTCTCACAAGGGGCCGCGCACTGTACGGGCGCTTATTGTTCGCTTCTACATCCACGGCGCATCTTACTAGTAATCTCACACGCTCAGACTAACCTGCACAGTTAGTCAAATAATGATATAAAGGCATACGTGAAGGAGACTCGGTTCAGGAGAAGGGACGGGCGAATGGTTCGCGCATGCGCATTAAGGCTGCATAACAAGGCACTTGATGTCACCAGTCAGCGCAGCGGAGGACACTGGCGTGTCGCATGGACGGAACACCTGTGGAACGCTGCAGCTGGCTGCCATGGTTATAGCGATTGCGAAGTTGTGGCCTATGACAGGCACGGCGAAACTCGCTTCTACAAGCTTATGTAGCTTTCAATACAAAATATTATCGACATTTCGCACGTGGATGGAAGTTATAATTGCTGATGCCTGGAGGAAATCAAATGGGTCGTCTTTCATAAGTTAGCGCCGAAAACCCAGAAATTATTGTCGAAGCTATGCTTACATAAGTAAAGTTGGTATATCGTGAAAAAAAAAAAAAAAAAAAGCCGACTTCTAAGGGTGTTTCGGTGTGCATAATAGATCGCTACCGGTCAAGGCTATCCTGACGGCTTGAACATGTAACATATGGCAGCATGTGGAACGCTGCACAGAGTGTTCTAACCACCTCTGAAATTGCTTGGTATAGTTTGATCCGTACAGTATTGATAAATATATTCCTGGTGCATTTTGTGTATTACTTCCATTTAAAAAAGTGTATCCTCTTTCTTGTGCATTTTGAGAGTGTTCAAAGGTAGTTAGGAATTCATAATTTTGACGCAGTATTCATTTTCTCTCTACTAGCATGAAAATAATTCCATGAGTACATTAGTACTGCTTTGAAAGTACATGTCAGTCAGTCTATTAGCGGAACATTATTGGTGGATGGAACATAGCAATACCAGCTAAATAAAGCTTGTTTTAGTAATGTTATAAATGCACTAAACGGGAAAACATTTTATTTGAACATATTTGTTAAAATATGCTGTTTTATACTCCTGCTATATTCATAGTGTATTCATTCCATATTTTATAGGTATATGGAAAAATATTACAAAAGTGACATGAAATAAATACAATACATTTGAAGTGCGTTTGTAGTACAGCCTTTTAGTTTCTAAGCTTAAGCCTTAAAGTGATTGCTAAACTATCTTCAACGAATAATTAATACATGTATAAAAATATCCCCATTTGCCTGTTACGGTGGAGGGCTCTGTTGATTTTCTACGCATATTAATAATGATATTCTCCTTCAGAAACTCGTACACTGTGGCATAAGAGGCATTTCGCATCAATTATATACGTCTTACTTATGATACCGTACTCAATTTGTCGTCATTGAAAGAGAACACTCCACAATAAAGTCAATTAAAACAGGTGTCCAGCAGGGAAGCATCCTGGGACCAATTCTTCTCATACTGTATATTAACGAGATAGTTCGCGTTGATGCAACGGCACATTACACAATCTATGCTGACAGCACAAGTTTATTCGTTTCATGCAAATTGTGTGTTAATCAAGGTATCCGAGCCAATAAAACGTCGGAGATTAATTCCTGGGCTCAAATCAACTGCCTAAAGCTGAACATTAATAACACGAAGGCTATTTTATTTCACCCCCCGACACACCCATGTCGAGCGACCTTCCATTTTCTTAAATAACACTGAAATTGAAGCGGCAAAGTGCTTTAAATCACTGGGTATTTCTCAGAAAACATGACATGGGGTGATCATGTAAACTATATTGTTGGTAAGCTATTTAGGACAGCTGGCATTATGCGCCGTTACTGCTACAATTTTCCTATGTCTGTTAACATGCTCATATATAATTCTTTATTTTCCTCTTTATTAAATGATGCGTTTTCTCTATGGGCAACAACAACAGTCGGAAATATTAGCAAACTCACTGTTTTGCAGAAAAGGGCTTTACGCCTCACCTTAAAGTTTCATATCGCTTCGACACAGCAGGCCTATTTAAGAAGTACCACATTATACAAGTTACATCGATGAACGATCACAGACTGTGCCGCTTATATAAACTCAGTTTATTAAAAAAATAATGATGTCATCACTACCCTAACACGGCTAGAGCAAAACATCTCTGCTTATAATGTGCGCCACCCTGAGGTGTGGTACGTTCCAAATTGTAGAACCAATTATGGAAATCAAATGTTAAAATTTAAATTGCCTACATTTCTGAATCACATGATAAAGGATGCTAACATTGACATATCAGATATATCACCAAAAGAGCTGCGTTTATTGTTTGTATAATGTCATATGATTTTCTTGTTCTTCTTGCCTGTTTTACTTACTTTTTTCAACGATGGTGTCATATCCGACCGTGTTCTCTTGCCGCACGCTTCTGTCCTATACCGTGTGCTAGGGGGTCAGGCATCTTTGTGAACAGCTTGCTTTTCAAGCTGTTCACAAAGCTTTTTCCTATCCTCCTCGCAGCATATTTGTGTTGTGGAATAAAATTTGAATTTTTAGCACTAGTAGTTTTCAGTAGCAATATTTATGTACAGAACTAACCTCAGCGCCGTTTGTGAGGCTCATTATTTATGGAGTTCAAGCGGTGCTTGCTCTTGTCTATTGCGAAAAACTATATAATAATTTAAATTATATCTTCAACGCTACAATGGTGGTCGTCGTTCCGGAATATCTGGCTGTGGCAATAGAGGGGTGGCCGTAGGAGTTCAATGTTGCGCGGTAATTCATGATATGTATTTTTATTTTCAGTGCGATCCCCGATATCGGAATATTGCGTGTGGACCATTTTGTGAGTGCGTACCCCATCCTCATCGAATAAACTATTACTGGTGCAAGATTGAAGGAGTACCGCTGCCCGCTCGTTTTGTGCCAAGGCCGGCAGCTGTGGTGCCATACTAAGTAGGGAAATGTTGGCGACGTATTTGGCATGGTGCTGCAACAATAAAGAGTATACATCTCAGTAAAGTTCACATCTCTAATTGTTTATAAGTTGGACTGGAAAGACTCTTACCTAACATTTTGGACTAGGCAGCAAGATTGTTCTTAGCATTATCGCGTAGATTCAAAGGGATATACTAGAAGCTTACTAAGATTTAGTGCTATGGTTCCCATATTTTACAATGCCATACAGCAGAAAGCAAACAGAATACGATCCATGTCGGTTACATCAGTGAGATGTACATAGAGCTGAATCGCATAATGGCGCATACCTGACAGGTCTGTGAGGAAAGAATGGACATTTATCTTACTTGTGGACAGGTGGACAAATTTGTGCCTGCATAGCAAGTCCAAGATCTAGCCATTGAACAGATTCTTCTTGTAATATTTAGGAGGACGCTTATTACCCTCCCAACTTAAGGGCAGGTCACGGCAGTGAAGAGTAGCATTAAGGGGTGCAGTTTAGGATGCGCACTTTATAGCTCTAATGTCGTGTCTGAACAGAAAACACGAATTCTACAAAGGGGTCTCCACCCGGAATGACAGTGCGCGGAGCAATTTTGAAGTTTTTCTTTCAGCAGATTGATGATTTATGTAGTAAATTTGAGACGCCCTGCGGCCTTTCAGTTGAAAAACGTTTCATGCGTAAATCACTCATTTTATGCGGACCATCACGTTTCCCGTGAGTGTTATGGGGTATTGGAAATTCACGAGCCGGCCAGGTAACGTAGTTGTGACGTCATCATCCCTTCTACCGGTGAAGGATTTAGTGACAGAGTAATAGTGACTTAAACGCCGATGTCAAATTTTCTAATTTTTCAGGAACGGCACCCCGTTTTTGCGACCTGCATGGACATTTTTGGAATTCCGCCCAGACAAGCGTCAGCCTCGCGAAGCTTCTATGGTTACGGATATAGGCTTCGTTTCATCATGGGCCCGGGACTTTGCCAAGCAATGACGTCGTCACCATGGAGGAGGAGGACTCCATCGATGTACCAGACCTACGTAGTTCACTGCTACGAACGCGGCTGGCTCCGCCCCTTCCGCCACTTCATTATCTTCGAAATGCCATCGTATGTCGGAAGTCCCGCAACTAAAAAACTTGTATACGAGAAAAGCCAATCACTTTTGACTCAATGTAGCACTTGAAGGAAATCGAATACACGGTAAACAGGGTTTGAGATCAGTATCAGATTCCTAAAACAAGCTTATGTAATGGGAATGTAAATATCACAAGTTCGAAAAGCAGTAGTCTGAATGTATTATATACCATTTAGGCTCTGAATGTGGCTGATAATGATCTCATCTGCTTATGTGCCATAATACGAAACATGGAACGGTGTCCTTCAAATTGCACATATTTACTTCTTGTATTCGCGCTGTTGTGTTTTTATTGCAAAAGAAGTGAGCGATTAAAGAGAGCACAGTCTTATTCACTGGCTGCGCTGAAGGCATCATCGCTGCCCATGTGGACAGAGGCGTAACAGAATGCGAGAAGAGATAGAGAGAACACACTCGAGATCGCAACAGGCGCTTTTGCTGAAACGGCTGCTTCAGCAACATAAGCCTCCAGTGGGGAGCTTTTACTACAACAGGTGATGGCGCTGGATACCAGCCTCGATGGACTGGAAACCGTCACCGCTCTCATTAAAATAAATCTACAAACTGGCTCTTGCATAGCCTGTCGTTTTCATTTCTTGCATCCGCCAGACGAACCACATGTGGACAGATTGACAGAATGATAATGTACATAAAATGAAATCAATCGTTATCTGATGAATATACAAGAAACTATGTGGCACGCGCTACGTTAATATATTTGCTTATAAATGGTGGAGTGAAACAAGTACGTAAATCTTACGGCTGAAAAGGAACTCATTTTCCATTGCGAGGTGTAAACCATACTATATCCGATCTTCCTAGATAACCATTCAAAATGCACTCATGTCTGATCAACTCATTTACACTTCCCTAGAAGTGCGGCCTATGCTACGACTCCTGACCACTGGTTAGGAGAAGCGGCGAGTAACAGGCAGGTCTGTGCTAGCGAGTCTCGCCTAGAGCGGAACGCAATGACTCCCTCTTTGCGATAATTTGTGGGCTGTGGGAAACCAGTTTCCTGCCCCTTCGCCGCGACCGACCACAACCACCCCAACGAGCTTCATGGCAGCGCCGGCTGGGAGAGGAGGTAAATACCTCCCCTTGGGGGAAGGAGACCAGCGATGGGTGCGCCGCCAAGAGGTCTACGCGGGTTCCCGCGAGAAGACGAGAGGGGGCTTCTGGATCCAGCCGGCAAAGAGAGCGGTCGTCTCCCGCCGCCTCTCCCGGCAAATGCCGGGGGATAGCGGGCACGGAGTACGCTGCGCACACGGGAGGACCCGTCGTGAACGACCGCCCATCTTCTGGTGGTGGTGGTGGTGGTGGTGACTATGGTTTATTTTTGGGGAGGGGGTACTGGTCACGTCTTATGTTGGCCATCTTTGTGGCATCACTCTTGGTGACCAGGGGGAAGGGGAAGTTGGGTTTAGGGGAAGGTTGGGGAGGGGAAGGTTGCTGACGCCGCCTATGTCGCCGCCATTTCCGCACGAAGCACTATGGGCCCATGCAGGCCTACAGAACAGAGCTGAGGCCAGACTCCTCCAGATAAATCAGGAGGAGCCGGTGAGCAGAAAGTTGGTTCCGAGATGGGAAGAGCAATTGCCCTTCGGTATCAGCAGGGAGACCAAGATTCCGATAGCCATTCAGAAGTTTCTGGCGATGGCCAGTGGAGGCTGGACACACGAGGAGCAAGTGTCCCAGTGTGCCAGTATTGCCGCAAGAGGGACAGGCTGGGCTGGGAGCTCGGCCACAGGCATACATGCGGGACGGAGTCCACGTGCAGCCTATTCGAAGTCGTAGGAGGAGGGATTTGTCCTTCCGTGAAAGTTTGTCAGAGAGCCGTTGGAGATGTTCACCAGCGGCAATACGACGGTCAGGATGGAAAGACCTTATCGACCTTCTCAAGAGGGGTCTTGAAAAGTCAAAAGGTGTGACAGCCTCAGTGACTGGGGCGCCGTTATCATGCGCCGCTTTGGCCAAGGCATCCGCCTCTTCATTGCCCTGGACTCCAGTATGTCCTGGAACCCAATGTAGGGCCAGTTGATACCCCGAGTCCTGAAGGGTCTTCTGGTTCCCAACGGCGAAGCGACAGGTAAATACCGCACGCTCTCGCCGCCTCCCGCGGCAAACGCCGTGGTACGGCTTCGTCCGAAGAATGCGGCGCGCACGGGAGATCCCGGCCGCCATATTCATGGTGCGTTCAAATGTCCGCCGCCGAAATCGCACCCCCATTTCTCAGCCGGTGAGTCAAAAACCCTTCTTACGTAGCCTTGCCCTTGCAAGGAAAACCTTGTTGATGTATAGCTAGCCGGCATGCTCTGTATTATTTGCAAGTGCAATAAATAGCATTCGAGTATTACCGCTGTGTCGTCCCCGTCCTTTGTCCCTTTGTTCCCCTCCGCGGGTCGCTAGCGAGGACGCTGCACCTGCGGAGTAGGAGCGGGGCGGAAGACCGTTCCCCCTAAACCCCCACAGGTTTTGATTGGCAAAAATTCGGGAGTACATAAGTTGGCAAGGCACCCTAGGTCACGGCCGGTCTAGAGGGAGAACGCGCTTCTCTCCCTCAAGACCAGCCATGCCTAGGTGTATAATAGTGGCAGCCCTTAAAGGAAACTGCATCTAAATTGCAAGCTTTCAGATTGTTGATAAATGCACAATCAGCTGGAAAATAAAATTAGTTGAAGCCTTGCAGCAGAGAAAATTCTTAAAGATAACAGCCGTAGAGTTAATTAAAGGGAGACGCGAGTCATAGAACCGTCGAAAATGTTCAAAAATCGATTTTGAGACAAACTCATTTTCGGAACGTTTATCCTTTCGAGCACCTGCACCCAAATTATTAACACTGAATTCGGTCACGAAATGTGATAAAATTGGCTTTCAAAAACGTCCCGGCATCCACGAAATGCCCCCAGAAAAGAGGAATTTTGTTCAAAATTCCCGCGCGCACCGCGGGTGTTGCAGCCGGCCGACCGCCGCCATCTTGGGCTTGGTTTAAAGCTGTTTCCTTTGTGCTTAATTTGCGCTATCTCAAAATGGATTCACTCAAGCGGACTAACTGCATGTGCTGGTTTTCAGAGCTCAGCATGCCGATCACTATCGCGCTGGCCGCTTCCGGCGGGATTATTTGTCGCGTACTACTTCTCACGCAGCGCTTCCGCGTATTTTATTCAGTACCCAATTCACGTGCGTATTGGTTCTTCTATAGTGGCAGCTCTGCCATGCACTGGCACCAAAGTAATATATCGCGCCTCGCATTGCGACGCAGAAGCGGTGGGGACCGCGCGCTGAGCACAAAAAAAAAAAGAAATCTGCATGAATAACATACTGGCTGTGTGCCAGCTTAAAATAACAATAAACTGCAGAATATATTGTGCCATTTTTCCTGACTTACATCTCCGATTTTTCCTTGTGCATGAAATTTCCCTGACATTCCCGGTTTTCCCAGTTGCCAGACACCCTGTAAATATCTGTACACAGTAATTCATCATTATGGGTTGACCTCATAGTGGAGTTTGCATCCCCAATTCTCCTAAGTGATATGCTATCTTTCAATTGACTCAACACTCTGATCATTATAATGAACCAACTGAAGGAGAAAGATTAGAACTATGACAATGCTCCCCTCACGCCATATTGTACAAGGTGCTACGAATACAAGCTGCATACCTTTGCTTCCAGTTTTTCTCCAATACCATTGCCTCTCACACAGAGGTTGTATTTTACGGTCTCTCTCACATGATACCACATCTGACGTCAATTCGCAAGTTCCGCGACCTATAGAGGGCGCCACTGTAAATTCAATATGGCTGCCCGAAGGGTGGTCTGGCTAGTTGGCGGCAGCGCTGCGATGACAGAGGCTACATTGAAATTGATGTAGGACGGTTCTTGTCTTGTTCTTCTGTCTTGTCTTATGTTGGCCATCTTTGTGGCATCACGCTTTGCAACCAGGAGGTGAGGGAAGGGGATTTCGGGAAAGGGAAAGAGTGGAGCGAGGCAGTTGGCTGACGCCGCCTTAAGGCGAAAATGGCAGTATAGGTCCATGCAGGAATACAGGATACAACTGAGGCCTGACTACTCTAGAAAATTCAAGAGGAGCCGGTGTGCGATGCTCAAGGTAGGTGGCTCGTGCACTTATAAACTTACACATCTCTAAACCTGTGGAAATCTCTCTGCGGAAATTACGCCTGAACGCTCCAACGTTTTCGCTGCACTTGACTAATGACAACACTGGAAGGGGGAGGAGAGTTGGGTACAGAAACTATCTCTAAGTGCGCGCTCGCCTTGGCGCGGTGTAGCTTGCGTCGCTTCAGTGATCAGCTAGCATCACCGTGACGCATGATGACTAGGCTACTGGGGTTGACCCTTTAAGAGCTTATGATGATTTCTGCTCGTCATTTGTTTCTATGTTTTGCCCATTTACTGAATTATAGTTTGCAAACGAGATGGCACAAGGTGTGTCCTATGTTACCTACTCTTCCGCGCTTTCAAACGAACGTGACATGATCTTACTCCGAGTGAGGTCACATCGTACTCCGAGCATTTTACGTTACGTTCAGACTTGTCGACAATGCCAGCGGTGAAAAAAACCGCGCTCAAGCCATCCGGCGTGTTGCAATCTATTGAGCCACCCCTCACATTATTCGAGCAAGTGGGCATGGACCTTTTAAGCCCATTTCTCTAAACGTAATGTTTAATGCTTGAAGTAAGATGTGGCCAGTAATAGTTCTGCCAAACTCAGTTTAGGGGGCTTGTAAAGCCAAGATGATCGGAAGTTGGTTCATCGTGGCAGACCAGGCGGATTTCGTTCCTTAGATCAGCCAGTATGACTAGCAGGTACGATTTTGCACTGGGAGTAGAATTCTTCTTGTAAAGCATTCTATTGCGGACGCATAGTGATGACAGCCTCCAAGCAATGTATCGTGGTATTGTAGGGGGCCCACCTTCGAGATGGTCGATGATGACTCGCAGCTCGGCGTCGGCATCCTGTTTGGAAACGAGGTCGGACGCACTGACTGCTCCGAGGAAGTTATCGTCGTTGGTGGCATCTGACGGAGGAGGGTCGACGGGTGCACGGGACAGGCTATCGGCATCGTTGTGCTTTCGGCCGGGCTTATAAAAAATGTCGAAACTGAACCCCTGCAGACGCAACGGCCAACGTGCTAAGCGGTCACAAGGACCCTTAAGTTTTTCAGCCAACACAACGAGTGATGGTCAGTGATGACACTCTGCTCTGAAACAAAGGCCCTTGCCAGAGGTGCTGCCGGCAACATTGCTTATTTCTTTTTGGAAGACGTTGTGCTTAGACACGGTGCACGGTCGACCATCATTACTGACCGAGACAAGGCGTTTACAGCTCGGCTACTCCGGGACCCCTTAACTCTCAGCCATACCGATCATCGCACAGCAAGAGCGTATCACCCTCAAACAAATGGCCTAACAGGACGATTCAACACAACGTTGTCGGACATGATCTCAATATACGTCGACGTTAAACATAAAACATGGGACGAGATCCTGCTGTGTGTCACCTTCGCCTACAATACTGCGCTGCAGAAAACCATGCAGTTTACACCGTTCCGTCTCGTCTATGGCAGGGAGGCCGGTACGATGTTGGATGCGATGCTCCCGTGCGGGCATGAAGCGGTCGAATGCGATGCCGCCCATTTCAAGGCACAGGCCGAGTAAGTCCGTCAGCTGGCTCGCTTGCACATTAAAGAGTAGCATGCTACCGACGATCGACGCTATAACCTTAGGAACAGGGAAGTCCACTTCGAACCAGGGACCAAGTGTGGGTGTGGACCCCCGTGCGCCACAAAGGCTTGTGCGAAAAACTGCTACAGCGGTATTTCGGAACCTATAAAGTCCTGCGCCGCTTAAACAGCGTTAACTACGAAGTTGTTCTAGATAGAAGCATTACCGTCAGTGTTCAGCGTCAGGGGGCTGAAATTGTGCACGCGGTGAACTTAAAGGTATAGAGACACCAAAGTTTGAAGCTGATACGGCGATGCGACTCGACTTCTGAATGAACCGAGGTACCTTGCAGCGAGTTTCACCCGCGAGCTTTGCGTAGAACATACTTTAATTTTATTTTATTGACATGCCTGGAGAAATGTTCAGTATGCCGCACCCATCGGCAGAGACATGATCACGACGCAGACTGCGCGTTTGGAAAGTGATATAAGTGGTGACGTTACCGTCCGTCTATGACGTAGTAGGCTCACGGAGCCTCTGAGCCCTTGACTCGGCCGACTACGCCGCAGAGGTAGAAGATAAGCGCGCGGCGAGAGGGTTGTCGCCTTGCGTTGCCTTCTCAGCCTAGCGACGATGCAGCGTGTTGGTCACCCTCCTGTCGTGTGGCCGCATATAGTCGTTTGATTTCGCTGCTACTTGTGCCCGCCCATCAGCAATGCCACATTACCGTGAAGTGGACTTTTGCCAAAGCACCAAAGGAGGCCGAGCAGGCAGTACCAGCAGTGTAGCGCTTCACCGCTCCCTCACTGGCACTCATCAGCGGCCGGTATGGACTGACGTCGTTTGCCGAGCTTTCCGGATCGACTGATTGGCTGCCAAGGAAATGCATTTTTATGTGTTTTATGTGCCAGGCCAAGTTAGGTTTGAATTCACGCTTCAGCATGTCTCCGCTCTTGAAGGAAGCTGCGCAGGGTGGAGGTTTGTGCTCGTTTTCTTTTCTTTTAGTCTGCATGTGGCTATGCTCCGACGAAGCATTGCGCCTCAAGCGTTTGTTTTCTATTAAATTCTACAGGCATGTGCCGATGTGCATACATTTATTGCTTTATCCAGCCATTGCATCGAATCGAAGTTGGTTGAACTGAGGTCTACGACGACAGGTTTGTGTGACTTTATCTCCAACGTTCTCGCTAGAAGGTAGCCTGGTTTATCCTTGAATTATGTAAAAAAAAAAGAACTTGTGTTCAGTGCTCTGTGCTGGATTTCACTCTGAGCGCTGCGCTCGTTTGAAGCGCTGTTTGCTACAGGTGTACGACTCGGCGTATGCATCTGCCACACGGCCAACAACGGACCGTTTACTTCACTAACTTTTCTCAAGGACCCGTGGAACCTGTTGGTTACGCATTTTACAATTCTTGGTAAACAGCTTATGTTGCGGCAGTGAGTTGAATCGGGCAGCATCAGACATTATTCTCTGGGATAATTACGAAGGCTAGCGAAATAATTCAGGAAACATGGAGAGGAGCAGTGCAAAGGAAACATGGAAAAGCACAAAGGAAACATGGAAAAGCAGGCCTAGCGCAGACTAGCAACTGAATTTTTATTGAGACAGGGCATATTTTGTACTCTAAATTACACACCACTAATCAGGAAACACAACGCACAAATACAATCAATGCCAGTAAAAAC
Organism: Amblyomma maculatum; assembly: GCF_055883805.1. Lineage (NCBI taxonomy): Eukaryota > Metazoa > Arthropoda > Arachnida > Ixodida > Ixodidae > Amblyomma > Amblyomma maculatum. Next base: position 94,477,949 of record NC_139354.1, on the reverse strand, counting down.
ATAAATCAACCCAGGAAGGTGAGAGGCAGTCAAAAAGCTTATATGCATAAGGAGAAATTAAAATAGACAAAGATTAGAGAGCTAGCAGTTCTGGGTTACCATCATAGCAAAATCAGTCAAAACTACTAACAGAAACAAGAGTAAATGCTAGGCGAAGACGAGAAAAAATGAAAAATAAAAGAGGGGAAAAATTATGTTTACTTTTTTTTTCTTTGGCTTGTGGCTTCATACAAAAAAATTAAAGCGACACCGCAATAAGTAGTTGTTCATAGGCAGTTTCGGTGCGGTGGTTTGTCCTTGAATTATGTGAAAAAAAAAGAACTTGTATTCAGAAAACTGTGTAGCGGCGCCAAATTACCTACACATACTTCTGTACACGACTGCCAAAAGCATCTATCCGTTCTCCGGAAACATGAGTGTTGAGGATGTATTTAGTTTCTTGAAGTTCTTATGCTGTATTCCTTGTCTTCTTGTGCAAACCACTAGCAAGGTTTGCACTTGCTGGCGAGCCCCTGGTATGTCAGACAGCAGTGACGCCAGGATGTCAGATGCTCAGACACAGTGCTCAGTGGAACGCACCAACACGATTTGCTCTGAAGCCAAGAAAGAGAATAATTTGATAGCAGACAGAGGATGTGGGGTAAGATGCTTGCACGCAAGACAGCATTTCACTTTAAAGGGGCTCATTTTAAAGCATTGTAACATTCCTGGTGAAGCATGGTTGCACAGACTATATTATGTTCTTCAGCTAAAAGAATAGTTTATTTTTTGCTACACTGTGCACCAAGCTGTGCCACGGCTTTCAATAATGATTTTGTGGTTAATACATCTAAATCCCATTCACAAGCAACCAACTCACCGAGCAACATAACTGCTGAAGTCTGTAAAGCGTTTTTCACAAGTCTTGATATGCGTCTCGTCTAAACTGATAGTGTGACTGAACTTTCAGAATGTGAATCTGGTGAGCTGTCCACCATTGTGCTGCTGTAAGACATACCTCGTGACAGGACTACACTGTAGTCCATGAAGACTTGTTATCAGGTGATCCTTGTGATGTTTCATACCGACTCTCACTCAACAGTTCTGCCTCGTAAGTAGTCTGGATATTATTCCAATTACTACTGCTGTTACCGTACTACATTTAGCACTGAGTTAAATTGAATCAGGCTTCAGCTTGAAGCAGGCAACACTTTTCTTCAGAGCAATGCATGTGCATTTAGGGCATGCTTGTGGAAAATTTGTTCCTCAGCTAGCTGACATAGAACGAGGATAATTCGCTGCTTTTGGCGTTCAGCAGAAGGCTTGCAAGCAATAAGAACCACTTAAACATGGCCCAGTTTTGCCTGGTCTTCTCAAAGCTGCTTGTTTGAAAGTCACTAACATTACTAGGGAGACTAACTGCATACTTTGCTTACTATCTTGAAAGTCTTTGTATGCTATTATAAACAGGGTTCTCTGCAGACATTTTTGAGAGGCGGACATTTTAAAACAGGAAGTGGGGGGGATTCAACCGAATAACTGCTAACCAGACATCTAAAAAACAGCACAGATGGCTATACAGCTTTTCTTTCTGGACTCATCTCCAGCTCGTTGCAATGCACCAGATCATGTGTTTGCTTTGTTTACGCATCAATGCCTCGCAAGAGCACGAGGTTTATGTTACCCAAAAACGGGACGTTCAGTAACACCACACGATGTTGAAAAATAAAACGTTCTGAAAATGTAAATGTGCCACATAAGTAGGCACTGCACTAGTAGTAGTATTGCATAGAGGAAAATGAAGCTTTTCAGAAATAAACTATAACATAGAGTAAAAAAAGAAAGCACAGGGCACATTTGGAATAAAGTAAAATTTAGTTAACTTTACCTTCAAGGAATATAAGTGAAGTATTCAAAAGTTCACGTTATTGATGGCTTTGAAGCAGTGCCAAAACCAGTTTGCATTGCAGCATTTTTAAGTGAACACCAGAACATGGTTTACTATATATTTGAGATGAAAGCTATGGGACAACTACGTTTTTCATCATTTTGTCAAATGCTTTGTTTTCTTCACACTGTCGAGAGTGTTGAAGAATTAATCCAAAATCGCAATTTCCACCATGCCCCCTTTCGCAGTGCGACCCAGTAGCATGTGATGCCCCGTAAGCGAATGGACGTTTCATTTTGAGGATCCTGTGTGGTGACTCATCCTCAAAACGCAACAGTTCCGCTGAACTTGGCATACTCAAAAGCGGAGGAAGCATGTGCATGTAAGACCGAAAAAAATTAGTCGGCATTTCAGTTGCTTTATGCAGTACCGAAATAAAAGGCCAGTGATGTGCGCTGCATGTGAAACGGCATGACTGGCCACATCAAGTCACAGAAAGTTGCTCATCTCTCCCAGTATAGCAAACTCAGCCTCAGGTGGGCAGTGGTGGGCAAATGGTGGTCGAACTGAGAGACGGGCAGCGACACCACTGCTGCCCACCATGAGGAGAACCCTGATTATAGCACATCGCGAGAATGGTTTGCTTGCTGGCAGCAAGTGTCTTGCCCTGCATAAAATGTATGAAGGTTGTTGGAAAAAATTGGTGTGTAAGCATGAAGCTAAAAGAGGACAGAAGTAGGTTATAATTACTAAGATGTTCGAAGGCTTCCAAAGCATTCACGTTTCAGAGCGAACAGCAAGGCTAAGGTTTGCCTGCAAGGTTACAACATATTTTGACTGCGTAGGTCATCAGATGAACCTTCCTCCACAAGAAAGTTCATTGTATATGAATGGGGCTTACTGTACCTGGCACAAATTTGCCGGATATGTCACCTTTCTGCAGAATCATCACTGGAGGTATGCAAGGGATGTTTGGTTTTGCGACCCTGGTGGTCTTTAAATGCCCTAGCTTGCCACGTCAACTGTTTCATTTGGGCATAATATGCCTGCATGCGTTGTGGCAATACATTCTTTCAACATGTAACCTTGGACCTTTTCTATTCCCTTTAGGGGCAAACTATTATCCAGGCAGAAAGAACAATAAAAGCTCCAGATTTTATGAGGTTGCATGCAATCATGATTGCAGAGCGAAAATTAACATCCTTCCAGGTGCTTAATTGTACACTGTTATGTCGTTATATCCCCACGCAGTGTTTTGACGCAGGTCTCGAAGTCTGTTGTTCCATTTTTGTTTTCATTTTGCTCGCCAGAACGTGTCACTGAATAAATCATCCTATACTAAGCAATTTAAAGCACTAATCTCACGAAAAAAATGCTGAAAGAAATGCGGCAGACTGACCACAGGTGCACCTGCACTGCCATAAAACGCAGATGTGTCCAATGTGCAACCGATTTTCTGCAATAAATACACTCGTCTACCTTGACTGTACAATTCAGACTTTTCACACCCTTCTAATTAGTGCATGTTGCACCTGTTGCACAATGATTTGACAGTATTTATGCTGCATGCGCCAATGTGAATGTTATGCGTCAGGAGGATACGAAGGCTACTTGTGACGCACCCTGTCAAGTGGTGTGGCTGCACAGCTGGCAATGTATCCCATGAAATCTTCTTTTCCAGGTATGTGGCTCCCTTGCCATGGTGACAACCAGTTGCCAGGAAGGGCATGATACACACGTGGCATAGCCAGCCGAAGAGAAGAAAGTTTCTTCCCAGCAACATTGAGACTACTGCTGCCATCCTATTTACTGGGTGCAGCCCTACACAGTCTCTGAGGTTCCTGGAGAAAGCTGGCATCAGCTGCTTCACCAAGCGGACCTATGACCATATCCAGAAATTCGTGCAGGTGAGGGGTAGTAATAATTTAGGCTTGCTACAAGTCACACGCGGTATTTTGGAAAGCAGTATAGTGAACAGGACTTAGAAATGTGAGGTGAAATCTTGTATGTGATGCTGGTCACTTGTAAAACACTGTAAGGGCTCGTGTGACATGGCAAAATATTTTCACACGTGCCCGCACGGCGGGGTAAAAGCCAGGGAAAGACAAGGGATTCTGGAAAACACCGTGTTGGTGACTGTTGTCACAGCATTTTTGATGTTCTTCGGAAGTGGAGAGCATGTAGAAAGTAATCTTGGGGCGGCATTGGTTCGGCCTATGGCCATAGGCGTGCACATGAGGGGGCAGGGGGAAGTGGCAGCCACCCCTAATCCTGTCAGGGGGACGCCAAGTCCACCCCATACCTCTACTCTGCCAGACCTGTGCCATCAAGTTGTAAACGTGTAAGTTCATAAGCATGCAGGTTTTTTTACTATACTGGGGGTTGAGGATCGGTGATGTTGCATTACAAAAACTGCTAGCTTGCAACCTTTACCTCTAAAAAGCCAAGAACTCAACTAACCATTATGAGAGCACGTTGTCACATACTTTTCAATTCTGTGTCCATTGCGAAGATTGTTTTAATTTAGGCACACACAATTCTTATTACGTTTGAATTACGTCACGTCAAAATAAACATTCAATAACAATTACTCATCTTTGCGTTGCGTTTTGGCCATAGTGAGTCCGCTGGGAAAAGGGGCGGGGCGCTGCGGTGAAACGTCGCTCCCCCTAATTCAGAACCCTGCGCGTGCCTATGGCTATGGCATTATGAATAAGGTAGTGATGTATCATGCTGCTGGTAATAAGGTGTCAAAGAGTAGTAATGGGTCTCGTCCAGATAAATGTTAGTGTACCCGGCAGAATCATGGATATAAATATTGTAGGTGAAGTCCAAACATTTGTCCGCTAACATCTCATTTCCCAGTGATGGTGGGCTACGTATAGGAAGATGATATTTATGAGCATATGGTTAAAACGTTGCATGCAGCATAAGTGAAGATATTTGTCAGCCACTGTGGAGAGAAAGTGGCTAAAATCTGGAGGCAGTTTACAGGGAGTGCCATAGTGGAGTATTCTGTCACGCATTGTATGTGTAGATAGAATCAGTCGCAAGTACTTTGCCTCGATTTTGCTGCCTCGATTTTGGTTCCTTGTCTGCAAGACAGTTGCTGTCACACAATTCCCAACATAAAAATTATACACATTACAGAGTGCTGTTTTGCTTTGTTAGGTTAGGTTAGGCAGAATGAAGTACGATAAAACAATGATGAAATTTCTTGTAACGCATCGCATTTTAAGGGTCGCAGCCCTGCGGTGCGCTACTACACTGCGACACCGATTTGCATTGGAAGCAGTGAATTTCTCCTGCTCCTTTCGAAAATTAGCAATATCTAGCCACACTAGCCTTTTTTTTTTTTACTATCCTTCCAAGCTTTTAATGAACTTTCTGGATGCGCTCATATTACTCTTATCAGGCTAAGTGAGCGTCTTCAGGCACCAGGTTCTTGGCCCAAACCGGACTAGGAACACAAACTTCACCCAAAAAAAGAAAGCGATAACGGAAGTTGAGCTCCCCAAAGCCTTCTACGATTACCTGCCTCGCGAGCTGCGTCCAGGCAACACGCGAAATTTTCTAAAAACCCAAAAACGGCGCGACAGCGACGAGCGGCACTGCTTTGGCGGCCCTCAGCCCGTCGCGTGACGCTGTCGCGCCGCGTGTCACCGCGAATTGTCGCCTCATGAGGTTCGCGTTAATAACACCTAGTACCGTTCGAGCTTTTTTAATAACATAAAACAGTGTTTAAATTCAGAACCCATATTCACTGCTCAACCCTTAATTCCTTCTGTGGATTTTTTGTAAAGGCAGTGAAAGATATTTTTGTTGCATGTGCAACAAAGATGCGTTCGCAGAAACATTTGTCAACAATGTTTGAAATTTTTATCCGGCAGAAAAAAATGACACATATGTCCCATTTGCTTTGAATGGTGTCAAGAAAAAGACATATCAATTGCATATGCCCACAAGACCCTGTTCCAAGAAACTGCCAAAAGGTAATTGCACAAAGTGAGATCGAGTATGTCGGGCTTGCATAAAATAACTATTTTGCACTTATTTATTCATTCTGGAAAAACAACGACATTGACCATTTTTTTTCAGCTGTTGCCTGGTTTTTAATACTGGTAATGATCGAACTGAGGTACATTAATCAAACTGATCATCTTTCCCAATATTTTTCATTTAAAAAGAATTCCTTGCACTGTGGGTCTGAATATTTGGCCAATAAATAGTTGGTGCCCAAGCATCGCTGGATTAATGTTTGGTTTAGTTTGTGGGGTTTAACGTCCTAAAGCGAGTCAGGCTATGAAAGACGGCGTAGTGGAGAACTCCGGAAATTTAGAGCACCTGGGGTTCTTTAACGCGCACTGACATCGCACAGTACACGGACGCTTTGTTTTCGCCTCCATCGAAAAGCGGCCGCCGAGGCCGGGATTCGATCCCGCGTCCTTGGGAACAGTAGTCGAGCGCCGTAACCACTGCGCCACCCCGGCGGGATATGGGCTAAGGAGGCTGTGGCCCAGGGTCTTATCTCCGAAGGTAGGAGGAGGGGGTCAATTTATTCTAACCTGCTTTATATATGGAACGGAAAACAACGTAACTTATGAGCAACAGGTATGAAGAGAAAAACCCAGAACGAGACGAGACGTGGCCCATGCCTAATCCGACTTATTTGTTTAGCAACTGGGGAGACCTTGTCAAGCAACAAAAGCAGACATTCCCCACCATTCTTGGAGGCCCCTTCCACGTGAGGTGATCTGCACCTGCTTATATTATCACAAAAGGTTTAATGGTTTCCCCTCCATCCTGTGACAGTGCACTACATGAAAAAATGTAACTGAAAGAACTGATGAAATAAATTTTTTCTTACACCGCCACCATCTCTATCGCCCTTCATCTCTCAAATAGTTCCGCCAGTTCTTTTCTGCTGCTTTAGGGGAGGAAAATGGGCTGCGTCAAAGTGAATGCCGGATTAGTCCCTTAAGTCCCTACTAGTCCCTTAGGCGGACCGCCATACCCTCAGCTGTGATAAGTGGCTTATTCCTCACAGGCGCAATGATCACATGTTGCAGTTCCTAAAACGCAGATTATCTTTTTCCTAAATAAATGTTTAAACCAAAGTGTCCATTTGACGACTGCTATCAGGAAACAAATACGCGAACTCTTTGTTACCTAAGTTATGTCGGCTTCTTTTTTGACGCTGAGTTGTTAATAATGAAATTTTTTTGGTGCTGACTTTTATACTTCTCCTAATTAACGATATTTGTGTTCTGTGTATGTTTTGCTTGTAATCCTGGCATGTGCATTAAAAAATGGTGATTTTTGTCTTATTTGCTAAGGCACAGAAATGCTTTGTATGCTGCCGCCTTGTAAGCCCCAGGCACCCTCAAGCTGTTTCTGAACAGCTTTTTTGTCTGGGGACCCAGAACGACATGTTGGAAGTAAATGATGATGATGATGATGTGTTGCCTCCACGTCTGACTGTTAATGGCTTCGCTTTTGTTCTGTGCTGTGCCAAACTAATGCATCACTCTTGCACTAATCGCAATGTCGCAGTCATCACATCTTGTCCTTCTTTAGTTTAATATAGATTTAATGAAACGGGGAATATTTCAGAAGTGTAGTATGGAAGTGAGCAAGGACCAAAGAAAAGGAGGGGAGTGTTTATATAAGCGCTTTAGCCGAGAGCCATTTTCCTTAATCCAGTCCTGCACCAAAAAAGTTACTTGGCAAAAGTCATTAGAAAATTAGCGCTCAAAATGCAATCATCAAGCTGAGCAGAATGTGCAGTGTTATTTTCATACATGGTAAAAAAAGAAAACAGCTTTTCTTTACGCCCTCTAAACTTCCAAACAAGTGTTTGTTGCTATCTATAGTGGTTCCTTTCTGTGCAGAAAAAAAAAGAACCTTTTTTCTGGCGTCTTCTTTTTCATGCATCCACAGCACGTTATGAAGTTTCAAGAGCAAAATTCGCTGCTTCATGAAGTAGGTATGGCTGAAATCCTATTTAAACAATGTGTCTAAATAGGATTTCAATGTGAAATCCTATTTAAACATATGCAAGAATGTTTGTTTTGCGGTCGTGTGCGCCTCTCAGCCAGCTTAGTTCTAGTGAAATGATGCCGAGACAGCGGGACCCTCCAAACTGTTATACTTTCGCTATAAAAACAATCCCCCTCGTAACGGTGCGGACGAGTTCTCCAACCTACAATAGTATATTAACTTTCGGGTAAAAGAAGCAGCATACAGTACGTCTACTCTGACGACGGCGACCGCTAATTGACAAAAAACAGAAAGCAGTTGAATATGCTCTTAAATATCTACGCTATTGTATATGAAGCTGTACACATTATGATGCATTATTATTGCGCACAAAACGTAAGCAGACACAAAGCAGATGCAGAATTTGTGTAAGAACATTCAGTGTGTGTCAACCGTAAAGGCGAGACAAAAATGGGACGTGTAGGCGCAGGCTTTTCCAGGGACCATAGCACAGGCATGTACAGGCGGTGAGGCAAAACTATGGTTTAGGTAGTGTATGTTTACAAACCTAAGGGATCTGAAAAGACAAGTGATACTCGCCTACAAAATTCAGAAAAAAGAATAATACTTGTATACATGTTAAGAGATGCTCTAAAGGAAGGAAAAAACGAGGATAAAGATTGTTGAAACAATTTAAAACGAAATAACAAGAGCTAGACTTGGGGCTAAATGGCATAAGATATGAGCAAAAAAAGAAAAAGATACATTATTCCCTCCTAGGTGGCGGTCGCCGAACCCGCGTGATTGAAAGGGTTAAACTTAGATCCATGGTTTGGCTATTTTGTGATCCATTGGTGACATGTGACATCACGTTCTGTGCTTGTACAAGTTCGCACTGTTCCGATTTCTCGATGGATCTCTTGCTGTAGGGTATGTTAATCAAATACACGGGCTTGACCCAGTTGTCAAACATAACTCAAAAACCTGACCGACGTTCAGCGGCCCTTCACAAAACAGCAACTGGGTAAAAGTTACCTGGCCCGAGAGGATAAAACACGGCGGGCAACTGGCTCATCAGAGCTGCTCGACGTACAAGTTCTCAAGTACAGCCGTAAGTATACAGACTATTATTGTATTTCCTGCAGATGTAGAGGTGGGGCCCTTGCACTGAGCCAGTTATCTGTTACTTCGCGGTGGCGGTATGCATGTATGCATGTTTATCAATGAGGAGGAATAAACTTTGCGTATCTTATCCACCCGGCTAGAAGGGTGTATAGGGTGGCGCTTCGCCTCGGATGCTGGCCGGGATGTAATTCATAGTCCTTACCGCTCCCACCACCGTTGTTCCTAAGCCATGTCGATCGCGGCCAGCTGGGTCTCAGGGTCAGAGCTGTGCAGGGTCTTCCAGGTTTCTTCCTTACTTATATTTACGGCACTCCCTGGGGGGAAAGAACATGCACGTAGTACTCGATATATGAACAGTGCTGTCATTGTTTTTCCCAACGTTGATATTAAGGGACAAAAAAAAATAAGATGTCACGCCAAACAAAGACTTTTCGCCCACATCGCTGTGTGCGGTTTTTGCAATGACGTAAACAAGTGGAGCCATTGCTAAAATGCTTTGTGCTTGTTTCTGTACTCAGAAGGGACGAAAGTGGAATGTTTTTTGTCAGGAATTGGTCCTACATACCAAAAACCGACGTTTTTTTTTTCAAATGAAATACTTTTTTTTTACCGGCGAATGTTTATCTGTTTTTTTGGTTAGAACCGGAAAGTAAATTGCCTACTTGTGGCGAATATTTTTTTTTGTAACGATATTTATTGCCTAAGGGCGTCAGTTGGGTATGAAATGAAGAAATGATTAAATTGATTGAAAAAGTTTGGGTGGTTTTATGAAGTCCAGGAGCGGACGATGATGTCCCTGTGTCCAGGTGATATACGAGGCAGGATTGCTTGCTCATAGGCTAGCTGTCGTCAAGTGCCGGATTCGTGTCGGTTTCAGTGCCGGACAGTCCCATATAGAGTGGTGAATGTTGGCTTCAACATTTATCGTTCTTATATATCGGACACAAAGGGAGGGGATATAAGCGTCTCCTCCCAAGGAGTCCGATATGTAAAAACGAAAATGTTTGTAGTCATTGCTTTTGCAGAGCAGGAGCTCAATTTTGAACAGTTGCAGTTGTACGTTAAGGCAAGTGATGTCGTTCCCAAGTTATAATATAGAGTGAAGCAAAGATGGTTATGAGAGTGTCTACTAATAGGTTTTCTTACCTGTGTGCAGCTAGGTGGAAAAAGTACTGAATCCAATGCTTGAGGAAGGGGAGGGAGATGGCGATGCCCACCGGCCGGAGACCCGCAATGTTTCAGTCTTGTGTACCTTCCATTCGTGTGTTACTGGCCATAATGATAAAATGTTTTACATCGCTTTTTAGATGTCTGTAAAATATATTGTTTTGACTTTTTTAACAACAGCATAAATGCTTACGTTTGCAATCTAATCTCCGAGACAGAGTCATAAATTAAATAGATCTGCAGGTCAATATATATGTTTTAAGATTATTAGGTAGCAGCTTATTCTAGTTAGCCGTGTCCAGCAGATGCCTGTTTGAGCCAGAGATTCTGTACAGGGTGGTCGTGCACCCTATGTGCACCTGCCAGCTCCACAGCATCTTGGAGCTGATCGATTGCTAAATTATTCTGCAGAAAGCTTTTTATGATATTCTGTAAGTCTGGGACACTAATTGCAGCGACTTTATGGCAGCTTGGTGGCATCACCTGTTACCTTAGTGTTGATGCTGAGCTTGCACTATTCTGTAATTACTAGAGCTAGCTATTGAAAATAATTTTCAAATTGCATTCTTCATTATACCATTAGTCCTAAATTCCTCCAGGCCTCTTATAGGTTAGTGACTGCTGGTTGTTGAGAGCTGGGAAACAGTTCTACAAAAAAACGAAAAGGGGAAACGCCTGAAGAGCTGATCTTGCAGCATTTCAGGCTGGAATTGGATAAAAAGGCAAGCAACTACATGTTTTTGGGCTGTGTTGGAGTAGTTAGAAAGCTTATCTATGCATAACCCAAACTGAAGAAAAAATTGATTGTCATGAGAATTTGAATACACTTTTGCAATATTCTGATGCTCCACGTAGGTGTTTTAAAACCCATCTTAATTTTTTATATCGAGTCTACTGGAGAAAGCAATGTCTTGTTTGCAATCATTATGGCCTGGGAATGCAGAATCAGATCATGCATATGGTGATCACACAGCCTCAGCTCTCTCAAATTATGTTAATTCCTACAGTTCATCTTACAGCTGGTCAATACTTTTGTAAATGGGAAAACAATTAAAGGCCAGTGATCAGTCATTACATAGCACTCTTTCTGGTGAGTTAAATGACTGGCATGGTGCATTCGCAGAACTAGACATCTGATTAGGAATGTTTTTCAATATCTGTCCTAGTCATATCTGTCATCACTGCAAATTTGTGGCTCCTTGCAACCCAGTATTGATTTCAAAGCTCTGGCTTGACTTAGAAAGGGGTCCATTCACAGCTGGTTCATTTACTTCTTTCTTAAAGCTGGCTAACCATTGGAGCGCCTGTCGAAGAGTACACTGTCTTAGCTCAGTGAAACTGACAAGGAACATGCAGTGTAGCGCTAATACAGTTGATCCCCACTACAGTAAAATCGGCTATAGTAAAAAAAAATTGAAGTCCCAGTTCCTCTTTCATAAGTTACATCTTTTGCCTAAATAGTAAACCATGTTTGGTAACTATCAGTTGTAAAGTTCATCTGGCCACGGGATGTACTTCAAATTACATTACTGCACATGTCCTACTTAGAATCGAAGGGCAGTTGTGAAAAAACGAAAAACACGAAACTGATTTTTAATGGCTTTACCATCAGGCTCATCACACTAAGAAGCCAACTTTACATAAGCCTTGGAACCATGAGGGAAAGCATGCAGAGCATAGGATAAAAAAAAGTAAAGTTGGCTATGAACCTGGAAGGAAGGCGACGCAGTTCATTCGGAAAGTAAAAGAGCGGAAAAGCGCAGCAATAAGTAGGGAAAGGAAGAAATGGCCGAGCAATCGCAGCACTCTGTAAGATGAAATACAAGGGAGTGACGGCCAAAATGGAGGCGTGGCATGTTCAGTTTTGCGATGCTTGACTCGCATGCGTTTCTCATCTATTGCCTTTTAAATGTTCTAAACAGTGGAACACAATGCCGTGTTCATTTGAAGCTTTGGTTTTCACATGAAATCAGACTCAGGTGAATTTGATTCCATAATGAATTTTTGCTAAAGAGGTACTTTCACGTAATATAACCACAGAATCTTATAAAGTATAAAAATTGCACAAGGAGGCACGTTTTAGTGCTTGTTTTATAAACCAAAAAGAGATGTTCAGTAAGTAATGTAATCACCAGGCAGCATTTTCAGGGCAACAATGTCACCAACAACAGATATAGTAAAAATTTCTGGCTGAGTGATTTCACTATACTACGTTTATACTCTAGCAGTTCTGGAAGCGCACTTTGGTCGTAACGTACCTGGAATAATTTTTTTTTCGTTTCTTGATCACAAAATCAGCCCATGTATTTACTGGGGTTTCAGTTATATTTGGATAGATTTTGTTTGTTTATTAGGTATAAAATCCACCTTTGTATTCATTCATTTTCTTACTGTATACAGATTCTCACAAAGTATTTCAGCCGAGTAGGGCCCTACCATGCCATGTCTAGAAACAAAACACCACAAATCAGTGAAGGAGTATTAAACTATTTGCAAACCTTATGGTCATGTGTATAGTAGAATATAAATTCTGTGACTGAATTGGCCTTTGTTACCATTTGTGACAGTTGGTATACAGCTGAGAGGTCAAGGCCTTTCAAGGCTCGAAAGAGTCAGAGCTTGAGGAGGAAGTTGCCAGTTTGCGTGGCACTGAAACTGAACCAGACGAGCTTCCACAACGATTGAAGCAAGCTGAGGAGAGGGCGGAATCTGAGGCGATCAAAGCTTTCTTTGCCATGGAAACTCTCTACTCTCTGCTGTAAGGTACAAGCTTACAGATACCTATGACATAAACTCAAGTTTGAATAGGGGACTAAATGTTTTCATTATAGTGGGGGATGCTTCTTATAGTGATGCTAAATTGCAGGAAGCATTTATGTTCCCAGTATGACTTAGCAAGAAAAACATGATGACCGTTTGAAAAACGTTCTATGTTGTTTCAAAACTTGCTTATGGTTTCTGTAGTAAAGTTGAACCCTGATTATGCTTCCTCTGCTGAGGCGACGACCCGCATTTAATGACTGATTTTGCGCTGGCATGGCAAATTTACTACAGCTGGTATTCAGGTGACATCACGGGCGACACTGTGTGGCACATTTTACAGCTTCAGCAGTGCAAGTGGCGATAAGGCAGTTAGATAGGCCCGCTGCCTTTCGCCGTGCTGCATGCTCCTAGAAATGGCGGCCACTGTGACGTAGGTACATACTTCAAATTGGGATAGTGCATTAAAAACCTAAATTATACAACAAAACATGATGCACTGCCAGCCTTGTACAATGACCAGTCGGAACTGTTCAGAATGCGAGATAATGGCAGAACATTTTATGGACAATGTCATGCCAATAGAGGGCATTTCAACTTGTAATTATGACTTAGACAAGTAAGGGTCTAATTGAGGATATGAAACCCTTTTTGGTAGTTCTGCCAATGGCTCTTGACTCATACATGCGACTATTCGTGCATGGTGCTGGCTCTCACTTACACCACCTTCCATGTCATTCACTTACAAACACATTACAGAAATTAATTTACATTCGTAACAGATAATGGCAGTGAGAATATATGTTTCTATGATCAGTATTGCAGTTTGAGAATGGTTTCGACTGCCGCTTTATCGGAGAGCACATTTGCCTCTCCGATAAAGCGATAAAGCAACCTCAACATTTACACGGTAGTAAAACTTGTGTTGCTTCTGCATGAAAAACGTGGCTGAGAAAAATGACCTAAAATGTTTTTGCGTCTGGCAGCAGTCACCACTGGTGACGCAGACAACACATAGAACATGATGTAGGCTTTGAGAAAGGATGTGAATTCTTGGGTTTATTACATTCAAATCTGTCGTAAAATCTCTGCATGCCCTTTGCCTTCAGAGCATCTAGAAGCAAGCAGTGAAAACGTGCGTGCTGTTTCGCCGCGCACTCTAGCCCACGCACACTCAATTAGCCTCACCCAAAAGCAAATGCCCCATGTGGTTTACAATTCGGAGACACAATTTAAAACCTGCTTAAGAATCCAAGCCCTTCGCCGACTGCGAATATCCCTCTGTAGGATGAGCAAGCAAAAGCGCTTCCTCGACGTTGATGGGCGTGAATGTGGAGGGAAGACTAACCACCATATTCAGGAATACGCCTTCAGTGAAACTTCTACTCCAAACGGCCCCCGAGGCCTGTTTTTCGTTTCAGAATACAACCTCAAATCCAATAACTTCAACAGTGGCAGAGAAAAGTCGAGTTTTCTTAATCTAGAGTCCGCAACGATGCTGCCTTGGCCGCTCCTCGACCACCATTCCACTTGTAAACACGGAGGACATCGCATCGTTTGCTGGCTGCGCGGACTTTGCTCTACCGGTATACCAAACTTTTCACGAATGTGGATACGACGAGGATGAACCAATCCTTTCTCTAAGGCATTGACTGTAAGTGACGGCGACCCGGGACATCTGGCACATTATCGTTTTACAGGTGTTGGCCGTGTCCTTCTGCTGCCCGCGTCGCTCACGTGTCGAGCTTTGATAACTGTGATGACCCGCCGATACCAATACTGTAAATGATCGTCGCATTACGCTCCTGTGGCATGGGTAGATTTCTAGTCGTTGCCGATGAAGTGAACAACTTTTCAGAGCCTATTGAGTGCAGAGTTGAGGCGTGCGTTTCACGGTTGATGGTTAGCTGGCCTGCAGCAAGACTCGAGCGTCGGTGGCAGCGCACTCCTTCTGTAGCTCGCCCTATGTGATATGACTTACGCAGACGGCGGCAAACTTGTCGTGGGGGAACAGCATGCTGCGTGCTGCATGCAGTAAGCTGGAGGGCTATGAAGGTGCGGTGGGGCTGTGCAGACATCTGTGCTGCACCCTGCGCATCAATTGGTTGCCCGTCACCTGAGGGTACATAGGGCGTCCTCTTACGCATGGTACTGTCGAGGGAGCGATTAATATGCTCGTCCTACAGAGGGATAATGGCCGCCAGTGAAGGCATGGCCTTTCAAGCCCATTTTCAAGTAGGCTCCGGATTCAGTGTACATGCGTTGAAACGCACTACGCAGCAACATGCAGGTTTTCATCATTTGCCCCAGACCCCTCTGAAGGCCAGAGCCATGTTTGTAGAAGCTGGTGGCTTTTACGTTTTTTTTAAATGTATTTTGATGTCTGTGAAAGTCTGACAATACAAAAAAGGCAAATCGCCAAAGGGCGAGAATATCTCGCACCAAACAAATAAACCAAAGTATTCACACCATTTCTCAAAGCCTATATCATGTTCTGCGTCAACTCTACGTCACCAGCAGCGACTGTTTCCAGGCGCAAAAACATTTTTGGTGATTTTTCACAGCCACCCTTTTCATCCAGCCCGCAAAACAAGTTTCACTATGCTGTTGACGTTGAGTCTGCTTGCGAAGGTTGTTTAGAAGATTCAACATAAAAAAGCAAGCGTAGTACACACTTTCGCACGCAGTTATCGGGCCAAAAGTAAGTCTTCCCCGGTCTCATCCCCATACGCCTTTTGCGATCCTTCGAGTGGAGAACGTATTGTCGAGGAGAACTTGTCGGAGGAAACGCCAAGAGAATTCCTGAATCCAAATCAGCCCCGGAGTGGAGGAGGCTGCTTTCTTTCCTGCACGCACTGGAGGTGCGGTGCGACAAGTACGGTACGGTACGACAAGAAGAGACATGTATAGCAGCGACTGACTGATGCCGCTGAGGCCGCTAGCGAGTCAACGCGGCTCTGCGTTTCGGCTTGGGATGCACGCATCGTGATCCCCTGATAGCGATCCGGCGCTTCAGCCACCGTTGTTGTTGCGGCAGAAGGAAGTAGGAAACGAAAATTACTGGCTCAGTAGCGCGCGCAGCAATCGAAGAACACGTGCGGTCGCCGCCACGGAGGAAGAGAGAAGGCGGAGGGGAAGGAGCGCCCGCTGGCCCAGTGCGGAGCTTATTACAGGGACAACGGCGACGGTGATGATGACGCAAAACCCAGGAACGGGTGCCAAAGAGCTTAAGGCTGAAATGATGCCATTCGAAACATTTTTGAAAAGCGAAGGTTTTTTGATGACCTTGGTCAACTAGCTGTATATACGCAAACTACATAAAAATATGATGCTTTTGTCTGTGTGTGTGTGTGTGTGTGTGTGTGTGTGTGTGTGTGTGTGTGTGTGTGTGTGTGTGTGTGTGTGTGTGTGTGTGTGTGTGTGTGTGTGTGTGTGTGTGTGTGTGTGTGTGTGTGTGTGTGAAATCTTAGTTACTGCACATGTTACCCTGCAGTTCGGTGTGTGTGCTCGCATTAATAATCAATTATATTTGCAGTATGTGCCATGTGTAGTCACGTCTTCCACTTGAGCTCTTAAGCGTGCCTTTCATAATTGGTTCACAGGAATGGAAAGGTGTGGTATCTGTTACACTGGTTTCTGTGAACATATGAATCGCGCAGTAAGGGAAGGAAGAAAGGTGGGAGTGGATGTGTAGCTTGTTACGAGGGACAACGCCGACGGCGACGCCTAAGCCGACGGCGACGACAATGCGAAACCCTGTAAAGCGTGGCCCGCATAGAGCGTTTTTCCGGGCGATTCGCAGGCGTTGATGGCAGCGGAGCGTTTTTTTTTTGCCGCCGGAGAGGATGATTTTGCCAAATTGTCAGGATCTGGCTCAACAGATAAAAACGCCGACGACGCCGACGACGCGCCGACGCCGGAAGTCGGCAGCGGCAGAGGGCCAATGAGAGCCGGAGCAACCGTCACGGGATTCCGGTCGGAGCCACGACCACGCCGGCCGAGAGAGGCTCGGGAGAGCGGAAAGAACGACGGGGGTTTGGTTTGGCGCTCCGACGGAGCCGAGGGTTTCGGGTTTCTCGGCCGAAACGGCCGAGCAGCAATGTAGTCTTTCGGAGTCGCTCCGCGCACGAGGCGACGACAGCAAGTACCGGGCACCGGACACCGTGCATTTCCTTTTTGTTTTGGTCTTTTGGTCTTTGGTTCGGTGAAGGTGGGCCGACCGCTGGGGCCACGAGTGTTTACGCGGAGCTCGGAGGTTGTTTATGAGCTGCTAGCCTTGCGAGCGGACCTCTGATACCTCCCTTGTACTATGGCTTCTGTATTTAGATCCATAGCTGTTGGAAGTGATGACTGTGCCTGTTTTCTTGACACACCTGATCCAGAAGAGAGGAAACCACAGCTTGAAGCTCGCGGCGGCAGGGACAACAAGATGTGCGCGACCTCGACGCACGCCCGGATGGGGGCGCATGTGTCGCGCGACACCGTGCGCGCAACTGGGCGGCAAAAAAAAAAAAAACGCCGCTTGGCTGCACGGTGGACCGTGCTCGGTTGCTGACCATGCGGGAGGGAAATCGTCGACGCCGGCGCGGGCGTCGGGCGTGCGACGCGTTTTGGCGTGCAAAAAACGCTCCATGGGGGCCACGCCTAACGGGCGCCAAAGAGCTGCTCTCTAAAACATCAGCTTTCAGCAGCCCCTCAAAATGTTCTCGCGAAAAGGCAGTCAGCAGCACGGACACAGCAGCAACTCTGTAGGCATTTCATACTATGAAGGTTCTCTGCAGTTTGACACTCGGTATTTAATCTACACCTGCCGCCTGCAAGCTGGGTGTAGATTGTGGTCTCCATTCGTGGTAGAAAATGCTATCTATTTGGTCTATGTCTCGATCGATATAAAATAGCTGACAAAGAATGCTGCAAACAATACTATAATGAAATATTGGTAATATGCGTTGTCGCTTAGCGCACTCTAAGGAAGGGAATAGTTGGCCCGAAGATGCGGTGTAACAGACGTGTCAAGCGGCGTCTAAGGATTGCAATGTTCGATTATGTGTTGGTAAATACTATCGGTGCCAGGGCGTGCCATTTATTTACTCGCTCTTATTGAAACTAGGAAGCAGCACGCGCAGGGTACGCTGTGTGGATTCGTACTGTGATCTAAACAGAGATACTAGAGAGAAAAATGAGGATGACGAAGAGGCGGCTCGTGCTAGGACTCGCAAGCGGACACATCTAGCTTCTGATGCTCGTTCTCCGGCCAATAAAATCAAACGTGTTACAATACTTTCGATTTGTTGCCTGCATTTTCCGTATCGCAAGCACATGCCATTTCAACAGAGCACCGTGCCTTGACGACAACGGAAAAATGACAGACAACAAAAGGTGGTGGTGGTTGTCTGTCCTTTCCTCATCAATCGTACATGCGCGCTGCTCTATTAAAATGAATCTTTATTAATTACCCCAATTAGCTGTTCTAGAAGAGGGCAATTCCAGTCTCGAGAAAGGGCCTTCATCATGTTGTCATAACTAGAAGCTTATATCATTCATGTGCATCATTTCGAAGCTAATGTGGCATACATCATGCCCTGATGTAAAATAGCTAGTGTTGTTAAATATTTATACCTTACCCAATGTTCTTTTATGTAAGGTTTAACTTGCGACCCGCAATTGGCTATATTTTGTAGCTATTAGCTGCAGCAGCTACATTAGCATTCGTAGTGACGAACGTTTCCTGGATTTGAATTTCTCTTTCTGAAAGGTTGCGCTAAAGGCAATTCCTAGAATGATCGTGCTCGAATTTCACGGAACTGACTCTTAATTGGATCTGAAGCTCTCTAAAAGACATCAGTCACGTCTCACTAATTATGTTTCTTACAGAGTGATTATTTCAAGCATACCTCAGAGTGACGCACGCGCACACACACATACACAAATACATACATACACACACAAAGAGACACGCACATACACACGCACGCACACACGCACACACAAACACACACACACCGGCACAGACACGTGTGTTATTTATTGGCGAATTTTTGCTATACTGTTCTCATGGTCGCCAATGGTTGTGATATGTACCGCTTTACAAGAATAATGACCGTTGGCTTCTTCAGGCTGGCATCTAACATATATTTACCTGCTCTACACAAATGGCTTATTAATTTAACTGCCAGTAAATATACTTCGGTTCTTCCATCGCTGCAATTCACGTTCATCTTCAAATTACTGTATCAATAGTTTGGAACTGAGCACAGTGACGAAAAACAAACATTCAGGTTATCATGTAACGCGCGGTCAATATTGGTCTCTTGCACTTCGCTCAGTTTAGTAATGAAGCCAGCCGTGTGCTTGTTTCCTTCCTACGAGCACTGAAAATACCACCCACTTCAGCAAAATCACTTGCTAATTTAAGGTTTATTCGGCCGAATATATAATGCCTACTGGCGTCTTGGGAGTGCACAAAATTACCTTTTTTGGATATTCTGGAAGCAGTGTACAATGGCGTAGCAATATTTATCATCTAGGTATATTATTACGATGTAAATGAACCTAAACGTATAGACAACGTCGCAAAATGACCTAGTTACCAGAAATTGCCAGGCAGTGTTGTTTCATAGGGGAGCAGTAAGGGATAAGAGTAGATGGAGAATACCTCAGTAATCTGCGATTTGCTGATGACATTACCTTGCTATGTAACTCAGGGGATGAATTGCAAATAATGATTGATGATCTACACAGGAAAAGTAAAACGGTAGGCTTCAAAATCAATATGCAGAAGACTAAGATAATGTTCAATAGCCTAGGCAAGAAACAGCAGTTTACCTTAGGTAGCGCAGCACTGGAAGTAGTAGGCGAATATGTCTATTAATTACAGGTAGTAACCGTAGATCCGGATTATTAAAGGGAAATAACAAGGAGAATAAGACTAGGATGAATCGCATTTCGCAAGCACTCCCAGGTATCGCTCAAGAGGAAAGTATACAACAGTTGCATCTTACCTGTACGTACCCAAGGGGCTGAAGCATGGAAGCTAACAAAGAGGGTTCTACTTAAGTTGAGGACAGCGCAGAGGGCTATGAACAGAAAAATGGTAGGGATAACGTTAAGAGATAGTAAACGTGCGGAGTCGGTCAGAGAAATAACTCAAGTCACTGACATTTTAGGGGAAATCAAGAAGAAGAAATGGGCGTGGGCAGGACATGTAGTGCGAAGAAAGGATAACCGATGGTCGCTTAGGGTAACAAACTGGATTCCAAGGGAAGGAAAGCGTAGCAGGGGACGGCAGAAAATTAGCTGGGCGGATGAGGTTTAGAAGTTCGCAGTGGTCAAGTGGATGCAGCTCTCACAGGACAGGAATAACTGGAGGAATATGGGAGAGGCCGTCGTCCTGCAGTGGGTATAATCAAGCTGAGGATGAGGGTGATGATGATGATTATGATGATGGTATTTCATAGGTTCGGCTTCTCCATCGCACCGTCTACTGTAGAAGCTAAGGGAAGACTGTCTCCACCTCCCCCGCCCTCATCAAACCCCCGCTTATATTTCTGGGCTTTGCGCACATATAATTGTTTGTTCATAGTGTACAGGAGTAGACTAACTTTCTAAACGTGATCGTCCGTCCATGAGAGCTAAAATCTTTCAGACCATCTCTCGAATGCATAGTGGTGAATGGTCACCCTTCATGTAATACAATATTACCTTTTTGTTGAGGCTGAGTAACTGACACGCAGGCAGGAGCCACCATATGCCGCTACCCATATCATTGCGGTAATTTCAGGAGTGAAGGAAGGAACCATTACCAAAGCGGTACCAATTTATGCCTATATTCATTTCGGCAATACAAGATGATGAGTTTCTCTAGGATCTGCAACCCATTGCCAACAAGCTTGTAAGCTTTTTGTTTCTCCAGAAAACGGGACTCGCTCCATTTCCTCGTACGCTAAATAGCAGCAATCATGCTGACGTCTTTCAGATATACAGTTGATAGAACGATCACGTCATTAACATTTTAGAAGACATGAAGATATATCTTGCGCTGGGCATAAACGCGAGCAAACGCAATGCGTTGAACATTATGCTATATAATTTTCTTTCATACGCATTTCGTAGTTCTATTTCTGCAGCCACGCCATACCCATTTATATACGCACGACGTTAGTAAAATTTTAGGCGAAATGCAAAGAGGTTCTTTACAGCGAACTGTCGAGCGTGCTAAATGTCACCCTTGATACATTGCATCAACGGCGCAAATCGTCCTATTGAAAGAAGTGCGGCGATTGTAGTCTCACTGGGCCATATTATACATTTATTTCGATTCAAACTTCATACCCGTGTCGCCTCCATCGAAACGATGAGGAATAAATGTGCTGTGCGATTTTAAACCACGTTAAAAATCCCCAGGAGGTCGAAACTGCACCGCCCCCTTTCTGTTTTCACCTTCACTCCCACCCTCCTTCCTTCTCTTACGGCGCGGCTCAGGTGCCCACAGAGACAAGTGTGACAGTACTGCGCCTTTCCCTTTCCGTGAACCAATTATTATTATTATTATTATTATTATTATTATTATTATTCATGACCCGTAGGCACTACAGGAACGGGTAGCAAATTTATCTGTAGCAGGGAACTATATTAAAAATGAATAAAAAATAAATGTAAAAATATTGCAGCAAAGTGGCTCACTCACATGAGCTTGTATGGGTCACGAGGTTTACCATACCTATTTGTTGTACTCAAAGATAGTAGCTACCACTCAATCTGTAACAGTTTGCATAGGCATTGGTTTAAAGGTTCCTTGTTATATGGTGATTTATTCGCGCGTCAGATTATAGTCATTATGCGTTCAGCTGATATATCCTTTAGCGCCATTATTACCGTGTGGTCATGGCGGACATTCGCGGTTACGTTGTACTATACTGCTATGTGCCTCTCGGAACCGAGGAAAAAGAGGACGATACTGAGTGTGTGAGATTGATCCGTTCAGTGGTTGCCGCATTCTACTCGTTGCATTTTCTGGTGGAGGTGATGGGGGGATTGCGCACGAGCCCCGCAAATAGTTCTTGTTTTACGCAGCGCATTAGGTGGCGCACTTTCTTTTCCTCAGACATATTTGGATCAGTAGGCCTAAAAAGTAGTACATTCCAACACTTTCGTTCGGGGCTTGGCAGCGAGATCGCAGTGCCGACTCCGCGCGCTCCCTTCGGTCGTTGGCGGTGTAGGTCGCCAGCAGCTGGCGACGAAAGAGGTCCCATGATGTTAGCGCCGTTTCGTGGCTGACGAACCACGTCCGCGCCGAATCTTCTAGAGCAAAGTACAGATTGTACAGCTTCCTTTGCTCATCCCAACCGTTGTAGTTGGCGACCCGTTCGAATTGGTCCAGCCAGTCCTCAGTGTCCTCATAAAGCTCACCATGGAAGGACGGTGACGTTCGAGACTGGAGGAGGACTAGCGGGGGGCTCCGTATGCGCCGACAGGTATTCCTCGATTTCGGGTGGTCGTTCACTACTCCGAGGACATCGTACACGCGGATGAAAGGCAGGAAGTCTGGCGCGGCGTTACGGACAGAACCTCTACATGTGACTGGCCTCGCCACAGTGGCAACAAAGGGGCCGCTGGTCAGGGGCACGCCTGACGTCAGTCTTTCGAGACCGTGCCTCGGCTAGAGGAGGAGGACGATGCGGGCTTGGTTCAAGTGCAGGGCTGTCTACTGTGGCTCTGGAAGAATCGTACCCACTATGGTGCTGGTTTGGATGAGGCGCAGTGGTGTTCGCTTTTGGAGAATTGCGCAGGGTATTCTGCTGAAGCACGAATGTGTACGTCGGCACACTCGGTGGCGGTGGCTGCACAGCAGGCACAGACGACTCCGGAACGACTTCCTTAACTTCCTCACGAACGGCCTCCGCGAGTGACGGAAGTCTCGATGACGATGCCGGAAGCATAGACGGCCGGTGACGTGGCGGACACGTAACGGTTATAGTACTGTGCCCTGTGAGGAAGTGTTTGTTCCATCATGGTCGCCTCCGCTAGAAAATCTGATGTTTGAGGACACTCCCAGCGTCGAGTCGCCGCTTCCGAAGAGGGGGGTCATGCCACGTGCCTCTCGGAACCGAGGAAAAAGAGGACGAAGCTGAGTGTGTGAGAATGATCCGTTAAGTGGTTGCCACCTTCTACTCGTTACAATATTATACTACCGTTCGACATAGACGTGCAAAGCTCTTACAAGAAGCCATAAGGACTGAACGCTTGGCGTATATTGAACTCAAGCCAACGTATCTTACAAGGGCTGTCTACGCTAGCATTCCACGTCCGACCCTAATGCCGGACGTGGAATTTGAGCCGGAAATCGAGCATGCTGCAATGTGCCGAAAGTTTTTTTTTCTTTCGCTTTTTACTTTAAAATGGCTTTGATTATATGTTCGTGAGGTTTGTAACCCGCATAGACTGAGCAATAGGTTCAGATAGGTGAATTTAGATCCTAACAGCAGAGGTGCAG
This sequence comes from Amblyomma maculatum, assembly GCF_055883805.1. NCBI lineage: Eukaryota > Metazoa > Arthropoda > Arachnida > Ixodida > Ixodidae > Amblyomma > Amblyomma maculatum. Next base: position 94,454,559 of record NC_139354.1, on the reverse strand, counting down.
CGACTAAGGTCAGCTAGCTCTAAACACGGTGAAAAAAATAACATCGAAGTCGCTACTCAATCACCCTCCCGATCAGCATACAAAGCCGAAACTTAATATATATGGATATTTTCGTCGTTAATATTTAGCTTTATAAATATCGCATTGCAATTATCATCATATACTGCAATTGATGACCTACACAGGCAATGCTTGACAGAGCATTAATTGAGAGCTTTGTTCGCGGCGACCAATGTACAGACGAGGGAGCCACGACAGTCTAATATTCAAGAAATATTGAACACTAGGATTTCTCAATGCTGTTCTGAACGGTAAGCTACTAGATCTTATTTGCACTCGACTTTTGTGATGAATATTCCGATTATAGTTTTTCTTTGTGAATGTTCTCAAGATATGCAGTAGGTCGGAGAAGTGCTTAGCCCACGGGGGGTTCTCAATTCTGGGTGTACTTACATATTTTTGGTTTCTTTGTGTCATAATTATGAATTTTCTTGAATATTGTGAAGCGAAGCTGAATACCGATTCCAACAGTTTCCTCAGAAGCAAAATTCGCTTATAGGTTCTTGGTCGGCGTCTTTGTGCCCACTGTCTCAAGGTGTCAAATATGAAATTTCCCATCTTCGTTGCTATCCTATGTTCGATCTATGTCATGGCTTAACCCGGAAATCAAAGGTAAGATTCAATTTACGCTGTTACAATGCACAAACTATACTGCTGATTGTACTACTTAGAGCTAAGCTATTGAGTCATCATCCGAGCTCTTTCAATATTTTCTACGGCGTTTACAGCTTACATGAGTAGTTTTGTGCCTAAATTTGATGTACTCTATATGTTGTGGTTTTAAATTGGGCAAACATGGTCAGGGTATACAGGAATCTCGAAGGCATATTATATCATTTTGTTATTCATACAGATGTGCATTTCTTACTTAAAACAACGCAGTGCCAAGCGCAGCAGCATTGCGGCATGGGGTACCATGTTAGGATGATCTAATGTCTAGCGTGAATATCACTCGCAAACTTTGTTGTACATTTTCACAGCGCTCCTTCCTCTCCTATGAGGAGTACAATGAGAGGAACGACCGACTCTCCTTAGCACAATATCGAATGCAAAATAGTGGACAGATGTCCTATTATGCTTATTCTTGCTTAAGGAACGATAGTAGAAAATGAAAGGCTTGGAATGGAGGTCGACGCGAAGCTCTGGTAAATACAACGCATCAGGCATATTCCTCCTAAACAGATGTGGTAAAGGTATGCAGTCGAGCCCACATGCATCGGCATGCGAATTTGTGTATTGTGGTAATGCGGCCTCAATGACGCAGCCGATATGGGCGCTGAAGGGAGCACGCTTCTAGTCCTGCATGCTTCTTTGCGGATCCCACATGGCTCCTATATACTTCCATATTATTTCATACAGGACCCTAAAATATCATACGGGGTTTTTTACTAGGGCGGGGACTGCAGATGAGTTATTAAATGAGCAGTCACGATGAACGCAGTCATTCAGGAGTGCTGTGCAGTGTATAACAAACGCTTCCCTGACGCTTAACGTACGAGGTCCCTACCAGCCTTCAGCAGAAACACAGACTCATTCGCTGACATAATCCGCGGTATTGTGCGTGCTGCAGAAGCTTTACAACCGATTCTTACGAGGAAGCGCAGAAAATCATTGCAACCTTTCACAAAAAAAGTATCTTCGTCCAAAAAAACGCTGCCGATCAGCGCCGCTCTGCTCCAGATTCGGCGTGAATTGTTCCCACTCACTTACGTCCAAGTTAAACAGCATAGCCAGCTTGGCAAGTGCTGAAATGCTCAGCAACCGCTGCGAAATGCGGATGTCTGGCATGTATACGCCCGACTGAATACACTTGTACTTCCACAGCGCCGAGCTCGTTAAATTTGCCACAGGGTCCATATCAAAAGACCTGTCTGCAGGGCTTCCAAGCCAACGTTTCTGGACTTTGTTTGTCCAACTTCAAACATTAGAGAGTATGTGGCTAGCCACGCTTACTCCGTATGACTTAATGGAATTCTAGGCCGCTGTGACCTCTACGATTGTGAATGTACATGTAATCCAAGGTTATCGCTCAGACATATCGCCAACCGGCAAGCCATCACCGGCAAAAAGACCCTCTTTTAGCGGACGGTAGAACAGAACGACACAATATAATGTCCGCATCGACAGGAATCATATGACAGGAATTTTACGATCAAATTACTGCAAATGAGACTACAAAGAATTGAAGTCACTGACCAAGTCAACATGAAAAACGATTGTTCGGAACCCGTTTTCATGTTGACTTGGACAGTGACCGCAATTTAGTTTTCTTGATCGGTTCTCGCTTGACACTTTTGTACTTAATGACGGTAACTTTAGCGCATTAGAAGACATTGGTGCAGATTCCTCAATTTAAGCGGAAAACTGGCGGCGCATAAAATAGGTAACGACGCCATCATCTAGTGCGCAAAACCGCATGGCTGGCGGCCCCCATGTCACAATAATTCTCGTATAGTGCACAGCCAGGGAGAAATCTGATATTCCCCAATTTTTAATAGTTGCTTGGTTTTCTATGATTTCTCTGACGACCTGGTTGTCGCCGTTGAGCTTCTTTGTGAGGATGGGGCCATCATCAATAATCGAAAGTGAACAGTTACCCTTTCTCTAAACAAAGCTGAAAACTTTCATATTCTCCAACACAGATCCACATTTTATTTTCCCATAGAATTGTGACCCCGACATGCGGCTGTGTTTTGTCTGTGGCCAGTGCAACGAGACGGTCTACTTGACGCGACAGCAGTCGCCATGAGCAACCTGACACTATTCTTCTTGGCGCACAAAATTTATTGAGCGCAAAATCTCGTCGATATTAGTAGCGGTAAGACGAAGCTCCAAGTTACCACTTCTATAAGTGGACTTTGGCACATAGCGTTTGCCTAACACCATTAAATGTTCTCCACCTGAGGCTTTGCACAAGCCGGACACGTCTGTAGGTCTGATTGGTATTAGCTGCATGCGGTCGGTGACTCAACATTGCAACTGGATGCTTTACAGATCGCCTGCACGTTCAGGTTCGCGTTTTCGCTAAAGGAGCAAAAAACAGCCATCACGAAGCACCTTCAGGAAATGACGTTGACGTGAAATCAACAATTGGGCCGCACAGGGCGTATAACGCGAAGTTAGCCGATGGTCGCTGATGGTAACAAATTGAATTCTAAGGCAACAAAAGTGCCACAGAGGATGCAAAACATTAAGTAGGTATAGATCAGGTTGACAAGTTTTTATGCGGCAGTTGGAAGCAGCTGGCACACAACCTGGTTAATTGTAGGAATATGGGAAAGACCTTCGCTCTGCAGTGGGTATAGGCCGACTGGTTAAGATGACGAAGCACTGGCTCGCCACGTCCGACGATGTTTGGCCAGTGCGACGACAGCCGTACCACAATCATCCGAAATAATCAGAAACTATCTAAGCGAAAGGCGAGTACATGCTTAGGGACGGCGGTAGCACATGGCGATCGCCAGACTTTCCGGTTAAGGAAAAAATTTAACACTGTGGTACTGCTCAAAATATAATAAACTGAGCGGTAGAGCTAAGCTTGGCCCCGACGATTACGATACTCCGTAATGCGAAAAGGTAAGGTGCAGATTGTTACGTCGCAGTAAACCTGCCGTCTTTGCCGACAGCGTCGATGGCGAGAATGTTGCATCTGTGTCGTCAACGTTACAGTCCCATCGGCCACAGCGAGTTCGTATTGAAGACCACGAATTCATTAGAAGCCTTTTGCAGTTGCGTTGGCGTGCTACTGTCTGTGGTTTTCTGGAGTTTCAGGGTCCCTCCCACCGGCAGTGCTGCCACACAGATTGGCCCCAACGCGGTAGGTGTGCGCTAAGTTGACGTGAATCTAGCGCCATCTGGGGGCCTCAAAGCAAGCTGCCATGCGTGGAAACCAACGAAGCGCGGTAGCACTGCCGGTGGGAGGGATCTGGCAACTCCAGTAACGCAGACGGCAATACGCAATACGGTCTACTAACGGTGTCTGTTATTTCAACAACAAATGCTTATGAGAAAGTTGTCACGCATTTAATATCCGTTCGAATTTCACTGAGTGTATAATAATCTATAATTACTCCAGTATTACAGTGGTTAGGGCGCTCGACCTCTTTGCCCTAGGATGCGGGTTCAATCTCGGCCAGGGCGGCCACTTTTCGATACAGACGAAAAGCAAGGCGCCTTTGTGCTGTACGACGTCCGTGCTAGCTAAAAACTGCAAGGTGGTCGGGATTTTTAGAGGCCTCCAATACAGCGTCTTTCACCGCCGGAGTAGCTTGGGACCGTTGAAATTCCTCAACTAAAATAAACAAAGTCGCTCCGTTATTACAAATTATCTCCACATGGAGGATCCTCCTGAACTTTTGTACCACTGTAAATGTTTTGGCTATTCGATGTTAGAGTGAGCGGGCTCACGTTAATTATTCCTCCACATTTAAAGCCTGAAACAAGCTCTTTGCCTTATTTGGAGATCAATATATTTTAAACCTGTAAGCCTAGTCAACAGCGCTACTTTGTTCAAGGTCCTGTGTTTTACACTGGTGACCATGGGGACCGAAAATTTTTCAGCTGATTAAGGGTTCGGTCAGAAATTTTGTATTTAGGTGAACGATGTCAGCGATAAAGTGGATTGCATATGTGTTTGGCATGACGTGTCTCTGGCTTCCTGTGCATTTCGAGCTCATAAATGTTTTGTCATCGATCAGAGTATGTAAATTTAATCAATCAACATTCGCTGTCGAGTTTCTTACAGAAGCCCGCCAGCTCCTCATCCCACACTTCTTAGTCACTGGCAGCAGTGTGGCCTCGTACCTGTAAGTGCAACATGCTCCGATGTTTTTGTTTTTACTTTAGTCAACTTTATGTAGTAGAGCCCGAAAATTAATATAATCGACGATATATACTTCGTTCCAGTTCTCCAGATATTTGTGCAAAACATGTCGGTCTGCTCTCTATTAGAAGCTATAATAAGCTGCCTGTGACTCAAATATAATGTGATGAGAGTATGCAAGGGAAAAATAGGTGCACTTTCTTTCCTGATATTAGAAGTTATATTAAGTATATTCTTTGACCGCCCCTTTACATTTTAGGAGGAAAATTACATCGAATATTGCTCTAACTGCGCAGTCCGAAACGAACCATATTGGGACTTGAATCAAGATGAAAATTACGGGCCAAATTTGCAGTTACGACAAATACCCTTGAAACGGTTGGCATCCAGATGAGCACGCAGTGCCCAGAACGTTAACACATAAAATTATAGGCAGGGGTAGCACTGGACGAATTCTGTTAAAGACACCTAACTTGAAGCGTGCTGCTCACATGACGCAATCATTTGGGACGCCGATAATGGGTCCTGGCTCCTCTTAGAACTTCCTGCACGATGCTTCCGCTCCCTTCAGAGCATCGTAACTAGACCTAAGCCTATTGCCCACTACGCCCGAAGGCACCCCCATATACTGCACACATATTTTCGCTTGCTATCCTCGATTCCAAACTACTTTAGCAGCGTGCGTCCAATACCTTCAGTGGCGCTAACGACATCGATGCAGGTGACTCAGGGTGGCGTATGAGGTTGTGGTAAGAACATTTATTGGCTATACAAGCGCCAGGAGGTATGTTTGGACCAGCCCATAAGGGACCGGTCCTTATAAGCACTAGGCGGAGGTCCCTAGTTTGAGACCCAAGTGGCAGTTGCCGCCGCCCGGGCGTCCGACTAAGGCTTTTTAGGCCTGTAAGTCATGGCAGCCGAGTAAGATCACCTCCCAGTCCTCCCGGGTTGGATTCGGGGTGAGGGAAATAGCCCCGTTGGAGAGGCAGGCCTGCACCATGTGATGTCTGAAGACACCACTCCACAGTGTGGACAGCTGCCACTAAAGGACGGGTCAAAATGCTTTAAGGCTGCCGGACACAGCAATGTATTGGTGAAAAGGCAGAGAAGGAGCCGCTCATCCGCCTTTTTGGGGCTTTTACACGGGCTGGGGTAAAGGCGATGGCAATTTTTATAGTACTTTGTGATATCTTTGAAGGTGTAGACCGAATTAAAATCGGGTTCCTGATCGGGTAGGGAGGAGAAAACAGCCCGGTGAGAGAAAGTGCGGGCGGCTGCGTCTGCTGCCTCGTTTCCTGCCAAACTCTGATGAGCAGGGATCCATATTAGGTAACGGTATGCGGGGTCCGGGGCACGTATACAATTTAAGTAGATTTTATAGGCTAGGAAGGGAGTCCAGCCTTGCTTGAATTTCCGACAGGCTGCTCGCGAGTCAGTAATTCTGTATTTTTAATCAGAGTTTGCGGTTAAGCGAAATTGCCACCGCTTCTGCGTGTGTTGTACTGTGGACTCTGAAGCTGAGACCATTAACCGTTTTGCTGTTGTGTACTACAGCGGCTTTGTACCAACCCTCGTGGTGAGGACCGGAGGCGTTTACGTAGTATAGACATGTTTTGTTGCCATAATGTCGGGCTAGGGCGTGCGCTCGTGCCAGGCGCCGACCATTACGATTTTCGTGTGACATATTGGTTGGAAGATGTCGCATACAGAGGGCGCGCCTCCAGGGTTCTGGGATGCGAAACCTGTCTTCCATGAGAGTGGTGTGTTCGATACAGAGTCGAACAAGGCGGCGACTCGACTCCGTTTGCGATAAACGCGTGTACTGTTTTGTAAGGGGCGCCTGCCGGAGCTCCCGCAAAAGTATTCACCACCCCAAAGGCTCTAAGACAGCTGTTTGAAGTAGTGATGGGGAAGTCCAAGGTGAGCGTAATAATTTTGCGAAGGATGACCTCAAGGGCATCCTCCTCTTGTTTCCGTTAGTGGAGATAAGGTGTCGAATAGAGAATCAGAATAGTCACGAAGGCGTTTGCCAGCCGCAAGATATCCTTACTTTGTAACTCCCCACGTTTGTTTGAAACCCGGCGGACCATGCAGCCCATCTGGTCCCCCATCTCACGTAGTTTGGCCAATGCACTGTCTGACCGTCTGTGTTTGTGGATTTAGAGTCCGAGTACCCGTAACTCGTCAGCTTCGTGTATGGGACCACAGCCTAAAGAAAGGGTGATTTGAGTTGTGCACTTTGGATAGGGGCGGAAGTGCACAAATTCCGATTTTTGTGAGGAACACTGAAGACCGACCGCAGCGGCAGACGTAGCGGTCTACTATCGTTGCCGCTATTTGCAGGCTGGTTTCAATGTCCCCTATGCGGCCATGCGTGGCCCATAGGGTGATGTCACCGGTATACAGGACGTGCTGCACACCAGTAACACCATCGAGCTGGAAAAGCAGTTGCATCATATCCAGATTGATGAGCAGCGGGGAAAGTACTACGCCTTGGGGGGCTCCCTGTGTGCCGAGTTGGTAAGGACCATGCTCATTTTCTTGGAAGCGAATGTAGGATTGAAGATCTGTAAAAAATTACTTTATGCCTTCGAATGTGTTGAGGCCACCGTCGATATCTCTTAGGATAGTGAGTAATCTCGTGTGTTAGTTATCAAATTCCCCTTTGAGATCTAAGGCGAGTACTAACCGGTCATTATGGGGTCATTCGATTGGCTCAAGGATTTCCCGAATGAGTTGCGGGAGGACATCTTGAGCAGATCTGTGGGGGCGGAATCCGAGCATGGTGCGCGCGAATACATGTTTTTGTTCAATATATTTCGATAGCCGCTCCCGCACCATCGTCTCCACTAGTTTTCCCACACAGGAGGTGAGAGAGATGGGGCGGAGGTTATATGCGTCAATTGGTTTGGCTGATTTAGGAATAAAGGTTACCAGAGCCGTTTTCCAGTCGCTTGGTAGGGGGGTGTCGCCGCGCAAAATCCTATTGATGTAGTCGAAGAGGGGCTGGTTTACCAAGTCGGTTTGGTTTGGTTTGTGGGGTTTAACGTCCCAAAGCGACTCAGGCTATGAGAGACGCCGTAGTGGAGGACTATGCAAATTTCGACCTCCTGGGGTTCTTTAACATGCACTGACATCGCACAGCACACGGGCACCTTGATTTTCGCCTCGATCAAAAAACGGGCGCCGAGGCCGGGATTCGATTCCGCGTCCTTGGGCACAGTAGTCGAGCGCCGTAACCACTGCACCACCCCGGCGGGGCGCAGGTTAGTCAAAAGCTTGACGGTGACCTTATCCCGTTTCGTTTTGGCAAGAGCCGCCCGTAGATCATGGAGTTGGAAAATTTGATCCTGCTCTGTGTTCTCTCTCCCTGAATACGAGTATGCTGATCCACGGGGGCTGTACACAGATACTGCTCCCGGAGCTTCTGAGCCAGTTGAGTTGTATTGCCAGAGAAAGCATGCATGGCTCTCTGCAAATGTTTCTGTGTTTTGGTTCGTGTTTGGTTTGGGTCGATGAGGGCTCGAAAGAGGCACAATGTGTTTCGGCTGGACATTTGTCGCGCAGCCGTGTTGCATCTATGAACTAAGGTAGAGCCGGCGAGATAGGCTGCGTACTTAGCCGCTGTCTGGGTGAGCTCGGTAATTCCAGCTTTAAGCTTTCTGTTGTGTTTCTGGCATCGCCAACGGCGGACGAGGCTGTGATGAGCTTCCCAGAGGTGTAGGAGGTGGTTATCCACGTGCGTGACGGCCTCTGAGAATTGAATCTGTGTTTAATGCGAGCGAAGGTGTGTCAGAAGATGCTGGGACCATGCTGAGTAGCCCTGCGCGGAAATGAGTGTTTTCAAGGGAGTCAAACGTTTACCTGAATTTCGTCCAATCTGGAATAGGACCTAGTGTTGTGGGACGTTTAGCGGGCGTGTGTGTATTGTAATGTTAATAATAAGGTAGTCTCTACCGAGGGTTTCTTTGGTGTTAAGCCAGTGTGTTGCGAGTGAGGGTTAAGTCGGACACGTATCCCGTGTCACGGAGTTTCCTAACCATGTTGGGTGGACGGGGTCAGTGTGGATGGTGAGGCCCAACGTGGACGGAAGTTACGCCAGCTTACCTCCGCGCGACTTGTCCTTGTGATACCCCCACAGCTGACTGGGAGCGTTAAAGTCGCCCATGATCAGGAGGGGATCGCGACCCTCTACTCTTAGCGCGCGGCTGAAGAGGTCCGCGAATGTCACTGGCTAAAGTTTGAGAAAGCAGTACATGTTGAGTACATGAAAGGGGGGGTCCCTGCAGTGGAGTGGTAGAATGATCACCATTACATAGGAATGATCTAGTTGGAGATCGAGATCTACTCAGTTGGCTATGCATGCCTTGTGTACGAGAAGACAAGAAATGAGATCGTGTTGGAACGTCGGATAAATTGAAAGTGTAGCGCCCAGGCGTGACTCCTTGAGGGCAAAAACGGCTGGTACAAACTCGAAGGTTTCAAGGTAGAAGTGGAAATTGGCCCGCTTAGTGCGGTCCTTAAAGCCTCTACAGTTCCATAGTGTTATTAAAGTTGAGATGGCCGAATCGGAGGTGGGAGAACGCCTTTGACTACGGTGTCTCGCCATGATTACCCATTTTTGGGGAAGAGGAGGAGAGAGTGGCTGCCCCAGAGCCAGCTACCTGCGGCACCACGGGGATGGCGACAGGATCGGGGCAGCTGTCCTCATTGCCGAAGTCAATGATCCGACGAATGAAGTTTACAGGACGGGATACGTTCCTAATGGGCCCCGACCGACGGAGGAGGCGGGAGCTGTCCAAGATGTGTTTTAAGACAACCGTGGGTATGGCAGTTATAGCCTTGGTGCACATCTGGTCCATAGCGGTCTCGACCATAGATCGCATTTTGGAGGATAAGCGCTCCTCCATCGTGGAGATCGCTGTCACGAGGGCAGGCGACAGCTCCGTGATGCTCACTATTGCGTCCGAGTTCTGCGGGCTCGGAGCGGCGGACGCCACTTTTGATTTTAAATTTTAAATTTTCTTGATAAAATTTTTATTCTGTGCCCGGAGCACGTCAATATGTTTTTGTATTCCGCATCGAGCGCGGCCACGGTGAGTGGGGAAGAGGGAGGTTGGGGAGAAGAGGAGACGATCCCAGCTCAGTTACTCACCTGTGGTTTTCCATGTTGGGGCTGTGATGCCCGGGCGCCGGCAGCGCGATCCGTCTTGAGGGCCGGGAAGTGGTGGGCGTTGCTGGAATACTGACTTGTCTGACTGCGCGTACTAGATGTGATGGCTCGCACTGGTGTGGTCAGTGGCCCAAACTCGGGTTGAAGACCTTGGAGGCGACGACTCGCTTTATGGACGGGAGGGGCCCCCGCGCATCGATGACCAGCGTCAGTAATGAACTCGTGGGCTAGTTACACAGAATTTTCACCCCACACCCCCACCAAATGTCACCAACAAACGTGGCAAGCCGCAGATGTTGTTGCGACTAAAGAAATAAGGAAAAGAAAACGAACGGGCCTGCTACTGGCACTGTAGCTGAGCCACCGCCGCTGCCTCGTGCGGACAGAAGAGAAAATAGAGAAGAAAAAGAAGAGAGAGGTGGTGGCGGTGAAAATATTTATCAAAAAAACAGAGGTACATGGGTGTTGATCTGAGGTCAGGCTTAGTGCCCTTCCGTTCATAAACACTAGGTTGAGTTTCTATTATGAGACCCCAGTGACTTCCGCTGCCGCCGTTGCTTGTTTTACCAACACCTTTTGGGCTTTTAGGTCAGAGAAGGGTCGTCTCCCACACCTCCCGGGTGGGGTTTGGGCTATGTGCAAAGGCAGGGTTAGATAGACAAGCGCGGTGCATCAGCCGTCTTCCACCACAAAAACGGTATTGGGTGCAATGAGGGCCTACAAGAGATAGAAATCGGGTCGAAGGCTAGCCACCGCAGCAAGCGGTGGTGACCTATCAATACCAGCCCCGTAGGGCCAGGAGCAGCCACCCCTCCGCACCCCTTCCAAGCAGCCGAACAACGGAGCAGGCCTTTTTAATGAAGCGAAGCTCGAGAGAAAAGACACAAGGCTCAGCCACGTGCCAAGACGTGGTTTGGCCTTTTAGTGGCGCCAGAAGATGGATCGTAGTGTGGCATTAGGCTTAACAGATCTTACAATCTTATGAGCCAGCCTAAACCTTCGCAATTTGGTTTCACTCTGCGATGCACTATCCTTAGCCTTATCAATATTAGCACTTCTGGGATATGCAGCGAGATATTCACGAAGGATTTTAAATAAAGTTTATATTCAGGAATTCTTTTAAGATACATTATAATTGATTTGCTAAATTTCTTTTTTAATATAGTATGTTTTTTGAAAATTTATCATGAATACCATATGTGAAAGCACACTTCTAGGCATATTTCAAAAAGGTGAAGTATAATATGTGTTTTGGGGTGTTTTCAATGAATTAAAAATGTACTCTAATAGATGCAAAACTGTTTCACCCCCAAGTACATTTTAAGTATTGCTCGATATTCAAGATGTGTTTTTAGTATCTATTCAAGTTGCTAAAAATGAAAGCTTATTTGAATATGAGAATGACACATATGTGCTTTATCATGCTGGAAATGCATTTAAAATCTGCCTTTGTGAGTATAACATAATTAGTCTGAAGGACGTTTCAAGCCTTGCTCAATATTGGAAATATACTGTTCAAATTTGTTTAAAATGCTGGAGTTGAAAGAGCGCTTCGAGCATATTTCGAATACGTGAAAGGTGCTAACGCATTTTTAATGCCTTGGCAATGCATCATTCAAAATGTACTTTTGTATATATGAAATTATTTGTGTTAAATACTATTCGAGCATTGCTCCACACAGAAACTAAATTTTAAAATGCGCACTTATTCCTTGAACTCAAATTTTTGTCGTAACTAGCGTCTAACTTCACTTTCAATTGTATGCTTCGTTAAACTAGTAATACTATGACAGCAAACGAAACGCTGCTCAAAAAGCGTTAGAGGAAAGAATATATGATACAAAAATTCTAATAACTGGCGCCAAATTGACGTCCGCTAGAGCTGGCACCTATTGCTACACGACGGCTACTGCTACACGATGACTACTGCTGGATAGGCTGAGAGTGTTGCTGTTCCTGGCCCTACGGGGGTGGGACTGGTAGGTCCTCGTTGTTTACGACGGGAGTTAGCCTGCCACCGGAGGTTGTAGCGGTTGTAGGCCGTCATTGCACCCGACACCAATTCGGTGGTGGTTGACGGTTGTTGCGAGGTGTGTCTTTCTCTCTCCATCTTCTTTTTCTTTGTTTCTTTTCTATTTTATCCTCTGTACACACGACGAAGCGGAGGGGGCTCAGCTACAGAGCCAGTAGTTGGCCTGCGAAGTTTCTTTTCCTTCTTCCTACAGTCGCAGCAACAAGATGACTAGTGCTCCCGTAACGTGTCATTCCACATGCATGCACTTTCTGTAAGCGAATTGTAATGTGTAAATAAACGTTTTCTAAACACATATCTATCGCGTAATGGCCGGAACCAGCATTGCTGAAGACGTTTGCGTGAAAATGCGTGTAATATAAAATCCTGTAAATTCTTCAAAGCTCAATAGCAAGAGGTATGAAGAAGGAGACAAAAGTGGCTTCGAACATTGGTTAATATAAACTTTTTATTTCCGGCAATTCAGCTCTGAAAATGCTTTGTGTACTTTGGTTTTTACAGTATTGATAAGTATATTCCTTGTGCATTTTGTGTACTTTTTTCCCTTTCAAATAGTGCATGCTCTTTCTTGTGCTTTATGAGTGTGTTCAAAGGAAGCGAGAAATTCATACTTTAGACACATTATTCGTATAATGTCTACTCGCATGAAAATAATGCCACGAGTACATTAGTAATTCTCTGAAAGTACCCTGTCAGTCTACTGGTGGAACACTATTGCTGGAACATAACAATGCGAGCTGAATGACATACGTTTTAAAAATGTTAGAAATATACTAAGCGGGCAAACGTTTTATTTTAAGATATTTGTAAAAAATTGGCTGTTTTTTACTCCTGGTATATGTACAGTGTATTCATTCCGTATTTCAGGCAGTGGGAGAAAATAATGCAAAATAATATGAAATAAATACAATACATTTGAAATGAATTTGTAGTGCAGCCTTTTTGTTTAATCAATGTTTTGGTTAAGGTTAAGCAATAAAATGACTCCGGAATCATTGTTGAGGAATAAATATTACAAATATAAAATATTCGTGTTTTCCTGTTGTGGTCAAGAGCTCTGTGGGGTGCCTTCGCAAATTCGTGCGGGAACACATAGGGGGCACCAATTTTCCGCAGCAATATATTTTAAAAAGAGCTGAACTCTGCAACGTTTGTGAGGCCCTATTTCTCTAGAGCTCGAACGAGTCTGGATGTTGAGTACTGTAAAAAACCATCTATTACGTTTATATGATGTCTTCAAAGCTAGACTGATTGTCGTGTTTCCGGAACATCTGGCTGTGGCAATAGAGGGGTAGCCATAGAAGGTCAATGTTGCGCGGCAATTCAAGATATGCATTTTTACTTTCAGTGCAATCCCATATTTCGGAGAGCTGCCTGTGGACTGGAGTGTGAGTGTGTGCGCCATCCTCATCGAATAAACCATCACTGGTGCAAGATTGAAGGAGTGCCACTGCTTGCTCGTTTCGTCCCAAGGCCAGCAGCTGTGCCGCCATACTAAGTGGGGAAATGTTCGCGGGTGGTTTAACATGATGCTGCAACAGTAAAGAGTTCACAGCATAGTAAAGTTCACAGGTGTCATTCTTTTTAAGTTGTGCTGGAAAGACTTACCTAACCTCTATGACTAGTCAGCAAGAAGTGTTCTTGGCATTATCGCATAGATTCAAGGAAATGTACTAGAAACATAAAATGGTTGGAGGGAAAATTGATAGATTTAGTGCTATTCTTGTCATATTTTTCAATGTCATACAGCAGAAGGCAAACAGAATACAATCCGTGTTGGTTACATCAGTGTGAGGTACACAGAACTGCTTAGCATTATGGCGCACACCTGACTGTTCCGTTATGAAAGCATGGACATTTAGCTTACTTGCGGACAGGTGGACAATGTTGCGCCTGCATCGAAAGTCCGAAACGTAACCATTGAATGGATTCTTCCTGTAATATTTAGGAGGACGCTTATTACCCTCCCCCCTCTAAGGGCAGGCCTGGCAGTGAAGAGTAGCATTCATGGGTGCAGTTTAGGATGCGCACTTTATAGCACTAATGTCGCGTTCAAATAGGAAACACGGATTCTACAAAGGAGTCTCCACCCGGAATGATGTTGCGCAGGGCAATCATGAAGGCATTCGTGCAGCAGATTGATGATTTGTAGAGTATATTGGAGAGACACTGCGACCTATCAGTTAGGAAACGTTTCATGCATTAATCACTATTTTAAGCGGGGCATCACGTTTCACGAAAGTTTTATTGGTTTGGTTTGGTTTAGTGTGAGGAGTTTAACGTCCCAAAGCAACTCAGGCTATTAGAGACGCCGTAGTGGAGGAATCCAGAAATTTCGAAGTGTTATGGGGTATTCAAAATTCACAAGCCGGCTAGGTAACATTCTTGTGATGTCATTATCCCTTGCACTGGTGAAGAGTTTAGTGACAGAATAAATATGACGGACACACCGATGTTCAATTTTCTAATTTTCAGGACGGCACTCTGTATTTGCGATCTGAATGGACACTTGTGGAATTCAACCGAAACAAGGGTCAGGCTCGCGAAGCTTCTGTGGAGTTGGCGACAGGCTTCTGTTCGTCATCGGACACGGGGATTTGCCAAGCATTGACGGCGTCACTTGGTAGAGGGCGGACCTACCTTCTGAAGAGTACCAACCCACGGACTAGACCTAATAGGCCACTGCTTCAAAATCGGCTCCGCCGCTTCCGCCGCTTCATTATCTTCGAAACGCCATCACAGCTCAGAACAGTCCCGCAACTAAGAAAAAAGCTTGTATGCGAAATATCAATCACTTCTGACTCAAAGCGGAACTTGAAGAGAATTAAATACACGTTTGGAGGTCTGTATCAGAATCCTAAAAGAAGCTTATGTAATGGGAATTTAAATGTCACCAGTTCAAGAAGCAGTAGTTGTAATGTATTATTACACTATTCAAGGTCTGCATTTGGCTGATAATGATCTCGTCTGCTTATGTGCCATAAAACGAAACATGCAATGGTGTCTTTCATGTTTCAAACAATCGTTACTTCTTGTTTTCTCGTCGTTGTGTTTTTACTGCAACTGAAGCAAGCGATTAAAAAGAGCACAAGCCTGCCCGTTGGCTCCGATGAAGGCACCATCGCGGCCGCATGCGGACAGAGGCGCCTTGAAGCAGAAACGAGACGCGAGATTGAAAGAAAGCACTCGAGGTAGCAAGAGGCGCCTTTACCGAAACGGCGAGCACGACGATGGCTGCAACATAAGCCTCTGAGGAGGAGTCCATACCACAAAGGTGATACTCCTGGATTCCAGCCTCGATGGACGGAAAACCATCATTGCTCTCGTTAAAATTTATCTATAAACTAGCTGTTGCACAGCCAGGCGTTTTGATTTCTTTTATCCGCCAGACGATCCTCATGTGGACAGATTGAGAGAATTTTAAAGTACATAAAACAAATTAAATCGTTATCTGGGGAATATATAAAAAACCTATGTGGCACGCCTTATGTCACTTTCTATGAAACTTCCCATTCTCTATTACGAGGAGTAAAGCATAGTAAATCCGCTAGTCTTAGGTAATCATTCCAAGGCGTCCATGTTTGAACAACTCCTTTATACACTCTTAGAACGGGACCCACGCTTCGACTCCGGACAAGTGGTTAGGAGAAGCGGCGAGTAACAGGCACTTCTGTGCTAGCGAGTCTCGCCCGGAGCGAACGAAATACCTCCCTCTCTTTGAAACAATTTATGGGCCTCCATTCTCTGCTCTGCAGTCACGAAAGCGGCTTCCATCTTTATTAAGACAGCGCTACACGAAAAAAGCGTGCGCACTTCGCGGTATAGATGGTTCAGGAAGCTTGGAGAATTCGCGCAAGCTCAGTCGTCTCGAGAAAAACTCAGCTGCAGGCCCGGACCGGATATCTAACCGTATGCTTCGGAACCTCGACGACGCCTCGATTCATGCGCTCACAGACTCTCTGCAAAAATGCTGGGAGCGGGGAGCCATCCCGCAAGAGTGGAAATGTGCCAACCTCGTGCTCATCCCCAAGCCGGGCAAACCACCTACTCTCTCGAACCTCCGTGCCATTTCTCTCACGTCCTGCGTGGGAAAACTATTGGAGCATGTAATTCAGACCCATCTTCTTCGTTACCTTGAAAAACATCACCTACTTCCAGACACAATGGTTGGTTTTCGACTACACCTTGCGGCCCCCGACATCATGCTCTTGCTGAAGTATCAGGTGCTGACACATTGCACTTTGGACACCAAAGTCATAGTTGGTCTAGATGTCGCGGAGACCTTTGACAATGGCCGGCACGAAGCCATTCTGCAGAACCTCCAGACCCTAGGGGTGGGACAATGAACGTATGCATATATACGCGACTTTCTCGCGAACCACACAGTGCAACTTGATACCGGCTCAGGAGATCTTTCCATCATCTCTCCTGGAAGCCGGGGTACACCCGAAGGCGCAGTGCTTTTCCCACTCCTGTTCAATATTGCGCTGCTTGGCCTACCCAATCATTTGGCAGATATCCCCCGCTTGCACCACAGCCTATGCGCCGACGATCTCACTCTGTGGATTACACAAGGCAGTGACGGCCAGATCGAGGAGAGTCGGCAGACAGCAATCGATCGCGTTGGTACCTACCTGACCACAGTCGGCCTATCTTGCTCGGCCACCAAGCCTGAATACATTATTGTTCCAACCCAGGGTAGACGCCCCAGATCACCTCCGGTATCCTTCAATCTGCAAGTACAGGGCACCCCATACCCCGTACCGACCGAATCCGTATCCTGGGCCTTCATCTACAAGATAATGGAGGAAACGCCACTACTCTTCAGCTAAAAGATCCATCTGTAATCCAGATCAGCCGCCTGCTCAAGAGAGTCGCCAACAAGTATAAGGGCATGCGCGAATCCAAACTTTTGCGCCTCGTACAAGCCTTCATTTGTACGCGCATTGGCTACGTTGCCCCTTACCTTCGCCTCACGCGAACAGATCGGGAGCGACTGGCTGCATCCCTACGCAAGGCATACAAGACAGCATTGGGTCTACCCATGTCCACTTCCACCACCAAACTGATGTCCCTCGGGAACTTCAGCACAGTCGACGAGCTTATTGAAGCGACTCTAACTTCCCAATATGAGCGCCTCTCGCTGACACATACGGGCCGTGCAGTACTGAGCCAGGTAGGAATCACCCCTCTAAGGGCGACGTCTACGTATATGGAGCTCACGCCTGAGCAGTGACTCAGTCTTCGTATACCTCCGCTTCCCAAACGTATGTATCCAGAGTATCCTACAGAGCGCAGAGCCGAACGAGCCCGGCAACTCCACAAACGTTCTACCGGTCGCCCCGACGTTACATACACAGATGCCTCCCGCCACCCCAGTCGCCCCGCTATGGTTGCGGTTGCATTGGCACCGCACCGAAACTGGCACAACACTTGCAGCGTCCTCAACGCCGCAACTGTTACCAACGCGGAAGAGGTTGCCATCGCGTTAGTTCTGACCGACCCCTCCACCGAAGTAGTCGTTAGCGATTCCCAGCAGGCAAATCGTAACTTCGATGCAGGTCGTATGTCCCGACAGGCGCACACTATCCTCCGATATCTCCCCTTACCGTCTACACCTCGTCTTCTCATATGGGCCCCAGCCCATGAGACGCTCAGCGGGAACGCACAGGCGCATGCTCTAGCGCGAGAAAGCTACCGGGCGGAGCACCCTCCTCAGCCTGCCGCTTCCTCTGACACTCCCCAAGGCACTCATTTACGCTTTGTTACATACCCGGACATCCTCCAGCATTATCGGCCCGAACGGTGTCTATACCCCCTGCACACCGGGAACTATCCGGGTGCAAGGCCGTCCACTGGCGCAAAATACAAACAGGAACCTTTTCGAACCCATGGCTATGTAGCACATTTTCGCAAATCTTATTGCACCTAGTTGCAAACACTGCTTACAACCGGCCACATTCATTCACATGGTGTGGACTTGTATACGACACAACGCAGACAATACAGCGACAGTGGATGCGTGGGAGTCCCTCCTGCGTACCACCGAGCTCGCCCAACAGCGCCAGCTCATTTTGCGCGCATTGGAGGCCGCAGAGTCCCAAGGGATCCCTGCTGACCTTCTCTAAGCAGTGCAACCAGTCTTTCGGCTGGTTCACCTTCTTGGGAGTAAATAAAGAGCTTATCATCATGATCATTATCATTATCATCATCATCATCGCAGAGCGCGTTGTTGTCGGCGTCAGACTGGGAAGGGGACATGGCAGTCGAAAATGCCGTGCCCCGCAGTCACACATAACTCATCGATCACCTTTTTTATTATTCCTCTCAAAATATGACGAAAAAAGATGTAAAAGAAAGAGAGAGGGAGCCCGGACCAGCAATGCTTTGCCAGGCTTAATCCAATTTAAGATAAAAGAAAAGGAGCGAAACGCCCAAAATAAAAATAATAATTTAGATGAGAAAAAAACATGGACATAAAAATGTAAAAAAATGTACATTAAAGATACAAAAGGAAACAAAGATCACAACTGCCTAGTTACAATAGATATATGAAAAGGAAAAAGGATAAAGAAAGAAAGAAAAAGCGAAAGAAAAGCACAAAAAGATAAAGAAGTCCAGGAAAAAAGGCAGCAGAGAAGAAAATGTCCGAGGGTAGCCAGAAACTGCAAAAGAAGAGAGAACAGAAATATAAAAATTGTGCATTAAGGATTAGCCAATTCGCAAAAAATATAACTTTAAAGTGAATATGCGAAACACACTTCGGCCTAGAAAAAATAAATATATGTATATAAAGCGGTTACCAAAGTTTGCAATGAAATGAGAAAAAATAATATTGAAAAACGTCGCGAATACTAAACTAATGGAGGCACAAAGAAACACAAAACATCACGCATAAAATCCTTGACAGCTTGAGAAGACGTCCATTACTATGAAATTATAGAATTAAATTCTGTCCGAATCGGTTGGGAGAAAGCTGTACATTACGTACTCACAAAAAAAGAAAAAAACTGAATTCTGAAATCTGAAAATATAATATACCGGTCTATGGAAAATAATTAAGGTAACATGAAAATGGAAAATGCGGATAAATGTATATATAAAAATTGGCCACAAAGAGGTGAACAGAGAAAAGAAAAGTAATAGTAATTACATTACTAAATACCAAATGACGGATTTAAAAGGAAAAGAAAACAGAAAAAAGAAAGACAGAAGAAAAATGTTATGCAATACAGCTGATATCAGAAAATAGTCCAGTGCTGCATAAGAAAGAGGAAGACAGCAGATGCGCTGTAAAGGGCATGCCCATTAAGAGCCTTTGTCGATCTCTTGGGCTGAAGCCTTGGTGAAGAAAGGTGCGTGGTGTCGGTATGACTCTGCCACAATAAGGAAAATCCGACAGGCGGGAGTGACTCAGACCTCCACAACGTATTCATGTATTGCTCAGGCAAGTGAACACAGTGCCTCATAAGAGCATAGCCGTTCGGCATAAGTGGCTGAAAGCTCCACGCCATAGTGTTGCACCTAAAGGCGAGCATAGCGGGCATGCCCAAAGCACTCATGCTCAACAAAGGAGCACGGAGCCCTCCCCTGAGCAGAGCGTGGTAGGGGGTCTTCAGGACCCTCCGGCGAGACCCTCTCCCCTCCCACAGTCGGGCTCAGGCACAGGATCAACGGGTCTCCGCTGGTGCTGGTGAACAACAGAAGCAGAAAATAGGCTGCAGCAAATATGCCAGCCACGTCGTGGATAATGTCCAGACAGCTTGTCAGACGAAGGAAACAGAGAAGTTGCAGAACACATTCTGCTAGGAACCGAAGGATGGATACAGATAAAAATAACAGAAGACAAACAACCTTAGAACAAACACCAAACGTATATACATAAACCGCATTTTCCAACAAAAGAGTTCTTAGTTATTGAAATTATAAATGGAAGAACAAAATTGAGGGTGTAATGCAAATTACAAACGGAACTATTAACATGAACAGAGTATTCCTAAGATAGCGAAGAATGTTCAAAAAACCTCAGAACAAAAAAAAAACTAAAAAAAGGGGGGGGGAGTGGGTGAGGGGGAGAGGTAGACAATCAGCGTGTATAATTGGGAATAGTGTTGCTTATTTGATGCACCATTTGGATCAGAACTGCACAAGCAGCGGGATTTCTGAGAAGAGAGGGGTAATTACGCGGTGCAATTTCCGACGAACACAGTGTCTTTAAACGAGAAATAAAAGGAGCTGTAATGGAGCAATCTTGGAAATAGTGATGGACGTCTTCACATAATAGCCCACATGAACAAAGAGAAGATGATGATAGGCCAGTTTTTTTTTTAAAATAAAAAAGGAATCTACCATGCCCAGTAATTAAAGACCCACCATCATCCATTCAATACTTCTGCCAACCCCCCTTTGCAGGCCCAATGGAGAGCGTCGGGAGGATTTTGTTCGAGGTGAGGGCCCTTGTCGGAAAAGGAGGCCACCATGCGATGCCTTTACAAGAGTGGGTGTCCATCAAACGCGAACACGGCCTGCCGCGCCATAGTTGCATTGAACCAACGAGGCGCTGGACCTTCGTGGACAAACAATAGGGGTCACCAAGGCCGGCCGTTCTCCTACGATGGATTCATATGGAAGCAGAAAGTGTTCAGAAAATAACAAAAAAATCACAAACGGCCGACACCAAATATCCGAGAACCTCCATTCGCAAAGAATGCGATGTTTTCTTTGCAATTGTAACCAGACCGCTTTCCGTACCTTTGCAGTTACTTCATGGATGCCCGGAACCCTGCTGCGGTAGGCAGCCAGACAGCGTGCCAGCCATAGTAGGTGCGTGCACTAAACAAGCAGGAAGACGGCCTGGTTACCGGCTTCGCCTGGCAACGATTTCAGGTGTCGCACAGTCTGATACGGTGTACTCGGAAGCTGAAAGAGGTCTATACAACGGAGGAGCACTTCAGGAAGAAGGCACTGCGAAAACATGTGCACAGTGACCTCTTTATTACCACAGTACCGACAAGTTGGTCGCAAGTTGGCCCGAGTGAACGCCGGAGCCTTAGCAGGAATGACATCCCTGGCGACGTGATACATAAAGGACGCTCCGATTGCTTCCAAATAGTCCCTGATGTACCGGCAGCTAGGTTAACATTAACATCATAATGGTGGAGGTGAGAAGAAAGACTTGGAGTGAGGAGCTTAACCAATTCCTTGAAGGGACACGAAACGACATCGATGTCCGCCACAGCCTTACGGTGGGGGTGACTATGGGGTATTTTCAAGAAGGGATACTGGTCGTGTCTTATGTTGACCATCTTTGTGGCATGACTCTTGACGATTAGGGGAGGGGGGGAGGAGGGTAGTATTCCTTCTTATTGAGAATTCGCACGACGAAGCAGCGACGACGGACGACGGGAGAGAAAAGGACATGCTACAAGGAGCTTGTTTTTATGGATTTTTGTCCATCGTCCGTGTGCGCTGCTCCATGGAAATAAATCTTTAACGGCTTGCTCAATTAGCTACTCTTGCAAATGTCATTCCAGTTCCGAGGAAAGGGCCTTCATCTTCTTGTCATAACTACGAGCGTATATATTTTGCTTGTATCGTTTCAAAATTGATAGATATAATATTCTCTCATAAAAATTCTCATGCAGTTTACTTTTTCATCGTACTCAACGTGTTTCTTGGGTTCTGAAGGTCTACATTGCCACACGCAATTGGCTCTATTCGGTAACGACTAGATCCAGGAGTGACGTTAGCAGCCGTATTGACGCACTCTTCATAGAATTGTGATTTTGTCATGGAAGGTTATTCGAACGGCTGTTTCTAAACGATCTTGCTTCAATTTGCACTAACCAGCAATTAATTAGATTTCAATTTTTAAAGAGACAACGGTTAATTCTCACTACTAAATATTTATTCTTCTTAATGTACGGTTTATCAGGAGTACCTTAGTGCATAATCCCGGCTCCTCTGCTTTTCTCTGGCTTCTTCATTCTGGCACGCAACCCATATTTCCCTGCTATAATAAATGGATAATTCATTTAAGTGCGACTAAATGTTTTCTGTTGTTCTACACACAAATATTTAGGTTTTCATGTAACGCGCAGTCGAAATTGGTCTCGTGCAAAAACCCCCTTCGCACTTTAGTAAAGTCACTAGATTATTTAAGGTTTATGCGACCGAAACCGGAATGCGCACCTGAGTTTTTAAACTGCACAGAAATTACCTTTTGACAAGCAGCACACAATCACGCAGAAATTTCATCTTCTTGGCGTATTATTGCGATGTAAACGACCAAAATATAATGCTAACAACTCCATAGCTGGCCACCGGAGATTACCAAATTGTATTATTTCATATATTCTGCCCCATGCACGAGCTAAGGTCCACTGATACTGTGCCTATGACCGTCTCCTACCATAGAACTCAAAAGGCCGCCCCTCTCCCTTTGCCTGGACATCTGCAACCTCATATGTTTTTGTTCATAGTGCACATGACTTTATTAACTTCCAAATACCATCATACATCAGTAAGAAGTCAACATCTTTCATTCCATCCGTCTAATGGAGCCACCGAAACACTGTCAGGAGCGATGATATGCTTGGTTGAGTTGCTTCCTCGCGTGAAGACAAGCGGCGGGAAACGAACCCACAACCTCAGAATATCGCTTCCGGTGCTCTTAGCAAGTGAGGTCATAAATGGCTGTCTACATCGATGGCACTGAACACTGTCAAGGTTCCTAAGAGGCTACACTAATACTCAAGAAGTAGACGGCTGGACGACTGTCGATGTAGCTATGTTGGTAAATGCACCGGAAGCGATATTGGGAAGTCGCGGGTTTTGCCTCCGCCATCGGTGTGTAGTTTTTCTGTTGCTTCGGTTAAATCGCCAGGTTATTTGTTTCTGCTATATATTCTGATGTATGCATTCCGAGGTCTGGTGAAGGCTGGAAGTAATATAAAAACGGGTCTAATGTGCGTCCTGCGCACGAAGCCAGCCCAACATCGGGGTGGCCGTCTTCGCTTTTCCGCGGCACCAGACGCACAGCATACCTACACGGATCGCGACTCCTGTTCTGCAGCATGTAGGTATCTGCCGATGGTCCGGCCGTGCGGCTATGAAGGAGAAAACGGCGTCCAGGTGGATATGTGGAGGTCACGATTAAGGGAGGCAGGATATGAAAATTCGGCTTCCTCCTGACCAACACTATGCGGCGAACACCTTCCACCTCTCTTTAGAGGGGAGCCCTTCCTCGCCTTCCCTCGGAGCTATTGAAGAGAGGAGAGGACGGGGGTAAGAGGAGCTGCCGTAGTTTGCCGGGCGGCCCCTCTATTCCCGTCCCCTCTCATCTTGACGGACACCCTAGGTCCTCGGCTGCGGAGGCGAGACAATTCCGCCATATCGGAGAGCGCGGATGCTGCTAAAACCGCGGCTCGTAAATCCAAATAAACAGCTAGGCCTGCTGGCTGTGCCTTGGTGTGCTGTTCTTTTTCTGCCACAGACGTGGCCCTAGCTAGTGACGTGGTGTCTTGCTGTGAGAGCAGATCCTCAGCGGCAGACACAAGAAGTAGAAGGTTGGACAGCCATCGATATAGCAAAGTTGGTAAGAGCACTAGACGCCATATTCGGAGGCCGTCGGTTCGGTTCCTAATATCGGCGTTCGATTTAATTATCTTTACATTCGATTTAATTATCTTTAACCTTGAATTGATTAAAGTGCTAGTTCCGGTCAATATCTAAAATAAAAGTATAGAACCCAATGCTTTCCTCGGCCTCCTGGACTGTTCGCTCCTTTCCTTTCCGTATCATAACGAGCCCCTTATTTCACCTTGAATCTTGAATGTACTGCTTATTATTTACGTGGGTCCTGATTCTGCAGTCTTGAAGCCGTGGGTATAGTGCAGTGTGGTTCTCGTACAGCTTCCGCCCTTCCCTGTTGATCACGTGACACGTGACACGTGACACTTGCCGTAATCGTTACATTTCCCGTCCACCGCTATGGATTAGAGTGGCGCTGGTGAACACTCTTAGGTTTGGTAACAGGCTACATTAATACCAAAGAAGTAGAAAGTTGGGCAGCCGCCGACGTTGCTCAGCTGGTAAGGGCACCACACGCGTTATTTCGAGGTCATATACTCGGTTCCCAATATCGGCGCGTTTTTATTCCTTCTATTTTAGTATTTGATTATCTTTCATGCTAAACGTAATATAGTACATATTCAGGTGAATATCGGAAATAAAAATATCAAACGCTATGCATTTCTTGGCTCCGCGGCCTGCTCGCTTCTTCGCGTAGCATAAGAGGCCTCACATTTCTAATTCAATTTTCTGCTTATGAGGAGGAGTAGGTTCAGTCCTGACACCCCAACTCATATCGTCCTTAAACTTAGCATAGCAGCTATTGCTGAATTTGTATCAGTTTCGATGGGCGTTGCTTTAATTTTACCCGTTTTTCTTGATTTATTTTCGCGTCACATTATAGAGCTCGTGCTTTATGCTGATACTTCATTTATTACCGTCAATACTGACTAATGAAATTCGTGGTTTTCTTAGATTGAAATAATTGGATTGCCAATTAGACGTGAAAAGCGTTTGCAAGAAGCTATAGTGATGGAGAGTTTCATGTGAACTTGGTTAATACCTTCGTGAATTAAATGTTTGTCTTTTAATGCAAGTATTACTTGCCCGATTTTAATGTCTGTGTTGAATAGTTGGAGCCTATTCATGGAGGAAAGGGGTGATATTTACGTAGTGAGTGGAGTGTGGGCCCCAATATCGAAGGTGCAGTCACTAAAATTGGCTAGCCCTAACGGTTGAACAGAGCTTCGGGAAGGAAAATAACACTGAATTGATTACTTAATGACATTCTCGATCAGGATGCGAAACGGTGATTTAATAATCATTTTTAGCGTTTATATTTAACTGCATGATATTCTTCATTGTAGTTACGATCGCCTCCAGAAATTTATGTTTTAAAAATGCTTGACTGAGAAACTCAGAGCATAGTTCTGGTAGTGCCCACGTTACGGAGGTGGAATTATTAATTTTAAAAATTGAAAACGTTGAAATTACATAATTCCAAACAGTACCAACCCCTACACGTACCCTTCTATCGCTATCGGTATTATGCAAAAAAAGCTGTCTACTGGTGATGTTGCCAAATATTCCTTTCTAAAAGACGAGATGTTAAATTGAATTAGCCTCTCAGCGTTTTTTCACACTTTCTCGGCAGTAACTGTACTCTCAACGTTTAACAGCCTAAGCGAGTGCACACTATTTTCAAGAATTTGAAATAAATGGAGTTGAGGATTATTTAAGAGCCATAGGAGCATAAAAAAAGAAATCAACTGTACAATGTCCTAACGTTGTTCTGAACGCTAATCTGCTTTATCTTGTTTCGTGACCTTTTGTGACTATTTATTAGAATTTCTTTCGTTTGCCTAGGTTCTTACAACAGTCATCAGCATGCATGCGTATCAGTATGTGTGTGCAACGAAGCTTGACTATTTAATAGGTAATGAAACGTTCGAACACTAGCGGAGTCTGCTGAAGATTGTTTGATTGACACCTCTGTGCCCGCTGTCACAAAGTGTCAAATATGAAGTTAGCACGCTTTGTTGCTATCCTATGTTTGATTCATACCGGGGCAAGAGCTGGAAATAACAGGTAAGCTTCAATCTATGCAGCTCAACGTACTAGGTATATTCCTGAACGTGCTATATATTTAAACCTCTGCTGACAATTCGTCATTCGAGCTCCTTCAATATTTTCTATGATATTTTACAGATTACCCGGTTAGTTTTGTGCCTAACGTTGATGTAATCTCCATACTCTGGCTATTGGTTTGGTTTGGTTTGTGGAGTTTAACGTCCCAAAGCCACTCAGGCTATGAGAGACGCCGTAGTGGAGGACTCCGAAAAATTCGACCCCCTGGGGTTCTGTAACTTGCACTGACACGGCCGCTTAATGGAGGCGCACTTGGGCGCCTCCATTGAGCGGCCGTGGCACTGACATCGCACAGCTCACGGGCGCCTTGCTTTTCGCCCCCACCGAAAAGCGGCCGCCGAGGACGGGATTCGATCCCGCGTCCTTGGGCGCAGAAGTCGAGCGCCGTAACCACTGACACACCTTTGACTGACACCGCTGAGGCTTCCTGACATAAGTACCACCCTCTTCCGCTCACCGAGGATATCCGGCCTCTACCCGTAGACACACCAGTTTACCGAGCGAATCGCCTAAACATCTGCCTGGCCGCTGATGGCGGGCCCTAAGAGTCTAACTCGGCAACAGCTCCTCTACCAGCAATGCAAGGGATTACGTTCAAAAGCTTCCACTGCCCACAGGTGCGTAAGGTTTCCTATGGTACTCCTCTTCAAGACTAGGAAGTCTGGCTTGTTCAATATAAACTCGTTAATACATTCAATATTCGGGACGTTTTCTTCAGCCTGGAGAACAGTATCGTATTTGGTAAAAGAACCGCGAGGTTGTTCTGGCATTATGACATGCGCACCACCGTTTACTGGTCGTGGTGTATACCAGTGTGGATTGTGGGGAAACGAGCTGGGCGGACTCTATATTCCTGAATCCAGCTGCCGAGCGAGACATTTACTGTGTACTCGGAAGACATTACGCGCCTTTTCCAGCAAGCTGACCCGGACATGTAGGAGGTCGAAAAAGCTGAAAGACCTGATGTCTGGGGTTAAAGAACAGCTTTTCACGGGCACCGTGCGAAAGCTCCTGGGAGTGGTTGCCACTACTTAACTGAGGTGGTAAAAATGGAGTAAACACCAGGAGCGCTGGGCTGTGTGATACATCCGCCTAGCCGCTTCAGGTATGGAGTCCCTCTTGGCCTTCAGCCGCAGCACCGACCCATTCTCGACATGAGCAGTTATGAGGCGCTTTGCAGTGCGTCGCCACCTGCAGCCGGGCTTCGCGAGGAGGTACACGAAGTCCTTGTCTCCTCCATTGTTAATGAATTTCAACCCTTCAGCAAGCTGTACTACCTTACGACGAACGCTGCCGCACGGTGCCCCTCTGCTCCAGCTTAGGCATCATTTCTTCGCGTTCCTCACGTCCACCTTCCTGTAACTTGCAGCAGCAAGGGTTAAACGATGCGCAACCGCTGCGAAATACGGACGTCTCTCATGCCCCTGACCGATGAAAATTGAACTTTCGTGCGGGGAGCTAGGTCATGTGCACCGCCAAGACTCATATCGAAAAGTCGCATCGCAGGGCTTCCCAGCCAACGCCCATGAATTTCGTTTCGCCACAGTCGTCTTGACCGTGAAGAGCAGGCGGCCCATTTGCGCCTTCTGCCTATGAGATGATGTAATTCTAGGTCGCTGTCATCTCGTTATTAATTGCCACTTTCGCAGGAAACTTGGCTTCTTCGTTGTCAACACTGCGAGCGCGAAGCATGCATATGTGCTTTCACACTAAAGAGCAATGGGCCTCAGTGAGTTCATACTTCTGACCAAGGGTACACTATTTCAACAACGAAGTTTAATAAGAAGGCTGTCAGGATTTGTTTAGCTTTTCGGATGTCAGAGAGTGGCTTTAAATATCGAATTACTCCTGTATTACAAATTGACGTTTCCTAGGCCATACTCCCGAACATTGTGCCCCTAACATTTTCTGGCTGATCGATGTCACAGTGCGCTTTTACGTTGATTGTTTGTCCACCCTTCACGTCCCAAATAAGCCATTTGTCTTATTTGGCGATCAATATGTTTTAAAGCTTCTACGAAGGTAGAGATTGCCGTTATTTTTAAGGCTGTGTTTTATCGCCGATGACCATGGGGAGTGAATCCTTTAGTGCGGACCACGGGTTCGGACAGTTTTATTGTTTTGAAGTGAAGGATATTATCAATATACTGCATGACTTATGTGTATGCGATCTTTTGTCTTTATCTTGCAGAGTACTTATAATTCCCGCACAAAAGACTTTTAAGTGGTCGATCGGAATATCTAAAGTTAAGACTTCGACATTTACTTTCGCGTTTCTTTCAGAAGCCCTGCAGTGGCGCATCCCGCTCTTCTTATTCACTTAGAGCAGTGTGGCCTCGTACCTGTAAGTCCAATACGCTTTGAATTTTCTGCCTGAAGAACAATACTGAAGTTAAGGTACGACATTCTAATAAGCAAGGTGTAAATTATAAAATTGATCCAATTTGCATAGGCAGTCTTGTAAAACCGGATGGTCCGTATTCTGCTAGAAGCTACGATAGGCTGCATATCTATTTGATATAAAATAAGGAGCGATTGCTGCAAACGAAAGAAGTGCGCTTCATTCCGCAATATTAGAACCTATATTCATTAATGTGTCTGAACGCCCGTTTTGTCATTTTGAAAACAAATAAAAGATTACAATAATTGCGACCTCTAAACAAACTGTATATAAGTGTTGGTATGCAACTTGAGGGCAAACTGTACAGCCATTACAAAGACGTAGAATAGCCTGATGTGCGCGAAGAGTCCGAGAAATTTGACCCTGATAAAGTGATAGGCAGGAGCAACCCTGGGGTGAATGCTGTCAAAGGCCACGAACTTGAAGCGTGAGGCCCAATGGCTGGTCGAACGCAATGCCTAGACCGATTGGGACACCGCAAAGCGTGCTTATTCATGAAACCCAAATCCTCCTTGCTTTTGCTTGCTCTAACTGCATGTTTGTTCTTCTCCGTCCAGAGCATCTTAACTAAGACCTAGTGCCATCGTCAAATACACCCGAAGGCAATCCCCATGAGCTGCACCCTTCTCTTACTATCCTCAGTTCCAGTGTGTACTAGTACTGCGTGCCAACTTGCACTGACGACAACAATGTAGGTGGCTCACAAGTGGCACACGAGGGCGCAGGCGTCTAGGCGTGGCACTATAGATTCCCAAAGAATCACTGAGCGGCGCTGCAGCTTCTCATGTACAGCGCCATCTGTGACAGATAATCGCAAACTGGGATATCGACGGCTGCGCTCGCAGCTTTCACAGCGTACACCGCGAGCTTTCTTTTGTACCTGTACGACCTGCCCGGGCGCGTCGCGATATACAGCATGCACTCCGCCTTGGTGACTGGAAAGACTACCGCGGATTTCCAAGAAGCAGAGTGAATTAGGGACAAGAAAGTTTTCATTCACGTCTACAATACAGCACACAACTTGCGCTGATTAGTCGCTATTGACAGCGCCCGCTATGTATAATATATATATATATATATATATATATATATATATATATATATATATATATATATATATATACCGGGTGTCCCAACTAACTTGAACCAAGGGATACAAAATAATACATTTGAGGTAGGTCAGCGAAACCAATTGCATTCAACTGTCAGCCTCCTTGCGCACTACAGGAGATTTTTTGTTTTGCAATTACTTAATTAGCTAATTATGTTAATTTTTCTAATTGGTTAAATATCGACTTTAGACCGAACATGTGAATTGGAAACTTGTAGAGCACCTTCAGAAACCCCCATTCCAATAATTGCGATAAAGAAAGTCTCACGTGTATCTTTTTTTCTGGGCTCAAAAGAAAGCCCGCGAAATACAAATAATACCACGTGACTAGTGCATTTGTGCGCCGCGATTGTGGTGCTCTCAGTCGTGGTTTGAGCGAACGAAATTAGCTGCGGCCGTGTCTCCTTTGCCCCGTTAAAGCGGCAGGCCGATACGCCTGTGATGGCTTCTTCGCCCGCGTCCGACAGCCGGCCCACGTGATGGTGCAGTAGCACCGAGAGCGGCGAGCCGACACCACCGGGATTCTAACAAACCCTCCTTCTCTCCCATCAGCGAACTTTACGGCAAACGGATGAGCGATAAGGTATCAGCCACTGAATCTGCGCATGCAGGCTTGGATAAAGGGGCGAGATGACATGTGACTCGACTAAAATTAGCGCTGCACCTTCATTTGCCGGTCTTTATCGTCATCCGCCTGTTGTGATGTAGGCTGCTGCGGTGCACAGGCCTGGCCAAGATCGCAGTGACGACGGGCGAGCTCGAGCTCGCTCCAACCATCGCCAACATTTCTGCCTGCCGCTGCAACGGGACCATCGGGTCACGGCCACAGCTGATTTCGTTCGCTCAAACCACGACTGAGAGCACCACGATCGCTGGGCTCAAATGCGCTAGTCACGTGGTATTATTTGTATTTCGCGGGCTTTCTTTTGACCTCGGAAAAAAAGATAACGTGAGACTTTCTTTATCGCAACTAATGGAATGGGGGTTTCCGAAGGTGCTCTACAACTTTCCAAT
Organism: Amblyomma maculatum; assembly: GCF_055883805.1. NCBI lineage: Eukaryota > Metazoa > Arthropoda > Arachnida > Ixodida > Ixodidae > Amblyomma > Amblyomma maculatum. Next base: position 94,424,227 of record NC_139354.1, on the reverse strand, counting down.
TCACATTTTTGGTCTAAAGTGAATATTTATTAAATTAGAAAAATTAACATAATTAGCCAATTAACTAATTGCAAAACAAAAAATTGCCTGTAGTGCGCAAGCGGGCTGGTAGTTGTATGCAACTGGTTTCACTGACCTACCTCAAATATATTATTTTGTAACCCTTGGTTCAAGTTAGCTGGGACACCCGGTATATATATATAGTTGTATAATATCCTTAAAATATACAAAACTGTTATCAGCATTGAGAAACTAGGCACATGCAATGTATATGCGGTTTTTTTTTATGAAGTTGCTAAAGGAAATATTTCAATCGAAGAATAAGTATACAGATCGAAAGAGGTCTCTTTACAAACACGAATGCTAATTGACAGAAAAACATGGTGATGTATTGGCCATGTAACCCCCGCGTTCCCCAAGCGCTGCAGGGACACAACCCGCACGCTGGGTTGGGAAGCAGGTGGTATCCAAGATCAATGAAAGCCTGTCTACTGATTATTGATTTCAGTTTTAAAGAAATGGTTGGTATTCCTTTATGATGATATTAGGTTTGCACTAATGAATCATGTGACGCGAAGAGTGTTCCGTGTGTGTGGCGTCGGTCGAGTTACAGGTGCGCAGTTGTATTGCGCTGAGGACATATTTTCGCTGTTTATCAATTAGTGACAAAATTGTAAGGAAGCTGCTTCGCAAGGCATGTTTTACAACCAAAAGGACTCGTTCCTCAATATCTTCTCGGTCGTTATAGAAATGAGAAGGCGGCTATCCATGAAGACGCATTGCTACGCATATGCGAGTCGAGGCAGTCGCACGCTGGATCTCTGTTTCTTTTTTGGTTTCAGAGCACTCACGAAACAGAAAGAGGGCATAGAAAATCGACAAAACAAGTCCCGCGGGGATCGATAAAAAGGAAATTCCGTCTCTTTCATTTTCTAGATAATGTAATAAACCATTGGGAATTTTAAATACCGATCCAAGCTTTTTTGGTGAACTGCCGACGTATCTGAGCAGACGCAGAGGGAAGAACGTCGCTCCTTTTGTTTTTACGAGCAATGGAAGATATCTCACGACAGCACCTTCTGGTTGAAAAACGGGTCTTGCGAGAAGCTCACACAGGAGCCTGTATAGATTCACACCTGAGTCTTATCGTTTAGCGTTTTGCGCACTGTTGCGGCTGCGACGACACAGCACGGCTTCGGACATCCGTTTTGCTTCAGTAGGAACGTATCTGTACTGCGAAGTGAGAGAGAGAGAGAGAGTAGAACGTTTTATTTACGCCAGTGGATGAAACAGCTTTGACCTTCCGTCACTAGGAACGTCTGCGGAATGGCCTGCGTCTAAGGCGTGGGCCCCGCCTGAGACACATGCCGGCAAACGTTGTTGGTCGGCGGCATACCAAGCCAGCTAGATGGGAACTAGCTGGAGCTAAGGGTCCGAGCAGCGCAGCAGGGTCTCCTAGAGTTGTGGCGTCAGAGTGCGCCCCCCCCCCCCCCCGGGAAAACGAGGCAGTCATGGACGATGTGTTCGAGGGTCTGTCTCAAGGCACAGTGCACATACAATTTTCTGCTGTTTCTTCTGGGGGCTATGGCTCACCAGGAGGGGGTATGGGAATCCCTCAGTTGGAGGCGGCTCCAGGCAACCGCATTTGAGTGCCTTGTAAGCTTCTGCTGTGGCATTTGAGCACTTTAGCTCTGTTTTCTCGGCGCTCCTAATGGTGTTCGGGATGCATGCTTTTGGCAGCGGGAGTATCCATAGCTTGTAACCATAGAGCCTTGTCTCAGATATTGGCTGGATGGTACTACCAGTGTCGATCCCTAGTTTTCCTGTATGGATCTGCCTGTGGTGGTTAAGCTGCGTCGCTCTACCTGCGAGGTCCGCACAGATCCGCGATCGCATGGCATGTGTTATGGATGCCCGTTGCAGGAGGCTCGCGCTGGAAGTACAGCACGAGAGACCTATGGTTTTTTTAATAATCGTTGGAATGAGGCTCTCCAATTTCTCTCGTTCTGCTGCCTCAAGGGGTTAAGTATTGAGGAGAGCAGCTGATTTCACTAATGATAATAGTCTGGATTATGAACAGAAGGTTCGTTCCCCTTTCTTAGCTCGAAATTCGGCTACAGAGGCTCTTTGAGACACATGTCGCTCAATCCTCGTAATAGTTTTTCCTTTATAGCCATTATCTTGGAGGAGGAGATTAGTATACAAATCTGCGATATCCGAGGGACCTGCTGTCCTTGTACCGGAATCTGTATAACCACTTTCAATTCAATTCAATTTTATTATATCGGTTCAGTACATTCCAGCTTATACATACACAAGGAGGTCCCAGAGTCAGTGACTGTATCGGGACCTCTGATAAATGACAAATAAAGATTAATATACAGGACAGCAATAATTCACAGTATGATAAATGGAACGTAGACAATAAATAGGTTGATAATTAAAAAAATTTTTTTGTAACAAAAAACAAACTGAGCAAGCAAGTGAAACATCAAATCAAACAGTAATAAAATATATGCATAAAACGGCATCACAGTACAGACTTTGAACATGTTAAAAAAAATACATGCCACGCAAAGCTGATAACATAGTCATTATTCAGTATCCGTTTTCTGTTGTTAAAAAGAACCGGTTAACTTCGGATGCAAATCTGTTTCTGTTAAGGGATTTGACGATGGATGGTAACGCGTTCCAGTCCATGACAGCAGAAAAATGAAAAACTTGTTTCGCATAATTTGTTCGTACTCTAGGAAGTAATAAATTTTTGTTTCTTGCGACTCGCGTTTTGTTATCATTTATTAGTGAAATTTGTGGGATAAGTGATACTGGAAGTTCGTCGTTTAGTAACTTGTAGAAGAATGTGCATAGGTTGTATTTAACGAGTTCAGCGACTGACAGGATTCCATGACTGCGAAGTAAATGCTTAGAGCTAGAGTCATTGAAGGTGTAAGTAAATCTTCTAGTTGGTTGGTTGGTTCACAGGAAGGGAAAGGCGCAGTATCTGTCACACTTGCTCTGTGGACATCTGAACCGCGCCGTAAGGAAGGGAGGAAGGTGGGAGTGAAAGTGGAAAGAGAGAAAGAGGAGCCGTAGTGGAGGGCTACGGAGTAATTTCGACCACCTGGGGATCTTTAACGTGCGCTGACATCGCACAGCACACGGACGCCACTTCGTTTCGCCTCCATCGAAACGCAGCCGCCGAGGTCGGGTTCGAACCCGGGAACTCCGGCACAAAGTAAATCTTCTAAGTGGCCGATTTTAAATCGTTTCTAGAAAAATTAAATGCGTGTTATAAGTGTTTCCCCAGGCTACAATGGCGTAGGTGATGTGGGAATGTATGAATGAATAATACAAATACATCAGTGTAGAATGTGAAATGAAGGCTCGTGCTCTGATTAGTATGCGTATGCCATATGCTAGTTTAGTTTTGACGTGGACAATATGCAGATGAAATTTTAAATGTGAATCTAACTTCACGCCCAAGTAGATGCAGTAATCATTTGGTGTAATTATGTGCTCGCCAATTCGAATACACGGTGGGGATGCAATAGTTATCTGTCTTGAGGCGAATAAAAGGAAAGAAGTTTTTGAAGGATTAATCTGGAGCCCAATAAGTTCACATCAGTTTGAAATATGAGCAAGGTCCTTGTTAAGATTACGAACAACAGTCGATGCGAATTTGTCTGAAGTGAAGATTGTAGTATCATCGGCATATAAGACGCATTTTGAAGAAGTCAGGTGGTTAGGCAGGTCATTAATATAGACAAGAAAAAGAAGCGGGCCTAGTATTGAGCCTTGTAGTGCGCCTATATTACTAGTTTTTTAATCGGAATAAATGCCTGCGCTACATACTAGCTGGCTGCTGTCTTTCAATAAATTTTTTATCAGTTGCAATGGTGGGCCTGTTATTCCTTCCGCTTCTAGTTTCATGAAAAGAATTGAGTGGTTAATAGAATCGAATGCTTTAGTGAGGTCTATAAATACTGCACCAGTCCAGTTTCTTGCGTCTATTTCCTTTTTAAGTTTATCTGTTAAATATAAAATTGCTAGGTCAGTAGAGTAGCCTGGGCGAAATCCATATTGAAAAGGAGAAAGGACATTACAGTTATTGAAATATTTGGTCAAGCGTTTCTCAACCAACTTTTCAATTACTTTGCTGAATTCTTTTGCTGAGTACACAGATTGGTCTATAAGTTGTTAGCAAGGAGCGGTCACCTTTCTTAAACACCGGAGTGATTCTGCCGTGCTTTAGTTTGTGAGTAAAGATTCCGGTCTTAAACAGGCTATTGATGATATTAGAAAGAACAAGAGATGTGGGTTGAGCGATTAGTTTTATATAGCTAGGGTGAACACCATCGAAACCTGCGCCGGTTATTTTTAGAGAGGAAATGATGGAAACAACCTCGTCAGGACTTGTTGGGAATAAGAGAAATGAATAAGGTGGATTATTTGTGCCGAACTTGTAATGGGGTGCTAGCACTGAGTTATGAAGTGAGAAATAATTACAGAAAGCATCGGCAATTTCTCGAGGGCTAGAATAAACAACATTGTCGTGGGTTACAGTCGTTATCGGCAGCTGTTGTGTATCTTTATTTAGGAATGCGTTAATTACATCCCACTGATTTTTAGTGTTGCGAATGTAATTCGCTGCTAAAAAAAAAAAACGTCGTTTAGCATTTTTTAATTGCATGGATAGGCAATTGCAGAATCTTTTGTAGCGAGCGCGAAGCTTGATATTAAACGGTTTTTTCTTTGTCTTTTTGTAAAGGTTGTCGCGCGTGCGCATTGCCTTTAGGAGTTTGTCGGTTAGCCATGGGTTTTGGGGTGACGCAATAACTTTCTTGCATTTACGTCTCTGGGAGTTGGCATGAATGAAAGATATCAGGAGCGTTAAGAAACACGAAAAGGCTTGTTGTAGGTCGTTCGCCGAGATAAGTTAGTAACTGCGTTAGTAACTGCAGCGACGAACTTTTCTTTACCAAGCACAACTTTGGTATACGAGATGGCGCTCTGTTCAGGTTGGGAATTAAAGCGCATGAAAATTGGGTAGTGATCAGTAATGTAATCTTCAGAATGACGGTGTCTGGTGGAAATGCTAGGTTAGATAGCACGTGGTCAATTAAAACCTCCACCACCAATGACACAACGCGTGTGTAGCGTAATTAGGGATTCAAAACCAAAACTTTGAAAACATGTAGCATAATTGACGGTATCAGAGGAGCTGTTGTCAAGAAGATTAATATTAATATCACCTGTAATTATGATGTTCTTAGTTTCGGCAGTTAAAGTCGTCATGACACGTTCGAGAGCAGTGCAGAAGTCGGGGACAGATGAAGATGGGGAGCGATAGATACAATCAAGAATAAAGTTTTTTCGGTCTGTATTTAGAAAATTGTTGGCAAGTTCCACCCAAACAGATTCACGGTTAGTGACGCTGATTTCTAGGTCGGGCCTGCGTTTATATGGGATGTTGGACCTTATATATATAGCTTAACCACCATGGTTAGTCGACTGCCGATGTGAGTATTCCGATGCATAGGAAGGGAAACAGAACAGATCTTTATCATCGATGTTCAGCCAAGTCTCCGAAACAGCAATTATTGAAAACCGGGTATTGAATGACGAAAAAAGACAGTCGAAGTCATCAAAATGCTTGCGAATGCTGCGTGCGCTAAAATGGATTATGGAAGGGGAATGATTTTGAAGAAATCTGTTCAGCTCACTTGTCGTAAGATAGGACGCCATTTTTCTTTAGTCGGCAATGAAAACGCTCCAAACGTGTATCTATAACTAGCAGATTAGCGCCAGATCAGACCCATTGATCCGCAGGTACGGTAGGTTGTAAACAGTCTTCTGATGTTTCAGGCGAGCATGGCAGCCTACATTCTGCCATGAACCGCACGACCACGTCCACTGCCTCTGGGAGCTTGTATTCAATTTGAGCAATTCTGCCCCGACTAATTCATAATGTAATGTCGTAAGCATAAAAATCTAAATTCAAATACGAGTAATGCCGTAGTTGTGGTAATCGCGCTATTGCTACGTTGAAGAGAAGAGGCGAGAGTACCGAGCCCTGGGTGTACCCCTACTGCCTGGAGGGAAGGGTGAGGATGTGCCGTGGCTGAATTTAAAGCGGGCACTACATCATTTCAAGACTTTCTTGACATAATTATACATTTCTGTCCCTACATTCAATGTGACAGGTCGTCCATGGATGCATGGTGTGAGATATCACCAAATTCTTTGTTTGGTTCGAGCCCAATAACGACCTTGGCAACTTGGGTCTTGGTTCAGATAAATGCATGCTCCAATCGGATCATGAAGTCCTGTGTCGATAGGTGGGATCGGAACCCTATCACTTCCCGCGAGAAAGGTGCTGCCTGTAGATGTATTTGGTGAGTCTGGTTAAGATGACATTCTCCAGTGGCTTTATCGACCATGATATTGGGAGTATTGTCCGTAAATCATCTGTTTGGAGCGATTTACAAGGCTTGGGTATGAGAATATTTTCAGCAGTTTTTCATTGCTAAGGTATTTCCCCTTTCTTCCAGCACTCCTGCACTGGCTGAGTTTGTGCGGCTAAGTATTATCAACTAGGTTTTACAGTATTCCTTTAGTGACACAATCATGGCCAGGCACGGTGTTCGTTCTGAGCTGGAGAATATCTGCTCTCACTTCTGCCCCACTTATAGGGACATCAAGCTCATCATTGGGTTCCCTTGGGTCATCTGGAAGGGGTCTCCTGCTTATATCCAAAAGGGGTCTCCGGCCAAAACTCGAGTACACTGCCGTGGTGTGGGACCCTCACACGAAAAAAGACATCGCGCGGGTAGAAAAAGTTCGCTTCATCTATAACAAATATCGAAATTCTGATTCTCCATCTTTCCTTATGGAAACGAACAAAATAAAACAGCTCTGTACCCGACGAAAGATAGCAAGATTAGAATTTTTACACTCCTTAATTCATGGGAAGCTCGGAATATCGGCAACACTTTATGTCACACCATCCCTCACTCGAAAAACAAGACACACACACAATTATAGCTTAACTCCCCATTTCGCAGGAACCAACGTTAAAAAATTCTCCTTTTTTCCACGAACTATCGAGGACTGGAATGTGCTGCCTGGGGAGGTTTTCACTTGTGAAAAATTCAGGGAAGCCATTGGCAATGTTTTTGACCACTGAGAGAGTTTTTGTCCGGATGTTTGCAATGTTTTTGACCTATAAGAGAGTTATTGTCTTTTTTTTTCTTTTTTTTTGCTAGCGACATAATCAGAATGGTCATCTGTACCGATTCATGCTTCCAGGTTATTTGTAGAAGTGTATCTGTGCATGACACGCAAAAATTTCTCCTTTGTTATTTCTTCTTAACACTGTTTTTGCCCATCCTGCTTGGACCAAAGAGGTCTGCAGTATCATGTAAATAAATAAATAAAATATCGCCAGCGTGTAAGTCATGTAACTACCCAATGAAGTTCTCGTTGCCTACTAGAAACCAGGCTAATTTTCGTGAGGTTAATGCCTGCTTGAGCTTTCGAGCTCGCTGGATCCAGGAGGGGGCGAATACGTCCCCAGGTCTCGGGCATGCTCACATTACACCCCAGTATTCGCATCGATCCCCAAAAGGGACTCTATCACGCTATTAAGACTTTTGTAGCATACTTCTAAGGTGTATTTGCATTCCTAAGTTTAGCCAGGTCTTTTTGGCAGACCATGTCCAAGAAACTCACACTTTGCCGCTCCTCCGCCAGGGGTCCGGCGGGTCTCGTGAGTTGAAACATTCCATTTGTCTGGTCTATCATTCCGTCATCCTACCGTCCTGCCTGGGAAATGATTCGTCCCTAGCCTTCAGTTATCGCACTGGCTTGCTGTTAGATCTGCCTCGCCTACTCGGCCAGGGTTGATCTGAGCTTGCGGCTGGTGGTGTTCTGTAGCTATTGTGTTAGCTTGTTCCACGCCTTCTTCTTCACGAGATGCGAGATGCGAGACATTTCCTTGCACTTCGTGTTCACGAGAATACCGTCTTTACCACAAAGCACGGATTTTGGCTCACAGCAATGCTCCCGCGGTGGGTGCTCCATTGCACACCCACTACATTTTACGTTGTCGGGGTCCGGCAGACATCTGAACGCTGTCCAATCCTGCCACACGATTCGCAAACTTCATATTTCTTGCGACGAAGTTTGAACTTCAGAGGCGCACCTCCGTAGGAGATCCGTTGGGACATCCCAGCTTGCTCTAGGAGTAAAGCACTGTGTTAGACGATTTGCTGAGCCTTCGGGCTGCAACTACTCAAGGATATGCTCCAAGGAGTGGTACAGAGGTATTCCATGGTATGCCTTCCCACAATTTTCAGGAGACGCTAAGTAGGCAAATGTGTGGATGAGATCTTCTCCGCAGTAGTTGTGGATAATTTCTGCGTACTTTTCTGTCTTCTCGGTTTGGCTGGCGCCAAAAATAATCGAGTTCCTCTTGTGGTTAAGTACAACCCCGTTGTCCTTACTGTTGGAGGGATCGAGTCCGGCCGCCATCTTCATCACGTCTATCGCTGTCACTGCTTCACTCTGTATGAAGTTTTTCAGGCAGTCTCATGGCCGCAGGATGATTATATACATGCATGAAGGCAAGTGCGTGTTTTGCGCCTCTACTGACTGGCGTGAAAAGCACCTGCCCTCCTTCGTCGAGCTGAGTATACTTCACGTCATCTTTCCTTTCTCCATCTGTGCCTCCACGATCGCGAGCGGTAGCGGCTTCTACTTCCTCACGGTTAACTATGAGCCTTGTATAATAACCTCATGCCTTCATTCCGTACCTCTGCGGTCTCCATATTTGCCATTCGTCTCCAATCGCCCGGCTTCCCATGTCGTGTCGTACATGTGCAGCGTCAGCGTCTGAACAGTTTCAGTGGGTTCACTCTAGGTATAGCTGGCTGACATGTTACGCGAAAAAGAGAAGCCGCAAAATTGGCGAAAAACGCAGTCCATTTGCCTATAATTTTTCTCTGCGTGGTTTCTGTAGCTTTCTTCGTTTCCTCACAGGGAATATTGGAGGTGGCTTGCCAATCTCCACGTTAGAACGCGAAATTTCATGCAGCCCGTGAAGACTGCATCCGCACTCGGCGGCCACTCAAGCCTACTCCCTCTGTACTTCGAAAAACCACCTGGAGCACCTTGTTCATTGCGCGTGCATGAAAAGTCAGCAGACAGACTTCTCTGGCGACGTCGGGCGTTTCACATTTCGCCACCAGGCGAGAAATGCGGCTCTGCTGTAGTGCTGCCAAGAGCTTGGATTCCTATCACAGGGATCTCAGTAACGTTTGATTGTACCATTTTGTTGTGTTTGTTTTGATGTTCTATTATGAAGACTGCCACTTTTATGTGGTCTTCCTTCGACAGCAGCTCCTCGGAAGGGCTTTACCGCCTTGAAGTGTGAGAGCTGTCCACCGAGAAAAGTCCGCTTTCATCTTTGTTATTCATATTTGTTATCGGATTAAATATTGGCGGCCTGAAGAATGCTTGAAAAAAAAAAAAACGGTTGCAGACAGCTCTTTAGCCCGTTAAAAGCGCAAACAGCGAAATGCAATCATCATTGCTATCGATACTATCATCATTATCGCTATAAACTAAATACACCGTCATTGTCATCGCTACTATTACCGTTATAATTTTCATTAGTTGAATTGACATTGTTGACTTGCCATCGCTGCTGTCAACATCATCCCTATTGTTACTGTTATCATTCATCAGCATCAGCTAAATGCACCGTCATTGTTATCGCTCCTGTCATCATTATAACTGCACCAACGTTCTTAGATAAGACAGTTCGAAAACTGTGACGGCGTGGCGCGCTGCGAAGTTGGCTCAAACAATCGCTGCTCCGGCGTGAGTTGATCGCAAAGCGACTTATGTACAGCACGAGGAGTAGCAGAAAAAACTAAACAAAATGAGGTTAAGGTTGAAAGTTGGGCGAGTTGAATCTGGTTCATTTTGAAGGTAGCGCGAAAAACGAGCATCAAGAGTAGAAGGACAATCCTACTCTTGGTCCTCGTTTATCGCGCTACCTTCAAACCAAAATGAGCATGGCTTGGAGGGCGACGGCGACGGAGAATGCTCAAGAGTTGTGCGCGGCTTGAGCGGTTGCGAGAGTTTCTGAGCCGCTCTACAATGTACTATTTTCTTCATGCGCATATTATGCTCGATATGCATGAGTGAGCTAATACGAACGGAATCTTGAATTGATTCCGAAGAGAAAAAAATATATTTAAAATCTGAATATAAAATTGCAACATTAAAGAAGAAAGGCAGTCTAATTCTGGAAGTGAAAAGCCCAATGTAAAGCGGCGCAAAATGCAAAGTGTGCTGACATGTATATATTTTCAGTTCGGAAAGTTCTAAACTGAGGTTCCTTGGTACATTATTTCTACGTAGAATTACTGCGGGGCCTAAAAACTGGCTAAAAAAAGAAATTTATCAGAAAATCGTGAAAATCGTTTTGCTCTTGCACTGTTCTATTTCCCGGAGTGGAGCGTAGTAAACTGTTTTTTTTTTTTTCACAAGTTTAAATTATACATAAAACACCAAAAAACTTCTAACTACAGGCTTTAAAAAAAATTATAAACATGCTAGACAAAACAATTATGTATTTACAGAAGTTACAACTGTCGTTTTTATGTCGTTTTTATCTTCGAGGTGAAAATTGGGTAGGCTTAACTACAATATTTTCTGCTTCTCCGACCACTGTTGATTAGTAATTTCCGTGCTCTAAATTTAGGAAGGGCATACTCCCAGAACCAGTTGTGGAGAGCTTTGAAATATAAATAATTTGGATTTACTTGCAGAAACACTCATTTGGTCTTGTATTTATTTCTGTTCGAAGCAAAACTGATCCTGTTTTCGTGTCACATTCTTTTGCGGCGCACGAAGCGGGTATATCGTAACAGCGGGGGGGGGGGGGGGGGGGGGGGGGGGGGAGTGTGAAAATGGGTGGCGTAATCAATATCTTGGAGCAATATTCGTTCAAGCATATTTACCTTTGTTCAAGAATATGTTCCCTAACGTGTTTGAAGGAAAAACAAATGTCTGAAATTTGTTTCGATGACTTCTAAATGCTAATTACGCATCTTCGCTCAGGTGGGGAACGGGCTTCAAGGCTCCTGCGCTAGCGGCAGAACACCGTAGTTAATGACATCGCTTTTGAGTAGTGCCAAAATATGTCAGCATTATACGCTATCCGTGCCTACCACGGACGCTCTCGTTCCCGCTTCGCCGCGAGCGTACTTTCCCCGCATTTATGCATCTCATTTTGCTTGCTTTCATTCCCATGCTTTGGACGATTTGTTTCTCGATGAACTAGATCAGCTTGACGATTCGATTCCTTTGTTCCTTTGCGACTATGATGTGTAGCATGTAAATCCTCGTGGAGTTAAGGCCTCCTTCTTCGTCCCTGACTGGCAAAGCAATACCCGTGAGTGTCTTTTAATAAAGGCGCGATCGCATTTTTACCAAATATTATCAGTTTGTAACGGTGGATAAATGATTTGATAAATGTTGACAGTGGTAGTTGATCTTGGTGGATGAGCTGGAGGTCAAGAGTATGTCCTGGACAAATTGCTCGACTTTTGCATTGAGTACAACTGTCGCTCTATGATCTGAAGACGAGCGTCTGAATCTTGGAAGTCACGATTATTTCTCTGAGCTACCTGATGAGAGCTGGATGCCATCATGTTTCGCTTTGACAACCCCAACAATACTTGAACTTCAAATCTCTAATGGGTCGCAAAAAGAAAAACAATTTTCAAAACCGAAAATTAAGATGACATATTGTATACAGATGTAGGGAAACATATTCCAGCTTGCAGAAATTTGGGTTGGCAACGCACGTAAAACTGCGTCACTTTTTCGCACGATGGCTCACGACGCATGTGCCAAAAGAGGTAAACGCAACTTGGATGAGTGAGGAGACAGACTACAAGTTTTGCTGCAGTGCGAAATTGTATGGAAGCTCTCCTTATTGTTCTACGTTTGGAGGTCAAACAACATGATTGATGAAATTCTCATTCGACGTATGCTTACATCATTTGTTTGAGAGACTTGCAAATATATAGATACGAAACAGGAAGTTTAGGGGAGGTTTAAGCTACGCGTTCATTGGTGTGACTCGACAGTGTATACCTCTATGAGGGTATGATTCCTGTCATCTCTTAAAATCTGACAGAACGATCGCCTGTATCATGTGCTCTTACGAAGTCATACCAACCGTCACCAATCATACCCGGTCCTATGAATTGAGACTCGTCACCTGCTTAGCGGTACTAGCATTAAGCGGTACTACGGAAGCGGCGTTATCGGTGAAGGGCAGGTAACAGTTGACTCTGCTGCTTGCCTAATCGTGGGATAGCTATGCGACTTCACCAGATCAGATGACGTGGAATAGATGCAGAGTCATATTTGTCATTTGCTGTTAAGGGGTGACGTGGAAATTGAAACTAACCAGAATCGTTCGGCTATGAATGACAGGTTATCTTTAGGCCACGGAGGAAAGCAAGCCTTATAGATATCATTTTCAAGTGGTTTTCCGACTGAGCATTCCCGACTGTGCACTAAGGCATATGCATGCTCAAGATAATAAAACACAACTAGAGGATTAGATCAAGGGAAGAACGAAGGGCACGTACTTGAACCAGGAGCCAATTGAGGAGCCACAGACGGCGGCCAGTAATCCTCACACTAACCCACGCAGGGTGTAATGCGTAACATATAATACCAATCCAGTCTTTAAAAATCCTAATTTGCCGCCATAACTCTGATTTCAAAATTCGGCAAATCCTCCTAATGTAACAGTTTTTTCATGACATAGGGACTTCTCAAGTGATGTGTTTTGGATGGACATGTCCTACTGCACATGTGTGGTGGTTGGTTGTTAGTGTGTGACTTATGTGACTATGTGGTGATCTTGGTGACTGTCCAGCGTGGTATGAGTTTCTGGTCAAAGAAGAGGTGTGCGGAGATGTGCTTGAGTGCAGAATTGTTGACTGCCGTGCTTGGAAGATGTTTATGTTCAGCGGGGAAGAAAGTGCTACTATCTCCTTGGCAAAGAAGTGCATGATGAGAAGATGTACTTGGGTGTAGAAGAAGAGGAAGAGTGTTCAGATCAGCGCGTGTGTTGTGTCTCTTCGCATGTGTTTGTGTTTGTGGCGCCGGATGTCTGGGTATTATGATAGTATATAATTGCTTTTAGAGAGTGAGCTCTGCTGTTCACACTGCAGCACACAAGAGCATTGACGTGTGCGCTTGAAATTGAGTCGAAAGAAGACGTAGTTAACAGCTTCAAATATTTCGTTCATCGTTGGTTCTTCAACGCTCACTGGCCACGAGACTAGGCGATGGGCTTAACAACTGGTTCGTCGGCGCTTGCTTGCTCAGTCTCCTTATGGAAGAGGTGAGCGCCGGTCCTGGTGCGCCAAAGCTTCGGCGAAGGTGCGAGGCTTTTGTGTAGCCATGCTTCACAGAGCTTATGCTCAGATAACTTGGTTTAACCGCGATAAACCTCCACAAATGTTTTCACTTTGTAATGAACTATATCTTACCCATAAGATATTTCAAAATTATTGTTTACTGATACGTACCATAAATATGAAGGTATACCTCTTTAGCCTAGTGGTCTGTCGGGTTAAGGCTCGTATTCGTGTTCGAAATACCATGGCGAGAGCGAAGTTTCCGCAGAAATATTCACGCGCACAGCTCTACCATGCGCCATTTGTGATTAGTATTTTGTTTGCAACAATAAAATGTGCTGGGTTGTTGGCTTCTGCGCAACATTCATATAGGTCTTTACCTTTCAGTGATGCCTTGAAAAGTAGATTGTTTTTTGTGCTTACTGCGCGTGACAAGAGGCGGATATAGATGCTCATGGATTGTGCGACATCCCAAGATGTAATTTTTATTTTTCAGTGCAACCCCATACATCGGAATTATGCATGTGGACCCTCTTGTGAGTGCGTGCGACATCCTCATCGAAGAAACCATCACTGGTGCCAGATTGCAGGAGTGGCGCTGCCCGCCCGTGTCGTCCCAAGGCTGGCTGCTGTGGTGCATTGACCAAGTGGGTAAATGCTTCCGATGTATCTGGAGTTCTGATGAAACAATAAATTGTGCATATCACAGTAGTTTTCGGAGGTCTCATTCCTTCTATATTGTGTTGCTAAGACTGTTACCTAAACAATAGTTGTGATCAAGACTTGTCGTTCTCGTTATCGCGTAGATGCTAAGAAACATACTAGCAACCTAGGATGGTTGAAGTGAAATCTGACGGTTTTAGAGTGATTGCTGTCAAATGTTCACATTATACAAAAGGATGCAATTGCTATCCATACCGCTTGCACCTGTCAGGTGTATCTAGAGCTCCCTCACATCAATGTGGACAACTTGCCACGCCGTGAGGAAATGATAGATATTTAGCCTACTTGTAGATGGGTGGGCATCAATGGATAAGAAGTGGAAGCTGTGACAGATTTTCTGTCCTTGGGCTCAAAGATTACCTCGGAAGGAGACTGCAGCCATGAAATTAGGAGACGCCTGCTTCTGGGAAAGAGGGCAATGGTTAGCCTTGACAGCCTAGTAAAGAGCAGAGACATTAGTCTGCCAACCAAGATCCGTATAACTTGTGCTATGGTCTTTGCAGTTGTGATGTATGGAGGCGAGAGTTGGACTGTGAAAAAGGCTGACCGCCGAAGAATTGACGCGTTTGAATTATGGTGCTGGTGAAGACTCTTGAGAGTTCCTTGGACTGCCAGAAGATCATCCAATCAGTCGACATTGTTGACCACAAACTCTGACTGCTGATTGGAGGGTCAAATTCTAAAGTTAAAGCTGATCTACTTTGGTCATCTGATGAGAAGGGAGGAGTCGCTGGAGAAAGAGTTGATGTTGGGAAAGGTTGAGGGTCGCCGGAGAAGGGGTAGGCAGTGAACGCGATGGTTAGATGGCATCCTCGAGGCACTGCAGAACAAGTTATTATTTGTTAGGAAGATAGTGAGAGACCGGAAAGCGTGGCGTGACATGGTCCGTAGGGTCACAAAGAGTCGGACACGACTGAACGACTGAACTGAACTGAACTGAACTGAGATGGGTGGACGACGGTGCGCCTAATAGAAAGTTCAAATGTAGCCGTTGAATACGTTTTTCTTTTACTATTTATGAGGGCACTTATTCTCCTTAAGGGTAGGCCACGACAGTGAAGTATTCAGGAGAGCTTGAGGAGTGAAAAAATTAGCGGATGCGCAATTTAGACTGCGGATAACACTTCCGAATGGAGAACTTCAATCCATAAAGGGGCCTGCACCGGCATGATGTTGCCCAGAGCAATTCTGAAGGCGTTATTACAGCAAGATTCATTATTTATAAAGCTAACTAATTTGTAACCTTTCATTTAGAAGCATCTGATAATTGAGGTCGTCGTCCTGCCTACCAGTAAAGATATTCGCTACACAATAATGATAGCAACGGGGCTATCTAATTTTCTGCGATACACCGCCTTTGCGCTGTCGGGTGAAATATTTGAAAAAAAAAAACAAGCGCATCTTTCCAACCACTTTAAACCAATCGAGTGGTCCAAGAACAGATGCTACACCCTCTCCATACAAGTCCTTGTCATCTGGCATCCAGGTCGCAAGTGGTGTATGAGGCATGGGCTAATGTTACTCGCAGCAGGCGGGCCCAAGTCTGCAACCACCCTCGCAGGTGTTCGTGTCGGCGCTCCTACGTGCTTCTAGTTTCTGTGGGACATACGGGCTTGAAAATTAGTTACATGATTTACGGTGCATAATAGCTCTGGCTATCCTGCGTGAAGGGGCTTAGAATTGAATTCGAATTTGTATCTACAGCGTTTCACCTTAGATTAGCGGTGAGCAATATATGGATCATTTGGATCGCTTTACGTAAAACAGCTAAACCCGGTGAATATCCTCCGAATGCGCGTACACAGTATATGAGATAAATATCATTTTCTCTAGACAACCACTGTCGCCTAATGTTACTCCAGAACAGTGATGTGCAGTATAGTACAGGAAGTGCGACCTTTGCTGACACCGAGTTGTTTTTTACCTGTTTACAAGTGTTACTTTGAACCCTAGAAAAAAACATCCATACACTTTGTGCAGGTGGAAAGCCGACATAGACGTGATAGACCTCAGTGGTGAGACATATTATAAACTAAGTTAACTAAGTTAGCCTTTGAGCTCGAAGGCTAACATTATACTGAAACATTGAAGTGTGTGAACATGCAAGCTTAGCATTTTTTCAAACTTTTCTTTATTCTCAATGTATTCCTGGATATTCAATATCAAAAATATGCTTGTTTTAGCTTCTAAGCGCGGGAAGACAGGACAACAGAAACACTGAAACAAGACATGCACCAACAAGCCTGCAAGAATATTCTGGCTGGTAGTTTCTAAAGTTGGCTTCTCGCAATGCTCGCTTTTAAAATGGCGTCCTTTACGGCATAAAATAGGCAGACAACTTCCGAATGTGGTGTACTAGAAATGCGAGTGACGTCATTTTAAAAAAATGTCTATTGCAGGAAGACAACTTTAGGAGCTAACCATTGCTCGGTTTTGACGTCAGATATTTCTAACTGCATCGTTGGTAAAAAGAAATTAAAAACTGGACCCAGATTTTATGGCGATCTCCTTAAATTTCTTAATTTAGGGTTGGCTGACAAAATAAAAACTTAAATTTTTCCTTAATGGTTTAGTTAATTAATCGTTTATTCATTCCGCCCAAATAAGCATATGATGTGCATCTTGCTGTACAATCCACCTGCAAAGACCCCACTGACATAACTTTGATAGTGTTTAGATTATCGTTGCATGAAAAGTTAAAATACCCGATGTATGAATTGAACAAAACTTTTTAAAACAAGAACGGCGCAAAAGTGCCATCAGCGTTCATGGTACAACCTTCTAGCGGTTTAAAATCGAATCCTGACATATTTATTGGAGAAACAAATCTTAATAACATCATACGGGAGATGGTGGACTGAACAATAAAATGTGTGAAGGATACAAATTGCATAAATAGTGGTGTAAAATAATTTTGCATGCTGGAAGCGCAGTTGAAGAAGACGACCAGAAAAGACAGCTAACCTAACAGGTTATCCACTTTGAGAATGGAAAGCAGCGCTATTTGAGTTGCAGTAAGGAAAATAATGGGGCAGGTTCCACTCCCGTATGAGACTGATGACAGCGATACTATTTGCGTTTGGCTCGACTAAGTTATCCATGATTATATTTCTAGACACTTCATTTTTATCTGTTGTCGTCGGTGGACCACCCCCACCCTCCACTGCCCACCCCTAAGAACAACTAACACTCAGTCATCAGTACGTATAAGTGTTCGTATGCGTTCGCTGGGTAACACGGACTCGAAACTTAAATCCTTTGTTGTAACTGGCTGGCATCTCGATACATGTTCAGCTACCCGACACACGAGATTGGCCCGCCCGAAGTTGTCGCATCCGTTCTAGAGCCGCGGTAAGTTGGCTTTCGCGCCACGCTTCATCGTGTTTGTGAGAGATATTCTTTTTCCGTGGCCCCATCTATCTTTGTCGGAGACATGGTGGCTCTGTCGTTGCGCGCCGCAGCCCAGTTCCTTCCATTATACCACGTGGTTACATCCCGCCCCCGAGGGCATTTATGGTTCTATTAGTTGTCGTCCACTCAGACAGGGGTGTTATGTGTTCGCGTGCCATGCGTAGACATCATTAGTGCTCACACATGCGGCTGCGCTTGATCTCCGGAGAAAGCCTCCAGGCTTAAACATCATCACTGTGAAAATATTTTACATACCTGTCCATTGAACACAATCTTCACCAAATCAGTATTCAGTAGCGGAACGCTCCAAAGACGCAGTAAAACCATTATTAGGAGATAATATCTACAATGTTGCAGCTGCCAAATAATAAATTATGTTGGATCCCCCAGCCGTTAACATAGCAGGTAAAGTGCGAACATATGTCAGGCACGAGCCCAATATGAAAACAAGAAGCATACCACTTCGCACGATGAGGACTTTTGAGAGTAAATTATTAATTAAAAGATAGCAGTCTTCGAAGGATCCCTTAAGGGGTGTTTAGGCCAATCGACGTTGATGCCGGTGCCATCTCTCTCTTTGTGCACTGGAAGTTGGCCAACAAGTCCGAAACAAGGACAACTGGGTACACTGTTTTTTAGCGATATTGCATCCCTCAGACGAAATACTAGGGGAGTTTCCTGCAGAAAGGTTTGCGCATTTTCGTAAGGCCTCAGTTATTTGTTTGCTAATGTCGCATTGCATTATGTTTAAGGGCATATTGGTTTGAAAGGCAGTAAACATTCTTTCAAGATCCTTTATCAAGAATACGAACTCAAATTTATCGACATTGCATGCCTTGGAGAGTGGCTGCATTATGATGGATGCATTATGAGGCCTCAATTTCCTAAAGGAAACAAACAATTTTCATCTCAAAAATTACACTCTCCCGGGACATTTTCGAGCCTGACCAATGATGACGAGCGTCTCGGCAGGACAAAAAGTGGTCGGCTGTGCGGCAAATCTTAAGTGTGCCAGCCCTAGCCCTGACACGGTGGGGAGTGGTGGTGGCCCGCTGGTGCAAGGAACAAGGACCGTTCGCCGTTTACGACGGAGGCTTCTTTCCACAAGTGTTTCTGTATTTGTTTTCTATGTCGCATTGCACTCGTCCCCGCTTCGTTGGCGGACGACGGCTGTGATTACACAGGCATATTTTTTTCAATTCCCTTCTGTACGCACAAGGCAGTGGTGGTAGCTCGGCTAGAGCCAGTTATCAGGTCCGTGTATTTTCGTTCCTCCTTACAATCGCAACAACTACTACGTGCGCTGGTGCGTTGTAACGAACAGACGCTGCGCTCCCAATATAATCCATCGTCTCAGTGCTTCTGCCCGTCTCTTCGTCAAACAGCCACTGATCTGCGATGAAAGTGGGCCAGTCTTTAGATCGAATTTATCGATGCTTTCAGGGCTTCGGGTAGTCATAGTGGGAGGTGAGCAATTTAGTGTTCCTTTCCGCCACTTTCATAAATATATATTTTTGTTAAACCTAATTGTACGCATTAGAAAATCTTTTACAATAGGTTATGCATGTTGACAGTACATTTTGGGTGTAAGGCCTAATACTTAGGCTAAAACGCATCAGAAAGTCTTTTACAATACGTTATGCATGTTGACAGTACATTTTGTGCGTAAGATAATACTTGGGCGAAAACCTCGGACTTCATTTTACTGGGAGTGAATTGCCGTGAACTGGCCTTGAGTTGTTCCTAAACGTGAAACAGATTCACCAAAAAGCAGCTTTCCCCAAAAAGCCACCCAAACACGTTTTCCCCGCCGTGGTGCTGCAATGGTTAAGATGTCTGACTACTAAGTCCGAGTACCCAGGATGCGTAATTCCGTCCCCTCAACGGTAGGCTCTTGCAACGTCTTTCTCCTCACCGGTTGCCTCTGAACGGGTTAAAGTGCGATTGTTATCGAGATGTGCCTCTGAACGCAACCAAAAGGTAACATACACTCACTAAAGGCAGGAAAAGATTGTGGTGAAAATAATTAAATAATGTTACCATTGTAACAATGTCACTTTTGGGCTCTGTTCACGGCTGGTTTTGTGACTATAAAGGGTTAAAAATATCACACGAGGCAACCTAAAGGAGAACACCTCCCAGGAAAGATATTGGTTGCTTATTTCAACGTCTTGGAATTAAAAAAAATCAGAAAAAAGTTGCACATACAGAAATCGAGCATGTTTTATTCGCAGAGTGCTCAGATAAGTAGTGTTAATTTAATGCACCACTGAGGAAACGAGCATGGCAGAATGCGACTTTATTCATTTCTCCAATATTTGAACTATCTGTCGCCAGGTGACTCTGCTCAGAGGACCCTACCGTTGAGAGAACGGAATCACGCATCCGGGATCAAACCCGACCGCCGGCGTCTATGTTTTGATGGAGGCGAAACGAAGAGGCGTCCGTGTACTGTGCGATGTCAGTGAAAGGTAAATTATTCCATAACCCTCCACTATGGCTCCTCTTCCTCTCTATCTCATATTTCAGTCCAACCTTGCTCCATTCCCTTATGGCACAGTTCAGGTGTCCAAAAAAACTAGTGTGACATATTGTGTCTCTGTCTTCGTGTGAACCAATTATTATTATTATTAATATTCAAATATACAATAGTTTGCGCGATCAGAAGGCTGACAATGAGGCGTCCACCAAAACAGAGACAGATACAGTACTTTACAGAAACGCGGGATTTCGGAGGCACCGCTACACGGCAAATTCCATCGTGGGCCCTACCTCCATGAAGGCACTCGCAGAATGTTTATTTCCTCGAGGGTCCACCCTCGTGGCAGCCAAACGTTCTGCAGGTATCTTCATGGTCCTACAAGAGATTCAATCTACAACCGCAATCGGCCTCATCCCATCATTGATCAGGCACTGGATGACCAGGAGGTGACAGTAATTTATGGGAATCCATCTGGGCATTCCCCTGTAGGCAATCCTTGTAGCTTCAATTTGAAATATTGCTCAGTTCCCCCGCCCCTCTAAGTTCTGGAGTGCGTCAAGGATCGATGATCAACCCACGTCTATTCAGATTTATCCATGATGGTCAGCCCAGGTTTATTCAGCAGGAGAGGCGTTCAAAATCTCCTCCTCCATATACGCGGACAGTGTCGCCCTTCCTCCATATACGCGGACAGTGTCGGCCTGCAATGAGGCACATCATCTCAGCCAAGAAGGCCACGCAACGAGGCCTCAAAGACATATAAGACTTCTTTTTATCAAGGTATTGGGTTGAATTGGATTCCCAGAAGAAGAAGGAGCCCCCACCGACTGATACTCTGCCTTTCATAGGAACAGACCCTGCCATGGAAACCCCAGGTGAAGAATCCGGATCTCATAATCTAGGTGCGGCTTATATGAATTATGGCAGATAAAGAGATTTTTCGAACCTGGATCATGTCGGCAGAGCCGTCCGACGCCGCCTTGCTAGAGACAATGGCTGCCCCTCCGCTTGATCAGTTAAGCTCTTGGAAGCAATGCCGACATCGGTCACCTTTTACTCCTTGCTCGTCGTCTCCCTGCGGCCTACCTGTGTTATCCGACTGGTTACGGTGCACCAGCATTCGATCAAACGATTTCTCAGATCCCGGTCACCTTGGCTGAAGCCGGTTCTAACCTCTGGATCTTCTTTCCCTGCGAAAACTGACGCACATCGCCGATGTCAGCCATGCTCCAGCCGGTGCTCCCCTCCTAGCATGACTTCATTAAAATTCCGATTTCAGACTGAGAAAATTGTCAGCTATGTTCTAGTAAATCCTCGAACCAGTCAAGAGTTTCTTCGTTGCACCTGCACCACCCAGCCGCTCTCTACTGCAAGTATCCCTGGACAAGGATGGCAGCTCCGAGCACCATAATCATGTCGCTACCCTCCAGATTTCCATCGATGCTCTACTTTAAGAGTGCAGTGGTTCCGAACCCTTTTCACGGATGGTTCCGTAAGGCCTGTAGCTGGACAAACTTTATCTTGGTTCCATAGCGTGGTTAATCGATGTCAGTGTTCCACCTGGGCCTGTGATCGTGCTGTGCGACCTGATATCTGCTGAGGTGCTGTTGATTAGCCACGATTACCAATGTTCGGCGAATATTCTCCGAGCAACCAGCCCTTGAGGCCGCAGGGTATCAAATGGCCCTAAATTGGGTCCCTGGACATACCGGATTCCAGGAAAATGAGGAAGCAGATGTCCTGGCAAAAGCTGCCTTCACAGTAGGCCCTAGTCACCACTGATGTCATGCCTTATGAGTTCTCAACGCTGTTCTTGAGGAAGGCAGTGAGGTCATTACAGCCTATCCAACATATCGCTGATGAAGAACACCTCGAGCAGCTGCCGGACAAACTTGCCCGGAAAAAGTGTTTGAAGGACAGGAACAAGAAGGGCAAGAACAAGACCACATTCCGTACGAAGGCCTGCGACCGAGTTGTTCGCTCCCTATCCTGCTCCTCCCGCGGTCACAATGGCATGCTTTGGCACGTGATCTTAGCGTGCCTCACCGCTGCCAGTCCCCGACTTAGCCGCCAGACTTGCTATTGCAATCTTGAACTTCCTGCCTTTAAAGAATTGCAACTGCTCTTCCTCTTCGAAATTAATTTTACGCACGTTCTGGCTGAGGTAGTTCGGAGCTCTTCTCTTTTTTTCAATCGATATTTATTGCCTCAGGGCATCAATAGGGTATGAGATGAAGGATGAAAAAGGAGCTCTTCTCTTCATGCCTGAACAAGCCTCTATGGTTGTGCGCGTATGAAGCGTCGTCTTAGTCCCACTCCCCATCCCTTTATAATGCCTACAACTTCTTTCTTACTCCTCTGGTCGCCAGGAGGGATGCCACATAAGTATTCAGATATGTGGCGCAAATAAACACAAACACAGGAGAAGATACACAGCACACGCGCACACTACCAACTGTAAGTGTTCTGCTGTGTTTGTGTTTATTTGCGCCACATATCTGAATACGATGATGCACCAACTTGCCCCTCAAGCCGTTATTTTGAGCCACATAAGTCGCTACGAGTATGCCTTCCTCCACAATATCGCCTAGTCGCCATCAGAACCGCGACGACTGTTCTGATCATGTTCCTGTTGTATCGTTCGTCCTTGTTTCTGTTTGAATGTAAACACCACCAGGGGGCTACCGTTATGTATGTATATCTCTGCGTGCGTAATTGAATAAACGAGTTCGTTCCGTGTGTTGGCTGTCAGGGTACATGTTCTCCAGAGGCGGTTCACTCATACATTACTGTTCATCTGCTAACGTTGCGGTCTTTTGAATTTCTTCTCCCTCTCCCTCCGGAGTTCCGTGTGAATAAAAGCAGCAGTCGCAGCCACCGTAGAAAGGAATCCATCGAGACACCTGCTCTGTAATCGTGTCTCCTTTCTTGGCCTGCTTATCCGCTGATTTTGTGATGAAACATTAAACATTGTTTTTGTTAGACTTGTCATCTTTTTCTTACACCGTCTCATACTTCTGCAGTAACCAAAGCCGGCAGGTCAGCGCTACCCTTAGGGCTTGCGAACCTCTTGAAACGACTGTTCGAATCAGTACGATGGCTGCAAGGTTGTTGCAACTGCTGGCAGTCGTGGGATGGCTGCGAACCCTAGGCAACTAGTGGTAGGCTGCGGTGTGATATCACATGTGGGACCATCAACGAGTGATTGCAACCTGCTCCACCACTTTCCGGACGCGAGCAGAAAGGCGGGCCCGCTGTAGCTGAAAAGCTCAAAGGCGAGCCGAGATCAGTGCAATGAGTCCGGCGTGAGTGCGGGACATTATTTTACTAAGTTTTGTCAGGCATTGTAAGTGGAGAGAACAGAGATGGTAACTGTGGTCGTCGTTACTGCTGGGCTATTTGCAGGAAGGCAATAGTAGGAAAACCAGCACTCGGAACAGTCATGGATTTGAAGTCGTTGCGCAACCGACATTGCTGGAACTGGAGCAGTCATGGATTTGAAGTCGCTGCGCAAACCAAAATTGCTAGAACTTGGGAAGGTGTTGCGTCTGGATGTCTCAGGCTGAGATAGCCAGAAGCGGTAAATGCTAGCCTTGCATTGGAAGCTCTTTGAAATGGCTTGGAATCACTGAAGAGAGGGAATGAAAATTTCAAGAGGAACTTGAACGTAAAGGGAAAGAGGGAATTGAACAGAAACAGGTGGAAGAAGACTCGCAGCAGCAACGTGCCTTGGAAACGAAGTGTCTCAAGGTAGAGATGGAGGGCGCTCGTTTTCTAACAGGCTGATGGTGCAGAACAGGAATTGTTCAATATAACTGACCTGATGCGACCGTTTTAACTAGGAGAGGAGATTGGTTTTTGCTTGGTCAACATCAAGCGAACTTGCGAGACGCGAGGTTCTTCTCTGGAAACGTGGCCACAGCACTTATTCATTTGGAACCAATGAGGGGGCACACAATCGCTGGCCTGGAGAAAGAGGAGACAGATTACGACGCATGCCATCGCAATCTGTCTCCTCTTTCTCTCCATCTTTTTTCTTCTCTATTTTCTCTTCTGTCCGCATGAGGCAGCGGAGGTGGCCCAGCTACAGAGCCAGTAGCAGGCCCGTGCATTTTCGTTTCCTAATTCTTCCTACAGCCGTAACAACAGATTACGACGAAGTGAAATCGAGTCTCTATCTACCCTGATAGAGCTGGGGCAGGTACGGCACCACCGCTTGCGTCGGGGGCTAGCCTGACACCGAATTTTTATCGGTTGTGGGCAGTCATTCCACCCGCCTCTGCTTCGGTGGTGGACGACGGCTGTTGTTGTGGCGCGCGTCTTTCGTCCTCTCTTCCTTTTCTTTCTTATCTATATTCTCTTCTATCTGCACGAGGCAGCGGAGGTGGCTCAGCTACAGAGCCAGTAGCAGGCCCGTGCATTTTATTTTCGTTCTTCCTACAGCCACAACTATCTACATCGCTTCTTTCAACTCTTACCTTCCTCCCTTCCTTTACGGCGTTCTACTTGTGTCTACGGAGAATTGTGACATACTGCACTTTGTCTATCCGGTAAATCAATTTCAAGCAACGCTGATGCCTGCCGTACGAACACCGCCTTGACATCTGGGTATGCTTGTTTGCTGTGTGGGGAGGCGCTCGAGGAAGCGGAAAATGAAAAGCGCTGCACGGACGCATGATCGCCGGCGGGGTCAGCTTCCTGTATGCATTAATTCCCTGGTGACCTCATGACCTGTCGTGACGGTACATCGCGTGGCCGTCGTCGAACACAACCAGCACTTGATTGAACGCAGTAAAGTTCACCGATATTCCATAATTATTTTACAAGAAAGGAAAGGCGCAGTATCTGTCACTAGCCTAATCCCGCCATCAATTATGAAGAGCACTGCGCGATCCGAGGCGTAAAAATGGACTTTTGTGCCATGGCTAGTGGACTGTCGCTTGTGTCACCAGCCAGAAACTATAGATTATTGCTTTGTGTATTGTCGTGATGCAGTTTTCTTTTTTTTTTTTTTTGGGGGGGGGGGGGGGGGACATTCTTCAACAGTCTGAAAAAAGGACATTGATATTAAGCCCCATACGATAAAATGTTCCCTACAATGGAACTTTCTGTTGTTCCACGTGACCTTTTTTTTTGCTCATGGGAGTTTTTACCCTGTGGAAAGGCCGCACGAAGGTGCACACAGATGCACCACATTCATCGAAGTCTCTGTTCAGAGAACAGTATGTTATTTTGCGGGGGGTATATGCTGCCGAGGGTCGGCCTCCTGCCTAGTTGCGTTTGCGATATGCATGTATACGTCTCGGGGAATTTTGATGTGTGACCAAAGTCAGAGCTTGATGCTCGTGTGACTGTGTATGACTGGTAGCGGGATGCGATCCGGTTAAATTAGATTGAAGTACTTCCATGCAATGAAAGAAAAAGCAAAATCAGGGGCATGGCTCAGTAGGTAAAATGCTGGGCTGGGGATCCAAGGGTTGGAGGTTCGATTCTCGCTAGAGATAAGGTTTATTATTTATTTTAGACTAACGCTCTCGAACGCGTGACACTTCTGCTGACAACCATCTGTCGACAATGATGAGGCATTAAATGATTCCGCCTTAATATTTATATTCTGTGGCAAGAGCCCTTCCGTTAGCAAATGCTATATAAGGTTTGTGGGGTTTAACGTCCCAAAGCGACTCAGGCTATGAGAGACGCCGTAGTGGAGGACTCCGGAAATTTCGACCACATTGGGTTATTTAACGGGCCCTGACATCGCACAGCTCAGGGGCATCTTACTTTTCGCCTCCATCGAAAAGCGGCCGCCGATGCCGGGATTCGATCCCGCGTTCTTGGGAACAGTAGTCGAGCGCCGTAACCACTGCACTACCACGGCGGGGCATGTGATTACCATACGCAGCAGCAATTTTAGCCTTCCGAAATTCACCAGTACAGTTTTTGTAGTACACTGTTTTTAAAGCTTAAAAACTGAGTGGGTATGTTGGCAGGTTTGTGTCAGCACGAGTTCGTCGCACGATCAAGTTCGAGTGGAACCAGTTATAAAAAGAATGAGGCAATTAAGTAAATCGGACATTGAGATAGCCAGAGGGGGTAATAGTAATGCTTAAATGGGGTCACCTGGTACTAGACTTCCGGTAACATATGCCTAACTTGACCGTGGCGGTAAATTCGAAATGGTCGGACGTTAAAAAG
This sequence comes from Amblyomma maculatum, assembly GCF_055883805.1. Lineage (NCBI taxonomy): Eukaryota > Metazoa > Arthropoda > Arachnida > Ixodida > Ixodidae > Amblyomma > Amblyomma maculatum. The sequence goes on along the minus strand of NC_139354.1, from coordinate 94,397,962 downwards.
CTGGAAAAGCCATGATTTGCGTACACAAATGATTGGGCGCAGTTAGAAGGTAAGTAATCAACCAACTGCAGTCTGAAAAAATCCGAGAGCACGGGGAACGCCTGAGCGTTGCTGCTGTACATGGTACACGCGCTCCTCTTGTCGAACGCAATCAGCGTTTCATTGAATGCGTCAAAGCCCGGCGTTTTATAGTTAGTTTATAGGAAAGGAAAAGCGCAGTATCTGTCATTCGGGGAATCTCGCTGACATATCCCCAAAACTGTCGCGCAATAAAGCCTTTAACTCCCTCACTCGGGGACAACACCTTGTTGCGAATTTGGGATTGAAAAGGAAATGCAACGAAGTTGTGTCCGTGTGCTGTGCGATGTCAGCGCACGGGGTCTTTCGCAGTCCCTCTTCTTCTGCTTCCTCTCCTTCTTTATTTGCTATTTTCTCCTTTGTGCGCACGAGGCAGTGGAAGTGTCGCAGCTACAGAGCCAGTAGCAGGCCCGCGCATTTCCTTTTTTTATTGACTTATAGGAAGGGAAAGGCGCGGTAACTGCCTAACTTGTTTACTGTGCACACCTCAACCGCACCGTAAGAGAAGGGAGGAAGGTAGGAGTAAAAATGTAAACAGAGAATGAAGAGCCGTAGTGAAGGGCTACGGAGTAATTTCGACCACCTGGGAAGATCCCCACGAAATTCCTGCCTGGTGACTTCGCACATATCCATAATATGTGATCTAGTGATCCCCTTCCTTACACAATGAACAGACAAATATGGCCAGAAATACGATCATGCAGCGCAACAATAAACATCCCGCATAGAGGCAGCTGAACAAGTCGCGATCGCTCTGGCAATAGCGCACGGCAATGATACGGGAAGGAACCTCACTATAGCGGCGGATTACAAACACGCGCGCCGAAACTACGCAAGGGGCAGAATTGACGGAATCGCCAATTGTATCCTACAAACAGCGACAAGATTTATAACGAACTCTAAACACAGTATAGTATGGGTTCCGGAACACAAGCGGATAAGGGGTCGAGAGGCAGCAGACGAGTTAGCTCGAGAGTACGTTGACCTAGCAGACTCAACACTCTTCAACACTGGCATAATTGAACCTGTTATCCCCACGTACTCAGATACACTCAATGATTACAGAGGCCAGCGAAAACGCTACCCCGCCCTACACAAAATACTAACCCAACCGGAGGCAGTTGACTGGTGCAGATTACAAGCCGACACTTATTCAAACCTACACAAATTACACAACATGTTATCTACGTAATATGAAGATGAATGACTACGGTGTCATGGTACACCGACACTCCAGCAAGTCACATGGATCTATCCTGAGGCAGACTTGGACACCAAAATAGAACACCTGAGTGTGATGCAGTGGGCGTAATTGCTGGCCAGCGAGGACGAGGAAGAGCAAATATTTCTCGTACTCAGAGCCATGATGGAAGCACTGAGGTGTGGCATCCGGGACCAAGGAACGACCATGGCACACAAATGGCCAGCAATGGTCACAAACATACTGAATCCATAGAAAATGTTTTTCTATCCTATTTCTCCAGAGGAGATTCTGCAGCGTTCTCGGAAATTTAAAGCGATAGCTATACTACGTCAGCCACTTCGCCTCTTCGCAGTGATCGCACTTTCGTCGTGGTCGCACCTTGGCTGTGGTCGCACTTACCAAGAGATTGCCTAGCAACCGCCACAACTAGCGGCACCGCTAGGGCGGTCTCCTCTTGAAAAAAATAAAAAAACACCTCCACCGGGACTTGATCCTCCATCCCTCGGATCCCCAGCCGAGGAATTGACCAACTGCGCCACGCCCGGGAGGCGTATTTGGGTTTGCTCGGTACGGTGGCTCCGCAAGGGACAAAACGACAGAAGAGCCGAAGAAAGCGTGCTGTTCCGACTAGCATCTACCGCCCCCAGGAGCCGAGCAGCCTAGCGATTAGCGGCGCATGCTTTTTCAATGGGCGTCATGTTGGACGCGGCACTAGCTTGAGAAAGCCTATACTACTACTACTACTACTACTATTGCTACTATTATTATTATTATTATTATTAGTAGTAGTAGTAGCAGTAGTAGTAGTAGTATAGAGGAAGACTCGTTTCACCAAGTTGGCACTGAATTGTCTGTATGTAACGGGCGAATTAACTGGCTAAATATTATCTTCACAGTTTTAATTATTAATAGTAATAGTAATTGATTCACAGGAAAGGAACGACGCAGTATCTGTCACACTTGTCTCTGTGGACACCTGAACCGCACCGTAAGAGAAGGGATGAAGGTGGGAGTTAACGTGGAAAGAGAGAAAGAGGAGCCGTAGTGGAGGCCTTTGGAGTAGTTCAGGTGTCCACAGACACAAGTGTGACAGATACTGCGCCTTTCCCTTCCTGTGAACCAATTATTCTTATTATTATTAATTAAAACTGTGAAGATATTATTAAGCCAGTTAATTCGGCCGTCTACTACTACTACTACTACTACTACTACTATTACTACTACTAATAATAATAATCACCAGCAGAGAAATATTTGTGTATTATTATTATTATTTATTATTATTATTATTATTAGTAGTAGTAGTAGTAGTAGTAGTAGTAGTAGTAGTAGTAGTAGTAATAGTAATAGTAGTGTAGGCTTTCTCAAGCTAGTGCCGCGTCCAACATGACGCCCATTGAAAAAGCATGCGCCGCTAATCGCTAGGCTGCTCGGCTCCTGGGGGCGGTAGATGCTAGTCGGAACAGCACGCTTTCTTCGTCTCTTCTGTCGTTTTATCCCTTTCAGAGCCACCGTACCGAGCAAACCCAAATACGCGCCCGGGAGTTTTAAAGGATAGTATTTATTACAGTAATATACGTGCGCAAAAAGACGAGACAAAGAGGAGAAGTGGACAACGACGGCACAGTCCACTTCTCCTCTTTGTCTTGTCTTTTCGAGCACGTATATTACTTTCCATCATGGTTCACCAACTCGCCCAATCAGCCGTTCTTCTACAGTAATTATTACACTGAAACGATGTACTATGTACCATAAATCCGAAAATAACATCAAATCAACAAGATGTGCAATAGGATATACACCAAGTCAACAAATCTCTAAACAAGGGGCAATATAAAGCACATCACTAAAAGCGAGTGCCAATTCCCTGAAATGGACAGTCATCCGTCATAAGTGGTCTTTTGTAGAAACAGCAAATTCACAATTTCTTTCCATCATGCGCGTTTTGCAGAAGCTGTGTAACCCAATTAGAAAGAGCATGTTTAAATGCTTATCAACAAATGACAATGCAGTGAGATAAAATAGAATATGCGGTGACGAGTCGTATTTTTTCAATGTCGGTTGCAGGATATCCCAAAACAATATTGCATCTTTGCAATCGATGAAACAGTGCTCAGTGGTTCGCACAGAATTACAAAACGGCCGTTTACTGTAGATACAAAAATGCCATTTTCCCTTACCATGTTTTAGCAGGCAGGGTCTCAGAGTGTAACTTATAAAACAAAAGGTCTTCATACATGACCAGAGCCCATTTTCAGTAATCGTTCGAGTACGTCATGTCCCTGTAAACCAAAATACACAGACCGGTACATGGATGGAGAAGCGATCACACAAATTAAATCTTTGTACAAACGCTTCGGCGATACAGAAAAGAGAAACTCTTGGGAGAAATGAACAAGTACATGGAATCAAAGAGATAAATAAACCACATGCTGTACGCCTCATAAGCGGGGACGATCAGAAACGTTATAAGACAATAACATTTGGTAAAACGTGAAGTATTTAACTTGCAAACATGGATGTACCATCGGATGGAAAACGCCACGAAAATGCAGCTCGAACTATGTGCCGGACATACAGCTGGGCCAGAAAAGGCCGGAAAAGGTTATCACGTCTCATTCATTCAAAAGATGAATCCCGCATAAAAGTAGCGAGCAGTCTGTGGAAACGCTGGCTATTGTTATGCGCCGTGAAGTATTTGCCGTACATAATAAATTTAGTGGAAAGAAATAGATTACAGATGGTCGCCCTTGCCAAAAAAAAGAGATACCATGAGGGATAAAAGTCTGAGAGTAGCGCTGATGAGTCGGCACACTGTGTTTCCAGGAATGCGCGCAATTTTTATAAGCCCTCAAATGAACTCCAAAGTACTTGTGTGGCCGATGTCCATGCCGCACCAGCATATTCAGCAGGTATTGTTCTTTACATTCCTAACCAGAGACAGCAAATCTTAGATCGTTTGATTCGAGCACCTGGCACTGAACCGAAGTCCTCCGTTGAACGAATAATCTCTTTAATGTTTGGTTGGCCAGCGCAGAAAAATGCGAGGTCCTCTGCATAAGCAAAACCTTCAGCTCGTGACCCATAATATGAAAACCACTAACTGCTCTACTGTATATCACACTGATGCAAATCGGCTCCAAGTATAGAGCGAGCGAGAGCGGGGAGCAGTGCGTATCCTTGTTTACCAGATGACTGGATAGTGCCAGCTTGTGATAGGAAGTCATTTACAATCAATCGTGCGGAACATTCATTGTAACAAAGGCATATCCCAGTAGAAACAACTGAACCAAAATTGACACGACCTAAGAGAGAATAAAGGAATGAATGAGACACACGATCAAAGGCATTTACCAGGTAAATCTGTAGCAGTGCCAACTTTTTGTGAGCGTCACTGCAATATTGATAAATCGTACGCGTCACATCTAGATTAGACTGCATTGACCGACGTCTCAAGCCACATGTTGGATGATTTCCAACCAAAGTAGACATTACAATCTGTAGCCGATTTGAGAGGATCTTAGCGGAAATCTTAAAATCAGCATTTGAAAGCGTGATGGGGGCTTGTAGCCACCCCCAAATTGTAGTTTTTCTTTTGATGAGTTTTTGGCATTAACACAATACGACTTTGGATAAAAGACTGCGGCAGGAACTCAATATCATTACTAGTCTCAAAATTTGGAATAGGACAGGGTAGAGAGCAGATGTGAATGTCTTATGAAATTCTCCTGACAGACCATCAGGACCCGGACTGTTGGAAAGCGGAAAACGACCAATTGCATATTGCACTTTAGTTAAGAATAATGAATTACTTATCACCCTAATACATCCCTAGAAAGCAGCTTTATCATGGAAACAAGGCGCTGTACATGAACGTCATCAGCATTACTTGTGGTGGCAGAAAAAAGACAGGTTTATTGATTTGCAAACTCGGTTACTATTGCATCAAAATTAGTGAGCAAGGCACCACTACAATAGAGTTCAGAGTGACACTAGAGTGACGCTCATCACGCAATTCCTGTTTAGGTGGCTCCTCAGACAGCAAGGGACCGCACACAGGCCGTCTAAAACGGCTCTGCATCAAACTTTTGAAGATGGCATTTTACAATAGCTATTTTCTCTGTGTATAGACCAGCAGCCTCACATTCAAGCTCGTGCAAATTAGAAGGCTCTGAAGCAACCCTTGTTCTTCACCGTATTTTAAGGTCAATCTCTATAGCTGTGTCCTGAACTTGCTGCTGAAAAAACTAGAAAGCTGCAAATGATGGTAGACTCAAGGCGAATCCGAATCCAAAGCTGCCTTTACACGCTGTGCAAAGCCTTGCTCGTTTAACAGCGAAGCATTGAGCTTCCACAGGGCCCACTTTGGCGGAAACGTTAAACGGGAACTTTCTTCAATTCGCACAGTGACCATGCAATTGTTAGAGAAAGAATTCTGCCTGAAATCGCATGAAAGGAGCGGTTTAGGAAGTCGTGCGGAGACGTATATGTGATCAAGACGTGAATGCAAAGCTCCTCCAATATATGTGAATGTGGATGGCATGCCAGTATCAAGCTTGCGCGTTCAGTGATACATGATAGAAGACCAAGGCACTTATCGGCATTTTGACTAGGCCCTGTACGGTCATGTGGGTCGCATACACAGTGGAAGTCACCCATCAGTACCGAATACCGATCACATTCTAGAAGGTGTGCTATATCACTGAAAAAAGCTGCTCTCTGCACCTGGTTATTTGATGCATACACATTAATAAACCTCTATGACACGACATTCAGCCGAAAGTCACAACATATAAGGCAGCCTTCTGTATCAACTTCGTGCATAAAGTCATGCACAGAGAGTATCTTTTTAAAGAATAGAACACAACGCACCGAGTGGCCTATCGAGTGAGACGCACAGATGTAATCAGTTGAAAATCTCGTTGGACTATCTCCATGTCCAATTCACTTTATATCTTAGTCTTCTGAACAGCAATGATGTGTAGTCGGCTGCCCGAAAACAGCTGACGGTCTAGACCGAAAAACACACGCGTTTAAGGTTGCAACAATCAGCTGCTGGGCGCTCGGCATGGTGACCAAAGTACACCAACCTGGAAGGGGATACCACCCTGGAACTGGCACCCGTTCTCCTCGATCTGGAGAACAGAGCAGCGAGGAGATTCTTGTGCTTCGACTTCCGGTGGCAGGACTTGTGTTTTGCAGGGAGAGCGTCACCTTCAGAAGAGCACATGCCGCGCCTCTAGGTCACACTTAGAATGACTCATCCAAATCTCAATTGCCGTCACTACTAGGCTGGCAGCTAACTTCCTAGAGGATGGATCCGACCGTGGCATCACAAATTTCAGCAGAGCAGGCACTCAGCGCCACAGCCACATCTGTAGATCTCTCTTCCGGCTTAAGCACGGCACATGCACGCGCACCAAGAGCGCCTTCAATGACACACCGAATTAGAGGCTTCTGGTCCGCCAGGTTCTGGCTCACTTCTGCTGACCGCTGAACCGAGAGTGAAGGCTGGGTAGACACACTTTGCACATCAGTAATTTCCTCAGGGTGCATTGGGCCGCTAGTCGCTGATTCAGTGGACGCAACTACTTCCATGCCGCCGGCAGCATCCAAACTCACTGTTGCATCCATAAAATGCTCTTGCACAGTGTCAGCCACAACATGGCTACTACTGCGGAGTTTACCTACGTACGACGCTACTCACCCCTCTGTAATGTGGCTGAATCTTTGTTAGTCGTCACAAGGAGGGGTACGGCAGTGTCGTCGTATATGACCAACCTTGTGACAGCGAAGACACAAGGAAGGTCTACCTGGCACTAAAACCAGACACTGCAGACCACGAACTGTCAAAAGATGGGGCACGTCGTTTGCAGTGATGGCATCAGCAAGAGTCAAGTCAATGTCACAATTCAAAGTACAATGTCACAATTCAAAGTCCGCATCCCCTCCATTTACGATCCACCACAGTGATGAAGGTAACTTTACCACAAGCACGAAAGGAGTCACGAATGTAATGTTAGGGAGCCGAAGCTTGAGTTACAATCTTTGGTTCAGAGTTAATAACAAAACACCGACAGCCTTTCACCTGTAACTCTCCGGAGCTCACGAGCTTAGCTTTGGCCAGCGATGGCTGGCATGTCACCACCCACACATGGAACATCTGGAACTGTCCGACTGAACTATCATCACTGAGGTCTATGACGCCACGTAAGGCATCTAGAAAGTCCTGGGTACGGTAGGGACGGCCGGCGAGGTCGGCATGAAAAAGGCGGAGTTGAAAAACACCTTACCGGCAGGAAGGAGGAGAATGACGGCACAGCAAGTGTTAAGTGGCAGACGCAGCAACAGCACCTCGACCGAGGGGCCGATTCATTCTCTTCGGCGGCGAACATCAAAAAGTGCCTGAATAAATGCAGTGTTCGTTCCCTCCCCCGCCATGCCCGGGATCGTGCGCAGCGCATCTTAATTATAGCATGAAGATGATAGTAGCAAAGCTGGCGGCGCCGCACTACTAATCACTATTCAGCAACAAATACTAATGAGTCATTACACATGAATAAATAGTCATAAATAATGACAGTTACTGGCTATAATGGCATTATATATTCATATGATGTGATGTGATAACTTTAATTTTCCATCATATAAGGAGGCCTCCAATCCCTGCCCCCGGCACGCAGGCCTAAGGGACGGGAGCCGAGACTTCCGCGATGAGAAGCAGGCAAAGAGGTCTTGGCCCTTCGCGGCTTCTTTCGACAGGCGGATGGACATCAGGACATTGACTGTGACGTCATCATGACGTCATAGCGGTCATGTTTAATAACCGGAAATGACGTCATAATCACTAACCATCCGGTCATGATGTCACGACTGTTGATGACCTTACCAGGCGAAGTCATCTGGCTGTGTGTTCTATCCAGGTGTCCGTGCGGCGCCATTCATTTGGTGCTTCCTCGACCGCCGCACCACACAGCATATAGAAGACACAGTGCAGCAGGCATCACCGGCATTTCAAATTGACTTACAGAAACAAAAAGCAAAGGCACAGTATCTGTCACAGTTCTCTGCGGACGCCTTAACGGAGTCGCAAGGAAAAGGGGGAAGGTGGGAGTAGTTGTTGTGGCTATAGGAGGAAGGAAAAGAAAGTGCATGGGCCTGTTACTAGCTCTGTAGCTGAGCCACCTCCGCTGTCTGATTGATTTATAGGAAGGGAAAGGCGTGGTAACTGTCTCACTTGTGTTCTGTGGACACCTCAACCGCGCCGTAGGGGAAGGAAGGAAGGAAGGTGGGAGTTAAAGTGGAAAGAGAGAAAGAGAAGCCGTAGTGGGCTACGGAGTAATGTCGACCACCTGGGGATCTTTAACGTGCACTGACATCGCACAGCACACGGACGACTCTTCGTTTCACCTCCATCGAAACGCAACTGCCGAGGTCGGGTTCGAACCCGGGTACTCCGGCAAAGTAGTCGAGCGTCTTACTACTGCACCACCCCTACGGGGCCACCTCCGCTGTCTCGTGCAGACAGAAGAGAAAATAGAGAAGAAAGAAAAGGAAGGGGAAGAGAAAGACGCGCGCCGCAACAACAGCCATCGTCCACCACCGAAGCGGTGGCGGGTGTAATGACGGCCTACAACAGATAAAAATTCAGTGGTAGGCTAAAATCACCACGCACCGGTGTCCGAGCACTGGTTTGCTTGTTGCGTATCACGTTCTAACCAGACAATTCAAAACAACTATTCTACCAGAAAGACTACCTTGTATACTCCCCCCGCTCCCGCAAGCGTCGGTGACCTACCTGTCCCAGCCCCATCAGGGGCAGGATTAGTGAAAATAAAAAGATGTGCCGTAGTGGAGGCTGAAAACCACCGCACCACAGACGCTTTCGTCTAAATGCACTTTAGTGGTCAAACGTGCCCCTTACGACACCCGCCCCAACGTTACTAGATTAGCTTAGTAATGCTGATCCGACATGAGCCGACGTTTCTTCAAGCCCTCGAAGAATGATTTCAAATGGACAGTAGCAATCTACGAACGACAACCACAACGCAATGGGGAAGCAGTCTGGAATTAATGCCTCAGCAAAACGCTGCTGATTCAAACCATGCTATCGACAAAGCAGAAACAAAGTCTTACTATTTTACTGATCCCCGGGTGTCCACTGATACAAACAATATGTTCCAGCCGTTACATAAACCGTGTGCCCTACTGTCAAGCGAAACAAACGTACCGAGGTGTATCTAGGCGTCGCGAATCTACCAGGTTTAACCACAGCTAAACCACAGCCGCGTTTCTGTTGTGACAATGCATGTATATGTGAGGGAACTGTTCTTCTGATGGAGAAAACATCCTGTTAAGTAAAACAATCATACGCGGTAAGATAGAAGCAATGCGGCTGTTGCTCATCTTTACTTTGACGTGCAAGTCTGCTTTCTTGAGCATAATAAATAAAGAACATAACCTGTACATAAAAACCGGTTTTCCGAAGGCAGTATTAGGTACTACGTAAGCGTGAACGTTCGATGTCTTAGGCAGTTTGACAGACCAACCAGTTTTCGTCTCACTTTTTGTTTGCACAATTTAGTCTGATACTTTCAAATTGCTCGCCAATCGCTTCCTTTGCCCTTTCTCGGCTCTACTTCCGGTTTCGTAACGTTACATCCTTGACGTCATATCTACTACAAACACCCCCCGTCTCTCTTTCCGCTTTCATTTCCTTCCCTTAAGCACGGTTCAGGTGTCCTCAGAACTTGTGGCAGATATTGCGCCTTTCCTTTCCGGTTAACCAGTTATTGTAAATATTTACCTAATAAAATTATTATCCTAGATATTTTTTCGGGATGACATTATATCACCCCTCATTAAACTCTATCACTTCTCAATTACAACCACTGCGGACACAATTTTCTGGACATGTTCTGCGGACACGGTCTGCGGATAGAAATCTGAGGACATAGCGAAGTAATGCTTTCGCATTAATAACTGATTGATGGATTGATTGTATCGGAAGGGAAAGGCGCGGTAACTATCTCTCTTGTTTTCTGTGGACACCTCAACTGCGTCGTAAAGGAAGGGAGGAAGGTGAGAGGGAAAGTGGAAAGAGAGAAACAGGAGCCGTACTGGAGGGCTACGGAGTAATTTCGGCCACATGGGGATCTCTAACTTGCTCTGAAATCGCACAGCACACGGACGCCTCTTCGTTTCGCCTCCATCGAAACGCAGCCGCCGAGGTCGAGTTCGAACCCGGGTACTCCGGCACAGTAGTCGGGCATCTTACCACTGCACCACCCCGGCGGGGCCGGACAGAAGAGAAAATAAGAAAGTAAAAGAGGGAGAGAAAGACGCGCGCCGCAACAGCCGTCGCGATGTCCGCGCACGTTAAAGATCCCCAGGTGGTCGAAATTACTCTATAGCCCTCCACTACGGCTCCCCTTCCTCTCTTTCTACTCTCACTCCCACCTTCCTCCCCTCCCTTACGGCGCAGTTCAGGTGCCCACAGAGCAAGTGTGACAGTTACTGCGCCTTTCCTTTCCTGTGAATCAGCCAAACAACCAACCAACCAACCACCACCCAAGCTGTGGCGGGCGCTATGACAGCCCACAACAGATAAAAATTCAGTGGCTGGCTGGCCCCCGCCGCAAGCGGCGTTGACCTACTGTCCCAGCCCCGTAGGGCCAGGAACTGCCACCCTTCACCACCTCCCTTCCGCCACCACCACGCCCCCCCCCTCCACCTCCGCTGCCTCGTGCAGACAGAAGAGAAAATAAAGAAGAAAGGAAAAAGAAGAGGGACATAAAGACGCGCACTGCAACAGCCGTCGTCCACCACCGAAGCAGTGGCGGGTGTAATGACGGCCTACAACAGATACAAATCGGTGTCTGGCTAGCTACCGCCGCAAGCGGCGTTCACCTACCGTCCCAGCCCCGTAGGGCCAGGAACTGCCACCCTTCTTTTCGGAGTCCTCCACTACGGCGTCTCTCATAGCCTGAGTTGCTTTGGGACGTTAAACCCCACAAACCAACCAACCCTTCTTGATAGCGTCAACGCCCCACGATCAGGCTATCAAAGAGGCCACAGTGGAGGGCAACTTAATATCGTCCAGATGGGGTGAGGGGGTGTTGTGGCTGTAGAAAGGAAAAGAAAACGCATAAGCCTGCTACTGGCTCTTTAGCTGAGCCACGTCCACTGCCTCGGGCGGACAGAAGAGAAAATAGAAAAGTAAGAGAGGGAGGGAAAGACGCGGGCCGCAACATCCCTTGTCCACTATCTAAGAGGTGGCCCACAGCACACGGCGCCTTACTTTTTGCCTCCATCGAAAAGCAGCCGCCCCAGCCGCAATTTAATCCCGCATCCTTGGGCACAGTGTCCAAGCGCCCTAAGCCTCTGACGAATATGGCGGGAGGCGCTCCGATGGTCCGCGAAGTGGAATCCTTCAGAAACCAATGGTGCGCCCACCACGGCCCTCTGTAGATCATTCTCATTATTTCTTGGAGGAGAAAATATAAGCGCGAATTCCTCATAGCACTCTCTTAACTCGAATAGTATTTCTGTGACCTGTATGGTATAAAATAGCCTGCCGAACCCTCTGCGCCAAGCTAATAATAATAATAATAATAATAATAATAATAATAATAATAATAATAATAATAATAATAATAATAATAATAATAATAATAATAATAATAATAATAATGATAATAATAATAATAATAATAATAATAATAATAATAATAATAATAATAATAATAATAATTGGTTAACAGGAAGGGAAAGGCGCAGTATCTGTCACACTTGTCTCTGTGGACACCTGAACCGCGCTGTAAGGGAAGGGAGGAAGGGGGGAGTTAAAGTGGAAAGAGAGAAAGAGGAGCCGTAGTGGAGGGCTACGGGGTAATTTCGACCACCTGGGGATCTTTAACGTGCGCTGATTGGTTCACTGGAATGGAAAGGCGCAGTATCGGTCACACTTGCTCTGTGGACACCTGAACTGCGCCGTAAGAGAAGGGATGAGGGTGGGAGTGAAAGTGGAAGGAGAGGAAGGGAAGCGGTAGTGGAGGGCTACGTAGTAATTTAAACCACCTGGGGACCTTTAACGTGCGCTGACATCGCCCAGCACACAGACGCCACTTCGTTTCGCCTCCATCGAAACGCAGCAGCCGTGGTCGGGTTCAAACCAGGGAACTCCAGCACAGTAGTCGGGCGTCTTACCACTGCACCACCCCGGCGGGGCCTACGCCAAGCTGGTGGAATAAAATTTTGACAGATATGGTATCTCCAAGTGCCCCATCTCGGAGCCGCTGGCTGGGATGAACGACAGCATAATGTAATGGGATAAACCTGTGGTGACGTGAGAACAAGACCAACAACGCGAAAGTAGTGATACCCCAATTGTCAATGGATTGATTGATTGATTGATTCACAGGAAGGGAAAGGCGCAGTATCTGTCACACTTGTAGCTGTGAACACCTGAACCGCGCCGTAAGGGAAGGGAGGAGGGTGGAAGAGAAAGTGGATAGAGAGAAAGAGGAGCCGTAGTGGAGGGCTACGGAGTAATTTGGACCACCTGGGGATCTTTAACGTGCGCTGACATCGCACAGCACACGGACGCCTCTTCGTTTCGCCTCCATCGAAACGCAGCCGCCGAGGTTGGGATCGAACCCGGGTACTCCGGCACAGTAGTCGAGCGTCTTACCACTGCACCACCCCGGCGGGGCAATTGTCAATGGAGGATGGAAAAACTTTATTTTCATCAGAGAGCATGTATGGATGGTTCCGTGTTAGATGGCCATCAACCCATGGCTGACGGCGACCTGGGTGGCCCACTCCACGGCCCTGGTCTGGACGACCGGGTCTGAGCTGGCCAACACGGCCTCCCACTGCTCGAGGGAAGGATCACGCATAATATCCGCCGGTGGCGGTGCTATGCTACAGCTCCATAATATGTGGTCATAGGTTGCCAATTCCTGACACCATTTGCACTCCGGCTGAATGTCCGGGTAGATTTTGCTCAACACGTATGGGTTTAAGAAACATGTAGTCTGCAATCGTCGCCAGACGCATTCCTGCGCCTTCACCAATTGCTTGTCCGGGGGTGGGTAAATCCTCCACTCAAGTTTGAAATGATTAGTAATGTCATGAAAGGATACCAGCCCATCTCTCGTGGACCTTCCCGGAACGTCCGGCTCACCTACTCGGCTGACGAAACCTCGAGCATTCATGTGAGCCGTCTCGTTCCCAGGATTCCCAGAGTGTGCTGGTACCCAGACAATTTCCGCCTCCGTAGTCCCTCGCCCCGTGGCCCGATTCAGCAATCGCGCCGCTGTGACAGATATTCTGCCCCTCGCCAAATTTCGGATGGCTGTTTTGGAATCGCTGAAGATCAAGTCAGCATTACTACTAGTAATAGCTAGTGCTATCGCCGCTTCCTCTGCAGTTTCAGGGGAGCGGGTTTTGACTGATCCGGAGGCGATCAAGCGTCCCCGCCCGTCCACCACCGCAATTGCAAATGCGTCCTTGTCCCTATACTCGGCGACATCTACATAGACTGCCCCGTTGTACTTCCCGTACTTAACATGTAAAGCTTTGATAATATGCACCCGGAGGGTAATGCCGAGAGAAGGGCCAAAAAATTGATTCATTTATAGGAAGGGAAAGACGCGGTAACTGTCTGACTTGTTTTCTGTGGACACCTCAACCGCGCCGTAAGGAAGGAAGGAAGGTGGGAGTGAAAGTGGAAAGAGAGAAGGAGCCGTAGTGGAGGGCTACGGAGAAATTTCGACCACCTAGGAATCTTTAACGTGCGCTAACATCGCACAGCACACGGACGCCTCTTCGTTGAGAGAAGGGCCAGAGAAGGCGAAAACGCTCGCAAAACGTTTCGAAAAAAGGAAGCCGAAAGAAGTTGCCTACGTGGACGCGGCTAGTTGGAAGTCGGGCGCGGCTGTAGTGTATTCAACGAACTGGGTGCCCTCTCGTCGGCTGCCACTGCGCATAGCTTCCGAAGAAGTTGCAATAGCGCACGCGTGTGTTGAAACGGAAGACAACTGCGTAGTTCGTGTTAGCAAGGGAGCCCTCTGGAATTTCTTAGAAGGCAGAATCTCCCCAGAATCCGCGAGGATTCAGGCCGGAGGGGGTCTGAAGAATAAGGTCAGCCTTTATGGACCCCAGCGCATGCCTCGCTTCCTCGCAACACTGTGACGCATGACTGAGAAATTTACTTGATATCATGGAGCCGCCAGGTTTGCCACAGCCTGGACGAAGGGGCCTAAACCTACTCGGAAATTTTTGGAAATTATATATTGGCAGTGAAACTGGGGCCATCAGAATTAAAATTTAAATGATAGAGAGGCGACAGCTTGGTGACGCGACCAAGCTGGAAATTTCGTTAATCTGGTTATGTGCTTCCTACGTCCAATGGCGCGAATGTGAAATAATTATATAGTTTAGGGAAGGGGTTCTTCGACCACATAATTTGGGTATGTTCCGACTCCCGGAAGCCAAACAAATATTAACGATAGGGATAGAAGACCTTGCCCTGCAACGACAAGCCACCCGTCTCGCGGCTGAAGCTGCAAGGAGGCGAGACCTCTTTGTTAGCATTGAGTTGTGAAGGCTCCAGCTTGCATCAAACGGGCCTGCGTTCCGGGGGCGGGCAGTAGGGGGACTGCATTTCCTTCGGAAAAAAAAAGTTGATATCCATCTATCCTAATCGCGCAAGATATATAACCCAGTTACTTGATGACGTCACAGCACAGTTCCCATGGAGACTACCTACTATGTGTCAGCATGGCTACCATAGTAATGCGATATGGGTGATAGCATCCTCACATGCATGCCATTGTGGCTACCCTTGTCACATGATGTCGTCACAGCATGGATACCTAGTCGTGTAAAATACAGACTACAATTTCGTGATGACGTCAGAACATTGTACAGGTGGCCTCGAGGCTACATGGCACCAGTTGTACTAAAATGCTGTGAAAAGTTCATCACATGGTATATCGGACAGACAGAAGAACGCGAAATCTGCGATCTTCTCTATTATTGTGAAAGCATTAATACGACAGCCGAAGCGACACCTTGGGTGGCCGCAGCTGCGCCGAGAAGAGGCAGCTGCACAGCGAAGAGGTGTAGCTATGCCATGGCGAGGCGCAGCTATGGGCTCTTCATAAAAAATCACCTTAACATGACATTTGAATTCACATTACCCCTATGTCTCGAGCAGGAGCTGCCAACTCGGTTCGCTTCTTCCATATGGGAGGGGGATATCAGAATCAGCCTACCAGAACCGTTTGCAATCCTGTTACCGCTACGGCACGCAGGCATGTCCATATGGCTTGGTTGAAACGTGAATGCATACGTGGGCTGGTTGCTTACACTCTCGAGCCATACACTTAAGGAATGATCATAGGTGTCCCCAATAATGTAGCCCCTTACACTGATAGGGCGTGAGGGAGGAATAAAGTAGCAGGCAAAGGAAGCTTCCGCCTTTGCTTTCGCAATTCAGCCGGAGCTAAACCACGACTAATCTTTTTCTCTTCTGTCCGCACAAGGCCGTGGATGTGGCTCAGCTGCAGAGCCAGTAGCAGGCCCATGCATTTTCTTTTCCTTCTTCTTACAGTCGCGATAACAACCACAACCACAACCGCAGCCGTGGCCTAGTGGTTAGAGCGCCCGTCTCGGCTGCGGGAGGTGGTTAGCTCGAAACCCACCGCCGGACACCCACCGGTAAAAATGGGTATAAGCGTCCCCCGACCTGGCGCTCGGCTTTTCCAGGGGTGTGCGGTTGGGGGAAGCTCCGTAAACCCCGCTGCGCGCCCCTCCTCCGCAGTGGGAACAAACCCTGTTTCGAACCTCGCAGCCTGCAAAGGTGGTTCTGTTTGTCTTGCAAAGGTACTTCCTTTGACCCTCACCTGAAGTGCTCCTTTAGAGCCTCAGCTGCAGCAGTCCTACACTGCACAGGAGGGGGCGAAAGCAGTAGCGCTGCTGCGACGGCCAATTTTGAAGCGGAAGCTTCACTACTGCAGGTAATATGAGCCATCAGCCTAGCGGCGGTTTTCACCTTCTAGTCACTTTGACAGATACTGTGCCGTTCCTTATAAAATAATTTACAATCGAAGCTAGATGTTCACGGCGCTAGGTAGATCCGGTCTTCGCATCGCACAAAATTTGACCTTCAAGTGAGCTTGACCTTATGAAGTTCGGGTGCCCATGATTCCGTGGTGTCCATCCGACTGAATTGAATTGCAAAACTTTATTTGGCTTAAGCAGGCCTAAGGGAGACGTACTAGATGACCGCTAGTGCATGGCTGGTGGCGACATCATTGGCCCGCTAGATGGCCTATAGTGGTGGGTAGGAGGAGGCATTCACTGCCCGGCCGACAAAACCTCGGGCTTGCGCATGACCCGGCTCGTTCCCCGGATTAGACGAGTGGGCCGGGATCCAGATTAGTTCGATTTCTCTAATTGGAACAGATGTGTTTTGGAGCATGCGGAGGGAGGCAGACGTGATGCGGCCCCTCGCGAAATTGCAAATAGCTCTTTTAGAGTCACTGAATATAATATCAGGGGACGTGTTTGTTATAGCTAAGGCTATGGCGGCTTCCTCCGCCGTCTCGGAGAAGGTGGTTGTGATCGATGCGGCCACCAACGGAGGACATTTCCCATTCATCGCGAACAGTGCGAACACTTGTCTCGGGGTTTGCCGATATTGCGCCGCTGTCACATATGCTGCATTGGAGTTTCGGCCTTACTTGGCAGGGCGCGAGCCCTCGCCGTGCGTCGACCTTCGTGGTGCGCGGGGTGCATATTCTTGGGTAAGGATTTAACGAATATAGAGCTGTCCTAATGTGTGTAGGTAACCGTGTTTTCGCATCCCTATAAGGAAGTTGCTCGCACATGTGTAGTCTCTATAAGATGGCCCTTCCCGCATACACGCGAGTGCGTCGTCCGAGATGGGAGACAAGGTGCGCCTTGCATACCTCCGAGAGCGTGTTGTGAACCCCAAAGGCCAGCAACCGTTCCATAGACGTGCTGTGCGGGAGTCCGAGGGCAGCTTTGTAGGCCTGCCCCATTAGAACCTTGACCTTCATTCTCTCAGCGAATTGCAGTTGCAGGTAGGTAGAGAGTAGACAGTCCTGCTTAGTATAAAGGCCCGGAATAATCGACAGAGATGTTTCTCTTTCATGCCTTTTCGTTCTTTGGCAATCCGTCAGATGAGTCATACAGTCTGATTGACGATGGCCGTGAGTCTGTTGATTGTTTAGGTGGTTCCCAGTCGAAAAAACTACAGAAAAGTTTCTGATGTTACGGCAGAATTTCTGTGCGGTTTTTGACGGGAAACTTGTCGTGGCAACAGAACATTCTGTCGTAACATCAGAAATTTCTGTAGTTACAACAGACAAGTGCTACAGAACTACAGACAACAGAAATATACTACAGAGAAACTACAGAACTACAGAAAAGTACTACAGAATATACAGAAAAATCCGATGGTTACGACACAACTAGAGGACTTTTTGTCGCATTTTTGACACAGTTCTGTAGTTTTTTCGACTGGGTTTTACGATTGCTTTGTATGTATATGCCCAGTATGCGTATTGTTTGAAACGCACTGACCAGTAGTCCTCTCACACATACGTTCAGGGAGGTCGGCGGGGTGTGCTTTGCATTTCTTCTGCGAGGCTTGGCCCTGAAAGCCAGCAGTTTTGTTTTCGGGTGCGAGCATTCAAGGCCCGCTCCTGATAAGTAAGGTTCGATTATTGTCAACTGCCTGCTGAAGCGTGTACTCTATTTCACCGTCATTCCCCGTGGTTACCCACAGGGTGCTGTCGTGCGCGTAGAAAACGTGCTGGAGCCCCGGTAGGGCAGCGAGCTTGGGGGGGGGGGGGGGGTTTAATGAGTGCGAGAATAAAGAGGAAAGGCGAGAGCACCGCGCCTTGTGGCGTGCCTCGGCTTCCCAGAGAAATGGGATCCTATCTAAGGTTACCTATAGTGAGCTCTGCTGACCGCTCGAATAGGAATGATCGGACAAAATTAAATGTCCGTTCTCCCGGGTCTAATTTAGAAAGATTAGCGAGGATTGCCTCGTGTGAGACGTTGTCGAAGGCTTTGCTCAGGTCTAGCCCGAGCACCACCTTCATCTATGTTCCGTGTGAAGAGCCCAGAACGTCTTTCTTAAACTGGAACATCATGGCCTGCGTTGAAAAGTTCGCCCTAAAGCCAATCATTGTTGGAGAAAGTAGGTCGCGGTGTTCCGCGCAGTTTTGAAGTAGGTTAAGAAGAACATGCTCCATTAGCTTTCGCCTTCCTTCTCACAAACTGAAACTACCTCGGCCTAGAAGTAGAGTGCAATCGCTTGGAATGGATGTAAAACGACAGCGAGTACAGGGACTAGGATGAGATGTAGCTAGAACGACCAAGATGAAAGAAATCGCTTGCAGGCCCTAAGGAAATGTGTGAAAAATAAATCTGCAGTGCTATCGATCCGACCACCGGCGGCTGCGCTTCGGTGGAGGCGAAACGAAGTTGCGTCTGTGCACTCTGCGATGTCAGTGCACGTCAAAGATCTCCAGATGACCCAAATCACTTTCTTTATTTTAGAGCGCAGCTCTTTGGCGCTCGTTCCTGGGTTTCGCGTCGGCGTCGGCCTCGTAACCAGCGCCTCCTCACTTTCATCCCCCCAGTTCGAGCCGGCGCTTGGCAACCGAAGCCTCGCAGGAAGCGCGGAGCAGCCGGAGAACACAAGGAAAGGAAGGGGGTTTGGGGGGGGAGGGGTCGCCGGAGGAAGCGCTAGCAGCGACTGTCTGATGCCGCTGCCACCGCTAGCGAGTCAAGACAACGTGATCGCGTAGATAATAATAATAATTGGTTCACAGTAAGGGAAAGGCGCAGTATCTGTCACACGAGTTTGTGGACACCTGAACCGCGCCGTAAGGGAAGGGAGGAAGGTGGGGTTAAAGTGTAAAGAGAGAAAGAGGAGCCGTAGTGGAGGGCTACGGAGTAATTTCGACCACTTGGGATAACGTGCGCTGACATCGCATAGCACACGGACGCCTCTTCGTTTCACCTCCATCGAAACGCAGCCGCCGAGGTCGGGTTCGGACCCGGGTATTCCGGACAGTAGTCGGGCGTCTTACCACTGTACCACCCAGGCAGGGCATGACCACGTAGAAAAACTGATTTATTTTTTATAAGAAGGGAAAGGCGCAGTATCTGTCACACTTGCTCTGTGGACAACGGAACCGCGCCGTAAAGGAAGGGATGAGAGTGGGAGTGAAAGTGGAAAGAGAGAAAGGGGAGCCGTAGTGGAGGGCTACGGAGTAATCTCGACCACCTGGTGATCTTCAACGTGCGCTGACATCGCACCGCACATGGACGCCTCTTTGTATCCCGTTCCTCTCGCTCGTAACGCGTCCCACGGCTGTGACAACCTCGCAAGGCTCTTGTATAGATCTCGTCTTTGAGAATGAAGCATTGGTGTACCAAGTCGAACATATTTCTCCGACCACAAAGCTTCCTTCATGACTGTCAAGAACTGTTAGTGGAGTCTTTGTTAAAGGAACACGTGTGAAAAAAAAATTCTGTGATAGCGCATACATGTGTTGCTCGATTTCTTTACATCAATCTATCGAAAAGGTGAAACAGCTTATCTGCTGCGCTCAAATTTCGCATTAGGAAGTAACGTAATCGTCGGTAATTTTTTTTTCTTCAGTCCGCACGAAACAGCGGATGTGGCTCAGCAACAGAGCCATACAGGTCCGAGCGTTTTTTCCTTCTTACCTGCAGTCGCAATAACGACAACAACCGTGCGAATGCAGCTTCCGCATCCTTCCAGGTTTACCCAGAGCTTTCTGGATGAGAAGGATCACAAGTTCGAACCCATCACTTAACCACAGCTTTGTAATTGCTTATTTCGTATTGCATCTTCATTTTTATGTATTTACTGATTTATGGCATTTTATGCCTTTTTATTTCTAATCTCAGCTTTTATTTTTTTTTACATTTTTTGTTATTAATTTATTATTACATATTACTACCATCAATAATTATCAATATATATTTTTACGCAGCCTGCACGCGCAATAAATAAATATAAATTATTGCTTGAGAGGAAGAAAAAGGCTCGGTATCTGCCACACTTGCTCTGTCGACACCTGAACCGCGCCGTAGGAGAAAAAAAAAACTTATTTATTTATAGGAAGGCCCGGTAACTGTCTCACTTGTTTTTCTGTGGACACCGCAACCGCGCCGTAAGGGAAGAGAGGAAGATGGGAGTGAAAGTGGAAAGAGAGAAAGAGGAGCCGTACTGGAGGGCTACGGAGTAATTTCGACCACCTGGGGATCTTTAATGTGCGCAGACATCGCATCATAGGAGAAGGAAGTTGCGACTGAAAGTGCAAAGAGAGAAAGAGGAGCCGCAGTGGAAGGCTCCGTAGAAATAATAATAATAATAATAATAATAATAATAATAATAATAATAATAATAATAATAATAATAATAATAATAATAATAATAATAATAATAATAATAATAATTGGTTCACAGGAAGGGAAAGGCGCAGTATCTGTCACGCACGTTTCTGTAAATAAAATGAGTTTTTCTGTGAATACCTCAACCGCGCCGTAAGGGAAGAGAGGAAGGTGGGAGTGAAAGTAGATTGTGAGAAAGAGGAGACGCGGTGGAGGGCTACAGAGTAATTTCGACTACCTGAGGATCTTTGACTTGCGCTGACATCACACAGCACAGGAGTCTTGCTAGCACTACGGAGTTGGGACTAGTACTCCCCTGATGGGGCTGGGACAGGTGGGTCACTGCCGCTTCTGGCAGGGGCTAGCCAGCCACATATAATTATTTGTTGTAGGCCGTCATTGCACCCGCCACCGTTTCGGTGATGGGTGACGGCTGTTGTTGCGGCTCGCGTCTTTCTCTCCCTCTTCCTTTTCCTCGTTCTCTATTTTCTCTTCCGTCTGCAGGGTGCAGTGGTAAGACGCCCGACTACTGTCCGGAATACCCGGGTTCGAGCCCGACCTCGGCTGCTGCGTTTCGATGGAGGCGAAACGAAGAGGCGTCCGTGTGCTGTGCGATGTCAGCGCACGTTAAAGATCCCCAGGTGGTCGAAAGTACTCCGTAGCCCTCCACTACGGCTCCCCTTTCTCTCTTTCCACTTTCACTCCCACTCTCATCCCTTCCTTTACGGCGCGGTTCCGTTGTCCACAGAGCAAGTGTGACAGATACTGCGCCTTTCCCTTCCTGTGAACCAACCAATCTTCTGTCCGCACGAGGCAGCGGATGTGGCTCAGCTACAGGTGGGCTCAGCCAGCGCCATCTAGAATTTTTCAAGGCCTCCGCACTCCAGTCTTTCGTAGGTCTGACGTCACAACACCTTGCCCTAGCCGAAGGGGACCTAGGTTTCTCGGCGTTCCGATAGGTGGCGTTGACGGTTTGGTTTGGTTGGTTCACAGGAAGGGAAAGGCGCAGTATCTGTCACACTTGCTCTGTGGACACCTGAACCGCGCCGTAAGGGAAGGGAGGAAGGTGGTAGTGAAAGTGGAAAGAGAGAAAGGGGAGCCGTAGTGGAGGGCTACGGAGTAATTTCGACCACCTGGGGATCTTTAACGTGCGCTGACATCGCACAGCACACGGACGCCACTTCGCTTCGCCACCATCGAAACGCAGCCGCCGAGGTCGGGTTCGAACCCGGGAACTCCGGCACAGTAGTTGGGCGTCTTACCACTGCGCCACCCCGGCGGGGCTGGCGTTGACGGTCAAATACGTTTTTTTTTCTACCTTTGTTGACCGGCGGGTGCGCGCACGCTTGCGCTTGGATGTAGTATTTCTTGAACTGTTTCGTGATTATAATCCAGCACACGGCGTGCAGACTGCACGAATAGTCTTTGAAGTGAAGTGGTGGTGTCGAGGAGTTTCCGAACAAGGTTGAAACTGGTCGTAAAGTCGACGACTAGGCGAAATCAGTGCGTTAGGCCTGTGCCTGCGGTGTGGGACGACGATCTGCGAGGTTTCTGCGTGCATCGAGAGCTGCGATGGGTCGCTGCTGCGTACCCAACTGCCGCGGAAATTACGATAACGGTCCTAAAGTCAGACTGTTTTCGTTGCCGGGTGACGTTTCCCGAAGAAAGCAATGGGTGAGAGCCATCCGTCGGGACGATGTCGACATCTGCACCTTACGCGATCCCAAGGTATGTATACATACATACTTCCGCATGTTCTCTTCCGTAGGCGCCAAGGTTTAAAACAATGTCGTTTCTTGAACCAATGTGTTTTTTTTTTTAAGGGGACTTTTTGTTTACTGTTTAAAAATGGTGAAAATGATTTCCTTCGGTTCCAGTGCTGCCTGCTAGCTTCGTGCTAAAATCGAGTAGAGCTAGTCGCATATTAATGAAATAGAGTTGGCTTCTCCGCATTTCCGGTAGAAATATTGGGATTTCGAATTTTGAAGTTTTGGCGAGCCACTTATGCCTTTTGTACTCGTCTGGAGTACTGTGTCGATTGCGTTTCTTGATGTCGAGCCTCTTATCATGCACTTGACACGGCCCTGCTTGATTACTATTTGCTGAAAACAAACAAACAAAAATACCAGTGGAGATGGTAAACGAACCCAAATCTTAATAATTGATCTTTTCTTTTGCTGTGAAGGTTTGCGAGCTGCACTTCAAGCCAGAGTATCTCCGGTCCACTTCTAGCTATACAGCATCTGACGGGAGGACAGTAGAAGCAGCGATGGGACTTACACGTCTGACACAAGAGGCTGTGCCAACCATTTTCCCCAATAGCCCTGACTTTCACTCCCACTTTGCTCCTTTCCCTTACGGCGTGGTTGAGGCATCCACAGAAAACGAGACTGTTACCGCGCCTTTCCTATAAATCAATCAAGTAAATTTGTCAGTGTATTGTTCAGTGTTCTTTTTTTAATGAATGCTAGTGTTGAGAAATAAAGTTTTTCTTCATGCTACTGTCGCCCACTCTGTTGTTGCTTGCATGACAGCATGACACAGTTAAATAATGGTTTTAACCGCAGACTAAGATACGGCATCATGTTGCCATGAGAAAGAAATTGACGCTAAATACTGGGCGCACATTGAAATTCTTGGGGGCGCCTATTTCACTTCGGCTCAAAAGCCGACGGGCGGAAGCAAGCAGGCGCACTCCGGCGGGGTCGGGCAAGGTACGTGACGTCACGGATGGAGCGCGCAGGCCTTGAATAATTCTAGGTGGCTCTGGCTGATTGCACTCCTACCGTTTGTGGCCGTGTTGTCGCCGGCGTAGTGAACTCCTTCGCTCGCCTCAGAAGGGAGCGGCCGCACGTTCCGATGTCTCCCGACTAGGCGCGTCTCCTCTCGCGTCAGTTGCCTTTCAGCTCTCGGTGGGGGCGGGTGTGTGCGGCGCTCGCTCCGGCGAGCTCGCGCGCGCCCGCTCTCACCGAGCGCTCGCTCGCCTTCGCCTGCCTCCGGCGCTGGCTCGCTTTCTCGCCCCGTCGCGACCTTCATTCCTCCGGTGCTCCGATTATTACCGTCGCACCTCCCTGGTCCTTCTTGGATCATCCCCACTGGCCTCATCCAGCCCCCCAGGCGAAGCGGAGCCCGGATCCGTCTCCCAGCCCAACCCCCGACCCTTGGGCGTGCGGGTGTGTCCCGTGTTGCGGGTGTTGCGAGGTCTCGCCCTGCCAGCGCACCCTCCTCCTTTGAGGAGTTATCAGTGCGGCCCTCTTTTGACCTTGGTCTTCGCCTGTGGCGCACCGACGTCGCCCTCGCCCGAGGCGAGCTCCAGTGCTGGTACGGACTCGTGGCTCTCCGCCAAGGCTCCCTGCAGCTCCTTCGGGGGCGCAGTCCTGCTGGCCCATGCCAGTTTCCCGCGGACCGCAAGGTTCGCGAGCCTCGACGCATCCAGCGTCACCTGCCGCTTCTGCGGCCCTTCCTGCTGCTTCGGCAGCAATCCCGGGAACCCCGTGCTCTCGGGCCTCGACGCGCCGCCCTTCCCGACGGTTCTTCCAGCGTCCCCTGCCGCGCCTCAGCTCCGGCTGAGGTACCACTGCGGTCCCTTCCACTGCCTCCAGGATACCCCCAGAGACAGTGACCCGTGTGCTTCTCGCTCACGGGCCTTGGAGTGCCATCTTCCGAGATGCCCCCTACCCGCCGCGCCGCTGCCACGGTAGCGGTTTCCCAGCGGTCATCCAAACTGCCTCCCGGACTCTCCGATGTGACAGCGCACTGCAGATCCTCTGCAGTCACACCCGCGTCTTGTTCTCTAACCGGAAAAGGACGCTTGCCGAGCAGCACGCTACTCGCACCTAAGCCGACCCTGCACTGGGCTCCGACTTGCCGGTAGCGGTTGCGCTTGTGTTGTGTGTTATCCGCGGGGCACCCAGGATAGCCCTCTGTGTTCTGCGGACCTCCTCGCAGTGCTCCCATTCTTCGGCCCCCGACTCTGCGGACTATTGCTCGCGCGTCCTCCCCCCTCCCAATCTTCCCCTACCCCATTCCCCTGGGCACCAAGAGTGCCGCCGCTAGCTCAGGCTGGCATACGTCGTGCCCAGTACCCCATCCCCCCTCATCATAGTAACCACCACCACCACCGTAGTCCGGGCTGCGTCGCGCTGCGCTTGTAGCTCCCATCGTTTTTGTGGCAGGCGCGATGTTTGAAGGTGCGAGTTTTGTAAACGACGAAAGAATGTCCTATGCATTTATGAATGTCAGCTGATTTCTATTTACCGCAACGAACATCGCGAAGCAAGCGGGGGGAGTAATTTTGTATGTGGCCTATTACTGCGTCATATGAGTGCATCATGTATGAGCCTTTGCGCATTCTTGAGTAGTTTTATTTTGTTGACAAGTGCAGCCCATTAATGCGTTCGGTCATGAATGGGGGATGCTGGTTTTTTTTTTCATGGTCACCTTGTTTTTGTTTCGTGGAACTGGTACGTGATTTAGTGCCGTCTGTGAATCACTGCTAATGTAACGCTATTTGTGAACTGTAAACCTTAAATGATTTTGAATCATATCAAGCACCATTAACACTTTATTTTGCTTCATTATATTGACCACGTACCTTTAATATTGTTGTAGCTTTTGAGAGATTGACATATGCTTTTTCAGGCAGGAAATATAGGCACGGGGGTTGAGGAGATGGTTGCAGGTGGAAAAAATGTTCATCACAGGGCTAAATTGATGCTGCAGACTACGATACACTTTTGCTATGAAACAACCAAACGTGGATAACAGGGTGACCCAAGCAATGTTTATTTACAGTTAATTTCGCTCACTGTCAATACAGTGTAGTACAATACAATTTCAAATGAACAGGTCGCAGGCGTGGCACAGGCAATGACACCTCTATCACTTTTCCTGTCTTCCAGTCAGTATACGACGTTCGTTCCAAGCACGAAGGGTCGAAGTGAACAGCACAGACCTACGGGAATGCAAAATAAGCGTGTGAGGGACATAGTATCAGTGCATGAAAATTGCTCTCGTAAATGGCAAATTCCCAAGCAAATAAATTAAACCAGCAATTTATGAATTTTTACCATTACATTCTTAGGTTCCCTTTTTCACTCATATAAAAAATTGGCAAGTTTACTACCACAAATGTGACCTTTGTGTAAAAAATAAGCAATTTACTGGTTCCTTATTGACAGTAAACCTGGCAACATATGCTCAAACAACTTCTATACATCGGTAGTAAAATCTCAAACTTTCCAACGGCGTGCTTTTTTCAACGTGTCGCATATTTAGTTTTACGCGAAAGTGTATACAACTAGTTTGCCCGAAAAGCCGCCGGCGTTGTAGTTCGCACGATCACGTCGGAAATAATCGGACGCTGCATGAAAGGCGCGATTGAGGCGTCCACCGAGATGCTGTGATGCGAGAGAGTTACTGCACCCATCCTTTCCTAAAAATGCCGGTTGAAATATTCACCTATATGTCGAGATGTGAGAGGTACTGCGCCCTTACCTTTCTTGATAATAATTGTGGATATGGGAAAGGAAATGGCTCAGTATCTGTCACATAGTTCGTTGGACACAAAACGCGTTTGTGGAATCGGCGTTCGGAGAAGCGTCTTCAGAGCGCAAGCAGCGTAGGGGTGGAACGCTCACGATGACACACTGATGCTTTCGCGTCCGCAGCTTTAACTGCCCTCTGATTTTGTGGAGTCGATGTGCACAAACGCGTCTTTTGCGCAACCAGCGTTCCGGTCGAACGCTCATGATGACATACCGATGCTTTCGCGTTAATAGCACGTAAGCAGCCTTAAGCCCTCTGAAGTTTTTTTCCCCCTTAAGGTTACCTTCTGCACTGGGGAATTTTGCATTAAAAACTCCTGCACCTCTGAGAGCTTACACATTGACCACGCATTAAATAATGTAACGCGAACGGAATATATTTACATAAACTTTACAAATGATTCAACCGAGGCAGCGGCAACAGAGAAGGTTCTAGCCGCACTGTAAAAACAAAAACACCTTTTTGGGCAATTGTCTGATTCAAAACACCCTTACACCCTGAGTCTAGGGTGTTCGTGCCATTGGAAATCACCTCTTGCATACCAAAGGGGTGCTTTGGTTGTAGAATATGCCTTAGGGTGTTACGGGCAAGCAATATCACCCAACATGCTGGGGTATATGGCTGCGTAGCTTCGTAGCTTTTTATACACAAGCGGCGCTGCTAATATAACTTAACACCTAAATAAAGCACCAAAAGTAACGCTAAAATTAAAATTACACGCGAGTGCTTTCTAAAAATGAAAGAGAAACTGAAACAAAATTTCACCGCCAGGAGGCCGCCGGTAGCTACAACGCTCTTTTCAAATTTCGGCCGTTAGCATTGTGGGGTGCGTTTCGACCAGGTTTCGACGAATGCTGAATGTGCTTCTTCGATTGTTTACCCTCGTGAAATGTGTTGTATTTCCCATGCATATGTGTTACAGAAGTGTGTACGCTTGTTAAGTGCCTTCTACATGTGGTGTTTAACGAAAACGGGCATTTATCGTGTCGGCAAGTGTCCAGGCTTCTTTTTGCTTTGCTCAGGCGGAACGACTGCTGCACCGTTTTATGTTTGAGATGTTCGAAAGAAGAAGGCATGGACGACTTTTTTTTTCTGCGTGACTAAGAGTATACGCGCCGACTACATTGCACTCGCGCGCAGAAATCGCACTGGTTGGTTCGATGCCGGTGACACGAAGGCGGACAGCGTACTGCGCGGCTGACGCAATCGCCTGTAAAGGTAAGCATATTCTCACGCATATTGCGCTTTGTGGGAACAGTGTCCTACCGGTTTGCTGCATTTTGGGTCTTTTTGTGCCGGAACGCTCCAGAATGTGCTGAAATGAAAACGTGGGACACGCGCTTGTTTTCACCTGGCTGCCAAAATGACATCGCACATGTGGTAGATGTCGCGGCGAGTTACGCAGAGTTCGCGCAAGAACATCACTCTCAACTTTCTTGAACAGAAATAATGTATGTGCTACGTTTCCTTGCATTTTGTACGCGCAGGAGGTTCACGAAACGATTTTCGTTTCTTGACAGTTTGATACTTGCGCTCAGTTCGCGACGACTCGGTTTTATTCTACCGTTTCCGTTCGTGCGGCAAGGTCATGTTGGCCTACTACCTTAATTCTCCTAGCACTCTCGACTCCCCCCTCCTCCCTTCTCTTACACTTCGCGCTCGCTCACCTGAAACCTCCTTCATGCTTCGTCATCTCCTTTCACTCGGAGCGCTGCGAACCTCCCCCCCCCCCTTTTTTTTTTCTTTACTCGGTACTCGGAGCAGAGGCGCGCGCCGTCCTGCTGCTCGCGGAGCGTCCTCCCGCAGCCCTTCGAGGAGGCTATGTTCATTCTCGGCGGCCGTTCAGCGCGGCACGCCTCTGCGCTCGTGCTCTCGGCATCGAAGTGCGCCGGTCGGCCGGCCTGGTTGCATAATAGTTTATTCCAAACTGCGTAAACTATATGCCGCTATCACCAGCCTATGTTACCTTCCCCGCGTATGGATTTGCCTTTTTGAATCACAATGGGAGCATTTTTCATTTTACGGGGACCATATTTTTGCGGTTGCATGGAGTGGGAAGTTGCATTTTTATTATGCTGCTTTTGTTATGGCGTTTACTTTCGCTCTCGAAGAATCATTTAGGTACGTATTTTATTTTCAGCAAGACTTCATTTAATGCACTTGTACACGTGCTAAGTCAGCTGATGTGGTTCAAACCATCCAGTTTTCATTATTTTTGTGGTCACATTTCAACATAACTGTTTGACCGCATTACTTGATTTTTGTAGTGTCTTTAGACTAGAATAAATGGATATTTGATACTGATGTCTCAGCATTCAAGTAGAGGTCGACAGCTTGAATTCTGTGGCCAAAAATTGTACCGGATGTTGCTATTAGAGAGTTTGATTCCGACCAGATGTTTACTTTTTTTTGTCTTTTGCTTAAATGTACATATGAAGCGGTTATCATAGCCTTAGTAGCTATGTGATGTTAAGAAGATAGTGAGAGACCGGAAAGCGTGGCGTGACATGGTCCATAGGGTTACGAAGAGTCGGACACGACTGAAAGCCTGAACTGAACTGAGTCGCATATGCTTACTTGCTTTGCTCATCACAGTGCGCATATTGCAGGCAAATTTGTGACTTATTAAAATTTGTAATGTATGTGTTGAAATCAGTGTACTGATTTAAAGGGCCCAGAAAACAATTTCACTTTCATATGCTAACGATGCATGTCTGTGGATTGTCTCTAAGAATTGAAACCTACTTTTTAAAGCTGAGCGTGGACCATTAGTTTAGAGATATATTACATATTTTATTGCCATTCAACCGTGTGCCAAGTTGAGGGGAGGAGGATCATAATTTTTGCTTTGTTATTTTTTATATTAGACCTTCCTTAGTATTGCTTGCAGTCGTGATGAGTGGCAAAATACTGATGGTTTTTGCAGTTTTCTAACCTTAGTAAATATTTGTATTTGCTGTTTGCTAATGCCAGATTTTTTTTTTTTCAGATATGTACACAGGCATCAATTGCCTTAGCTTTTGTACAATCATTTTTAATATTCAGTTACCTAAAACGTTCAGTAAAATGAATTCTTTATGGCTACCATTCACACAAACTTGCAGTTCTTACATGACTTCAACATGCTGATCAAGAAGGACGGCAAAGAGGCAGTTGAAATCGGCCTTAACAAGACACTTGTCTTGGTTTTGAAGGACACCATTCGTGCAAGAAAAAACGACATTGCCCGGGTGCTCGAAGTATGTTCTGAGGGAATACGTGAAAGGAAGAAGAAGCGTAGGTATTAAGCTCTTTCCTTCTGTTTGCTGCATGTGCTATCTAGTTGGCAGTTTTTCGCTAAATGCTTACATTTTTGCCATTTTGTACTGCCTTATAGATATACTAAAAACATGGCTAAGCATCAGAAAGAGTAATAAAACCATAAATAGCCTGTGCATTTCTTCATATGTAACAATTTTCGTATTAGCTAAATTTAAATTACCTATTGTTCTTCTCCATTGTAATGGTGCAGCCTTTTCGAATCTGTTCAACTATAGTAGCAGAGAATTAGGTGATACCTAATTCAAATCTTCACAAGCTTTGCTAATTTTTGCTGTGAGATGTTTGGCTTTCAGTTTGCGTGCTTCTACATGTTTTCAATTTTGTTTATTTGCTTTCCTAAATTAAACAATAAATTATCGCCTCAAAACTCGGCTCTCTCTTTTTACCTGCAAGGAGGTACACCATTGTTGTGTTGCTTATTTCTATTGTAGATGTACAGACAGTATGCACTCTGCAACTCTTGGCAAACAATGGGATGTTTGGCTTTCAGTTTGCGTGCTTCTACATGTTTTCAATTTTGTTTATTTGCTTTCCTAAATTAAACAATAAATTATCGCCTCAAAACTCGGCTCTCTCTTTTTACCTGCAAGGAGGTACACCATTGTTGTGTTGCTTATTTCTATTGTAGATGTACAGACAGTATGCACTCTGCAACTCTTGGCAAACAATGGGAACCAGCCTGGAGCTCTGGATGTTATGTTTGTATCATTTGTAAATTTTCTCTTTGTCATTTGAATATTCAGGAAGCCTACTTGAAACCGACATTATTAGCGAATTTTCTTTGTTTCTAAAATGGCTTACAGTCTAACTTGTAATATGTATTAGTGATTCATAATTCAAATAGAAATACTACACAGGTTTTCATCGCAACTGTGAATTCTTTCCTGTGAAAGGAGTATTTGCACTGTAAGTACAATCAAAAGCACTTGTAAGAGACCCCTGCCATCACACGCTTACCACGTCGTATTGCATACAAGAGTCACCTGATGAAGCACTCGTAATGTCAAGATTGGTGCAGTGTGCCATTTGACTAAGCACTCTGCTGCAGTGGACCAGCAGTGATTTATCAGATGGCTCTTGCAGACAGCTTGGTGGGGTTTAGCATTTGCTGGAAAGGGGTCTCTCAACCTGCTCATGCATGCTAGTACCTAACATGTTTTTAATGTGTGGAATATATAAATCTGAGATTGCTTAAAAAGAAAAATTTGCCGCATTGTGTTATCCTACAGGCTCCTGAAGGTGGGTAATGCAGTTTAATAGTGGTTTTAAAAAAATGCTGTAATTTGCTAGCCAAGTTTGAAATGATGTAATAATTTTAATGCTTCGGAGATTAGGTTTACCACATTGGTTGCGAGAAAATACTGCTATGTTTCAAGGGTCATGCTGTATAAATGTGATGCCTTCAACTACAGATGCTAACATTTCATGCATTAACCATGTGGCACTGTCATAGAGACATTCTCATTTATAGTAAACATTCTGAATAAATCCAAATTGTTATTTTTGCATTTCAAGTTAGTCAGCATATTTTTAATATTCGAACCTTTAGTATTTCAAAGTGCTCAGACTGCCTGCCGCTATAACGATTACAACTTCTTGAACACTTGCGCTTTCTGCCGCCTCTTGAGGCTCACTACTTATGTTCTGGATGTCTATGCATACAATGTGCTATGCGTGGAAAATGTTTTAACATGCAATGCTTCAGTGTTGAAATTTTTTGGAGCTTCTGCTGTTCGGTTGTTTGGTAATGCTCTGCTGTGGCACATGTAATTGTCGCTCAACTCAAAGCTCCAGTGTACACTTTCAATGAATAATGTGTGATGAAGTTTCAGAACTGCCACATAGAGCAGCGAGAACACTTTTTCCTTGTTACTAAACCTTAAATGTAAACACTTCAGGAAGCATTGCGATGACCTAGGGCTTGGCTGGTTCATACTTAGCACAAGAAGATGTGCAAAAGTTCAGAAATGCATTATGTGTTAGGTATTACATGCACTTTGTTTTTGTTTTTTTTTAGTGCCCCATCACTAAGTATGCTCTTTCCACGTTTTTTTTTGTTTGGTTCTGCAGTATCTACTTGGCCAGTGCAGGGTATGCTGTAGGCCTTGTGTGAAGCCTTCAATTGAGCTAGCTGTTAATATTTTAGTAGTAAACACCGTGTTCTAGTGCTGTCAACAAATCATTACAAATTTTGAAGGTAGCCTATAACTAATTTTATTTTCAGTTGCAAGATATTCAACAGTGGGTAAAGTGAGGATCAGAACTGCACCAATCATGGTTGCTTAAGAAAGATGCACTCCCATTAATGCTAGAAAAAAGAAGCTGCCTTAATTTTATATTTAAGTGCACATTGAGTTCCAAGAAAACAGTGCTTACTGAGGCGCTGTTATTCAATTGCCCCATTTCTCTGCCTATTTCGAAAACGATACTGGGACCAGTGCAGCCCCAGCATCCCTTCAGCACTTGTTTCAGTGCATTGTGGGATACCAGCAATGCACCTGCATCATTGTAAAGTAAATGTCAGTATTTTCTCCCATACAAGTGCAACCAGTGTTTTCGCGTCACAGCTTCGCTGAATCTCGCAGACCACCAGCGTACCCAAAAGAAATGTGTGAAAAAAAATTGGTTTCGTACTGGAAGGGGGTGGTTTCAGTAATAGGGTAGTTCAATTTACAAATTCTGTTACACCATTATGTAAAATACAAGGCAGTATTTTTGCCTTTTGGCCTGCATTACCAGTTTTTTTTTTTTCAATTTGTTACCATTTTTGAAACATTTTTTTCCGGTTGAAATCATTCGAATGCTGTTAGGAGTGATAGAAATCCAGCTGGTATTTTTTCCTTCTGCATATTTTAACAAGCTATTGGTTATTTATATTTTTAACTATCACATTAAACATTCCAGTTCATGTGAAATGAAAAGTTTGTGGGTCAGCATGGAAGTTCTCTAACCAAGGTGCTTTTGATGAATGCAGCCATTTTTATTCAACAAAATAGCTTGCATAATCTGAAAATACCATGCAACAGTATGCTGCATGAATAAAAATGGGTTCACCTTACGTGCTCTCATTTATGACTTCATCAAACACCGCCAGCTTTGTGCCTCCTGAATCAACCATAACAGTATACTCTGCATTGTTATATGTAAGATAACCACCAGTGGTTTCCGATGGGGCCCTTTTCCAGCACACTGCTGTACACTAAAGGGGCATTGGTGTATTCTAAATATAGAGTAGAAAATATTTTGAATTTGCTCAGGCGCAATGCACATTTTTACAGCTGCTCTCTTATGCACTTCTTTCACATTTTTATCAAGGAACAGGAAGAAAAGCCTGCCACGCCGTGCGTTGGATATACTGGGAGCAGCATCAAAGAAGCTGAAGAGCATTTTTTCGTTGAGCAGCGGAAGCTTCGAGTCATCGATTCTACGTAGGGTATTGTTCCAAAAATGGCTCGATTTTGGTTTTTCAATCTGTGATATGACAAGGAGTCCGATAATTTGTGCTGCTTTATAGAGCACCTCTTTTTTGGCGTATGTGTGTCGAAGTCAAGATGCACTGCACGACGCTTTATTTCATCGCACAAGGCCGAATTTTATGGAAGTGCACGCGTTGACACTGATAAAGCGTAGGATTATTATTGTGCACTCCGATTATTGTTGCATACGACTAAACTTTTTGTTGTCGTTTTTTAAGAAATGTCACCATGCTGTTGTGTGCATTGTTCGGATATGTTTTTCAAAAACATTTTATACTTTGTTGTCTGCATTTGTTGGAACTGGTTTGCTCCTTTCATTTTTTTAGCTGTTTACGTACATAACATGTATGTTTTTGCCCGTCTGCTAGGCTCTCGGTTAAGAGCGGCCGTATTGTTAAATAAATGAGGTTCCATAGCGCGCGTCAATAAAGGAACAGAACACAAGTACCCCCCATGACCCCCTCCCCCCCCCCCCCTAGCACCCGAGCACCCACTAGTCCGAACCCTGACCCTTCTATGCGGAATAAAATACTTCTAGTTTCCTTCTGTGTTTGAAGCTGTGACATTTTTTCGTAGCATGCTCTGTGAATTTGAGAAAACAACCATACTGGCATGGACCATTCGAGATGTCAAAATAATGCCATGCAGCATCTCTTTGCATGCTCATTTACCAGGTATACCATTAAGCTTGATTGCAAATGTGCCATAGGAAAAGCATTAAAGAACGCGTAGTGGCAAAGGTAATTCCTAATTAGGGAATGCAATATATACAAGTTATCCGCACTGATATTTTTCAAGGGGTGTAAGGGTGCAATGCCACTGTTCCCACCCTGCAATAGGGTGTAAAGGTGGTGAAAACACCCCAGTGCATTGGCCCCATAGAAGGGTGTTATGACCAACCGAATCACCATCTTTGAGGGTGTACTGGCACACTGAAGCCACTTTATTTCAAGGGTGCATGGGTGTTAGTTATAGACATGCGAAAACACCTGAAGGTGTGTTTTTGTTTTTACAGTGCGTTCTTCATACAGCGGACATTACGGCTAACAAAATTAATACTTTCTCTCAGCACACATGCCAACGCTTCATCGGACCATTCACACGCATGACATTCTTGGTGAAACGAAATAGTCTGAGAAAAATGAAAACTAAAGAATCATTGAAAGCATTCGTACCTTGGTATATGAAGTTTGCACGAAATTCTTCCTCGGAATAGAGCGCAACCACTTCTCGAAGGTGTCTTTCTCCTTCGGAAAAGAAAACACTTGAACTTTCTTCTCAACATTATAGTTGCCGGAACAACCCGGCACGCAACACTTGTTAGGAATTGCAGCCGTCGATAAACGCCCATGGAAAACGCGCACAAACGCCGATGGCCAGCGATTTGGTCGAGCGCAACAGTGGCTTTCACATTGGGACCGGCGGCGAAGCACTCCAGGCACCGACTGCACGGCGCGGCAGCGGAGAGGGGCGGCGAAGTGACCGCCTGCAGGATGTGACGTCATATTTTTTGACGCAGGCCTGGAAGTTATAGGAGGCGTTGGCTCAACCAGCAGGCCCGTGCATTTTCTTTTTCTTCTTCCTACAGCCACAACAACAACAGACTAAAAAGGGTACTCCGACATAGTATAGTCAGGCATCTTAACCACTGCTCCGCCACGGCGGGGCTCTTCACTCATGTCCAAATGGTAAATGAGGTGGAAGTATTTGCGTGTGCAATGAACAAATCAGCAAAGCATTTTCGTACTGCTTCGCTGCTCGGAGCCGTCGTGACACTGGAGGCTACAGATGGGCTGTTCACACTGTGGATCGGTAATGCTTGTATTTGGATTGACATTCAGAAATCATCACATTTCTCTGCAATTTTTTTTCTTTTGGGCGAACCATTAGGTGCGTGCAGTCATATCTTATTGCGTTGGTTGACAATGGTCGCGCTGCCATTTACCTACTGCTAGAGTCGTCAGGGGAGCGGCGACAATGCAGCGGCGTCTTGAGACTCCTGAATTCTCGAATGTTCCCCACTGGAGGCCAAAAGGCCTCTAGTAAAGTGTGCTCGAGACGGTCTCGTCGTGCGGTGCCCAAGACTAAGGATACCAAGATTCTACTGGGTTCTTCATACTTCCAAACAGTTTTGAATCTTAAAAACTTTTCATCATCATCACAGAACTCTGTTTCTGAGGGTTAAAACGTTATCACCACCATTACCTGCGTAATGCAAACTGGTTTCTGAAATTGGCAGTGCCTTAGCAGGGCTGCGCCACGATATACGTAGTTGAGTACACTTTCCTCTAGTTTCGGCACGTTGCCGAGCCTATTGTTGACCTTATATTGATTAGAAATGAAGAGGCATTGGCAGTCACGCACCATTTTTTATTTTAGGCACAGAAAGATAGAGGGTCCGGTGATCATTATTGTAACACGCATGCATTTTGATTGAATATATGCAGAATTTCGAATGCACAAATTCCCTTTGATATACGAGATCAATGGCAATCTCCCACTATATGCTTGGGATGTTAGGATTTCGTGAAATTAAAGCCAAATTTTTGTTTCATTGATGAGTAAACGAGTTCTACTCTCTGTTGAAGACCCCCAAAGTCACGCATGACTCTGCAACCGTGCCATGAGCTGGCGAACAGGTGGTAACCACTTGAATTGTATTTTCGATAGCTGTTAGCGGCGCCGTGTTAACTCCTTGTATGCAAGTCTAACCCAGCAGGCTTCTCCATTATTCACTGGGATCGAAGGCAGATGTGTGAGAGCAACGACACCTTGTCTCACGTAGATGCAGACGCCGGCTTTGTTATCAGGTTCAAGACGACTGGCATCCGTAACCAAGCTATAGCCGGGGATCGCAAAAAATTGACATGCCGATGCAAGACCAGTATCTGTAAACACAAGGACATCAGCTTCGGTTTGCAGTCGGTGTGAACACACATCAGTTATGTGAGGACACATCTTGCATAATCTCGCGATAAGGTCTCGCGCGTGCGAGATTTTTAACATGACCCAATAATAATAATAATAATAATAATAATAATAATAATAATAATAATAATAATAATAATAATAATAATAATAATAATAATAATAGTAATAATAATAATAATAATAATAATAATATCATTATTATTATTAATTGGTTCACAGCAAGGGCAAGGCGCAGTATCTGTCACACTTACTCTGTGGACATCTGAACCACGCCGTAACGAAAAGAGAAAGGGAAAGTGAAAGTGGAAATACAGAAAGGGGAGCCGTATGGAGGGCTGCGGACTAATTTCGACCCCCTGGGGATCTTTAGAGTGCGCTGACATCCCAAAGCAGACGGACGCTACTTTGTTTCGCGCCCATCAAAACGCAGCCGCCATGGTCGGGTTCGAACCCGGGAGCTCAGGCGCAGTAGTCGGGCGTCTTACCACTGCATTAACCGGCGGGGCAGCCATGAACGGGTTTCACCTTAAAATGTGATGATATTGTACTTTCTTTTTCTCTAAATATAAGAACAGTGCGGGACAGTGACTAAGCAGTGCAGATGAACATATAAATTCACAGGAAGGGAAGGCACATTATCTGTCACACTTGCTTCTGTGAACAACTGTAATCTTGGGATACCGCTGAGTCTACCCCTGATGTCAAACCCCTTGCACCTGCTCCTCCTCTCAGTGGGACCACGTATTCCAGACAACGAAGAGGCGTCCGTGTGCTGTGCGATGTCAGCGCCCGTTATAGATCTCCAGCTGGTCGAAATTACTACGTAGCTCTCCAAACGGCTCCTCTTTCTCTCTTTCCATTTTCACTCCCACCTTCCTCCCTTCCCTGACGGCGCGGTCGCGGTGTCCACAGAAAGCAAGTGGGACAGTTACCGCGCCTTTCCCTTCCAATAAACAAATCAGTTTTCCAGACCGGTTCCAAAGTGATATGCTCCACTGGAACTACCGCTCCTCTTCCCACTTTCGTTCCTCCCTTCCCTACGCCGCGGTTCAGGTGTCCGCAGTACACGGTTGACCGATACTGCACCTTACCTTTTCTGTGAACCAATGATTATTATTAGTCGAATGTACCTCTTGCTACAAAAGAAGGAAGCCGCAGTAGCTATCATTTTATATATGGACTCCTGACCGCGCTGTATGGAAAGGTGGGAGTGAAAACGGTGCTTTCAATTAGTTGCATTTGGGCCGATTATTTTCCATTCATTCAACACAGCGTGCGCTCAGTAACGGTCATTGACACAATAAGCGATGGGTTTTGGTTTGGTTTGTGGGGTTTAACGTCCCAAAGCGACTCAGCCTATGAGAGACGCCGTAGGGGAGGACTCCGGAAATTTCGACCACCTGGGGTTCATTAACGTGCCCTGACATCGCACAGCACATGGACGCCTCTTCATATTGCCTCCATCGAAGCGCAGCCGCCGCGGTTGGGTTCGAACCCGGGTGCTCCGGCACAGTAGTTGGGCGTCTGACCACTGCACCACCCCGGCGGGGCTTTAAGCAATGGGTAATGATCACTGTTGCTCTTTTTTTCCGTAGCGTACGTAACTCATTAGTCCTCACACAACATGTTTAAGCATCTTGCAATGTCATATCACTGAGTTTCATGCTATATCAAAGCAGCATGTGACGATACGCCATCACGTAATCGTTTGCACCTATTTGCGTAAGGGAAAAACCAGAACGGTGGAAGTTCGCTGCAAAATTAATGTTTTAACTTGCAATCATCATTTATTCCTTTTTTATTAATACCTCAAAGCCCCCCCCCCCCCCCCAGCCAGGGTGGTGCACTGGTAAGCCACCTGACTACTGTGCCGGAGTACCTGGGTTCGAATCCAAATACGATGGCTGCATTTCGATGGAGGCGAAACGAAGTGGCGTCCGTGTGCTGTGCGAAGTCAGAGCACGGTAAAGATTCCCAGGTGGTCGAAATTACTCCGCAGCCCTCCACTATGGCTCCTCTTTCTCTCTTTCCACTTTCCCTCTCACCTTCCTCTCTTTCCTTTACGACGCGGTTCAGGTGTCCACAAAGGAAGTGTGACAGATACTGCGCCTTTCCCTTCCCGTGATCTAATTAAAAAAACCCATTTAGGGGTATTAGAAGAGGGACCGGTTGTTGAGTACTTGAATCATTCGATGGACGATCTGAAGTTTAATGTGCTGGAATGAATCACGACCCTGTTTGGCAAGTCATTCCAGTCCCGTGGGGTGCGAATAAAAAAAAAGATGACAGATGCACAGATGTCCAGTCAGGGCCAAATGAGCACGCCAGTACATGTTTGATTTAAACATAATTAAAACTTCGTGTACTAAACCTCCCCCCCCCCCATGCGCACACAATAAAAAAAATGTTGCCACTTCGTCCGGAATTACAGCGCCAAATAATAATATTCCGAACAAGAAGACAGCGTAGCCGAAAATCTAGTATTGTCAATCGCGCTGTTTGTACCGCTGATCATAAACGAGTACTTCCGGAACGTATGCAAGCAGCATCTGCCATTCTGCTCAGGGGAGGGTAAACGACTTTTTCATGGTGCGCGTGCGGCTGGTGGTATGGTGGGCGTAGCTGATAAAAGAATTGAGCAGGGGGTGATGGTAAAACTTGTGAAAGAGGCAAAGCCTAGCTGAGTTTGTAAGGTGATCATTTTGTTTTAGTACAGTTACACTTGGATGATAGGAATAAACTGAGTATATGAATCTTGCCGCGTGGTTTCGGGCTCCTTCTAATATGCTGGAAAGGTCATTTTGATAAAGATGAAGAGTATGTATGTTGCTTTTTTTGGCAAGTGAAGCGTTTGCCAAGAAGTTTTGTTTATGCTCAAAAAAATTAGTAACTTCACTTATATGCTGCTGTGAGTCAAAGTTTAATGCACTCAAATAATATAGCTTGTGAGTGTTCGAGTCAAATGTGAAACCTTTGCTGGAGCTGCATTTTACAAATAACGTTTAAAACGTAGTCCTGGTGAACACTCGCAGCTGAATTTCTGACATATCTCTGCGCGAAAACTTCCCCCCTGACGTCAGTGAGGTTGCGGGGCGCATCAACTCAGTGAACGCTCCCAAATTAAGTAAGAGTTTTCTCCCCTGATAGGGCTGGTACAGGTGGGTCACCGCCGATTGCGGCGGGGGCTAGCCTGGCACCGGTTTTATCTGTTCTAGGCCGTCATTGCACACGCCACCGCTGGTGGTGGACGACGGCTGTTGTTGCGGCGCGCGTCTTTTTTTCCCTCTTCCTTTTCTTTCTTATCTATATTCTCTTCTATCTGCACGAGGCAGTGGAGGTGGCTCAGCTACAGAGCCAGTAGCAGGCCCGTGCATTTTCTTTTCTTTCTTCCTACAGCCACAACAACTCCCAAATTAAGCGAGAGGGACCGGGCTTCATGCGGTGCTGTCACGATCTGTTTTCTTGTTTTCTTCTTGCGCGCCGGCGTGGGTTGAGTGAGGGGGGAGAGGAGGAGACTCACCGTAGATCACCCATATGTTCAATGCCATTGATGCTAGCTCAAAAGTTTTGCGGAGAGTAATAATGATGGGATACCTATCGTTCGTGCGTGTTTTATAATTCTGGTAAAAAGCTTTTTATGAGCCTTTTGAAAGTGCAAGGTGCAATAATACGGAGATATAGCTCGTTGCACCCCGCCGGGGTGGCGCAGTGGTTACGGCACTCGACTACTGTTCCCAAGGACGCGGAATCGAATCCCGGCCTCGGCGGCAGCTTTTCGCTGGCGGCGAAAACCAAGGTGCCCGTGTGCTGTGCGATGTCAGTGCACGTTGAAGAACCCCAGGTGGTCGAAATTTCCGGAGTCCTCCACTACGGCGTCTCTCATAGCCTGAGTCGCTTTGGGACGTTAAACCCCACAAACCAAACCATATCGCTCATTGCGTCGCCGCTATTTCACTGAAAATGGTTCTAAATAAGTTAGTTTCTTTAAATTTCTTTAAATTTATGTGCTTGTTCCATGCGAAACTGGCAATATTCAGACCTTTTCTTTACAAATCAAAGATAATTTCCGCGTTTGTACTGCTTCAAAGAGAGTAGCAGCCAGAATAAATGCATTCGAGGTTTCCTTCGTGTTTATTTCAAACAATGCTTCGGTGTCTCAAGAGCTGTCATTTGCGCACGCGCAGTCAGCGACATTTAGTTACACTCACTGTGACATCTGTATAGAATATCCAACGACGCGTAGTTTGGTTATACGTAGAAAACGTGGAAAAATAGCGAAAGAAGATGTGCAATTAGACCAAAATTTGCGTCCAAGTCAGTATTCTTTGCAGCTTTCCTTTCGTTCATCATATATCACTCCTCATGCACTTTTTAATTATTGTTTCTCGTTTTATGGTTTTCACTGGGTTATGCTTGTTTTCTTATTGTGCTGATGTAGAGCGAGCCCCGCCGGGATGGTGCAGTGGTTAGACGCCCGACTATGTGTCGGAGTACCCGGGTTCGATTGATTGATTTATAGGAAGGGAAAGGCCCGGTAACTGTCTCACTTGTTTTCTGTGGACATCTCAACCGCACTGTAAGGGAAGGGAGGAAGGTGGGAGTTAAAATGGAAAGAGAGAAAGAGGAGCCGTAGTGAAGGGCTGCGGAGTAATTTCGACCACCTGGGGATCTTTAACGTGCGGTGACATCGCACAGCACACGGACACCTCTTCGTTTCGCCTCCATCGAAACGCAGCCGCCGAGGTCGGGCTCGAACCCGTGTACTCCGCCCCACCGGGGTGGTGCAGTGGTAAGACGCCCGACTACTGTGCCGGATGCAGGCTTTTTAAAGCATGCAATGCGCCTATCACACCTCTAGCATTGGAAAGAGTGTATTGAACGCCTCAAAGTGGGCTGGTTGCTCCTAGCCCCACGCGGCTGGGACTGGTAGGTGTCTGCCGCTTGCGGCGGCGGTGGTGACAAACTTTATTTAGGCGAGCCTTAATTGTAACATCCTAGTGATGGGATGGCTCTTGGATGCGTATTGTGGCCAGCAGGTGATGCTTCCCGGCGACTTCCAGAGCCCAGTCCACCAGTTGCCGTTGGGCAGCCGGCTCAGAAATGGACACCATAGCCTCCCACGGCTCGAGGTCTGCGGGTTGCGATTCAGCTGGTGGACGATGCTCAAAGCATGAATAAAGAATGCGAGCAAAATCCGCTTTGGGAGCACAGCAGCGGACGCACTCTGGCGTGAACAGTCCAGGGTGAACAAGGGCTAAATAGGCAGGGGAGAGGCAGGTGCGGGATTGTAGCGATTGATGAATGGTTTAGAGGAAGGGAAAGGCGCGGTAACTGTCTCATTTGTTTTCTGTCGACACCTCAACCGCGCCGTATGGGAAGGGATGAAGGCGGGAGTCAAAGCGGAAAGAGAGAAAGGAGAGCCGTAATGGCGGGCTACGGAGTAATTTCGACCACCTGGGGATCTTCAATGTGTGCTGATATCGCACACCACACGGACGCCACTTCGTTTCGCCTGAAAAGCTGTCCTCCCCCATCGAACCGGCAGTGGTTGCAATTACGGCCAGCAACTATACAAATTCGGTTTTAGGCTAGGCCCCACAGCAAGCTGCGATGACCCGTCCCAGGCCCGTAGGACCAAGAGAAACCACCATCGAAAAAATTAAGAGCACTGCAGAACCTGCATTGAATGCGAAAGCACGGATGCTGCTGTTGGTTGCTTCCACGGTGGTTGCTTCTGGTTGCATTATTCGCTTCTTGTTTTCCCATTTTAGTCTGGTACTTTCAAGTTGCGCGCCAATGCCTACTTATGCCTTTTTTTCGGTTCTACATTCCGTTACGGGACGTCACATTCTTGACGTCATATCCACAGCGGCACCCTTTTTGTATTCCCGCTTTCATTCAGGTGTAAACAGGTGCGATTCAGGGACAGAACAAGTCCTCTGAACCAGTTATATAATTGTTTACCTAATTACCTTCCTGGCCTAAATATATTTTTGGCAGCAACATTACGTCCCAATCTATCGATTGACACCACTCATTAACCTCTACGACTTCTTAATTACAACTCTGCCGACACGTTATGCGGACACGGCCTGCGGACACGGACTGCGGACAGAAATCTGTGAGCATAGGGAAGTAATGCTTTCGAATTATCAATTCGCACCGGTGAAGGTCCCTTCGGTTGAACTGGTGGCCGATTTCTCGAAGGAGCGTATGCACTCGTTTTGTGAGTTCACTGCAAACTTGCGCGCTGAGCGCCTCATCTATCCGTTACCCCACCCATCCCTCACTACCAGGTGGGTGGTGGTGAAAACGTTGAATAAAATATAAAGCTACATGAAGGTTGCTCTGGGGCCAGGCTTAGTGCCCTTCCCCTCACAAACACTAGGTGGAGTCCCTAGTACGGGACCCCAGTGGCTTCCGCTGCCGCCATTGCTCGTTCGACCAAGGCCTTTTGGGCTTTCAGGTCAGAGCAGGCGAGTAGGGTCGCCTCCCAGTCCTCCCGGGTGGTGTTTTGGTTAGGTGCAAAGGCAGGGTTGGAGGGGCACGCCCACACCATGTAGAAGGGTGTGAGGACATTTCCCCGCAGTGCAGGCTGTTACGACCAAGCATCCGCATTTGCGCGCTCTATTGTTCGCCTGTGGGCATGGATAAGTGCTGTGAATATGTGGTGATGGTCCAATGGCTTTAAGTGAGCCTGTTTCCAGGAATCCTGTTTTGTAAGCCTGTTTTGCTTTGTGGACACTCTGCAAATGCCAAATTGACCCTGCCAAGAGAACGTCTGGAAAAACACAAAGAAACGTCCCCCTGCGGGAAATGCAGGAAGGGCTTTCTTTCTTTTGTTCACCCTTCCAGTCGATAAGCCCTATCGTCCAGTGAGGAATGCCTACTTTCCAAAGGAGACGACAGAGTGACATGTCCGCTGACGTGCAGGACAAGAAAGGAGCATGACGCATACAGCCATTAAGTGATTTCCCAGGAATGCAGGAAAGATTTGCAATTGTCGAAAACGGACAATGCTGGGAGCGGATGCGGCGCCACGTGCACTCGGGTTTCTGAGAAGTAAAACCACTTGTCAGAACCAGCCTGTGGTTTCTTTGCTGAAGAATAGAAATGTACCTCCTCTCCTCGCCGTTCCCAAGCTTTTCCCGCCAACAAGTGATCACGCCCAACGAATGAATGCCGGACCAGTCAGTGCTTCAGACCATCAGTGCAGTGATGTGTTCGATTGGATGCCGATACCTGAGGGGCGTGCCC
The DNA here is from genome assembly GCF_055883805.1 of Amblyomma maculatum. Classification (NCBI taxonomy): domain Eukaryota; kingdom Metazoa; phylum Arthropoda; class Arachnida; order Ixodida; family Ixodidae; genus Amblyomma; species Amblyomma maculatum. The sequence continues at coordinate 94,354,678 of NC_139354.1, read as the reverse complement.
TGGATTTGGTTGGTCAGCATCTTCAGAGAGGGGCTGGACATAGGGGGTTTTAAGGACGCTGCAGAGCACGAAATGTCGCTCTGGGCCCTGGGTAAACGGCTCATCCAGTCGCTTCTCGCTATGAACTCTTAACGCTTGCCATTTTGCTGATGTACCCTTCTTTTTCGTGTAAATAATCTTGTAAAATAAGTTTCTCAAAGTGCCATTAAACCTGCTTGTACATATTTCACCAACTTCGAAGATTCAATCCTACTTCAACCCCGAGTCTCTGCACGCTACCAAGTGAAGGCCGGGTCGACGTAGCCCCAGCGTCACGACAACTGGTGACCAGCGTTGGGATCTGAATCTACAAGCCACAACATCTGATGACTGGAGGTGGGATCTGGATCTACAAGCTACAACATCTGGTGATTCGAGGTGGATCAGAATCTACAAGCCACATCTTGTGATCGGAGGTGGCATCTCAAGCAACAAGCAGGCGCAACAATCGGCCAACAAGAGAGCAGCTCGGAACATCGATCGCATGTGTGGGTGAGTGCTTGGCTTTTCTTCTGATGTGGACCAGGTTCTAGAACAGGGTTAGATTTTAGAACTGGTAAAAAGTGTTGAAACGCCTTTAGGTTTGGTAGTTTGCACTGTTGTTTTGGAAGTAGCCGACACTCGGAGCGATCATGGACCTACAAAAGCTGCAGAAACCGGAACTGTTGCAATTGTGTGAGGAATTGGGAATTGATACAAGAGGTTTGGCACGAAAACCTTTGATTATAAAGGCAATCACAGATTTGGGAGCCGATGATGAGGAGCTCAGTGAAGCATGGAATCTCATCGCCCAAAAAAAGGAGGAGCAGCTCAGACAGCAGAAAGAGCGGGAAAAAGAGGAAAAGAGGCGTGAGCGTGAACTTGAGAGGGAAAAAGAGGAAAGGGAGCGCGAACGTCAGAGGGAAAAAGAGGAAAGGGAGCGCGAACGTCAGAGGGAAAAAGAGGAAAGGGAGCGTGAACTTGAGAGGGAAAAAGAGGAAAGGGAGCACGAACGTGAGAAGCTTGAAAGAGAAGCAAAAAAGCTGGACCAAGAAATTGAGCTCCGGAAATTAGAACTAGAGTTGAGCAAGAGGTCGGGCGATTGTCCCCAGCTAGCGGTACCTCATCTCAACAAGGAGGCAGATTTCAAGATGTCAAAGTACATGCAGCCATATGTGATAACAGGGGATATCGGTCTGTATCTGGCTAACTTTGAGCGAACCTGCGAAAAACTGTCCTTCCAGCGAGACACTTGGTCTCAGAGATTATTGACGGTTCTGCCCAGCGAGGCAGCGGAGGTTGTCGCGCGGCTAAGCAAGGAGGACGCGGACAACTACGAGAAGGTCAAAGCTTGCCTTCTGAGAAAGTATAGGCTTAGCGCCGAGGCGTTCAGACAACGTTTTCGGAACGCTACTAAGTCCAGGGACGAGAGTTACCCTGAATTCCTGTACAATTTAAGAGTAAATTTGGGCGAGTGGCTAAAGAGCACAGATTCCTACAGTGATAGGGACGCTGTAGTCGAGCGAATTCTTTTGGAGCAGTTTTATAACTGCCTCCCAGAAAAAGAAAGAAATTGGTTACAGGACCGAGGCGAAATTAAGTCGGCAACTGAAGCTGCCGAACTTATTGAGGAGTATGCTTCGCGCCGACAATTCAGCAACCCAGCAGTGGATAGGCCCCGCAATCCCAAGTTCAGTGTGAAAAACCGTCAGGAAAGGCACTTTGCTAGAGTTGGAAACGAAGAAATGAAGGTTTCTTCAGGCAAATTCCCTAGAAAGGACGGCAGTGAGAAAAGTGGGGAAGTGACCAACGTGCAGAACACAAAGAATAAGCTTGAGGCTAGGAAGCCGCTCACATGCTTTAGGTGTAATGAGCAGGGTCACATTGCCGTCAACTGCCGGAAAGAAAAGATTGCTTTCTCGTATGTCAGGGACTGCGATGAAAATATGCAGCTTTTAGAACCCTACCTGCATGACCTAGTAGTCAACGGGAAGCCTTGCAAGGTACTGCGCGATTCGGCCGCAACGATGGATGTTGTCCATCCGGCGTATGTATCGCCTTCCGACTATACAGGACAGTGTGCATGGATCCGACAGGTAGTTGAGGAACAGAGTGTGTGCTTGCCGATCGCGAACGTGATCATCGAGGGCCCTTTCGGCGAATTAACAACCGAGGCTGCCGTTTCAGGAAAGCTTCCTAAGTGCTATCCGTATTTGTTCTCCAACAAATCGGACATGCTGCTGCGAAAGAGGGGCATCCTTTTCGGAGACAGAGTTGTGCAAGCCTTAACACGTTCAAAGGCGCGAGAACTAGCTACACTGCTCATTCCAGAAAAATCCACAGCGGAGGAAACGGCAGTTAAAACAGTGGTAAATGCGGAAGATAGCAGGTCAGAAAACTTTGAGAGCGAGGCATCTCAGATATGTCAACTTGAAAGGGAGCTTGATGAGACGCGGAATGAGGACGTTCTTGAGAGTAACCTCTTGCCGCCAGTGTCTAGTAATCTCACGAGACTTTTAAGTGGAACCCGAGAGGACTTAGCTATAGAGCAAGCCAATGATCCCAAGATACAGGAGATAAGGGAGCGCCACCGCGCCACTAAGACAGCAAACAATATTTCTTTCGAGATGAGAAAGGGAGTGCTGTATCGCTTATTCAAGGATAAGCGCGGAGTAGAGCGGGACCAATTAGTCGTTCCCCAAAAGTACCGCGGAGACTTACTGCGACTTTCCCATGGCAGCTCGTGGTCATGTCACCTTGGAATAAAGAAAACAAAGCAGAGGCTGTTGCAAGAATACTATTGGCCTGGATGTTTTAAGGACACGGAAAATTTTGTACGGTCATGCGACACGTGCCAGCGGGTTGGAAAGGCGCAAGACAAGTGGAAAGCTCCGATGGTGTTAGTACCAATCATTACCGAGCCGTTTCACCGGTTAGTAATAGATATAGTTGGGCCACTTCCTGGGACAGAGTCAGGGTACCGTTATATCCTCACTATGTTATGCCCAGCCACAAAGTTTCCAGAGGCTGTTCCGCTGCGCGAGGTGACGTCCGAGAGTGTAGTGGATTCGCTGCTGTCAGTGTTTGCACGAGTTGGATTCCCTTCCGAGGTCCAAAGTGATCAGGGTAGCGTTTTCACGAGTGTCCTCACCACCTCATTTCTCGAGCGATACGGCATTAAGGTAGTGCATAGCTCGATCCATCATCCGCAGAGCAACAGCGTAGAAAGATGGCACTCTGTTCTCAAAGGAGTCCTGAGGGGACTGTGCTACGAAAACAAGCGCGAATGGGATACCTGCCTGCCTGCAGCGCTTTTCGCTTTGCGGTCAGTGCCGCACGAATCCACTGGATTTAGCCCAGCCGAGTTGGTGTACGGAAGGTCACTGCGCTCACCTTTGCGAATGGTGCGCGAAGCCTGGGAGGGGCGCGGAGAAGACCCAACAGTAGTAGAATTCATTCTGAACCTCTTGAATTGCTTACATAACACTAAGGAACTCGTTGAGGCCAGCATGAAGTCAGCCCAGGCTCGTTCCAAGGTGTACTATGATAAGACAGCGCGTCAAAGGACGTTTTGTATCGGGGACCAGGTGATGTTGCTGAGAAGTTCAAGGCAGAATAAGCTCGAAGTACAGTGGGAAGGACCGGCTGAAGTCGTTGCAAAGCTTTCTAACACTAACTACGCAGTGAAAATTCCCGGTAGGCGTAAAGAAGTGCGCATTTATCATTGCAATCTTATGAAGCCTTATGTGCAGAGGGAAGCCGTGGTAAATCTAACGTTAAACCTTCCCGAGGAGATGGGGGACAACTTGATTTGCCTCAGCGGAAAAGGAAGCAACGCTCAGGAGCTTCTCAAAAAGACGGAGCAGAGAGGAGAACTAAAGAAATCCCAGCTGTCCGATCTGGGCGAGATAATAACAGAGTTTGAGGCCTGCTTCGTGGACAGGCCAGGCAGAACTGATTTGACTGAGCACGATATTGAGCTGACTTCAGACGTGCCAGTGCGATCAAGGTGCTACCGATTTTCTCCAAGGCAAAGAGAAATTCTGGATAGGGAAGTAACTCGCATGCTGGAATTGGGAGTAATAAAACCCTCGGAAAGCGATTATGCTTCGCCTATGATCTTAGTAGAAGCTCCAGGTAAAGACCCTAGGCCTGTGGTAGACTACCGAAAGCTAAATTCTCTCACCAGGGATCAAGTGTATCCTATTCCGAATATTGAGGAGAGAGTAGAACAGGTCAGTAGAGCGGCATATGTGACTACGCTGGACCTTACTCGAGGATACTGGCAAGTACCGCTCACTGAACGCGCCAGCAGATACGCGGCTTTCGTCACTCCGACGGGCAGCTACCAGCCAACAATGATGAGTTTCGGGCTCAAAAATGCTCCATTTTGTTTTTCCCGACTCATGGATAGGGTTTTAAAGGGGTGTGAAACATTCGCAGTGCCTTACTTAGATGACATTGCGGTTTTTTCCGACTCATGGGCGGACCATATGGTACATCTAAGAGCTGTACTGAGCCTTTTGCGTCAAGCTGGACTAACCGTAAAGGCCGAGAAATGTTGCCTGGCAAGGGCGACCGTGGACTACTTGGGTCACAATGTAGGTCAAGGTTTCAGGAAACCCAGCGAGATTAAGATTTCTGCGGTAGCAGACTACCCGCGGCCGAGCACGAAGACGGAAATTCGAGCATTCCTGGGTCTGACTGGGTACTACAATCACTACATCCCTAACTATTCAGCTTTGGCTAGCCCTCTGACCGACGCTCTCCGCAAGACAGAACCGACAAATGTAGTCTGGGACGAACAAAAGGAAGCCTCCTTCGTAAACCTGAAGGCTGTGCTGATTAGCCGTCCGGTATTGCGAGCTCAAGACTATGGCCGAGAATTCACGGTCCAGTGTGATGCCAGTGATCGAGGGTTAGGTGCTGTTCTCTGCCAGAGAGATGACGACGGTAATGAGCACCCCGTGCTCTACTTGAGCAGAAAACTGAGTACTAGAGAGAGGGCTTATTGCGCGTCAGAGAAAGAATGCGCTTGCATTGTATGGGCCATTCAAAAATTGCAGTGCTATCTTGGAGGGGCCAAATTCACCGTAAAGACGGACCATTGTCCCCTGGCTTGGCTGCAAACTGCGACATCGAAGAACAGTCGCCTTCTTAGGTGGAGCTTGATTTTACAGCAGTGCAATTTTGAAATAAGATACAAAAAGGGGAAGTTAAATGGGAATGCGGACGCGCTTAGCCGCTCTTTCTAAGCGGTCCGAGATGTTCCTCACCATGTATCCAAATTGATAATCAGGTTTTTTTTTTTTTTTTCGTGCGCTTGTATATGTGTGGCTATGTAAAGCAGCACGTTTGGTTTTCTAGGAATACGTGGGTCCTGAACGTCTTGAGAGTGGGCTTTTCTCGAACAACAATGGCAGTTTTCTTTTAACCTGGTCTCTTCAGACGGGAGCCGAGTGCTTGCTTCGACATGTGGTTGAGTTTCAGACAGCTCGAGCAATTTGGCCTACAACAATCAAGACAACGCGACAAGCAACAGCGAGCTTCAAGCGTTCACGTGCAGGCCATTAAGTCGTCTCTTCATGCAGCAGCTGGGACTGCTGCCCTCCGAGACTCTTCTGGCGGGGGAGGAGGCTGTTACGACCAAGCATCCGCATTTGCGCGCTCTATTGTTCGCCTGTGGGCATGGATAAGTGCTGTGAATATGTGGTGATGGTCCAATGGCTCTAAGTGAGCCTGTTTCCAGGAATCCTGTTTTGTAAGCCTGTTTTGCTTTGTGGACACTCTGCAAATGCCAAATTGACCCTGCCAAGAGAACGTCTGGAAAAACACAAAGAAACGTCCCCCTGCGGGAAATGCAGGAAGGGCTTTCTTTCTTTTGTTCACCCTTCCAGTCGATAAGCCCTATCGTCCAGTGAGGAATGCCTACTTTCCAAAGGAGACGACAGAGTGACATGTCCGCTGACGTGCAGGACAAGAAAGGAGCATGACGCATACAGCCATTAAGTGATTTCCCAGGAATGCAGGAAAGATTTGCAATTGTCGAAAACGGACAATGCTGGGAGCGGATGCGGCGCCACGTGCACTCGGGTTTCTGAGAAGTAAAACCACTTGTCAGAACCAGCCTGTGGTTTCTTTGCTGAAGAATAGAAATGTACCTCCTCTCCTCGCCGTTCCCAAGCTTTTCCCGCCAACAAGTGATCACGCCCAACGAATGAATGCCGGACCAGTCAGTGCTTCAGACCATCAGTGCAGTGATGTGTTCGATTGGATGCCGATACCTGAGGGGCGTGCCCTGGATTTGGTTGGTCAGCATCTTCAGAGAGGGGCTGGACATAGGGGGTTTTAAGGACGCTGCAGAGCACGAAATGTCGCTCTGGGCCCTTGTAAACGGCTCATCCAGTCGCTTCTCGCTATGAACTCTTAACGCTTGCCATTTTGCTGATGTACCCTTCTTTTTCGTGTAAATAACCTTGTAAAATAAGTTTCTCAAAGTGCCATTAAACCTGCTTGTACATATTTCACCAACTTCGAAGATTCAATCCTACTTCAACCCCGAGTCTCTGCACGCTACAAAGTGAAGGCCGGGTCGACGTAGCCCCAGCGTCACGACAAGGCACTCCCCGGAGAAGGCGCTGTCAAAGTGTGAGTGACGCCGGGCACATCATGGTATTCGTAAGGAGGCGACGAAACACGCGTTCCTCCACTCTTGTTAACTTTTTACACGGGTTGGGATAAATATTGTTTCTATTTTGGTACAGCTGCGTAATTTCTCTGAAAGTGTAGGCTGGTGTGAATTCTTCTGAGGAGGAAGGAGAAGAGGTTGCCCGGTTTGAAAGCGCGCGGGAGGCGGCATCTGCAGCCTCGTTTCCTCCTAGCCCAGAATGGGCCGGAGCCCAGGCTATGAAGAGGCGGGATGGACTTTCCACATACGAGCTGTTTTGCAGTAGTCGGTACGCCAGGTCCGAGCTGTTTTTTAGTAGCCGGTAGGCCAGGTACGGGACCCAGCCCTGTTGAAAGTTCCTACACGCCCCTCGTGAGTCCGTTATGATTGTTTTGGAATCAGAGTGTGTTGCTGCTAACGCGATGGCGACCTCCTCTGCGTGTGTTACGCTTCGGGCTTTAAATGTAAGCCCGTTTACCGTTTTGGACTCGTGCATCACTGCCGCCGTGTACCACCCGCCTTGTTGCGGGCTGGACGCGTCCACATAGTGCACTCCGGGTTTGCCTTCGTAGTGATGAGCTAAGGCCTCTGCCATGGCCATGCGCCTACCCTCGTGGTCGTCCTTGGACATATTAGCGGGGAGTGGTTTTACGTGCAGGGCGTATCGCCACTCCTGGGGAAGCCTCACTCTTTCCTCAGTTACAGTCTTGGGTTGTATGTGTAGACGGGTTAATAGGCGTCGCCCCGACGGTGTCTGCGATAGTCGCGTGTATTGGCTCGTGAGGTGGGCTTCTCTCAGCTCCTCGAACGAGTTCTTCATACCCAGACCTTGGAGTCTCAAGTTCGACGTGGTTCTTCTTCGCTAATTTGCGCGTGATCACCTCGATGGTGTTCTCGTCGTGTTTCTCGAGGTGGAGTTAGGGGGTCAAGTACAGTATTCTGCTTGTTACAAAGGCATTGGCCAGTCGTAGATCATCTATGCTTCTCAGTCCCCCTTTCTTGTTTGAGACTGCTGACCATTCAGCCCACCTGGTCTCCCACCTTTTTTAGCTTGTCGAGCGTGGTCGTCGCTAGCTTACGCTGGTGAATTAAAAGGCCCAGTACTCTAATTTCCTCTCTCTCGGGTATTGGTTCTGATCCAAGTCGCAATTCTATCTTGTCTGCATTTTTTGGAGGGACGAATATGTACGAATTCGGATTTTTTTGGTGAGCACTGAAGGCCGCAATTTTTCGTGTACTCATTCACAGCGGTGGCTGCCTCCTGCAAGCTGGCCTCCATTTCTCCGAGAGAGCCCCGCGTGGCCTATATGGAGATGTCGTCCGCGTACAGCGCGTATTGCACACCCGAGACTTTCTCCAGGTGGACCGGGAGATTTTTCATTGCCATATTGAAAAGCAGCGGGGATAGCACCGCTCCCTATGGTGTACCTCTCGTGCCTAATAGTGTCACGTAGGGGTGACAAGGTCGACGACACAAATCAAGAAAGGGACCGTGGACTGCGTTCTGTATCCTCACGTAGGCCTGTCTGTCTGAGAGGAAGCGTTTTATATACTCGAACGCGTTCTTTCCACACCCCGTCTCCGAAAGGTGTGTCAGGATGGCCTCGTGCGTCACATTATCGAATGCTCCCTTCAGATCTAGGGCAAGCACTATCTTATCACCGTTCGGATGTTCTATCGGATTTAATATTTCTCTAAGCTGTAGCAGGACGTCCTGAGCCGATTTATTTGGCCTGAAGCCATACATCGAGTCGGCGAAGACGCTTATTTTCAAGATACTTGGAAAGTCTGTCGCTGACCATTGTTTTCATCAATTTGCCCACGCACGACGTGAGGGGAATCGGCCTGAGGTTGTCCGTATCTATGGCTTTGTCTGCCTTTGGGATGGAAGTTATGAGTGCCGTCTTCCATTCGGTGGGAAGAGGAACTTCGCCCGTCCAGATCGAATTCAAGTGTTCTAGCAGGAATTGGTACGCGTGGTCTGGTAGGTTTGCTAGGAGTTTTACCGTGATCCCATCCCTTCCTGGCGAGGTCCCGCGTTTCATTCTCGCTAGGGCTGCCTTGAGCTCGTATAGTTTGAAAGGTTCATCTAGCTCAACATTTTCGTCTCCACTGTATCTGTAAGCTTCTCCCCTTGCGTCTTGGGTCGTGCTCAAGTACTGGTCTCGGAGCTTCAGTGCTAACTGGCCCGTATTTCCTTGAAACGCGTGCGACTCGGTGCGCGTCTGGTTTAGATATATGAGAGCTCGGAAGGGATGCCATGTGTTTTTGCCAGACATCTGCCTAGCTGCCGCGTTGCACCTCTCTGCCGCCTCTTTTGTTATCACCGCGATCCGGATTTTTAGCTTGCGGTTATGTTTCTGCCTGCGCCAACTTTTAACCATGCTGCGTCTGGCTTCCCAAAGGTGGAGGGGGTTGGAGTCCACATCCGTCACCGCCTCAGAGCTTTACCCGCGTTTCCGTCGAACGCAGGCTGGTCAGCAGCTGTTTGATCCAGGCTTCGTATCCCTGCTCCTGGATAAAACTAACATTATATACTTTTCTGAATTTCGCCCAGTTCGGCATCCTAGTTTGCCCCGTCGGTCTGGTAAGGGGTTTAGTGCGGATCGTTATGTTGATCAGACAGTGGTCGCTACTGAGCTTCCTCCGTATTCGTCCACTCCACTCACCTCGCGTTTTTTGAAAAAGTTAAGTCCGGACAAGTGTCCCTCTGCGCCGAGTTCCCAATTCTCGTGGGGTACGCCGGGTTGGTGTGTAGGGTTAGGCCTAATGCGGACGCTGCCTCCGCTAGCTTCCGTCCTCGTATGTCCTCTCAGTTATAGCCCCATGAGAGGATCTGCGCATTGAAGTCTCCTAACACTAGCAACGGATTTCGTCCCGCTTCCCTGATAGCCCTACTCAGGAGTGTGGAGAAGGTTACATTTTTTGCTCTAGGTGGGCAATACACGTTCAGGATGTGGAGCGGCGGATCATCTTTTATGGGCAGGAGAGAGTCACCATTACGTATGAAAAGCTTTCTTGTAATTCCAGATCTATCAAATTTGCTGTGAAAGTTTTGTGCACGAAGAAGCATGTTAGGGGGCTGAGTTGGAACGTTTTGTAGTTTGTGAGGCTCGCGTTCCCGCCTGGCTCCTGTACGGCCACCACTGCCGGAGTATGCTCTTACATGGAAAGGTCCATCCTGAGGTCCGCTCTCTTCGTCTGATTTAAAGCCTCGACTATTCCACTGTGTTAAAATTATAGGACTCTCCTTAGTTCGTCCCGCCTTGTTGTGCCTGAAGATTGTTATTCTAGAGGGGTAGCTGCTGCAGCTTCTCACCCCCACTGATCACCCTACCCATCTTGTGAGTTACGGGATTCGTGGGTCTCCTTGTGTTAGCATACTTGCGAATAGTCATCGCTTTCGCTATCTGTCGTGATACTATGGAGGGAATGGATTCCTGTATCTTCCTCATCATAGCTTCTAGTTTGTTTTCCATGCTAGGCTCTGCGTCGCCTCCTCTTGCTGAGGCGGCTGAGATTTAGCTAGTGCAGTTTCTAGTTTGCTGGTTAGTAGCTTTATTTGAGCGTTAAGGACTGCTATCTGTTTTCTTAGTTCAATGTCTACCAAATTTGGTGTGGGTGGATAGGTGGTATTGGGAGGAGGGGCGACCCCACTCACCGGCTGCTTCCCGTTCTTGACCATGCTGGCCCAGTTCCTCTTGTTTTGTTTAGAATCCATGGTAATCGAAGGGGGCGGGAGAATCTCGTTCCCTCTTTTAACGCGGTAGCGTTAAGGAGCTTGTTTCATTTTTTCACTTCCTTTTATTACCCTTAAGCGCATACGCATTACAGAGGGGAGTGGTACATCATATATGATAGAAAGCATATAACACTAAATGAACAAAACATAACAAAGGCTAAACGAACAAGGGAATACAGAACAACGAAAACAATCTTACAATAAAGAAAGTTATACAAGCGGAATAAATTGAAAACAATCATAAGCGGTGAGAGAACAGCATTATACAGCGAAAAGAACAACAGCACTGGGAGCAAACAAGCATGAAAAACCAAAATCGGAAATAAGATAATAGTCAGGGGGGAAAAAAGTGTCACGGATCAGCTTCAAGATATTGCATCACTGATGAGTGAAATGAATCGTGATCTTGGATTAATGCGATATCGGGCGGAAGGCGATTCCACTCTACTGACGTACGAGGTAGAAAGGAATGAAAAAGGGCATTAGTATTGGAAGTTATGACATTTACTTTGTAAGCATGATCAACGCGGGAGGAGCGATACGATGCCTGCGAAATGAAAGTATGCCTCAATTCTTTATGATGATGCCTTTTGTGAAAAAGGCTAAGACGTGAAATTTTCCTTCTAAGGTCGAGAGATGGCAAGATAACGTTAGTTTCATTGAAGTTATGCTGCTAGTGCGACTGTAATTGGAAAGAATGAAACGCGCTGAATTATTTTGAACCATCTCAAGTGAGGATTTCAAGTTCGTGAAACCGGGATCCCAGATTGCAGAAGCATATTCAATCTTTGAACGTACCAATGCTTTGTACATAGTCATTTTAGTCGAAACAGGTGCCTTCGAAAAGTTACGGCGCAAATACCCAAGCATGCGGTTACTGTTGTTAATAATGTAAACAATATGTTGCTTCCAGCTGAGGTCATTAGTAATATGCACACCCAAGTATTTGTACGAAGTTACAGTATCTAAAGGAGTGTTATTCAATGCATAGCAAGCAGGGGGGAAATTACTGCGCGACACTCGCATAGCTTTACATTTTTTAACATTTAGGTCCATACACCATGTGCTGCACCATTTAGTTATATTATTGAGGTCAGATTGTAAAGCAGAAACATCGGCGGGTTCAGCAATCTCGCGATAAATAACACAGTCATCGGCAAATAAGTGAATAGGGGAAGTCACACACTTAGGAAGGTCATTAGTATAAACTAAAAAAAGAAGAGGGCCCAAAACGGACCCTTGTGGTACACCTGACGTAACAGGTGTTGACGGTGAATTATTGTTGTTAGCAAAGACATGCTGTGATCGACCGATGAGGAAAACTGGAAAGCCTGGAAAACTGGAAAGAAATGAGGAAAGCCGGTGTCGTCGGCGGCGCTGGCCGCGAGCGATAAATCCCGGCATGCACTTCATAAATAAAAAGCAACTTCCAAGATGGGCTGGGTGGGAATCGAACTAGGGTCTCCGGAGTGCGAGACGAAGACGCTACCACTCAGCCACGAGTTTTTTTTTTCTTTATTTCCTGGCTTTGGTTCATACCATTTCACAAGAACACAACACGAATAACACAAAACAAAGTACATATTGGAAGGTCATCATCAGCCAATGTCAGGCTGGCTTCGTCTCAGTACATTAAAACTCCCGCAACGACAGCAAAGGCTCTACCCTTGAGAGCCATTCGGGAGGTTCAGCAGCCACTTTCTGTATGGCAATAAACCAATTCACACTTTCTCGAAAGTATTCTTCCAGGGTTCGAGCCATGCAAGGCTGGACCGCATTTATGCATCCCTCGACATCTTACCTGAATGCAATAGTTATGACTCAGCCACGAGTTCGATGTTTGAAAGCGGTACGAAAGCGCTTCTAGTGAATGCGGTGTTGCCTTAGAAACGTGTCGTAGAACGTTATACTGCGGTGTATATCGGTAATTATGAGCATGTTACTTACAGAAGCCGCAGTTACACGAGTAGCGAAGTACATTTCCGCTACATTTCTTCTGCGCTCTGCGCACATGCAGAGCCATCTTGAGGCAAACACAGAACCCCTCCTTGTAATGTGCGGCGCTACCCCGACACGTGGCGCGCCACTCGCCCCTGACGTTTCGCCGTGCACACCACCACCACCACCACCACGGGTTGTAGAATCAAGCGTCTTCACTCAAGAGCATACCGAGCGAATGAGTGGGCGGTGCGAACGAAGTGCAATAACGCTATCGCGTTCCACTCTTGAAGGCGAAGCTTAAGCGTCCTCCAACTTTTATTTTTTTTTTGTTTTTCTTCTTTTTCTAGTTCTTGTTCCTGGATTGTTGCTGCTCGTTCCTTCGGAGTTTCGCAGTGCAGTCTTTAGAGTTCGTGGCGTGGCGTGTTCGCCGCCACATACCGCACATTTTGGATTGCACTCGTGAGGGGCCCGTGGGCCCGTACCCCCTCCACAAACGAAGCTTGCGTTCCGCTGAGTCCGCAGTTTTCTTGCCTTGGTGTCGGGCAGGCGTCTGCCCTATGTCCCACTGTGCCACACAGGTTACATGCTGGTATGATGCGACGGTAATTGGCTACCGGTATAACTTGCGCATTGTACAGCACAGCTCTGAGCTTGTACTTCCCTTCGAAGGTGACCCTTGCCTTGTTCGAAGTGCCGAACTTTCGGATCTTCAGGGTTATGCTCTCTCCGCGAAAGCTTCTCACCTTCCCTCGCAGGGATTCGGTGGTCTCCGGATTGGCCACAGTGATGATTCCGTGTACCACGTTTTCCTCACTTTGCTTTACATGTCCACGCAGATAGAGGCCTTGCCCTTGCGTTCGGATTGCAAGGTCGCCCACCAGTCTGTGCCGCATGGATGCTTGACGTGCCCACAATGATCAGGTTTTGGTCCGGGGACACTATGAAGTAAAATTGTCTGCTTCGGCCTCCCCGACTCGCTGTCGTAGGGCTTGGCCCAACTCGCCGTGTTGCAAGTTCTTCAAGTTTGTGGCCGTTAGGGGTTTGAAGATTAGCACCACGTTGTCTGGTCTGAATCTGCACAGAAACTTGGGCTTCCATGCAGCTCTGACGCGTTGGACCTCCGGTTGCGCGCTCACCGGGTTCTGAGTCGGGTTGCGCGGGGCGGCCTCCGTGTGCTGACCTGGCCTTCCTTTGCGCGCTGGCTTGGAGTTTCTGGGCTCGCTTTTCAAATGGCCGGATCACATTTTGACTGCAGGCTTGCTCTCGTGGTGTCTGCGGCAAGGTCGTCCATGTCATGTCTTCCGGGTCGTAGCCGCGTTGCTGGTTGGCGTTTGGCATGTTCGCCGGGAGCGGCTTTCCCGCCGTTGGACGCCGGCGTTCAGCCGATAGGCTGAGCCACGGCTCCACAACCGATGGGAGCAAAAGTGCTCCAAAAACTCGAAAACTCGGTCCACCGGGTTAAGAGCAGTCTCCCTGCGTTCCGGATGACTTGATGGCCCTTCAAGGAGATAACTTTATTTTCCACCAGATAAGGAGGCCCCCAATTCCCGCCCCCGGCACGCAGGCCTAAGGGACGGGAGCAGATACCTCCACGACCAGAAGCAGGCAAAGAGGTCTTGGCTCTTCGCGGCTTCTACCGCCAAGTGGATGGCTTGTAGCTGTGGAGCAGGAGCCTCGCTCCGCAGCAGGGCTTCCTAGGCTTCTCTGCCATTTACATTTGTTTTAACCCCTGGGGAGCTAGTACATTCCCAGATTATATGGTCGAGGGTCCCTCTATCCCCACAGTGCTTACATTTATCGTTTCTCCTATCTTCCATTTGGACATAATATGCCCAGACCGGGTTTACAAAGTTCCCAGCTTGCAGGCGCCGCCATGCAACTGCCTCCCTATTGTTTAGACTTTTATCCGGTGGTGGCACCAGTCTCCTGCTTAACCTGTAATTTTGAAGAATATCCGTATAATTTTGCAGACGCTCGTCCATGTTCCGGCAATCGGGCGACTCCACAGTTACCCGGAAGTAGAGAGCTCGGGCTAACTCGTGGGCCGCTTCGTTGCCAGGAACGGACGTGTGTGCAGGGGTCCAAATTAGGCGAATTTTCCTGTTTAGTCGTCTACTGGCCAGAATCTTTGCCGCTTCCGGCGAGACCATACCCTTTCCAAAATTCAAAATAGCCGTTTTGCTATTGCTGATTATGAAATTGGCTTGCGTTCCGACGCAAGCGAGCGCTATTGTAACTTCTTCAGCCGTTTCAGTGTTGCGGCTTCTAATGGTGGCGGCTGATACCGGGGCACCTCAGCCGTCGACCACCGAGGCGACCGCCGCCCCCGTTTTGCCACTTGCCGCATCCACGTACGCAATCGACTTGCTGTCCATCGAATCGAAGCGTCTCATTAGTGCTTCTGCTCTCCTCTCCCTCCTCTCTGTGTTGAATATGGGATGCATGTTACGAGGGAGGGGGAATGATTAGATTTTCTCGGCAGTCCTGTGGGATACTTGATTTTTCTCGTCCCCTATCTGTCTGCAGGCCTACCATTTCAAATATAGTTCTACCCGTGGTCGTTCGACGTAATCTTTCCAGCTGCGAAACTCTGACAGCCTCCGCTATTTCGTCCCAGCTATTGTGCACTTCCATAGAAAGGAGCTTCTCTGTGGATGTGGTAATTGGTAAGCCCAGGGCAATCTTCATGCACCGTCGAGTGTAACCTCTTCTTCTCCTCCGACCTGATATTTAAGAACGGCGTGGTATAGCTCACGCGACTTATTACGTAAGCTTGGATGAGTTTAAGCAAGCTTCTTTCTTTCAGGACTCGTCCTTTCAACGCGATTCTTCTAAATATTCCAATGGCTTGTGTGGCGAATCCCTCTAGCTTTCTGATTGTTCCATCATTATATCCATTTTCCTGAATGAATAGTCCTAAGATTCTGATTTGATCTACCTTTGGAACTAGTTTTCCTTCTACTTTAATGTCAAATTCCCAGCTGCGCTTGCATCCGAGTGACTTTGGGTTATAGACGAATAATTCTGATTTTTGCGGTGAGCATGATAGACCCCCACTGGCAGCGTAGTCTACGACAGTGTCCGCCGCCGCCTGCAGGCGCTCCTCAATGCTCGCATAACTACCCTGGTTAACCCAGAGATTGATGTCATCCGGACAAATACTGAATTTTAGCCCCTTTATGCTCCTCAGAGCTTCTGGTACGCCCCTCATCGCCACGTTAAAAAGGAACGGGGAGAGCACCGAGTCCTTCGACGTCCCCCTGCTCCCTAACTTCACTGTGGGGGACTGAATGTCTTGAAACTTTATGCAGGCAGTTCTGTTTGACAAGAAGTCCTTTATATACTGATATGTTCGTTCACCTAATCCGATTTCTTGGCGACCGTGGAGGATCGCTTCGTGTTTAACTTTGTCAAAAGCCTTTGTCAAGTTCAGGCCGAGAATCGCTTTGGCGTCTCTAGAACGCGAGTCGATTATGTCGTATTTGAGTCGGAGCATCACGTCCTGCGTGCTCAAACCCGGTCGAAAGCCGACCATCTCGTGCGGCCACAGGTCGTGTTTCTCCATAAAGCGCGTCAGTCGTGTCTCAGTTTTCCTCAATTTTCCTATGCATGAGGTTAGAGAAATAGGTCTTATATTTTCTAGTTTCGGGGGTTTGCCCGGTTTTGGGATTAGAATTACGTTTGCCGACTTCCACGGCCGAGGCAGGTGCCCTTTAGTCCAAATTTCTTGCATATAGTCAGTAAGAGCGCTGATGGAGTCATCATCCAGGTTTCTTAAATTTTTTTTAGTTATCCCTTCAGGGCCCGGGGCCGATTTTGTTTTTAGTCCCAATATTTTTGCCCTGACCTCCGCCTCCGTGATGGGTGCGTCCAGCTCCTCGTTGGGAGCTCCGTCATACTCTGGGAGCTAGATACTCTATGAGTATCGCCAATGTACATGTTGACTAGTGCATCCATAAATTCCGCGTCTGTACCCTTAAACGCGTGCCTGGCTTTTGATAATCTAATTCCTGACTGGGATTTTGAGTTGGTCGGATCTAATAGGTGTCTCAGCAGACCCCACGTTCTGGAAAGGCTCATGCCACCTTCCATTTCGTCGCATCTGCTGCAGCAATTCTGTTCGCATAATTTAACCGCATAATTTTTAATTTCTTTATTATGTCTAGCTATCCTCCTTCAAAGATTACGGTTCCACGTTTGCTTCTTTAGTCTGCGCTTCATACCAAGTTTTGCCTCGCACATGTGAAGCAGTTTGCTATCAGCTATCTCCGGGGCATCGTCCTCTTCAAGATTCTTTGTTGCCTCTCCAACGTGACGCATGAGGGTCTTCGTCTATTTTTCTATGTTTGTAATCTTCCTTTCGGCAGCCCTCTTTCGCTTTTCCCTAAATAGTTCCCATTGCGTAACCCTCGGTTGACACACACGGCGCGTCTTTACTCCTTTTTCAAGGATCGAGGCGAGAATAAAATGGTCGCTGCCAAACTTTTTCTCCGAATTTTGCCAGTTCAGATCTTTCACATTTTTGGAGAAGCTCAAGTCAGGGGAAGTGTCTAAGCAGACGCTGTTACCCACCCTGGATGGAAAACTAGGGTCCGTGTGCAAGGTGAGTCCCAGCTCGTGCGCGTCTTCCCATAACTGCCTGCCTTTAGGATCTTGTTTAGCATTAGCAAGGGGTTACTCCCGGCTGTGATTATCGCTTTGCGAAAGAGGGCTCTGAATCTCACCTTTCTCGGCTGTGGCGTACTGTATAAATTTAAGAGGAACAGGTTTGGTTGCTCTTTTCGTCCCGTAAGAATTCCCAATAGCATTGCCTCAATTTCTTTCGAATTGATTTCGTGCATGATTGCAGCAATGTTCCTCTTAACCAATGTTGTGACGCGAGATTTCTCACCTCTGTCACTTAAAAAAGATTGGTATCCCGAGAGTTTTGCTGCTTTACCGTCTCTTGCAGGGCTATAGCTGGTGGTTTCTCATCTAATAGCGTCAAGTACTGTTGCACTAACTCACGCTTGCGTTGGAAGCCGCGGCAGTTCCACTGCCAGATCAGACTCACTTGGTGCGCCTCTGGCCATTATGGAGCTGATCAAATTTTTCCTCAGCTTTTTAATGCCATTCTCCGATGGCTACTAATTCGGCTTTTTGAAGTTGTGCTTCGCCCGTAAGGGTTTCGATCTGGGTTTGAATTTGGTTTATTGCTCCTATAATTTGGGTCAGGAAAGATTCAAATTTAGCTTCGATTATGGCTTCTAATCTTTCTAGTGCCACCAATGGATCAACGTCTTCCCCTTTGCGTTTCATTGAGGGCGGTCTAGCCGATTCTACAATCATCTTTTCCTCCTCTAGTGCCGCAGGCTGCGTGGAAGTCGCAGCCTTAGGGGTCGAGCCAGTTGGTTTTGATACCAATTTTGGTGGCGCTCTATGGGGAGAGAGGGACCCAGTACGCGCTTGCCCTTTTGGTCTATGCAACTCTTGAGTGAGCTTATTAATGATATCTTTAAGCTCCCCAACTTCTTTCCTTAATTTATAGATCTCCACGTCCTTCTTATCATTTGCCTGGGAAGCCCCACTCTCAAAGCTTACATTTTTACGGTCCCTGCTCAGGCTCCGCTTCTTAGTCCACGGATTCTCCGGGTCCCTGGAACTCGATCTCTAGCTGCTTCTGGATCCAGAACGCCCCCTGGAGCTGGAACTCGACCGGCCGCGCAGCTGTCGCCCTTCGGTAGTCTCCTCCAGCCTCGGGAAGGAATCGTTTCTGGCGCGAAAGTCCTCATTTCCACGCTTGACCTTAGAACGACCTCGGTAATTTTGCTCGACGATCGCTTCGACTTACTGTTGCTGTTGCTTGTTGACCATGCTTCCCATTTCCTCTTATTTACTTCGTATGGAACGCGGTAGAGTTCTCGACATTTTTTGTCACCAAGCGGGTGTCCTTTCCCGCACAGTTGACACTTGCACTCACAGAAATGATCTTATGGTGGTTATTCCATGCCACAGCCACGGCATTTCACATTTGCGGGGTCCGGGCAGACGTCTTCGCGGTGTCCGAGCCTGCCGCAGGCGTTGCGAACCTCAAACTTCATCCGGTAGGGAACGCAGCGTTGCGCCACGGGCGTGAGTCCAACACCACCTAGACTACTCAAGGCCTCTCCGCTCCTCCGTGACGTCATCACACTACGACGAACGCGGAAGCTGCGCGCTGCTGCGCGTTGCTGCGGACTTATTCTTGTTTCACTAGAATTGTAGTTGTTGCCGCATGCGAAAATATTCTTTGGTGTTTTAAGCCCCGTTGTTTAATAATAATAATAATAATAATTGGTTCATAGGAAAGGAAAGGCGCAGTATCTGTCACACTTGTTTCTGTGGACACCTTAACCGCGCCGTTATGGAAGGGAGGAAGGTAATACATAACTTTTCAGTCGGCTGCAATATCGTAAGTAAACGTCTGTATATTCGTGCAGCGGATTTTCTAAAGAAGGTTAAAGTTTCAGAAAACAGCACATAATCTAAATAAGTTTATGAAAAGCCAGAAGCACTGCTTTTATTGTGCCAGTGTTAGTATAACGCTACGGATATAAACATAGCTTCAGAGTCAGCTCTATAAACGCTGGGACGTTCTTAAGTTTCTGTACTCGTTTTGGAAACAAATGTTAAGAAAGTTTCGCAATGATTTCATAGCACTCAAAACATGCAACTCTCCGATCAGCAGTGGACTTTATTTTTGGCTCTAGAATTGATTTCAGCTCAATAAAATACGTAAAATGTATCGAGTATGAAAGTATTTATTAAAAAATACTCTCGAGAAGCACTTGTAGCTGGACCAGAAAGATACGTTTGGCAGTTTGGGAGTATGCTTGGTACTGCGTCAGGTCGAAGTCGTATCAGTCAGCTTAGCTTCAATATACTTTTCCTGTCTTCGCATCCGCATAACTTGTTTTGTCGACCACGTCCGCAGGCTTAAAGAGACGCTCCCAGGCCTAGGATGTGAAATGAGACGTTAGAAGGATGCAATACCTGAAGGTAAAAAAAAAACAGCAGCCCTACCTTTTAAGGTTCTAATGATCGCAATTTAGTTTAAAGTCCGCGCGCACTAAATATCAGTAATACTGTGTTTCTAAGTCACATTCACGTAGTATAGAATAAGGTTCGCACCATAGCTATGGAAACTTTCTTTTTTAAGGCGGAAGCCTTTAATGGCTCACTGTCGTGGACAAAGTGTGTCCCGCGTTTGCGGCAGCTGTCACTTGGCGTCCCTCGGTGTGCGTTCAAGTGTGGAATTCCGATGCAGGAACGCTAGACAAAATGAGACTTCTGGAGGAAAGGCGCAGTATACGTCGCACTTTCTCCGACAAGTGTTCGTTTGGATGGTACGCCATCGCGATCCTGTCGCGTGGCGTTCCTTGGCGCGCGTGCAAGTGTGGGATTGCAGATGTCAGGAACGCTAGACAAGATGAGATTTCTCGGGATTTCGCCTTCCACTACTTTACTTGCTAAAGTCCCTCGCTATTTTTAAGGTAATTATCACGTACACATAATCTCGGAGTATTTATGTAGCGTTAATGATGCAAAGAAGTTGCCGATAACAAATAGTAAAGAGGAGTAGTTGTCTTACCACCGATCGTTTTCCTGGTGTGAAATCAGCACGATGAATGGCTTTTATCCACTTAGCCCTTCTCACAGGGTTCGTTGGGAACGTGAAGACTCTCACTGTATCCCTACCATCATAGTTTCCGCGGCACCGCGGTACACAGCAATGTCCAGGCATTCTCAAAACGTGCACACTTGATGAAAACACTGCAGCATCAGCGCAGACCTGTCACCGCCACTGATCCAGTGCTTATTTTTAAAAACAAATCAGCAAAACTTTTGCGACACACGTTGCACAAAGGCGAAATCTGGCACTGCAGTT
Organism: Amblyomma maculatum; assembly: GCF_055883805.1. Taxonomy (NCBI): domain Eukaryota; kingdom Metazoa; phylum Arthropoda; class Arachnida; order Ixodida; family Ixodidae; genus Amblyomma; species Amblyomma maculatum. Next base: position 94,334,404 of record NC_139354.1, on the reverse strand, counting down.
GGAGCATGAACAACACCACCTAGACTAACCACTCGCACCCCTCGCACCCGCCTCCCGAATACGCGCCGAGACGGGAGACGCCGAAAGAGCTCCGTCGTAGTGTGATGACGTAGGCGCGAGGAGGAGGAGGATATGAAGAGGCCTTGTAGTCTAGGCGGTGTTGGTGAGTCTCACCCACCGCGGCACCTCTTTGTCTTCAAACAGTATTAAAACTGTCCTCGAGTTTCTTCCCAGTCTTCGCACCCCCAGGACCGGAGGATTTCAGTGGACTTGCAGCCTTTTCAAAATATCTTCGTCCGAGAAGGACAAAGGGACTTCATGTATTACGCCTTTCCCGCAGTCCTCTGGTATAGCGATGTACGTAGTCAGTTCAATTTTTTCCCCTTCAAACGCGAGGAGCTTCAAGTCGGCGTACCTTCTCTGCCTTTCCGCGCTGACAGTGGCGACAAGAATGGAATGTTGCTTCAAATTGAATGAGATGACATCTTCCCCGGCCGCGTCTGGGCTCACGCCAGCAGCCCTAACTATTACGTCAGCCAAATATGCACTTCCGTATTTCATCAGACGTACGAGACCGCCGCGCGGCCTCATGACTATTTTCTCTGCGCCATCCGGAATACGTGCAAATTGCCTTTCGACCGACTTTGCCGCCATCTTCCTGCCTGCGAGCTTCTCGGCGGCTCGCTGGCGTTCCATATTGCGTGCCTCGTCGTTCACTAGGGCAGCCGCATTCCCTTTCTTCTTACTAACGTACCATTGTCCCGGCACGTTCAATTCTTCTGGACCTATATCCGTACCTTGTACGGTCTCTCTCATGGTTAGGGCAGTCTCCGAGCGGAGCTTACGTCGCCGGTGGCTTCTCACCGCTAGGCCTAATCTCAGGCTTAGCTCACTACGTGGCTCGTCGAACACAAGTCCCAAAAATTGTAACGAGACGAGGAAGGCCCACCTTGGAAGAATTGAACTCCTCGGCGTCCGTTCGTCGAATATCCAAAATCCGTCGAATGCAACTTGTGCTCAAGCGGCCGTAGTCGATGGAGACCATCGAACGCACCTCCGCTCTGCTCAAAGTCGGCGGAGCGAATCCTCTTCAAGGAGAACAGTCAATCTGACGTCGCCTGCAGACACGAACAGTGCGGACAGAAACTGTACGTTTTAAATTTATTTATTTATTTATAGGAAGGGAAAGGCGCGGTAACTGTCTCAATTGTTTTCTGTGGACACCGCAACCGCGCCGTAAGAGAAGGGAGGAAGGTGGAAGTGAAAGTGGAAAGAGAAAAAGAGGAGCCGTAGTGGAGGGCTACGGAGTAATTTCGACCACGCTGGGAAACTTTAACATGCGCTGACATCGCACAGCACACGGACGCCTCTTCGTTTCGCCTCTATCGAAACGCAGCCGCCATGGTCGGGTTCGAACCCGGGTACTCCGGCACAGTAGTCGGCCGTCACACCACAGCACTACCCCGGCGGGGCCGTCCCAAATTTAAGCCGGTATCCCCCTATGCACTTTGTGCTCCCGGCCCAAGACCACCCTTGCCCACATTATTTTATCCTGCCCGGTGTCTTCTTCACCTCCGGGCCGGAGCCTCTGCGAACATGGGAGGACTGGGAGACCTCACTGCGGTCAGCTGACCCGGCCAGGCTGAAGAGCGTCGTCAGTCGGATCGCATACGTCATTCATCAACATAACATGTATGTTTAGATCGCGAGTGGTGGTGGTGGTGGTGGTGGTGGTGGTAGTGGTTATTTATATACCAAAGAATGGAAAAGATGTTTGCCAGCCCCGGTATCTGCTATCTGACATCTGAAGCACCTAAACTGGGCCGGCGGAAATAAAGGGATAGCGAGGAAGGGGTAGAGAAATCAGAGGTGAGCGATAGGGAGAAAGGAAAGGGTAAGTACAAATAAAAAAAATATGAACTATAAAACAATATACAGCCGTTTGCTTGAGGCCCACCGCAAATGTCTTAGGTCACTGAGTACTCGGCACATGAGGCTGGCCTCCGCACTAGCTGCTCTGCGTCCATGTAAGTGTTTAAGGCGCCCGGAGGTGCACACTTCACAAAGCAATGACGGCAGACGTGGGGCGATCGACCGTTATCGTCCAGAATAGCACACGCAGAGTGCACGGTCACAGCGCACACTATCCGGCGAGGTGAAATAGGCTGGTCATCAAGCCCGCCTCTTCGATATATTCACGCAAGCTCACGTGTATTCGCTCGCGGACGCGTGAAATTCCCGGCGGCCACAGGAGCACAGCTACACTGTCCGGGATTACCCCCTGGGCTCTGTAAGCCGCCAGCAAATCACGTCGCGGTTTGGCTATCGCGGCGCAATGCAGTAGATGTTTGAGAGTCGTGCGCAGATTCAGGAGGCCTAAGTGCCTCGAATTCAACGTATAATAGTTTTTTCTCCTCCTCCAATGCAAATTCTTCAATGCTCTAACTTTTTCTGCTGAGGTAACCCAGGTATTACAAGAAAACTATGGCAATATTCCGTTTTTAGTAATATATACCATGTTTCGGCGCATTTGTACTGTTCAGTATATGAACCATGCGCGGCAATGAGAATACGATGTACTCGTAACGATTCTTCAATATTAGCTTTAATGAATTCTTCGGCTCAAATCAAAGTTAAAAATGTACCATGTGTACTGAAGCGAGCCTATTTATATGATATTGAAACTGAATTAGTGCATCTGTGCGTGATGTGACAGTATCTGACTAGGCATACGTGGTTCAGTCAAGTGCGGACACTGCTCCGCATTCACTACGCGGGTCAGAGCAGAGAGTTGCGTGTGCGGGAGCCGCCAGTTATGCGCATGCGCGAGAGCCGCCCAATTAGAAGCAACCACCCAGCCGTCTCATGCCTAATTTCGATTGCATCGAAACCTAAAAAATAAATTATAAACCTTGTCTTCCACCGGAGAATTGAAACTTCAATCCTTGATCTCCATTCAGCCCAGCGCTTTACCACTGCGCCACGCCTCGGATGTTTTTTTTTTTTTCAGCATTGTATTTATTACACGCGTTTATATACAGAAGAGAGCTACATACATTATTTACAAAGTAATCAGCCTGTAGCCGAACAAATTCAGTTGAAATAAACAATATCACTCAACTAAATACATATAACCACAACACTAAACAGTCGCTAAGAAAACACATCAATACAAAGCATCAGCAATAATATGCAGTTGAGGAGAGCATGTTGCCGGGCTAGTTGGTGATCCATTAAGTAAAAGATTTAGCGCAAAAAAGAACACAAAGGACAAAGAAGAACACATAAGACGTTTGACGAGCGCTCGTCAAACGTCTTATGTGTTCTTTTTTGCGCTAAATCTTTTACTTAACAGCATTAATATACAATACCACATAACTAACGCAAATTTTAACACAACCGCACTAAAATGGCGGCAAAGAAACACAACACATTAATCATGGGAGCCAGTCCGGTTGATAGTGGCTATCTTCATATGTGTCACACAGCTGGAGCCCCATCTGGCTGAAATGAGTACACAGCGGAAACAAGAGGCTCAGTATTCAAGTCCAACATTCACGTCTTTCACAGGCTGTGCAGTCCAAGGAGCAAATTTATATCAAATGGCTCATAGTCATGTTGGGTGGCCATTAGGTACAACTCACTGTGAGCATTGAATACAGTGTTTCTTCAGTGTTCTTTGTAGAATGTCCAAAATAATAACGCATTTTTGCAGGTAATAAAACAGTCTTCGATGGTTTCAGATGTGTCCCATAGGCGGCAATAATAGAAGAAACATAATTTTTTTGTGAAGATACACTTTCACAGGTACACCTTCGGCATGAAGTTTAAAGAAAAATGTTTTAGTACAAGTCGAAATCGGCATTTTACGTACTCTTCTCAGCAAATCATGCCCCATAGAATTTGAATAGAGAGAACGATATAATGGAGGCGGGAAAAGCGTAGATATGAATACTTTTTGTAATTGTTTTCTTGAAAAAGAGAACAAGTACTCATAAAAAAAAAACGAACTGGCAGAAAACGCACTCAGTCATAAACTTCCTTCATAAAACCAAACAATAAGGGTCGATCGGTAAAATTGTGACCACTAAGTTGGGAAGAAGGTTCAAAAAGTTAGTTTCTAGGGATGCTCTGATAATTAGATGAGTACTAATACAGAAGGAATAGAATCGAGAGACTAATTTTCTGACATAGAGAAGTGTTATACCTAGACCACCAGCAGAAACAGGCCTGAATAGGTTATTGCGCCGCATCGGCACAAAAGCGCAAACGATCGGTGAAATATTTGGATGTCGTGCCTCCCGTAATGCAGTACTTGCAAAACATAACAAATTTTTGTCTCCAGAAACGTTGCAGGCCTGCGCTCGACGAAAAATTGATAGACGATGTGAAACAAAAGTCTGAGCGTAGCTTTGAAGGGCCGGAACCCGCCGTCTCCAGTAGTGCCCAGATGGAAAGGTAGCTGTGTCTGTCACATTTGTTCTGTGGATTGATTTAATTATAGGAAGGGAAAGGCGCGGTAACTGTCTCACTTGTTTTTCTGTGGGCACCTCAGCTGCGCCGTAAGGGAAAGAGAAAGGTGGGAGTGAAAGTGGAAAGAGAGAAAGAGGAGCCGTAGTGGAGGGCTACGGAGTAATTTCGACCACCTGGGGATCTTTAACGTGCGCTGACATCGCACAGCACACGGACGCCTCTTCGTTTCGCCTCCATCTAAACGCAGCCGCCGAAGGCGAAACGAAGAGGCGTTTCGCCTTCGCCGGCTGCGTTTCGATGGAGGACACCTGAACCACGTCATAAGGGAAGGGAGGAAGGTGGGAGTGAAAGCGGAAAGAGAAAAATGGGTGCCGTAGTGGAGGGCTCCGGAGTAATTTCGAGCTGTTCCTGGCCCTACGGGGCTGGGACGATAGGTCAACGCCACTTGCTGCGGGGGCCAGTGAGCCACCGAATTTTATCTGTTGTAGACGGTCACTGCACCCAGGTTGTGTACGACGGCTGTTGCGGCTGTCTTTCTCTCCCTCATCTTTTGCTTTCTTCTCTACTTTCTCTATTTTGTCCGCACGAGGCAGCAGTAACTGTCTCACTTGTTTTCTCTAAACACCTCAACCGCGCCGCAAGGGAAGGGAAGAAGGTGGGAGTTGAGGGGGAAAGACAGAAAGGTGAGCCGTAGTGGAGGGCTACGAAATTACTCCGTAGCCCTCCACTACGGGTCACCTTTCTGTCTTTCCACCTTAACTCCCACCTTCCTCCCTTCCCTTGCGGCGCGGTTGAGGTGTTCACACCGCCCCGCAAGGGAAGGGTGGAAGGTGGGAGTGGTTGAGGTGTTCACAGAAAACAGCCCCGCCAGGGTGGTGCAGTGGTAAGACGCCCGACTACTGTGCCGGAGTTCCCGGGTTCGAACCCGACCTCGGCGGCTGCGTTTAGATGGAGGCGAAAGGAAGAGGCGTCGTCTGCTGTGCGATGTCAGCGCACGTTAAAGATCCCCAGGTGGTCGAAATTACTCCGTAGCCCTCCACTACGGCTCCTCTTTCTCTCTTTCCATTTTCACTCCCATCTTCCTCCCTTCCCTTAGGGCGCGGTTGCGGTGTCCACAGAAATCAAGTGAGACAGTTACCGCGCCTTTCCCTTCCTGTAAATAAATCAGTTTTAAATCAGTTTTTCACAGAAAACAAGTGAGAGTAGTAGTAGTAGTAAAAATCATTTATTTTAACAGAGGAGTTCGGGGCGCGCAGGCCCCTGGGCCCCCGCACGGCCCCACTACACTCAAACGCTCATGTTCCTGTGGTTCATGACGTCGGCAGCTCGGTCTGTGGCGGTCTTTTGCCGGACAGGGTCCTTAGAGCGTAGCAGGGTCTCCCATTCCTCCCAGATGGTGAAGTGCTCCAGACCCCGAGGGGAGGCTCCGCCGGGCATTTAAATAGAATGTGGGCGAGGGTGACAGTGGGGTGGTTGCAAAGGGTGCAGGAGGGGTCGGTAAGAGTGGGGTGGCAACGGAACCTAATGTAAGGGGATGGGAGGGTTCGCGTCTGGAGGCGGCGCCATAGTGTTTGGTGGTGATTGCTGAGGGAGGAGAGAATTGGAGGGTAGATCTGTCTCTCGACCCGGTAGGCCTGAGTCATCTCTTTAAACGTGTGCATGCGCTCCCGGGAGAACTACGACATGGGAACCGCCCGTGCCCGGCGTATTAGACCTCGGGCTAAGCTGTTGGCGGCCTCGTTGCCAGGCTTCCCCGAGTGCGCAGGCACCCAGATAAGCTCCACGTGGCGGGGCGGGTTGGCAGTGGGCAAGGTCAGTATGCAAAAAGCAGAAACATGAACTCGCTCTAGTTCGAAATTTAGTAGTGCAGTTTTTGAGTCTGTGAGTATATATTTAGCTTCCGCGTGGGCAATTGCAAGGGCGATCGCTGCCTCCTCGGCCACTTCTGAGGAGGTAACAGACGGGAGGGGGAGAGTTGCAATGGACTGAAGGGTATTGTTCACCGCGGCTGCCGCCGCCGCATCGCTCGAACATGCGGCGTCCACCCATACGGCATCCGTCTCGGAGCAGTAATATTTGTGGAGCGCCTTTGCCCGGGCTCGGCGGAGGGGCTCGTGGTGTTGTGGATGGGAGTTTCTGGGAAGGGGTTTGACAAGAAGGTTAGAGTGGATAGGGCGTGGGATGGAGAGGAGTGTGGGGTCGTTAGCTGGGATGTGAACATCGAGAGTTCTGAGGATGTGACGTCCGGTGCCAGTCTGTATCAATCGGATATACTGGGTCTGTCTGTGGGCCTCCACAAGCTCCCCAACAGTATTGTGGAGACCCAGCTGAAGTAATTTCTCTGTTGAAGTGTTGAGGGGTAGGTGGAGGGCGGTTTTGAACGCGGCACGAAGCATCTCGTCCAAGGTGGAGATCTCTTCACCTCTAAGTCTGAGGTAAGGGAGCGTGTATAAGAATCGGCTGAGGATAAAGGCATGAATGAGACGACATAGATCGTGCTCCCTCATGCCCCCATGTTGGCCCGAAACTCGGCGGATGAGGTGAGAGATCGCACCTGTCACCCGTTTGAGTTCCTTTATTGTGAGGCTGTTTCTACCGTTGCTTTGGATATGAGCCCCAGGACCCGGAGTGTGTCCACCTCGGTGATGGGGCGATCATCCAAAGGAACGGTTATGGGGGCGCTGGGAGGGTTACGGGTGGTGGGGCGAAAGATGAGGAGCTCGGACTTCTCTGGGGAGTATGAGAGTCCGATGCTTCGTGCATGTTCTTGTGTTAATGTGGCGGTGCTTTGTAATGTGCCTTCTATGTCGCCATCACTGCCGTGGGTGGTCCACAACGTTATGTCGTCGGCATAGAGGGTGTGCCGGAGGTGTGGTATGGTGGTAAGTTTGCGGGCTAGTGAGATCATTGTCGTGTTGAACAGGAAATGGGAGAGGACAGAGCCCTGGGAGTACCAACCCCTTTAAGGGAGTAAGGAGGTTATGTGTGTGGGCCAAAGTGGACCTCAGCCGTGCGGTTGTTAAGGAAAGCTCCGATATAGGTGTGCGTACGCACACCCAAATCGACAGGAGGGGGCTGTCATGATCGCGGTGTGATCAACTCGATCAAATGCTTTAGATAAATCCAAAGCCAGGACGGCCTTTGTATGGCCCGGCATAGCCGGGTCAAAAATGTCGGGGTTGAGCTGCAGCATGGCATCCTGCGCGGACAAACGGGGGCGGAAGCCGACCATGCTGTGGGGGTAGAGGTCATTGTCCGTCATGTTCTGAGTGAGTCTCGCCAGCACAACGCGTTCGAAAAGTTTTCCCAGGCACGAAGTGAGGGAGATGGGTCGGAGAACAAGTGAGACAGTTACCGCGTCTTTCCCTTCCTATAAATGAATCAGTTTTGAATCAGAGGCAGCGGACGTGGCTCACTCCCCTGATAGGGCTGAGACAGGTAGATCACTGCCGCTTGCGGTGGGGGCTAGCCTGTCCGCATTTTTACCTATTGTAGGCCGTCGTTGAACGCCCCACCTCTTCGGTGGTGGACGACGGCTGTGGTTGCGGCACGCGTCTTTCTCTCCCTCTTCCTTTTCTTTCTTCTCTATTTTCTCTTCTGTCTGCACGCTGCAGCGGAGGTGGCTCAGCTACAGAGACATTAGCAGGCCCGTGCATTTTCTTTTCCTTCTTCCGACAGCCACAACAATAACAGTAGTGTCCATTAGTCTTAAGGGGAACTCCTAGGTATTTAGGAGGGTACGAGACCATTCAATTTCAGCATAATGAGTCTGCATTTATCCCCATGAACCGAACCATGGAGTCGAACTTTTAGAGCTGTTCGTTTGAGCGACAGAGACAATGCGAAACTGCTCAATAGTGGTTATAGTATTATCGATACAGGGTTTATCAATGCAGAAAAATGCCAAATCATCAGCGTAGGCAAGCACTTTGACTTCATTACTGAAGGCAACATCACCACGGATATTGTTGTTTCGCAGTACATTCAAAGTGGTTCAAGGAAGAGGGAAAAAAGTAGGGGTGACATAGGACAACCCTGCTTCACGCATTATCGAATTGGCACAGGCTCTGAGAGGTGATCATTAACAATCAAGCGGGTGGAACAGTGGCCATAACAAAGCTGCTCCCAGTTGTGTGTGGTTGATCCAACATTGGCGTGCTCTAGAAGAGGAAACAGAAACGGATGCCGGACACGATCAAATGCTTTCGCAAGGTTAATCTGAATTAGAGCAAGCTGTTCATAAGAGCCAGAGCAAGATTGTAGAATAGTACGTGCATAATGTATGTTACTTTGTATATGGAGCGGCCACTTAAACCACATGTCTGATGAGGGCCAATGAGAACCTCCATCGCATGTTTTAATCGATTTGATAGAACTTACGCGATCATTTTTTAGCCCACATTTGCCAACTTGGTCTGTAGCCAACCACTGAACGCAATTTTTCTTTTGTCCATGCTCTTTCGAATTAAGACTGTGTTGTTCCTAGTAAACTATTGAGGAAGAAACCCTATATCTGAACTTAAAGTGAAAATCTGAAGAAGGACAGCGCTAAGGAAATATTTGAAAGCTTTGTAAAACTCGCCTGAGAGGCCATCGGTGCCACGTGTTTTTGATAGAGGTAAATGGTCAATTGCTTACTCTTTTTCTTCCAACGTGACAGGGCCAACGTGACAGGGCCAGCACACTTGTAGCTTGATAAAGGAGTAAGAGCTGTGACGTTAGCTAGCAGGTCCGAATTAAAGTTAGCAGGAACGTCAGTGAAGAGTACTGTGTAAAAGCTCCCAAACACAGAGATCACATGACAGATTTTGGTTACTAGGTCACCATTGGACAACACTTCCGGTATCAGCTTGGCAGTAATGTGATGATGTTCGTCAAGTAGAGCTTGTCGTATAGGATTTTCGCTGTGCAATGCACGATTTGTGCAAGATCGAACTCGAGCACCGCTGTATCTTTCAGCATCCTGTATTTGTAGGTCACACTTTGTACTAGCAATATGATCTAAAAATAATTCGGGTGTCTCATATTCCGATTCATAGAGCTTATACAAACTCGTATGCAGTGCCCTCTGCTGAAAAATCCTTTCAAAAGATCTAACCGACCCGATTTAAATCGCTCGGACATCCTGTTTAAATAGCTCGCAAGCAGTAAACAAGGCTAGGGAACCTGTAAAGCATAACTGCAATTGTGAGCATATTCGAACGATAACTGCTGGTCAATCAAAAGCGGAAAACTTAACTTCCAAAAATCCCACAATATTATTATTAATTCTGAGCTGTAAATTTTCCCGAACCGAGCAACCACCATACAATTATCTGAAAATAAAACCGGTGCAGTTTCAATCAACAAATCACGGGAAACCACAAGAAAGAAACAAATCCTATATAGGCGCGGATGGGACCTCCCCTGGATACGCGTGACGAGAGTAGTTGCAAGACATGAGGCCACTGTATCAATGAGTCCTGCGTCATCTGTAACATGCAACAACACTTCCCCACTGCTGTCTCTGGGCACTATGCACAGCACGATCATTCAGGTGACAGTAGCCCATTAGCACTACATTCCTATCATAATCTAGAAGGTGTTACGTTTCTCCACCGAGAAGTGGGACAGCTGACGCGGCCACCGCATAGCAACAGGCAGAACCGCGAGCGGATCGGCCATTTCGACGCCGTTCATCGGCCGCGCAACGCTTCCTCCCGCGGGCAAGACTCAACGTGATCCTGCAACGCGCCAAATGTGTGTGCGTGCGTGTGTGTGTGCAAACGCCGGCCAAGCCTGGAGCTCGTGAGAGAGGGCGCCGTCCTCTCCTGTCTGCAGGAGGTGGAGGAGATGAGGTCGGAACACCTGCGATTGAGTCATTCGTCGTGAACCAACTTGTTTGGCTCTCCCTTTCCTGTGAGGGTTTACCCTTTCCCTGTGAACTGGAAAAACTATAAAAAGCAGCGGCCGACTCCGCTGAGATAGAGACTACTTTGACGCGCCGTTGGCACGACGCTAGACACCAGCTGTGTGAGAGTGTCTGTAATCTCTCCGGGTCAGCTTCTCTGCCCGTATCTTCACAATGTTGTAGTAAAGGTTGTTTCGTTAAAAGACGCCTCGTCTTTGCTGGCACCTTTGATGCCGTCCGCCGTCCACGGAGCCGCCAGGCCAACGCCACCGAGGGGCGCGCAAACCAATCCTAACAAAGGGTACCATGCCTTCAAACATAGCACGCTCAGCTGCACTATTGGACGCATTTACATTGATCAGTTTCCATGGCTTCCTGATTGACTGATTTATAGGAAGGGAAAGGCGTGGTAACTGTCTCACTTGTTTTCTGTGGACACCTCAACCGCGCCGTGAGGGAAGATAGGAAGGTGGGGAAGAAAGTGGAAAGGGAGAATGAGGAGCCGAAGTGGAGGGCTGCAGAGTAATTTCGACCACCTGGGGATCTTTAACGTGCGCTGACATCGCACAGCACACAGACACCTCTTTGTTTCGCCTCCATCGAAACGCAGCCGCCGAGATTGTGTTCGAACCCGGATACTCCGGCACATTAGTCGGGCGTCTTACCGCTGCACCACCCTGGCGGGGCCCATGGCTTCCTGTTGTTGTTGGGGCTGTAGGAAGGAAAAGAAAATGCACGGGCCTGCTACTGGCTCTGTAGCTGAGCCACCTGCGGTGCCTCGTGGAGACAGAAGACGTTGATTGATTTATAGAAAGGGAAAGGCGAGAAATAGAGAAGAAATAAAAAGAAGAGGGAGAGAAAGACGCGCACCAAAACAACAGCCATCGTCCACCACCGACACGGTTGCGGGTGCAATGACGGCCTACAACAGATAAAAAAATTCTGTGGCAGGCTAGCCCCCGCCGCAAGCGGTGGTGACCTACCTGTCCGAGCAAAACATCACGCCTTTCAAAGTCGGTGCAGTAAGAGAACGTAGAATAAGGGACAGTCTTTCGCAAAAACAAGAAGCAGCCCGCCGACACACCAACAGCATGCGTTACAAGGACATGCCTCGCCAGGGTGATGCAGTGGTAAGACGCCCGACTACTGTGCCGGAGTACACGGGTTCGAACCCGACCTCGGCGGCTGCGTTTCGATGGAGGCGAAACGAAGAGGCATCCGTGTGCTGTGCGATGTCAGCGCACGTTAAAGATCCCCAGATGGTCGAAATATCTAGGTAGCCCTCCACAACGGCTCCTCTTTCTCTCTTTCCATTTTCACTCCCACCTTTCTCCCTTGCCTTAGGGTGCGGTTGAGGTGTCCATAGAAAAACAAGTGAGTCAGTTACCGCGCCTTCCCCTTTACATAAATAAACCTTTTTTTTTTGTTCTTAGACAAAAAGGGCCCTATACTCGGGCACAATTTTTTGTGACAAAGGGGTCGAAGCTACGGAGCGGAAACGCACCTCTTCACTCCGCAGAAGAACATGGTGCCTACACAAATTTCGCCCTGGATGCTCTGGAATGTTATACCCAAGACCGTGTGAAATACTGACCTGCACAAAGAATAGGGTCTTATGGGACCGCATGCGCCAACTTTCGTTATCTTTCTCGCCGTTGAGGGCGCTCAGTTAACCTGTTCGTCTGCTGCCATTTTGATCGTCATCAAATCATTAATTAATTGAAACAAACTGCACCCAAATTCTATAAAAAAGATCTTTGTCCGAGTTATACTTCAAAAATTTTGCTTCTATTGTATTTTAGAGAAGAGTTTATTTTTATAATGGTTTCCTCTCGCCAGAGGACATTGCGAGTCCGCTTTGTGCGACAGCACTGCAGTTACCCGCTGCGCATGCGCAGAACAGGTGCTTGAGAATTACAGCGTGGACAGATGCGTGATTCCGTTCCCTCAATGGTAGGGTCCTCTGAGCAGCGTCACCTGGCGACAGATAGCGGAAATATTGTAAAAATAAATAATAACGGATTTAAAGCGTGCCGTACTCGTTTCAGTGGCGCAATGGTCATGTTTTTAACTCGCTTGAGAACGTCTTTCCCTTGGCCTTCACAGTATAAGGTTCTGTACAATGGAGCTGGGAACAATTGTGAAATAAGATCCTTGTACAGCCGCTTAGGTGGTACCGTCGCTAAATACTCTACAGAGTACCGCACGCGTAAAAACCTGAACGACCACACCACTTCTGCCAGGAAGCGTGACACAGTGTATCTCCGAGCAGAGCATGAAGAGACTATAAACTCTGGAATTGCACTGGATAGCGTGATTTGCATAAAGGTTATCAGGAATGCATCTTTTTGGTCACGTTGGAAACAAAACCTTAAAACCATCTGCCGCACATATAGGTGCATTAGAGACAACCCTCCGTCTTTAGCTCGCCGAAAGAGGTTATCTCTGCTTATTCGTTCCCAATTAGACGATCAAATGAAGACCGCAAATACACGATGGAACCTTTGTATATTGTTTCGAGCACAATACAATACTTGAAGTAAATACATTATTCTGCCACCAAAAAGGTATTGAATACAGTCGCGCGGGCGAAAATAGAGAGGTTACGTCCCATCCATCCTTTCGCCCTTTCCCGTATTTCTTCCTCTTTTTCATTCCAGTAATTCGTATTTTCCTCGTATTTGTCCAAAGGGACTCCCAAATAAACTCCGGGCTTTGTAGCCCATCTTACTCCAAAGAAAAATTCCGGTTCCTCTTCCCATTCCCCGTGCCAGACTCAGAGACGTTTCTTTAAATTAACATGACTGTTGCACCGGGCGTAAAAACATTCTTTTTTAAATTGCATTCAGGAACCCACCCAGTCAAAACATGGAGGGAAGAAAAGGGCCTTTTTGTACCTTGGGGCTCACACTGTCTACTATGTAGGAAACCTGAAACAGTTGAGCACGTGTTCCTGGATTGTTGGGATGCGGTGTTTTACTGGGATGTGTTACAAAGGACACTTAAAAAAGATCTGCCATTGACGCCACGTGGAATTCGGTACTTGACAACTGTTAACGATGATTTTCAGTATGACCTCATCATGCTATTGGGCCTTCTAAGTATTTGGAGTGTAGATGGATGGAAACAACTTTATTTAATAAAAAAAAAAAGTCTTCCAGGGTGATCCCCTACCAGTCCAGGAGTCCACGGGCTTTTGCTTCACATAGAGCCCGATCTACCAGCCATTTCTGACCGGCGGGTTGAGCTGTCCGCAAAGCAGCCTCCTAGGAAGAAAAGGTGGGATGGGGGATGTGGGGCACTGCCTGGGGGGAAGGACATTCCCAAAGGTAGTGTAAAAGTGAGGATTTTGGCTCGCCACAGGTGTCGCAGTGAGGGGGCAAGCCAGGGTGAAGGCATGAGAGACGGTAGGGGGAAATGAAACAATCCGTCTGCAATTGTCGCCATGTAGCACTGGATAAGGGTGACAAGGTGCTGTGGGGTGGTGGCGGTGTCGTGCGCTTGTGTTTGTAGAATGTGGTGATTTGGTGGTATGTAGAAATGACCGATGCGGCCTACTGCGCGGAGTTGGGTGCCTGATCATCCGGGGCTCGGGTAGAGAGTTCTCGAGCCAGCGCATGAACGCGCTCATTACCGGGGATCGAGGCATGCCCTGGGATCCACGTTAGATTAACCGTTCGGTCGAGAGAGGTGGCGGTGGTAAGAATATGATGCGCGGCCGGTGTCGCCACGCCGTTTAGGTAGTGGCGGTATGCCGCCTGAGAATCTCTGCAAATTTCGGTAATGTCTTTGTCAATGGCTGAATGGGCAAGCGCGAGTGCAATGGCGGCTTCTTCCGCTTCTGCAGGCGAATTAGTTCGGATAGTATAGGATGGCTTATAGACACTGGGATGTCGATGCACGCTCTGTATGTGATTATTTTGTTGAACAAGTGTATAAACTAAAAGAAATATGGAAGCAGCAAGACGCTGCGGAGGAGGTCTTGAGTCTGATGGGCGAACTTGTGGTCATGAAAGTTCATTAGACACGGTTGTCAGCCAAGGGGCAATGCAACCACGATTTTTTTACTGATGTATTTGTACCAATTCATGCAATAAAGAAAAAAAAAATTCAGTGGCGCAATGGACTACTTACCTCAGCAATAAGTGATTAAAGCATCTAATCGAATCCTGTAATAGCAACTTTTTATTTTTCGTATTTTTTTAATGCAACATTACAAGAAGCTATCAAGCTCATTCCTGGGGAATGTTTCCCTTTAGGTTACAATATGTACTGTTTTTATTTCTTAATCGCTGCAAAACCAGCCTTGAACCGAGTCACGAGGTGATGGCATGAAAATGGTAACACTAATCAATTACCTTCACCGTAATCATTTCCTGCCTTCAGTGATTTTATGTTACCTTTAGATTGCGTTCAGAGAAACCTTTCGGTAACTATCGCCGTGTAACCCGCTGAAAGGTAACCAGTGAGGAGAAAGAAGTTGCGGGACCCAACCGTTGAGGAGACGGAATTACGCTGGACAGATAATTAAACTATAACGACGAAGAAAAATGAAACAACTAATAGATATTTCTTATCAACCGGTTTACAGTAGCGCCAGGCTGCCCGTAGTGTTCTTTCCCTAGCTGCGAAGGCTATGAACTAGAAGGTGCGCTCTCGAGTAGTGTTATCTGTGCAGGTGTTTATTTCAGCCGGTCTTGCTTATACCATTACTAAACTGTTAGGCTTATTATTGTATCAGGAATAAACTGCAGTAGTAGCCAGTGCAGCGAGAGTTTAATACGCAGCGTTCACGTCGATGGCTGCGTGACTTGTCGACAATCTCGCAAAGCGCAAGCAGCGTACGCGGCGCCAGGTGGGATGCGTCTGCCGCTTGTCTCCGCCCATTTCTGTGCTGGTTCGTAACGCGCGTCTGTTTTTGACAGCGTATGTCGTGCGCGTTGCCGAAATCGCGCCCTAGGCCCCGCCGGGGTGGTGCAGTGGTAAGACGCCCGACTACTGTGTCGGAGTACCCTGGTTTGAACCCAACCTCGGCGGATGCGTTTCATGGAGGCGTTTCATTGCATCCGCCACCACTTCCGTGGTGGCCGACGGCATTTCGGTGCGCGCCTTTCTCTTCCTCTTTTTTTTTTTTCTTCTTCATTTTCTCTTCTGTCCGAGCGAGGCAGAGGAGGTGGCTCAGCTACAGAGCCAGTAGCAGTCCCGTGCATTTTTTTTCGTTCTTCTTACAGCCATAAAAAACAAAAACAAACAACAACCTATACAGTGGACGTTACAGGATCTCCTGCCTTACATATAGAGCGGAACTCACGGGATCTCCCCGCTCTTCTTAGCAGGTCGACATGACGATCGGGGCAGCGACCTCGCGTCCTTGATGCGGGCACCGCGCCAGCCTAGAGTATATTTGAAAAAATGATCGATGGATTCAATTTCTTTACAACACTCACAGAGGTTAGTAGCGTCTTGTGTTTCACCGAGCCCGCGATAAACCCATCGTTCTCCTCATCTGCACGGCCGCCGCTACCGATCAGCTCAGCCTTCGATGCCTTATCTAACAAGAAAGCCGTGAGAATTCCTATTTGCGACAGACTGTTGGTTAATCGAATGTTGTTCTCGCCTTTGTCAAACCTTGCTCTGACTTGGTATTTTACACTTTTTTTCTATAAAACCCATGGCCATAGTTATATATAGAATACTTGCTTTGTTATCTTCATCGTCATCTTTTTATCGCAGTGTTTTGTTCATTGTCGGGATTTCCTCTTGTCATTTACCTTGTTGTCTTTTATCGCTATCGTATCGTGGTATGTTATTTTTTGTAATTTAATTTTTATGCAGTTTAATTTGGACTACCATCTTAAAATAATCAATTGTTTGTAAAAGAAAGTGACCTTCGAGAACATGGATATTATTGGAAGCTGGTCTCGGGGGCTGTGGTTGCAAAGCAATTTGAGAGTGGATTATACAATCAAAACACTCAAAACGACAGTCAACCAAATTTCCAGAATGATTAGAAGGGTGACCTGGCACCGGAAAGGGATAAGGGAGGAGGACACCCTCCGCCTTGTACAAGCCCTAGTCGTTAGCAGGATTACCTACGGGCTCCCATATCACGAAATTAAAATCTCTGATAAAAGGGCCATTGACACTATCATAAGAGGAGCCTATAAAACGGCCCTAAACCTCCAGCCAACAACATCAACGGAACGTCTTTGGGCACTCGGAGTGCACAACAACTTCGAGGAGCTCAAGGAGGCGGTTCTAGAGAGTCAGAAACAACGCCTAACAACAACGCAGGCGGGTAGGGAAATCTTGTCAAAACTAGGGCTATGGCAGGCACTAAGAACTTCCGAGATCAAATCACAAATTCCGACATCCACAAGAAACAACATTTATGTGAACCCGATACCCAAGCACATGCACCATGAGTTACAGAAGGGTCGAAGGAAAGCCAGAGTGAAATCATGGGAAAAACAATTGTCTAAAGACGCGGAAGTTGTCTACGTGGACATAGGGGCTTACGGCGAGCCTGGCAAGTTCACAATAGCTGCAGTTGACCACCAGAAGAGACCAATTATTCAGGCTTCGATCTATGCCAAGGATCCTGCGGAAGCGGAATCACTGGCAATAGCCGTAACCATAAAAACACAAGACCGCCAAAAGAAGTCATCACACGTAGTGACGGACTCCCAGCCAGCCTGCAGGGACTACCTGGAAGGAAAACCTCGCAGAAGAGCGTGTGCAATATTACGTTCCATCTCCCAGACGCACACAATTACATGGACACCTGGACACGAAGGCCTAGAAGGAAATGAGGTAGCGAATGATCTAGCCCGAGCTCTCACAAACCGGGCGGATCCCCATCCCTACCCCACCCCTCTCCTAGGACCCTACGGCGACAGGCTGGAACACCTACGGTTAGAAAGAAGAATTTTCTCACCACCACACAAACAACTTCCTTCCTCGGACGCTATAGACTGGAGAAAAATACAGACAAACACATTCCCTAATCTTCAAATTTTAAATAAGATAAGCCCAACAAAATACACTAGTTACTGTCCTTGGTGCGGTGCAAGCCCCACACTCTATCACATCTCTTGGGAATGCCAGGACAAACCTGACCCAACGTTAATAGTGCCATGCCCGACACACGAGCAGTGGGAGGCGGCCCTGACCAGCGACAACCTGGACCAGCAAGCCTGGATTATCCAGCTAGTCCGCAAGTCAGCTGCTGCCAGCGGAACCCTGGACTAGGGGCACCGACCACCCAGATCCTGCGAATTTTTACTGATTATATGCTCATTAAAAGTTTTCTCTCTCTCTCTCTCTGTGACGAAGCCGATGTTTTAGTGCTTCCGCCAGTCATGACTCTTGAGAATGGCAGCTATGTTGTCAGTAGCATCAAAAGCTCTGATCGCTGAAATGCAGAAGCGCAATGAAATAGAAATTATTCAAAATCATAGAGGCGTTTCGCTTCTGGAAAGTGTAGAAAAACCTCGTCCGATGGTATAAACAGAATAAGTTGCTAAATGAATACAGAAAAAAAAAAACGAATAGATTCGCATTAACATGACTAACCGGATTCACCAAACGCATGTTCCCAGTGATTTTAGGCTTGATTCATGTTTTAAGGTCGGCTGAATGATGCAGGAATTAACTTTAACACGAGTTGGCAATTCCTATTGGGTTCGACCAACTTTTTCATTCTGCAAGTATTCTAAAGTATGCCCCGCAGTAGTATATTAACAGATAAACTACAGATTTTGTGACAGTGAGCAGCTGAGACTATAGAATGATTTCTACTGCAGATAAATGTTCTTCCACATAGCTTTTAATGATATTTCGCCGATATATTGGCTCTTGACACATCTGCATAGATGTTTAAAGTGCAGACATACTACGCGCCTAAATGAAAATCATGCTTTGCGTGGATTACGAAATAGTGTATTCCAAAAACTCAGCTTAGAGTTGTATTCTTAGAGCCCCCTTCCCCTCTGTTCACGTTATAGTTCCCCAATACTATCATTGTCCTGAATATTGCTTTCGCGCGATGAACAACAAGCGTCATATCAAGCGGTAACATGTTTTAATGTTTTAATGCCATTCAATGTAAGACGTGCTTAACAGATTTTCTTCTTAGCCGCTAACTAGCTCAGCATGTGAGAGCGTATGACCTCACTCACCTGATAAATAGTTATACCCCTACTTCCGAAGAATACGCATCCAGAGCATAATACCGAGAGGAGGAATAAGAGAGCCGAAGCGCTAACAAAACGCTTCGAAAAAAATGGATCCCGAAGAGTCTTTCGCCTTAAAATAGGATGTTGAAAGCATGTGGAAATAAAATTGACAAGAGAGATCACATGCGGCAGCCTGTAATGTCGACTACTTTGTAAAATAAAGATTATAGGAGTGTCTCTTCACGTGCAGAATATTGAACTCATTAACAGTTTCGTGCCTAGTTCCGTTATGTGCTCGTTCGGCATTTCTTCGCCCTTCTGACGTCAGAAATTTACTATTCTTTACTCACTTGCTTACTTTACTAAATGTACTTTTTCGTTTACTTCGTTTACTCATTTCAATTTAGTTGCTGCTTGAAAGTCTTCATATGACATTGTCCGGTATACCTTGTCATAGAAAACCTAAAAACGCGCACCAGTGGTAGCTTCAAATGTTGTATGTGTAGTCTCAGGTAAGCAATTTCTTTCATTTTCCCTTCGACCCTTAGGGTTTGTAACACTTGGAATCGGGCACGCCACACAACATCAATGCGTCTGGGAATACCCACCCAATAATAGTCTCAAGCAATTAACCATCTACACGAAACTTCTGCGAGAACATCCTTCTAACCACCTGACCGTCCAACAGCTTACGTTGACTCACTAAGGCAGGCTGTAGGAGAAAGCCTACGAACCTACGAATCGCTACTGCTCAGCAGCGTTTCAGTGAGGGTTGCTAATTTTGTAAAAAGTTTTTTTCGCGCTCTCACTGTTGCTAGATTTTTATGTTAGCATATAAAAAGGAAGATGCGCTAAAGTAGATTTCATCCAATCGAAATCACCCACACCCGCGGTTCTGTGGCTGTATATGACCTACGCCTTCCTGCTCAAAATTTATATCCGACCAACGGGTCGTTGGCACGCCATTTCATATTGCAGTGCTTGTAAGCGGGGAAAAAATAAATAAACCAAAACAATGTCGATTACTATTTTGAGAGCCAGACTATTATTCCGCAACAAAAAAAAAACTAGAAGGGGACAAGCTGTGACGCATATTCCAATAACGAAAAGAAGAACATGCGAGGGGGCCTTGCATACCAGATGCAGAGTGGGAATTTTATACTGAACATTTGAATCGCAATGACAATGCCATGATTGGATTCCTGTGCTTCTGGCAGCGGTGTGTTTATTTTTGCGATTACTCTGTTTGTCATCTACAGTTGCCTCAACAAATTCCTGTTTCACTGCGTATGTCTCGTTCTTTGTATTTTTTTGTTTTAATCTTGTTGGCGTAGCTTCGTTCTTGTTGTCACCTGAACACTCTTGGCCAAACATGTTAGTGTGAATGATTCTGCCTTTTAGTTGGCAGTGATTTTTGCAATGACTGAGTACCAAGGTGGGACAAAAAGGATCACAGGAAATCAACGATACGCTTTACCTGCATACCATGGCATACATACTATTTAATATACCAAATAGCATTGTAAACCATCGCTCTGTGGACAACGGGCTGCTTCTTCCCATCGTTCTGCCGGATCGGAGGTGAAGCCCACAGTTGCGCTTGAGAGGCTCAAGTCGAATATCTCCTTTACAGAAGCCCCTTTAATCCATGCTGATGCTCGGGCGGTACAACGCATGATGTAAGGTACCTCGTCCATCCATCAGTTGGTGTGCACCACTCTAGAGAAGGCACCCATGGCGGAAGAGTAAACTTGTAGCACATTCTTTGCAATCCACGGGTCCTGCTTCAGCACCTCGCGGAATTGGTCTCTGCTGACGCGGCCGTTCTTCTTGACGTCAAGACGCTGAAATATCTTCAGCGTGCGGCGCCGGATGAACCTTATCTTGTGATCCTCCATATCCGGTGGTTCGCCGTGAAGCTGCCACAGGGCCTTGACGACGTCGACCATCTCGTCCAGCGTCACGAAGCCGTCACACCTCTGGTCGAAAACGTCGAAGGCCCAGTTGAGCTTGTCGTCAGGGGTCCCACTCACCGTAACGGCGATTGTCTTCACAAAATCTCGAAATGTTACGTATCTGAGGAAGAGAAAAGAGGAGCAAGTTCAAACATTGTGACTGGAATGTAAGGCGCCTGCCTTTACTGGCCAATGCCTGTCGTGTACATTAGTTGTGATCACAAAACTTCTTTCGCACGGCAACTAAACGACGATCTGTCCTTTCTGCTAGGAGTCGATACACTATCGCTACCATTCTCAGCTGAGCGCGCGAACCGTTACTTCAAGCCGGACTTTTATGAAGCAGGTCTTAATTCCCTGTCCAGCGTAATGAAGAGAATAGCGAGGACAATGACGCTGCAGTAAATGATAAAAATAATCATGATAGCGCGATGACAATTGTGAGTGACTTGGTTTGATGATGATAATATTAGCGATGTAATGACGATCTAAGCAATAAAACAGCCCTGCAGCGGCGTTCACCCTTTTCGCCCTTAAACAGACTTGAGACTAGTCTACAACCTTATGACGCATTTCAGCGTGGAGACGGTTCAGGCTAATGAGTGTAGAAAGAATCATGGTAGGAACTTTCAGAGTAGAAGGTTTCAAATTTGAAAGCGTTTTGTGCGATTAATATTTCTGTAGTATCAATAGGCTGCATGTTTCAGTAGTACTCATGACAGATTTTGCACGTTAGTATAAATTAACTCTTCATGTCGTTCTCGCTTTTTTAAATTTTTGCCAACAGCACAGCCATGCACACTGTAGATGAAGACATATGCAGTGCTATTAACTCTACTCGATAAAACTTGCGGCGCCTCAATCAATAGCGATTACGTGATCGCAGTCTGAATAGTGAACAGTGACGGAGCCAAGCCTCCCATGCATGAGCGCAAGGGCTGTCTTGCCACGCTGACATTTCCTTGCCTGCACATGCGCAGATGACGACACCTAATTTTAGTTTCATCAGGCCTTCTTCCTCACAAAAATACCGAGACAATACCGTGTTTTTAATGGGATGTGACAGTCTAATGGCACGGAGGAGCTCCCATTGCTCGCAGCGTCTGCTTATGGTCTGCCTCTGGGGTAAAATTCAATCACCCGCATGAAGAGCTCCAGTTGTGATAAGCGCTGCACTGCCGTAAGACACCTTAAGTCAAGATTGGCACGCTTCTAATGTTTTAGCGCTTCTGTTCCTTATATCATTAATCGAATGACGATAATTGAGGTTTGTAGTGCTCGCCATCCACGAAAGCCAATAGAGAGAGAGATTAGTGCGCTTAATCGGACTTGTGTTTTCTCGTTTTGCAGGCAAAGACAAAAATGACCTGATGGTTGCAGAACCTTGCCTTGTAGTTTGGGGATAAATGCTTATAATAGCGCTCCTCTTAAAATCTCAGATACACACGATTTACCGATGGGTTTGAATATGAATGTAGCCTCTCATAGCTCCTATGGTTAGCGTGGGACTTCCATGAGCCTCAAATTTAGTTAACGACGTTTAAATCATATTTTAATTCGCCATGGTAGTGTTACAGATATACCAGAATCCGTATCAGCAGATAACATATATAATGTTGTAAGTTGACCCTTCTGACGAAGCCGATGATTAGTGCATTCGCCAGTCATCACTCCGTCTGGAGAGTGGCAGCTATGTTCTCAGTAAAGAGATTTCATTAGGAAGCGACACACTCACTTATGACTAAAACGCCAAAGTAGAATCAATGCGAAATTATTCAGTGTTCATAGAGATTTCTTACCTCGGATATGTAGAAAAAAAAACAACTCATCCGATGCTTTAAGCAGAAAAAGTTATTAGATAGCTACATAAAACAAATAACGAACAAATTCGGATTGACATGACCAACCGTATTCACCATACGCATGTTTGAAATGATTTTAAGCTTGATTCATATTCTTATGTCGGCTCAGTGATGTACAAATCAACTTTATTAGGCTTTGGTGATCCGTGTTGGGTTCCAACAGAAGGCTTATTTTGCAAGTGTTTTAAATCATGCATCGGAGTAGTACTATACGAACAGATAGGCACAGATTTTATGACAGTGATAAGCAGAAGCTATAAGCTAATTTTTTCCCCTGGAGGTAAATCTCACTGCCTTCATCCACATTGCTTTGAATATAATTCTGTAGATATATTTCCTACTGCGTACGTCTGGGTGAATTTTGAATTGAACACATAGCATTTTGCGTCTTAAAAGAATATCGTGTTTTGCTTCAATTGATTGCAAAAACGGTGATCCGAATGCCATATTTAGGTTTCTCTAAATATTCGAAAAATGCAACAATCGAATATTTCAGCTGACAGTTATATTCTCACAGCCCTCATCTTTGTGCTCATGATGTTTCCAAAGGCTGTGATTGTCATAAATGCCCATTTTGCATGCTTAAAAACAAGCGGCACATCCAGTTGTAATACTTATTTTCTGTTTAAATATCTCTGCATTCAAGACGTGCCTAACCGTACCTCCTTCATGTCGCTCATCACAGAGTGGCTTAGCGCGTTTGGCCGCATGACCTCACTCACCCTATCCGTCGCTTGTCCATGGCGTTAAACACGATGTCCATGATGGCGTTCGGATGACCATCGGGAAACATGGAGCCGAATACCACCTTCATTTCTTCACGTGTGAAGAACCCGCGAGGGAAATCCTTGAGGAACTCTCGGTGCCAACGTTTGAGGATGCTTGGGTTCAGTCCCGTGCACTCCACAAGTTCGATCAGTTCGTCGCCACGGAGGCGCCATTGGCTGGAGTACCTCAGACCCATGACGGTTCGGCCGCAGCAGTTGTCTCTACGCCGCGTGCGGCAGGTAGGCTAAATTTCCTCTTCTTCTTCTTGGCTTCTTGGATTCCGACTCCTTCGTGGTTGTCAGCATCTTGCTGCTGATTCATGCCGTGCGGGTACACATTGCCTGTAGGGGTGGCGCATAGTGTGAAACGCATGTAAGCTGATTTAATTACATGCGTTTTAATTACATTGCAGCTGATTTACATACATGGCAAACGTTTCGAATAAAAAAGCTGACTTAATTGATTTGGTAAAGACGAAGAATAAAATGGTGCCTATAAGTAATTCTAGAGGGGGGAATGTTTGGCATATATAAGGAGCCGTGAGCCTCGCCGCAGTGATTGATTGATTGAACTTCCTTTTTTGAATAGGAAGGCTCATGGTCTTGGATAGGGGTAAAGTTGAGAAGGCAGAATCTTCATTGTTTGCTCAGGTAGTTAATCAAATCATATTGCTCTGACCAGGCCACTAAGGGCCGCAGCTGATTTCGTTCAATCAAACCACGACTGAGAGCACCCCAATCGTGGCGCTAAAATGCGCTAGTCACGTGGTACTATTTGTATTTAACGGGCTTTCTTTTAAGCCTAGAAAAAACGATACACGTGAGACTTAACTGCAGTAATGGAAGAAGGTTTCTGAAGGTGCTCTACAACTTACCAATTCACATTTTTTGCCTGAGGTGAATATTTAGTAAGTGATAAAAACTAACTTAATTAGCTAATTAGGTTGGTTCGTTTGTGCGGTTTAACGTCCCAAAGGGACTCAGGCTGTGAGAGACGCCGTAGTGAAGGGCTCCAAAAATTTCGACCACCTGGGTTTTTTAACATGCACTGACATCGCAAAGCACACCTTGCTTTTCGCCTCCATCGAAAAGCGGCCGCCGAGGCCGGGATTCAATCCCGCACCCTTGGGAACAGTAGTCGAGCGCCGTAACCACTGCGCCACCTCGGCGGGGTAGCTAATTAAGTAATTGCAAAGCAAACAAAGTGCCTGTAGTGCACAAGGAGGCTGGCAGTTGTATGCATCTGGTTTCACTGACCTACCTCAGATATATTATTTTTTGTAACCCTTTTTTCAAGTTAGCTGGCACACATGGTATATATAAATAAATATATATATATATATATATATATATATATATATATATATATATATATATATATATATATATATATATATATATATATATATATATATATATATATTGTGAGCCTTCTGTGAACATTCTTTAACTTGTACATGCCATGATCTTCCTCTTTCATTTGCCTGGGTTTTGTCATCGGAGTAAAACGCCAGACACGGCATCCCTTGCCTTGCTGTCCTGACCTTGCCGTCTCGACCTGGCCTTCTTCCACAATATACACACAGTCGACCATTGTTTTTCCTTCCAATTTGCATTTATTGCTCAGTACCCTAAAATAATCATAATTCCTTTTCAATAGCAACAACAAAACATCAAAAAAAGTTGTTGTGTTGGGTTTAATGGCGCATAAGCAGCTCAGGCTATCATGCGCCAAGCACAAGGTTATAAGTGGTAAAAGGAAAAAATCCCCAGCGTTTGCTTTTGATTCATAGCCTGTTGGCTCCTTAAAAAAAGCACACACACACACACACACACACACACACACACACACACACACACACATATATATATATATATATATATATATATATATATATATATATATATATATATATATATATATATATATATATATATATATATATATATATATATATTGTCAGCCTTCCGTGGATATTCTTTAATTTGTACATGCCATGATCTTCTTCTTTCATTTGTACATACCATCATCATCGTCCCGCGGCTCCGGCACCCGCCTGGATTTTGTCATCGGATTAGAACGCTAGACAAGGCATCGCTGGCCTTGCCGTCACGACCTTGCCGTCACAACCTAGCCTTCTTTCTTTCAGAATATATATATATATATATATATATATATATATATATATATATATCGCATACCTAAATCGACATTCTTGGTTGCTAGAGGTTACACACAAGTG
This sequence comes from Amblyomma maculatum, assembly GCF_055883805.1. Taxonomy (NCBI): domain Eukaryota; kingdom Metazoa; phylum Arthropoda; class Arachnida; order Ixodida; family Ixodidae; genus Amblyomma; species Amblyomma maculatum. The sequence goes on along the minus strand of NC_139354.1, from coordinate 94,309,037 downwards.
AAAAATTGCTTCATACTGTTTCCAAGTTTATTTGGAGTCGATGTTTCGGCAGGAGCGCAGGAGCCCTGCCTTTCTCAAGACTGAGGGTACATGGTTCTTGGTTGTCTTATAGCGTTGGCAAGAGGTGATACAAACAGAATATGGGCACATACAGGTGAACCAGCTAATAATAATAATAATAATAATAATAATAATAATAATAATAATAATCATCATCAGCCTGATTATATTCACTGCAGGGCGAAGGCCTCTCCCATATTTCTCCACTTAACCCGGTTCTGTGCTAGCTGCCTATTCTTGACCCCTGCGAACTTCTTAATCTCATGCGCCCACCTAACTTTCTGCCGCCCCCTGCTACGCTTTCCTTCCCTTGGAATCCAGTTTGTTACCCTCAGCGACCATCTGTTATCCTCTCTTCGCACTACATGTCCTGCCCATGTCCAATTCTTCTTCATAATTTCTACTAGAATGTCGGTAACTTGAGTTATTTCTCTGACCCGCTCTGCACGCTTTCTATCTCTTAATGTTACCCCTACCATTTTTCGTTCCATAGCCCTCTGGGTTGTCCTCAACTTAAGTAGAACGCCTTTGGTGGTTAGCCTGCACGTTTTAGCCCCATAGGTGAGTACAGGCAAGATGCAACTGTTGTATACTTTCCTCTTGAGCGATACCGGTAAGCTGCTAGTCATAATCTGCGAGTGCTTGCCAAATGCGCTCCATCTCAATCGTATTCTTCTTGTTATTTCCTTTTCGGGGTCCGGATCAGCGGTTACCACCTGTCCTAAGTAGGCATATTCGCCTACTACTTCCAGTATTTCTCTACCTAATGTAAACTGCTGTTTCTTCACGAGGCTGTTGAACATTACCTTAGTCTTCTGCATATTGATTTTCAAGCCTATATTTCTACTTTTCCTGTCTAGGTCATCAATCATTATTTGCAGTTCATCCCCCGAGTTGCTTAGCAAGGCAATGTCATCAGCAAATCGCAGATTACTGAGGTATTCTCCATCTACCCTTATCCCTAACTACTCCCATTCCAAGTCTCTGAATACTTCCTCTAAACAAGCTGTGAATAGTACTGGGGAGATTTTGTCTCCTTGCCTAACACCTTTCTTTATGGGAATTTTGTTACTTTCTTTATGCAGAACTATGGTTGCTGTGCTGTCACTATATATATCTTCCAGCACTTTCACGTACGGCTCGTCTACCCCCTGATTTCGCAATGCCTGCATCACCGCCGAGGTTTCAACTGAGTCAAATGCTTTTTCGTAATCAATGAATGCTATGTATAAGGGCTGGTTATATTCCGAGCATTTTTCTATCAACTGATGGATGGTATGGATATGATCGATAGTAGAGTACCGTTTCCGAAACCCTGCTTGATCCTTTGCTTGATTTCAGTTTAAGGTAGTCCTGATTCTATGAGCGATTACCTTAGTAAATACCTTATACGTAACAGACAGTAAGCTGATTGGTCTGTAATTTTTAAGGTCCTTAGAGTCCCCTTTCTTGTGAATGAGGATAATGTTGCATTCTTCCATAGTTCCGGTACCGTCGATGACACCAGGCACTGCGTATACAGGGTGGCTAGCTTTTCTAACACGATATCCCCCCCGTCCTTCAGCAAATCTGTAGTTATCTGATCCTCTCCAGCTGATTTCCCCCTTTTCATAGTTTCTAATGTTTTCTTGACCTCGTCCTTCGTCACTGGTGGAACGTCTGACTGTTTTTCCCTACCGCCAATCTCCTTACGGTCCTGACTACTTTGGCTATTGTAGAGATCTGTATAGAACTCCTCGGCTACTTTGACTATATTTTCCATATTAGTGATGACGTTGCCTGCCTTGTCCCTTATCGCATACATCTGGTTTTTGCCTATGCCCAATTTCTTCTTTACCGCTTTAAGGCTTCCCCCGTTCTTTACAGCATGCTGAATTTTCTCCATGTTTTACTTCCTTATATCGGCCACCTTGCGCTTATTGATTAGCTTTGATATCTCGGCCAAGGTGAACCAGCTGCGCACGCACAAACCAACGAGGGGCGCATGTATACGCTCTACATGTGGAGCGAGAGTTAAGATGGATGGGAGGGACTGTGCATAGTGGTAACTCCCTGCAGTGCAATGTGTAATGCATCGGTGTAGATATGCATTATCAAGGTAAATGCGCGGCTGATATCGGCGGCGAAGCAGTGGAGCGATTGTTTGTGAGTTGTCAGTACGACTAAGGAGGAAGATTGTTTAAGCGATAGAGCTGAAGTGACAATTTCCGCGTTCTGCTTTTCTTATGCGGTTTGATGCGTTTAGTCATTGTATTTAGTTGAGCGTACTATTTCAGAATGGGTATGTGCGTAAGACGAGGGAGATTGGTTACGGCGCGCATAGCCCCACGATTAATAGCTTCAAGGGAGTCGTATTGTTTATTGGTGAGGCGCTGAAATAGTGCCTGGTACACTATCCGCGGCTGAAGGAGGGAGCGCACGAATTGACGAGCAGTGTCAGAACGCGCTCCACCTGAGCGCATAGCTATGGAACGAATCAGACCAAGTGCAGCGTGAGTCGATTTACGGGTAGCGTTTAGCCAATTGATTCCAGTCCTTAATGTATTAAGAAGACATAGAAAACGACACTTTTCATGTCATGAATTTGAGAATAATCTACTGTAAAAGTAAAAGGTGCTGCTTTCTGTAAGCCAGATTTGTTTCCAATGCGAATAAAAGATGATTTATTACACGACAGGGACAGACCCAGAGCGGGGAGTCGAGATGCTAAAACTTCCAGCAGGTGCTGGAGCACCGACTGTTGTACGGACGCATCTGGAGGACAGGACCACAAGGTCACGTCGTCGGTATACGCAAGAACGCGTATAGAAGGAATGTTTTCTAGAGCTCGGACAAGAGGAATAAAAGACACGTTAAATACTGTGAGAGGATGACGGATGCCTAGCTATGTTGTTGAATTAAATAAGAGACGTCTTCCTCTGGTTCCTTCTTGATTGCCAGATGGCACGGCGAGCGCGTGGAGCGCACGGCCTCGACCAGCTGCGGCGATTGCTAGGAAACGGCCCTGTGCCTCCCGCCTTGCAAAACGCCTTGTTCGTGGCTTATGGATCTTTCGCTATGGCGGAGACTGTTTCCACATCCAGAACGCTAGTGGCGGATGAGGTCACCATCGTCACGACCATCGCCTCATAGTAAGTGACTCCCAACCGGCCATCAGTACCTTTGATAGAGATAGAGTCTCCAATCCCGCCTCCAAAATATCCAGTGAAATGAGAGAATCTGGTCCCTTGAGAAAGACCTAATTAATATGGACCGCAGCTCATGCGAGAAATCCGATAAATGAGGCTTCCCGCCAATACGCCCGAGAATTAGCCGGCCGTGCAGTGGCGCAAAATCAGGAACCGTAACCATTCGATGAGCCAGCCGTATCATACCACGAACTCACCGCACATTACAAAGCAATAAGAACACTCCCATCCCCCCCATAAAACACTGGAGTCATATGGAGACAGGTACAGACGGGGACCCTCCCCAAACTAAACTACATATGAAAATTCCTAAATAAGGATATCCATCCCTTCTGCCGGTTTTGTGGGGGAAAAATTAACTTCGAGCATATGAGCTGGGTGTGCGAAGCCCATAAGCCTCCCTCAGAACTCTTGCCTGATCTCTCCAAAGAAGACTGCGACAAGCTTAGGTCCAGCGATGACCCTGGCATTCAGTTCAAGGCTGTCGGATGGGCCTGCGTCACCAAACGTCTCGACTGCCTGCGGCACGCTAACTTACTTTCATTATTCCTCCCACTTATTTTAAACTTTTATCAGCCTCAGTCTCAGCTGCAATACACCCGAGACCCATACCTCACCATAGAGCATGCACCACACTCGCGAAGCTTGCATACCCGGACTGCTCCATACCCTACACTTCTACATGCCAGATAACAAGATTAATTCTCCTCATAATGCAGACTTTGCGGTAAACCAAGAGACTTTCTACACAGCCTTCTCACATGCCCCACTGTTCCTCATCTGCCCTCACCGAACGTCGCAGAATCTTACTGGGAGTCTTATGATCAGCACTTCAAATGAAGACCAACTCTGAATCATCTCGAGTGCTGTGAGGAAGATTGCGCTCCAAAGACATTCTTTTGATTTGTAAGGGTGTCCCCTTGTTCTATGAGAACCCCCAAGTGTCATGTAGGGGGCTTGGCCCTCACTATTTGTACATATGACAATAAATATTTCTAGCACCACCACTACCTTGCGGATATCTAGGGTGTAACCCCAGCTGGTGTGCGTGTGGGGGAGGGGGGAATTGAAGTCGCCTCAAACGACTAAAGCGTTCCGGCCAGCGAAGAGAGCCCTGTTCGAAGGAGGAGCAGGAGAAGGGGCTGAAGGGGCTATTGGAGAGCTGTACACATTAAAGATAAGTACGTTTGCCTTGATGCGTCGATAAGGAAGAATTTCAGACGGAAGTTTCGATGGAGGCCAAACGAAAAGGCGTCCGTATGCCGTCCGGTGTCAGTGGATCAAGATACCTAGGTGGTCGGAATTACCCCGCGCTCCCCACTATGGCTCTTCTTTCTCTTTCCACTTTAACAGCCACCTTCCTGTCTTCCACACCTCCTAGGGCTGTGCGATGTCAGCGCACGTTAAAGATCCCCAGGGGATCGAATTACTCCGTGGCCCTCCACTAGGGCTCCTCTTTTTCTCTTTCCACTTTCACTCGCACCTTCCCCCCTTCTATTATGGCGTGGTTGGAGTGTCCACAGAAAACAAGTGAGACAGTTATGGCGCCTTTTCCCTTCCTATAAATCAATCAATCGGTTACAGCGCGGTCAGGTGTCAGGAGGGGACAGCCATGCGCTATCCCTTCCTGTGAACGAATTATAAGGTGGGGCCAACTACAACTGCTACCGCTAAGACACCGACGGAATTTTGACGGAACGAGTTCTATAACTTATCGCTTAATGCTACGTTTTCAGGAATTTCTAATGGCATTCATGAGTATCTTGGCATTTCAATATAAGAGCCATCCACAGCAGGGAGAGTGCAAGTCTCATTTTATCAAGCTGCAGTATTGCACGATCAAAATATTTTCCGCGCGTCCAAAAGAGAAAACCTACCTTATGCACTCAGGAAAGGTTTGTGGGGTCAAGTTAGAACTCTATCAGCGGCAGTTAAATTCTGCAGCGTTATTACATGGCGGTAGGCGTCTGCCTCAATTCCACTCTGCAATTGCGGAAGTGTGTGGTTTGACCCGTGTAATGTCGGTTAATTGGAGGCGCTGTGTTGCAACATTCTTGTGCGTGTGGGGAAGGCAAGGCGGGTTCGTGTCCCCTCCGAACTTCATGAAATTCTCCGCCGCATGTGCATCGTACGGAACAGGGGCGAGCTGATTTTCGCTATGCGCGAATATCTTGAAACGCTTCGCGTCAGGTACCACCGCACATTTGAGAAAATTTCACGCGCGTCACTCATCGCGGGAGCATACCATCTGCTGTTTAGGACACCTCCGATTTCGGGCATACGAGGGCACTTAGCCAACGTAGCGACCATCGCACGTACGTGCAATCAGTCACTTGTGAAGACGGCTCAACGTCCTTTCATCCCGCCCAGACCCAGATAATTTTTGCGGACACTTCGCTGCCCTCTTTTCCTCCCATGGTCTTGGCCAAGAGGACGGGTACGAGGAAGCTGTTGGCTCCTTCTCAGCTTTCGGAAGATGAAAATAGGGCTCTTTGCTCACCGGCAACCCTAGAGGTCCACTGCACCTTGAGCGCTATGAACAAGCATTCATCTCCAGGATCAGACGGGCTGGTGACGGGGTTTTATGTAACCTTGTGGGAACCCTTGCCCTCGTTTGCTCCAAATTTTTAACATCTTATTAGAAAGCGGCATCAAACCACCCTCGGTCAGCTCAGGACGCATCGTGCTGCTTCCGAAGGAGGGTAGGGCACCGACGAGTTCTTCGTCTTGGCGACAAATTACACTTCTCAACACCGTTTATAAGATGGTAGCTACGCTTCTTGTTCGGAAGCTCCGGAAGCATTTGCAGGATCTGATATCTCAATATTAGTCCTGCGCGGTTCCCGACCGGTCGGTGTTCGCCCCGTTAACTCTAACGAGAGATGTGTTTGCTTGCGCGTGTGCAAAAGACGTGACAGGAGTCTTTATTGGACTAGACCAAGCCAAAGTATTTGGCAGGGTGAAGCACAGCTACTTTTTCTCTGTGTCGTGCTCCTATGGCCAATCCCAGGAGTTTATTCAACTTGCCCGCTATCTCTACGGATATCTTTCAGCGAAATAATGATAAATGGCGACATTGCCGGCACCTTTCTAGTCACGCGGAGAGTGAGGCAGGGGAGCGGGCTGTCGCCAGCCCTCTTCGTCCTGCACTAGACCCGCTTCTCCCTAGAGTAGCAGCGGACATACACATACGGGGATTTCCGCTCGTAAGACAGGCGACTGCTACCATTTCGGCGTATGTGGACATCTCCTTCTTATTACAGAATGGGGAAAGTTTCCGAGCATTTCTAAGGGTCTTCTAAGAGTACTCGACCGTGTCAGGAGCCCAGCGCAATACGGACAAAAGCCACGCGTTGCGGATTGGATATTTCCAGAATCAACTACCAGTGGTGGTTGCCTTCGTCGATGCGGTCCGCGTTCTAGGTGTTACGTTCGAACCTAGCGGTATTTCGGTTCGCACCTGGGACGAAGCCGTCTCGCGCGCAGTACGTATCTATGCGGACACCACATCATTTAATCTGACGCTGAGCGCTATAGAGCCGCGATAATAAATACCGAAGCGTGCGCGTTCGCGTTTTACGTAGCGCGAGTCGCAGGTTTGCCGCACCGCGTCTTTGGCAGGCACTTTCTTGCGGGACGGAGGACGACACTCGTTGCCCGACACCTCCTGCACTTGCCGACTAGCCGGGGAGGGCTTGGGCTGTCTGCATCGCCATTCTAGCCCGCACACGGATGTTGAGGTCAGTATTGGCACTTGTAAATAATGAGACATAGCCGGGACGATCACTCATGCTTCATTGGTTGAGCACAGGTAGTCGAGCATTTGCACCGGGCAGGCACGGAGTACCGCAGGCCAAATGCCTTTCCCGTTTCGTCGTGCTGCGATGGGTTTCAACCAGGTGCTGAGTAACAGCTTTCCAGATGCAGATATCGGTGAAGTATCCCCAGTAGACGTCAGCCAGATGATCTCTAGCACATATCTCAGCCGGGACGAAGAAAGCTGCACTGCGTCCAACAAATGACGGTCGTGGGTGACGAGCCGACTGCCTCCCGAAGTCTGGGATTTTGAGTGGCGGCGTCGCTGGGGCGTTTTACCAACATGCCAGCGGCTCGCGTCTTAGGGCATTGTTTCGAATGATCACTGCCCCAAATACGGCGCGACAGAAACTAGCGCACATGCGTGGCACGGGTCATGTGGCACCTTGTGAGCCGCATGTTTCCAGTTGGGTACACACCAGGTGTCCGCCGCCTGCGATGGCTATTCGCGCGCCTGGTAATTTGTTGTGTTTTCTTTGTTTTGTGGCGTCGCCGATGACTGGCCGAAGCTGCAGAGGCTCCACCTCCTGCTCGCGACACAAATATCCGAGTGTCTACAAACAGACGGGGAGGCGCGGTTACTGCAGAGCTGGCATAAACGTTTCTTTGTTGTTCGGCCAGATGGTTTGGCCATGGTGGCACTGATGTGTTAGACTTTAGTGTGAAGGTACTGCGTGTATCATTCCATGTTTGTGTGCTGAGTTCCATGTAAACACCACCCTCTCTTTATACCCCCACTCTTTGCCCTCTCCACCTTTTACGCTGGTTTTAGTGTCGCCGGGGAGGAGACGGCGCTCTAAATGTGAAATAGGCAGTGCAGGCTGCGCCTGCGATTTGTAATCGAGATTATGTGGAAATGTATGTAACCATGTATGTATATCAGTTTATTTCTGTTTGGTGTTGTATAAACTTCGCTTTGTGTATAGTGCTATTGGTATGCGAGTAATTTGCGTTTTTATATGTATCCATGTTAACAATAAATTCTCTTTGTGCTAAAAAATTATTCACTGTCGATACCTTCATGTACATTGCCATTCAAAAATGTATATGTCATCATTACGAACAGCCAAATTTTATTCTTTATGTAAATATTGATTTGAGATGTAATTGTTCGTTAGAATGTATTTTATGTGCACTCTCCTTCGTTCTTACTCACGTACATTTCCTGTTTCAGTTATTGTCGCCGTTCGAATGTCTAATAAAACTTGTTCTGAACACAGAAATTTTGTGGCCAAGAATGGAAGCTCTTTGTAATATAAATCGCTGCACAAGATTTGTCACGCTTCGAACCGAGCCTTCCTTCCCCGCTAGAAACAGAATGCAAGAATAAAAGTAGAAAGAGGAGTCGCAGTGGGTGCTCCGGAATAATTTAGACCACCTGGGTAGGCGAAATGCGCTGGGAAAAAATGAGGTTTAAGCATCGCTCCCTGCGTTTAAAAAATTGGGTGTAATAATGTCCCATAATTATCAAATCCTTCTTGGTCCTTATTCCTTTAATGTTCGCTCGAGTGGTTCTACCAGGAAAGGCTGAATACTGCAATCTGCGTTTTAGGGCAGCTATATAGCATTTTACAAATAGCCTTGAGACATGTCGGAACATGATTAACTCAAATGTAAGCGTGTTATCGAAGTAAGCAAGTAGCGCATGATAGCCCGACAGGCCATTTGTGTGCGGGTGCGATGCAAGTGGGATTAAACATTTTGAGGCTATGTAACTATTTAGTGTTTTAATGCTGCACTGGCATCATTTGTTTTCCAAAGTAGTTTGAAATTAAAAATGAAAGCTATTTGCACCCTATAAGGATGATTAGCTACAGGCAGCTGTATGTGCTCTTGTACACGAGGCCGTGTGGCCTCGAGATCTTTCAGTAAAGCTGTACTCTCCAATATTTTATTATTGATGAATCGTAAACTCTGAGGAACCTGTTTTCAAGTAGAAGAAGCAAGAAGAAAAAGACAAAAAATAAACAAGTTCACCATATGATGCCTTTGCTTACAGATCAATGAAAAAATGTTATCCAAAAAGCAAGTATGCCATGTATATTGGAATTAATAATTTGGTCTGCGTTTCGCGGAGTGTTTCTCCTCTGCCAAGGACAAAACATTTTCCACGCTTTTCCACACTTCCGTGCTTTTCCCACGATTTTATCCAGAGACATCGCACACATCACACTGTGTCTCAGCTAAATACAACGAAGGCTTTAAAAAATCCAGTGACCCTGAGCCAAATAGAGCCAGTTCTGAGCGGTTATAAGATATTTATGCTAATATGCAGTACATTTTACATTCACCACGGTTATAATCGGTAAAGGATAATTACCTTTTTTTACCTCCTCCGAGAAAACGTTTCTGTGCTAAAAGTTGTAGATCGGGACAAAAAATAACTAGCTACGCTACTCGCATCACGCCACGACTTACACATCTTTATTTATTAACCTTCAAAAATATTCTCACTTGACCAGCTCGCCAAGTGCGTGCAACCAACTTCATCGGAGAGAGCACTGCAAACAAGAGCACATTTTATCATCTTGGACGTGTATTGGGGCTTTATAGTGGCGTCGCTGTTACGAGGATGTTGTTTAAATGCGCCAATGGTCGTTTTCGGCTGGTAAAATAATCATTTTAGCTTAGCGCCCGTCTCGGCTGCGGGAGGTGGTCAGTTCGAAACCCACCGCCGGACACCCACCGGTAAAAATGGGTACAAGCGTCCCCCGGCCTGGTGCTCGGCTTTTACAGGGGTGTACGTTTGGGAGAAGCTCCGTAAACCCCGCTGCGCGCCCCTCCTCCGCAGTGGGCCCAAACCCAGTTTCGAACCTCGCAGCCTGCAAAGGTGGTTCTGTTTGTCTTGCAAAGGTACTTCCTTTGACCCTCACCTGAAGTGCTCCCTTAGAGCCTCAGCTGCAGCAGTCCTAAAAAAACAAAACTACCTTTGTAGAAACAACGCAGCTCGCCATCTGTCAAGATCTACAACTTTTGCATTGACGGTGTTTACCTCAAGCCAATAATTTAAATATAGTTCAATATTCTATGCTGATTATTAACTTTGGTGAACGAAAAATACTGGAGATTAGCATAGGCGACTTTTAGTCGCTTTAGTCGGTTTGACTAATCTATGGCTCACGGTAGTTTTTAAAAGCTTCGTTACATTTACCTGCGACACTAGACATATATACTATATTTACACACTTATCCTCCGAAAATAGGCAAAATAACCGAGTTGCGGCATTTTCTTTAAAGTATTACCATACGCCGACTACGAAATTCCCAGTGAAACTACTCATTGGTGAGAGCCCCTTATTCTATCCAAATTATACCGCGATAACATTCTAAAGATGCATGTGTTACACCTAAGTTTTACCGAAAAGAAAAGCAGCATTAATCGCCACCCGTCACTATGGTGACATATAGGACAACGTAGTTGAAGCTATTAGTAGATATAGCGACTTCGCAATCCCAAGCAGCTATCTAAAAAAGAAAACAATAATAGCAAAATATGTGCATTCGCACAACCATATATAAAGTGTTGTTCAAAAGAAGATATACATGTGCAGTGTTGTGGGTACCATCGCCCATATGGCGGAGGAAACGTAAACGCATAAAGTAATATATACAAAGCAACCAGTACAAAAACATAAAAAGGTACAATGTCTACAGGAGATCAAAAAACATATTCAACCACATTACTCGTAGGAATTGACAATGTCATTTACGTATTACAGACGCGAAATAACGCATGTTTTGTTCTTCCAGTTATAGCTATTCAAAATAAGTTTATTTTATGAGCTGGTGACTGGTTCCACAGCTGGTAACCGAACATAGTGCTAGGCAAACCATACTATACGTTGCGATTGAAACATTTATCTGTGTTGTATGAGACTGGCGAACTTAGGGTATTTAGTACACAGCTATCATGTGGCGGTTGGTTGGCAATGTTACTTATTGAAAAAGTAGAAAACGTCCGACTCCGAAATGCAGTGATACATTACGGATGACGGAGTTTTTATTATTTGCAGAAATGTGAAATCAGTCACGTCACTGTTTTCTCGTAACATACTGCAGTGTGAAAATTTCACTGAAGGAATGCTACTCAAGAAAATCAGGGTCGACTGCGAGAAAAAAGTAGATGTTCGATTGCGGTTCTCGCAGATCGTTATTGAGAGTGATCTAAAATGGGATTGGAGGTTGCGGCGTTAAACTGAAGTTACCCGAGGACCTGGGGGAAACAGGAAATCAAGGTCGAAGTAGCCACGAGGAGGCAAGAACTGGTACACCCGTTCACTTGAGGTGTCTGCTCTCCCATCCGATGATCCTGACTTAGGAAGCAGGAACAGAAATGAGAAGAGTGCCCTACTGAAAAACCAAAAGTTCTAAGGGGCAATAACCTCATAAAATCTTATTTAATCGCATAGAGTCTCATACGGTGCATATCATAATCATAAAATATCGTACATAATTTATGATAATGTACAAGAAACTATGAGAACTTATGCAATTATATGCGACTTGTACGTGATTTCTTATGGGAATTGAGTGAGATGGTGTGAGAAAAAGGTGCGGTTATTGCCCCTTACAGTTTTTTCAGTAGGGTAGTTTCACGACGCACTTTGTTATTAATGATTTAGGACGGTGGCCTTGAGTTGACATGCTATGTTACCGGATTTAGGTATGCTTTGTGGAGCCAGACACATAATTCTTGCCGTATGCCGCGTATCCGCTCGTTTCCGTGTGTGGACGTGGTAAACTTGTTAGTTTGGTGCAAACGTTAGGCTATGCCTTGATATTTTGTGATGCTCTTGTAAGCCCGACATAGCTCTTTCGAAAATAATTGATATGCTTATGGTTCAGTGGGTATTAACGCTGCGATTCGTAAACGAGAAAGGTATGTCGCTCGCAGGTGGTGAGGGTTGTGCAGATGGATACAGCCACCGTCAGCGTTCCAAATTCTCAGGCTGTATTGCGAGCTGCCTCATTTCCCGGATGAAGAGATATTTGCAGGGCTATAGTTGATATCGGAGCAAAAGCCGTTGGGGTTTGATGGCACCAGCTGTCGCACGAGGAGAGATGCTAGATTTCGCGAAGTTACTGATCACTTGCTGATAGTGCACAATTCGAACGCTTTTCTTAATTAGGATTTAAAACATCACAGAATGTGCAGCCCTTAATGTAGCGCCCCTAAGCCATTTCCGTCTGACTGCCGCGGCTGTTCAGTCTTCGATGAGATTGGTAGGTCAATGCCGCTTACGGCAGGGGCTAGCCTGCCACCATATTTTTATCTGTTGTAGGCCGTCATTGCACCTGTTACCGTTTCGGTGGTGGACGACGGCTGTTGCGACGGGCGTCTTCTGTCGGCACGAAACAGCGGAGGTGGCTCAGCTACAGAGCCAGTGGCAGGCCCGCGCATTTTCTTTTTCTTCTTCCTACAGTCACAAAAATAACGCAGCATTTGGCGGTCGGGATCGAACCCTGTTATTAAGCAGATCTCCAGTGCAGATTCTGTTCTTGGACATTTTTTTATACATTGAAACAGCCCTTCTCCATTTTTTATTTTTTATACATCGCATTTATGAAATTTTTGCGATAAATGTATTACTTTATCTCATATCACACACTTATAGTCACTAGAACCTCAAATTAACCCGATAAGATTTATTCTTCTGTAGTCACCTATTATATCCGACACATCACCATCATAATCATCTACATCATCAGCCTGACTATACCCACTGCAGGGCGAAGGCCTCTCCCATATTTCTCCAATTAACCCGGTTTTGTGCTAGCTGCATCCACTTAACCCCTACGAGCTTAACCGCATCCGCCCACCTAACTTTATGCCGCACGCTGCTACGTTTTCTTTCCCTTGGTATTGTCGTGACGCTGGGGCTAAATCGACCCGGCCTTCACTTGGTAGCGTGCAGAGACTCCGGGTTCATGAAGGATTGAATCTTCGAAGTTGGTAAAATATATACAAGCAGGTTTAATGGCACTTTGAGAAAACTTATTTACATGATTATTTACATGAAAAAGTAGGGTACATCAGCAAAATGGCAAGCGTTAAGAGTTCATAGCGAGAAGCTTCTGGATAAGCCATTTACCCAGGGCTCAGAGCGTCTTTTCGTGCTCTGCAATGTCCTTAAAACCCCCTATGTCCAGCCCCCCTCTGAAGATGCTGACCAACCAGTTCCAGGGCACGCCCCTCAGATATCGGCATCCAATCGAACACATCACTGTACTGATGGCCTAAGGCACTGACTGGTCCGGCATTGATTCGTTGGGCGTGATCACTAGTTGGCGGGAAAAGCCTGGGAACGGCGAGGAGAGGAGGTACATTTCTATTCTTCAGCAAAGAAACAATAGGCTGGTTCCAGCAAGTGGATTTCCTTCTCGGAAACCCAAGCACGTGCGCGCCACATACTGCTCCCAGCATTGTCCCTTTTCGACAATTGCAAATCTTTCTTGCATTCCCGGGAAATCATTTAATGGCCGTGTGCGTCATGCTCCTTTCTTGTCCTGCACGTCAGCGGGCGTGTCACTCTGTTGTCTCCTTTGGACAGTAGGCAGTCCTCACTGGACGATAGGGCTTCTCGACGGGAAGGGTGAACAATTGCACCAAAGCACTTCCGGCTATTTCCCGCAGGGGGACATTTCTTTGTGTTTTTCTAGACGTTCTCTTGACAGGGTCAATTTGGCATTTGCAGGGTGTCCACAAAGCAAAACAGGCTTACACAAAAGGATGCCTGGAAACAGGCTCACTTAGCGCCCTTGTACCAACAGCACATATCCACAGCACTTATCCATGCCCACCGGCGAACAATAGAGCGCGCAAGTGCGGATGATGCACGGTCGTAACAGCCTCCTCCCCCGCCAGAAGAGTCTCGGAGGGCAGCAGTCGCAGCTGCTGCATGAAGAGACGACTTAATGGCCTGCACATGAACGCTTGAAGCTCGCTGTTGCTTGTCGCGTTGTCTTGATTGTCGTAGGCCAAATTGCTCGAGCTGTCTGAAACTCAACCACATGTCCAAGCAAGCACTCGGCTCCCGTCTGAAGAGACCAGGTTAAAAGAAAACTGCCATTGTTGTTCGAGAGAAGCCTACTCTCAAGACGTTCAGGACCCACGTATGCCTCGAAAACCAAACGTGCTGCTTTACATAGTCACATATATTCAAGCGCACGAAAAAAAAAAAAAAGAACCTGAGTATCAATTTGGATACATGGCGAGGAACACCTCGGACCGCTCAGAAACAGCGGCTAAGCGCGTCCGCATTCCCATTTAATTTCCCCTTTTTGTATCTTATTTCAAAATTGTACTGCTGTAAAATCAAGCTCCACCTCAGAAGGCGACTGTTCTTCGATGTCGCAGTTTGCAGCCAAGCCAGGGGACAATGGTCCGTCTCTACGGTGAATTTGGCCCCTCCAAGATAGCACTGCAATTTTTGAATGGCCCATACAATGCAAGCGCACTCTGTCTCTTACGCGCCATAAGCCCTCTCTCTAGAACTCAGTTTTCTGCTCAGGTAGAGCACCGGGTGCTCATTACCGTCGTCATCTCTCTGGCAGAGAACAGCACCTAGCCCTCGATCACTGGCATCACACTGGACTGTGAATTCTCGGTCATAGTCTGGAGCTCGCAATACCGGACGGCTAATCAGCACAGCCTTCAGGTTTACGAAGGAAGCTTCCTTTTGTTCGTCCCAGACTACATTTGTCGGTTCTGTCTTGCGGAGAGCGTCGGTCAGAGGGCTAGCCAAAGCTGAATAGTTAGGGATGTAGTGATTGTAGTACCCAGTCAGACCCAGGAATGCTCGAATTTCCGTCTTCGTGCTCGGCCGCGGGTAGTCTGCTACCGCAGAAATCTTAATCTCGCTAGGTTTCCTGAAACCTTGACCTACATTGTGACCCAAGTAGTCCACGGTCGCCCTTGCCAGGCAACATTTCTCGGCCTTTACGGTTAGCCCAGCTTGACGCAAAAGGCTCAGTACAGCTCTTAGATGTACCATATGGTCCGCCCACGAGTCAGAAAAAACCGCAATATCATCTAAATAAGGCACCGCGAATGTTTCACACCCCTTTAAAACCCTATCCATGAGTCGGGAAAAACAAAATGGAGCATTTTTGAGCCCGAAACTCATCATTGTTGGCTGGTAGCTGCCCGTCGGAGTGACGAAAGCCGCGTATCTGCTGGCGCGTTCAGTGAGAGGTAATTGCCAGTATCCTCGAGTAAGGTCCAGCCTAGTCACATATGCCGCTCTACTGACCTGTTTTACTCTCTCCTCAACATTCGGAATAGGATACACTTGATCCCTGGTGAGAGAATTTAGCTTTCGGTAGTCTACCACAAGCCTAGGGTCTTTACCTGGAGCTTCTACTAAGATCATAGGCGAAGTATAATCGCTTTCCGAGGGTTTTATTACTCCCAATTCCAGCATGCGAGTTACTTCCCTATCCAGAATTTCTCTTTGCCTTGGAGAGAATCGGTAGCACCTTCATCGCACTGGCACGTATTGTCGTGACGCTGGGCTACGTCGACCCGGCCTTCACTTGGTAGCGTGCAGAGACTCGGGGTTGAAGTAGGATTGAATCTTCGAAGTTGGTGAAATATGTACAAGAAGGTTTAATGGCACTTTGAGAAACTTATTTACAAGATTATTTACACGAAAAAGAAGGGTACATCAGCAAAATGGCAAGCGTTAAGAGTTCATAGCGAGAAGCGACTGGATGAGCCGTTTACCCAGGGCCCAGAGCGACATTTCGTGCTCTGCAGCGTCCTTAAAACCCCCTATGTCCAGCCCCTCTCTGAAGATGCTGACCAACCAAATCCAGGGCACGCCCCTCAGATATCGGCATCCAATCGAACACATCACTGCACTGATGGTCTGAAGCACTGACTGGCCCGGCATTGTTTCGTTGAGCCTGGTCACTCGTTGGCGGGAAAAGCTTGGGAACGGCGAGGAGGTACATTTCTATTCTTCAGCCAAGAATCGATAGGCTGGTTCCGGCAAGTGGATTTACTTCTCAGAAACCCAAGTACACGTGCGCGCCGCATACGGCACCCAGCATTGTCCCTGTTCGACAATTGCGAATCTTTCCTGCATTCCTGGGAAATCATTTAATGGCCGTATGCGTCATGCTCCTTTCTTGTCCGGCATTCCCAGGAAATCCTCTAATGGCCGTAATCACCTTGCTCGTTTCTTGTCCTGTACGTCAGCGGACGTGTCACTCTGTCGCCTCGTTTGGACAATAGGCATTCCTTACTTGACCATAGCGCTTCTCGACGGGAAGGGTGAACAATTGAACGAAAGCACTTCCGGCTATCTCCCGCAGGACGACATTCCTTTGTATTTTTCTAGACGTTCTCTTGACAGGGTCAATTTGGCATTTGCAGGGTTTTCACAAGGCCAAACAGTCTTACACAAAGGATTTATGGAAACAGGCTCACTTAGAGCCTTTGTACCAACAGCCCATATCCACAGCACTTATCCATGCCCACAGGCGAACAATAGAGCGCGCAAATGCGGATGCACGGTCGTAACAGCCTCCTCCCCCGCCAGAAGAGTCTCGGAGGGCAGCAGTCGCAGTTGCTGCATGAAGAGACGACTTAATGGCCTGCACATGAACGCTTGAAGCTCGCTGTTGCTTGTCGCGTTGTCTTGATTGTCGTAGGCCAAATTGCTTGAGTTGTCTGAAACTCAACCACATGTCGAAGCAAGCACTCGGCTCCCGTCTGAAGAGACCAGGTTAAAAGAAAACTGCCATTGTTGTTCGAGAAAAGCCCACTCTCAAGACGTTCAGGACCCACGTATTCCTAGAAAACCAAACGTGCTGCTTTACATAGTCACACATATACAAGCGCACGAAAAAAAAAAAACCTGATTATCAATTTCGATACATGGTGAGGAACACCTCGGACCGCTTAGAAACAGCGGCTAAGCGCGTCCGCATTCCCATTAACCTTCCCCTTTTTGTATCTTATTTCAAAATTGTACTGCTGTAAAATCAAGCTCCACCTAAGAAGGCGACTGTTCTTCGATGTCGCAGTTTGCAGCCAAGCCAGGGGACAATGGTCCGTCTCTACGGTGAATTTGGCCCCTCCAAGATAGCACTGCAATTTTTGAATGGCCCATACAATGCAAGCGCACTCTTTCTCTGACGCGCAATAAGCCCTTTCTCTAGAACTCAGTTTTCTGCTCAGGTAGAGCACGGGGTGCTCATTACCGTCGTCAGCTCTCTGGCAGAGAACAGCACCTAACCCTCGATCACTGGCATCACACTGGACCGTGAATTCTCGGGCATAGTCTGGAGCTCGCAATACCGGACGGCTAATCAGCACAGCCTTCAGGTTTACGAAGGAGGCTTCCTTTTGTTCGTCCCAGACTACATTTGTCGGTTCTGTCTTGCGGAGAGCGTCGGTCAGAGGGCTAGCCAAAGCTGAATAGTTAGGGATGTAGTGATTGTAGTATCCCGTCAGACCCAAGAATGCCCGAATTTCCGTCTTCGTGCTCGGCCGCGGGTAGTCTGCTACCACAGAAATCTTAATCTCGCTGGGTTTCCTGAAACCTTGACCTACATTGTGACCCAAGTAGTCCACGGTCGCCCTTGCCAGGCAACATTTCTCGGCCTTTACGGTTAGTCCAGCTTGACGCAAAAGGCTCAGTACAGCTCTTAGATGTACCATATGGTCCGCCCATGAGTCGGAAAAAACCGCAATGTCGTCTAAATAAGGCACCGCGAATGTTTCACACCCCTTTAAAACCCTATCCATGAGTCGGGAAAAACAAAATGGAGCATTTTTCAGCCCGAAACTCATCATTGTTGGCTGGTAGCTGCCCGTCGGAGTGACGAAAGCCGCGTATCGGCTGGCGCGTTCAGTGAGCGGTACTTGCCAGTATCCTCGAGTAAGGTCCAGCGTAGTCACATATGCCGCTCTACTGACCTGTTCTACTCTCTCCTCAATATTCGGAATAGGATACACTTGATCCCTGGTGAGAGAATTTAGCTTTCGGTAGTCTACCACAGGCCTAGGGTCTTTACCTGGCGCTTCTACTAAGATCATAGGCGAAGCATAATCGCTTTCCGAGGGTTTTATTACTCCCAATTCCAGCATGCGATTTACTTCCCTATCCAGAATTTCTCTTTGCCTTGGAGAGAATCGGTAGCACCTTGATCGCACTGGCACGTCTGAAGTCAGCTCAATATCGTGCTGATTCAAATCAGTCCTGCCTGGCCTGTCCACGAAGCAGGCCTCAAACTCTGTTATTATTTCGCCCAGATCGGACAGCTGGGATTTCTTTAGTTCTCCTCTCTGCTCCGTCTTTTTGAGAAGCTCCTCAGCGTTGCTTCCTTTTCCGCTGAGGCAAATCAAGTCGTCCCCCATCTCCTCGGGAAGGTTTAACGTTAGATTTACCACTGCTTGCTCCATAGCTAAGTCCTCTCGGGTTCCACTTAAAAGTCTCGGGAGATTACTAGACACTGGCGGCAAGAGGTTACTCTCAAGAACGTCCTCATTCCGCGTCTCATCAAGCTCACTTTCAAGTTTACTTATTTGAGATGCCTCGCTCTCAAAGTTTTCTGACCCGCTATCTTCCACATCGACCACTGTTTTAACTGCCGTTTCCTCCGCTGTGGAATTTTCTGGTATGAGCAGTGTAGCTAGTTCTCGCGCCTTTGAACGTGTTAAGGCTTGCACAATTCTGTCTCCGAAAAGGATGCCCCTCTTTCGCAGTAGCATGTCCGATTTGTTGGAGAACAAATACGGATAACACTTAGGAAGCTTTCCTGAAACGGCAGCCTCGGTTGTTAACTTGCCGAAAGGGCCCTCGATGACCACGTTCGCGATTGGCAAGCACACACTCTGTTCCTCCACTACCTGGCGGATCCATGCACACTGTCCTGTATAGTCGGAAGGCGACACATACGCCGGATGGACAACATCCATCGTTGCGGCCGAATCGCGCAGTACCTTGCAAGGCTTCCCGTTGACTACTAGGTCATGCAGGTAGGGTTCTAAAAGCTGCATATTTTCATCGCAGTCACTGACATACGAGAAAGCAATCTTTTCTTTCCGGCAGTTGACGGCAATGTGACCCTGCTCATTACACCTAAAGCATGTGAGCGGCTTCCTAGCCTCAAGCTTTTTCTTTGTGTTCTGCGCGTTGGTCACTTCCCCACTTTTCTCACTGCCGTCCTTTCTAGGGCGTTTGCCTGAAGAAGCCTTCCTTTCTTCGTTTGCAAATCTAGCAAAGTGCCTTTTCTGACGGTTATTTACACTGAACTTGGGATTGCGGAGCCTATCTACTGCTGGGTTGCTGAATTGTCGGCGCGAAGCGTACTCCTCAATGAGTTCGGCAGCTTCAGTTGCCGACTTAATTTCGCCTCGGTCCTGTAACCAATTTCTTTCTTTTTCTGGGAGGCAGCTAAAAAACTGCTCCAAAAGAATTCGCTCGACTACAGCGTCCCTATCACTGTAGGAATCAGTGCTCTTTAGCCACTCGCCCAAATTAACTCTTAAATTGTACAGGAATTCAGGGTAACTCTCGTCCCTGGACTTAGTAGCGTTCCGAAAACGTTGTCTGAACGCCTCGGCGCTAAGCCTATACTTTCTCAGAAGGCAAGCTTTGACCTTCTCGTAGTTGTCCGCGTCCTCCTTGCTTAGCCGCGCGACAACCTACGCTGCCTCGCAGGGCAGAACCGTCAATAATCTCTGAGACCAAGTGTCTCGCTGGAAGGACAGTTTTTCGCAGGTTCGCTCAAAGTTAGCCAGATACAGACCGATATCCCCTGATATCACATATGGCTGCATGTACTTTGACATCTTGAAATCTGCCTCTTTGTTTAGAAGAGGTACCGCTAGCTGGGGACAATTGCCCGACCTCTTGCTCAACTCTAGTTCTACTTTCCGGAGCTCAAGTTCTTGCTCCAGCCTTTTTGCTTCTCTCTCAATGTCACGCTCACGCCTCTTTTCCTCTTTTTCCCGCTCTTTCTGCTGTCTGAGCTGCTCCTCCTTTTTTTGTCCGATGAGGTTCCATGTTTCACTGAGCTCCTCATCATCGGCTCCCAAATCATTGATTGCCTTTAAAATCAAGGGTTTTCGTGCCAAACCACTTGTATCAATTCCCAATTCCTCACACAATAGCAACAATTCCGGTTTCTGCAGCTTTTGTAGGTCCATGATCGCTCCCAGTGTCGGCTACTTCCAAAACAACAGTGCAAACTACCAAACCTAAAGGCGTTTCAACACTTTTTACCAGTTCTAAAATCTAACCCTGTTCTAGAACCTGGTCCACATCAGAAGAAAAGCCAAGCACTCACCCACACATGCGATCGATGTTCCGAGCTGCTCTCTTGTTGGCCGATTGTTGCGCCTGCTTGTTGCTTGAGATGCCACCTCCGATCACCAGATGTTGTGGCTTGTAGCTTCAGATCCACCTCCAATCACCAGATGTTGTGGCTTGTAGATTCCGATCCCAACGCTGGTCACCAGTTGTCGTGACGCTGGGGCTACGTCGACCCGGCCTTCACTTGGTAGCGTGCAGAGACTCGGGGTTGAAGTAGGATTGAATCTTCGAAGTTGGTGAAATATGTACAAGCAGGTTTAATGGCACTTTGAGAAACTTATTTACAAGATTATTTACACGAAAAAGAAGGGTACATCAGCAAAATGGCAAGCGTTAAGAGTTCATAGCGAGAAGCGACTGGATGAGCCGTTTACCCAGGGCCCAGAGCGACATTTCGTGCTCTGCAGCGTCCTTAAAACCCCCTATGTCCAGCCCCTCTCTGAAGATGCTGACCAACCAAATCCAGGGCACGCCCCTCAGATATCGGCATCCAATCGAACACATCACTGCACTGATGGTCTGAAGCACTGACTGGCCCGGCATTGTTTCGTTGAGCCTGGTCACTTGTTGGCGGGAAAAGCTTGGGAACGGCGAGGAGGTACATTTCTATTCTTCAGCCAAGAATCGATAGGCTGGTTCCGGCAAGTGGATTTACTTCTCAGAAACCCAAGTACACGTGCGCGCCGCATAGGGCACCCAGCATTGTCCCTGTTCGACAATTGCGAATCTTTCCTGCATTCCCGGGAAATCATTTAATGGCCGTATGCGTCATGCTCCTTTCTTGTCCGGCATTCCCAGGAAATCCTCTAATGGCCGTAATCACCTTGCTCGTTTCTTGTCCTGTACGTCAGCGGACGTGTCACTCTGTCGCCTCGTTTGGACAATAGGCATTCCTTACTTGACCATAGCGCTTCTCGACGGGAAGGGTGAACAATTGAACGAAAGCACTTCCGGCTATCTGCCGCAGGACGACATTCCTTTGTATTTTTCTAGACGTTCTCTTGACAGGGTCAATTTGGCATTTGCAGGGTTTTCACAAGGCCAAACAGTCTTACACAAAGGATTTATGGAAACAGGCTCACTTAGCGCCTTTGTACCAACAGCCCATATCCACAGCACTTATCCATGCCCACAGGCGAACAATAGAGCGCGCAAATGCGGATGCACGGTCGTAACAGTATGAAGTCAGCTCAATATCGTGCTCAGCCAAATCAGTCCTGCCTGGCCTGTCCACGAAGCAGGCCTCAAACTCTGTTATTATCTCGCCCAGATCGGACAGCTGGGATTTCTTTAGTTCTCGTATCTGCTCCGTCCTTTTGATAAGCTCCTGTATCTTAATATCATTGGCTTGCTCCATAGCTAAGTCCTCTCGGATTCCAATTAGAAGTCTCGGGAGATTACTAGACACTGGCGGCAAGAGGTTACTCTCAAGAACTTCCTCATTCCGCGTCTCACCAAGCTCACTTTCAAGTTGACTTATCTGAGATGCCTCGTTCTCAAAGTTTTCTGACCTAATATCTTCCGCTGTGGCTTTTTCTGGAATGAGCAGTGCAGCTAGTTGTCGCGCCTTTGAACGTGTTAAGGCTTGCACAACTCTGTCTCCGAAAAGGATGCCCCTCTTTCGCAGTAGCATGTCCGATTTGTTGGAAAACAAATACGGATAGCACTTAGGAAGCTTTCCTGAAACGGCAGCCTCGGTTGTTAACTCGCCGAAAGGGCCCTCGATGACCACGTTCGCGATTGGCAAGCACACACTCTGTGCCTCCACTACCTGGCGGATCCATGCACACTGTCCTGTATAGTCAGAAGGCGACACATACGCCGGATGGACAACATCCATCGTTGCGGCCGAATCGCGCAGTACCTTGCAAGGCTTCCCGTTGACTACTAGGTCATGCATGTAAGGTTCCAAAAGCTGCATATTTTCATCGCAGTCACTGACATACGAGAAAGCAATCTTTTCTTTCCGGCAGTTGACGGCAATGTGACCCTGCTCATTACACCTAAAGCATGTGAGCGGCTTCCTAGCCTCAAGCTTATTCTTTGTGTTCTGCGTGTTGGTCACTTCCCCACTTTTCTCACTGCCGTCCTTTCTAGTGAGTTTGCCTGAAGAAACCTTCCTTTCTTCGCTTCCAACTCTAACAAAGTGCCTTTCCTGACGGTTATTCCCACTCAGTTTGGGATTGCGGGGCCTATCCACTGCTGGGTTGCTGAATTGTCGGCGCGAAGCATACTCCTCCATGAGTTCGGCAGCTTCAGTTGCCGACTTAATGTCGCCTCGGTCCTGTAACCAATTTCTTTCTTTTTCTGGGAGGCAGTTATAAAACTGCTCCAAAAGAATTCGCTCGACTACAGCGTCCCTATCACTGTAGGAATCAGTGCTCTTTAGCCACTCGCCCAAATTAACTCTTAAATTGTATAGGAATTCAGGGTAACTCTCGTCCCTGGACTTAGTAGCGTTCCGAAAACGTTGTCTGAACGCCTCGGCGCTAAGCCTATACTTTCTCAGAAGGCAAGCTTTGACCTTCTCGTAGTTGTCCGCGTCCTCCTTGCTTAGCCGCGCTACAACCTCCGCTGCCTCGCAGGGCAGAACCGTCAATAATCTCTGAGATCAAGTGTCTCGCTAGAAGGACAGTTTTTCGCAGGTTCGCTCAAAGTTAGCCAAATACAGACCGATATCCCCTGATATCACATATGGCTGCATGTACTTTGACATCTTGAAATCTGCCTCCTTGTTGAGAAGAAGTACCGCTAGCTGGGGACAATTTCCCGACCTCTTGCTCAACTCTAATTCTAATTTCCGGAGCTCAATTTCTAGCTCCAGCCTTTTTGCTTCTCTTTCAATTTCACGCTTCTTTTCCTCTTTTTCCCTCTCAAGTTCACGCTCACGCCTCTTTTCCTCTTTTTCCCGCTCTTTCTGCTGTCTGAGCTGCTCCTCCTTTTTTTGTCCGATGAGGTTCCATGCTTCACTGAGCTCCTCATCATCGGTTCCCAGATCAGTGATTGCCTTTATAATCAAGGGTTTTCGTGCCAAACCACTTGTATCAATTCCCAATTCCTCACACAATTGCAACAGTTCCGGTTTCTGCAGCTTTTGTAGGTCCATGATCGCTCCGAGTGTCGGCTACTTCCAAACCTAAAGGCGTTTCCACACTCTTTTTACCAGTTCTAAAATCTAACCCTGTTCTAGAACCTGGTCCACATCAGAAGAAAAGCCAAGCACTCACCCACACATGCGATCGATGTTCCGAGCTGCTCTCTAGTTGGCCGATTGCTGCTCCTGCTTGTTGCTTGGGATGCCACCTCCGATCACAAGATTGTGGCTTGTAGCTTCAGATCTAACTCTAATCACCAGATGTTGTAGATTGTAGATCCAGATCCCAACGCTTTGAGAAAACTTATTTACATGATTATTTACATGAAAAAGTAGGGTACATCAGCAAAATGGCAAGCGTTAAGAGTTCATAGCGAGAAGCTTCTGGATGAGCCGTTTACCCAGGGCTCAGAGCGTCTTTTCGTGCTCTGCAATGTCCTTAAAACCCCCTATGTCCAGCCCCCCTCTGAAGATGCTGACCAACCAGTTCCAGGGCACGCCCCTCAGATATCGGCATCCAATCGAACACATCACTGTTCTGATGGTCTGAGGCACTGACTGGTCCGGCATTGATTCGTTGGGCGTGATCACTAGTTGGCGGGAAAAGCTTGGGAACGGCGAGGAGAGGAGGTACCTTTCTATTCTTCAGCAAAGAAACGATAGGCTGGTTCCGGCAAGTGGATTTCCTTCTCAGAAACCCAAGCACGTGCGCGCCACATACTGCTCCCAGCATTGTCCCTTTTCGACAATTGCAAATCTTTCCTGCATTCCCGGGAAATCATTTAATGGCCGTATGCGTCATGCTCCTTTCTTGTCCTGAACGTCAGCGGACGTGTCACTCTGTTGTCTCCTTTGGACAGTAGGCATTCCTCACTGGACGATAGGGCTTCTCGACGGGAAGGGTGAACAATTGAACCAAAGCACTTCCGGCTATTTCCCGCAGGGGGACATTTCTTTGTGTTTTTCTAGACGTTCTCTTGACAGGGTCAATTTGGCATTTGCAGGGTGTCCACAAAGCAAAACAGGCTTACACAAAAGGATTACTGGAAACAGGCTCACTTAGCGCCCTTGTACCAACAGCACATATCCACAGCACTTATCCATGCCCACCGGCGAACAATAGAGCGCGCAAGTGCGGATGATGCACGGTCGTAACAGTATCCGGTTTGTTACCCTATGCGACCATCGGTTATCCTCTCTTCGCACTACATGTCCTGCCCATGCCCATTTCTTCTTCTTAATTTCCACTAAAATGTCAGTACTTGAGTTATTTCTCTGACCCACTCTGCGCGCTTCCTATCTCTTAATGTTACCCCTACAATTGTTCGTTCCATAGCCCTCTGGGTTGCCCTCAAGTTAAGTAGAACCCTGTTGGTTAGCCTCCCCGTTTCAGACCCATAGATGAGTGCAGGTAAGATGCAACTGTTGTATACTTTCCTTTTGAGTGATACCTGTAAGCTGCTAATAATCTGCGAGTGCTTGCCAATTGCGCTCCATCCCAATCGTATTCTTCTTGTTATTTCCTTTTCGTGGTCGGGATCTGCGGTTGTTACCTGTCCTAAGTAGACACATCCACCTACTACTTCCAGTGCTTCGCTACCTAACGTAAACTTTTGTTCCTTCCCGAGGTTCTTGAACATCGCCTTAGTCTTCTGCATATTAATTTTCAAGCCTATTTTTCTACTTTTTTCTGTCTAGGTCATCAATCATTATTTGCAGCTCATCCCCCGAGTTACTTAGCAAGGCAATGTCATCCGCACATCGCAGATTACTGAGGTAGTCTTCATCTACCCTTATCCCTAACTGCTCCCATTTCAAGTGTCTGAATACTTCCTCTTGCCTAACACCTTTCTTTATGGGAATTTTGTTAATCTCTTTATGCAGAACTATGGTTGCTGTGCAGCCAGTATATATATCTTCCAGTACTTTCACGTACGGCTCGTCTCCTCCCTGATTTCGCAATGCCTGCCTCACTGCCGAGGTTTCAACTGAGTCAAATGCTTTTTTGTAATCAATGAATGCTACGTGTTAGGGCTGGTTATATTCCGAGCATTTTTCTACCACCTGGTTGAAGGTATAGAGTAGAGTACCGTTTCGATAGTAGAGTACCGTTTCCGAAAACCTGCTTGATCCTTTGCTTAATTGCAGTCTAAACTGGTCCTGATTCTATTAGCGATTACCTAAGTAAATACCTTATTCGTAAGAGAGTAAGCTGAATGGTCTGTAATTTTTAAGGCTTTAGAGTCCGTTTTCTTGTGAATGAGAGTAATGTTTGCATTCTTCCATGGTTCTGGTATGGTCGATGACTCCAGGCACTGCGTATACAGGGTGGCCAGTTTTTCTAGCACGATATCCCCCCCACCCCCCGTCTTTCAACAGATCTGTAGTTATCGGATCCTCTCCAGCTGATTTCCCCCTTTTCATAGTTTCTAGTGCTTTCTTGACTTTGTTCTTCGTCAGTGGTGGAACGTCTATCTGTTTTTCCCTACCGCCAATCTCAATACTGTCACAGAAGCCAGTGAAACTGTTTCAGCAGGTTTACTAGGACTAAGTAAAAGCACCGGCAATGTCAGGCACGGAACCGACTGGCGGGGCGAGCACCGAGAGCGAAGAAGACGAGCGCGTGCCAGTCTCCCGAGCTCGCCACATGGCGGCGCCAGTACGATAACATTGCGGCATTGCCCCTCCCGGTGGAGAAGGCATCATCCCGATGCCGAGTGGCGAGGTCGAGGATAACTGTAATCGGCGAGGATGCGCGTTCACATCAAGTAGTTAAAGGAAGCAAAGAAAAGAAAAAAAAAACATGTAGCTTGACCTATCGGGAGTAGAAGGGCTTCATCCTGGCGACATGTACGACTTCCGATTGTGCTTGCCGTCGGGATGAACGAACAGTTCCTTGCGGGGTCACTTCGTAGGTGACGTCGCTGATTTTGCGTTGTACTTCGTACGGGCCGAAGTAGCGGCGCAGAAGCTTCTCGGAGCGACCCCGCTGGCGAACAGGTGTCCACACCCAAACCTGATCACCAGGGTTGTAAATTACCTCCCTGTGACGGAGGTTAGACCGTCGAGCATCTTTAATTTGCTGTGTCCGGACTCTCAGTCTAGCCAGCTGGCGAGCGGCCTCGGCATGCTGGACGAATTGGTCGGCACCGGCAATCGATGGGTGGGCAACATCTGGCAGTAGCATTGCATCCAGCATGGTGACAGCTTCGCGACCGTACACCAAACGAAACGGTGTAAAGCGGGTCGTTTCCTGGACTGCGGTGTTATACGCAAATGTTGCATACGGTAGTATCTGGTCCCAGTTCTTATGATCTTCGTCGACGTACATAGAAAGCATATCGGCGATCGTCTTATTGAGTCGCTCACTAAGGCCATTCGTCTGAGGGTGGTAAGCTGTTGTTCTGCGATGACAAGTGCCACTGAGCCGCATCTCTTCCTGGGTTAGAGCTGAAGTAAATGCCGTGCCTCTGTCAGTTAAAACGATCGCAGGGGCACCGTGACGAAGGACGAGATTAAAGATGAAAAAGTTCGCAATATCGGTAGACGTGCCGGTGTGAAGAGCTTTCGTCTCACAATAGCAGGTCAGATAATCTGTGGCAACTATAATGTACCTGTTACCCAATGATGAATTAGGAAATGGCCCGAGCAGGTCCATACCGACTTGGTGAAAAGGTACTCGCGGAGGAACAATAGGCTGCAGCAGGCCGGCCGGCTTGACAGGTGGTATCTTCCGACGTTGGCAATCACGGCACGTCCTAACATAGCGCTGAACCATAGCGGCAAGCTTGGGCCAGTAGTACTTTTGTCGTACTCGTGCCAAGGTGCGCGAAAAACCGAGATGTCCGGCAGAAAGCTCGTCGTGGCATGCCTGCAAAACGTCGGTACGGAGCGGCGTTGGGACAACCAGCAGATACTGAATGTCTGTGGAAGCGTAGTTTTCTTTTGTAGAGGACGCCGTCACGCAAGCAGAACGACGACAGGCCACGCGTGAAAAGGCGAGGCGGCGATGAGGCGGTTCCTTCGAGGTAATCGATGAGGGGCCGCAGTTCGGTGTCGTCTCGCTGCTATTGAGCAAGATCTGGCGTCGAGAGAGCGCCGAGAAAGACGGAGTCATCTGTTTCACTTGAAGAACACGGGATAGGGTCTGGGGATAGGCAGTCAGCATCACTGTGTTTCTTGCCGGACTTGTACACAATAGTGACGTCGAACTCCTGTAAGCGGAGACTCCAGCGGGCTAACCTGCCTGAAGGATCTTTAAGGCTCGCTAAGCAACAGTGTGAGTGGTGGTCGCTGACCACTCTAAACGGCCGACCATACAAATACGGCCGAAATTTTGTTACCGCCCACACAACTGCAAGGCACTCCCTTTCGGTCGTAGAATAATTCGCTTCGGAACGAGACAGGGTGTGGCTGGCGTAAGCAATCACCCGCTCAACGCCTTCTTGCCACTGAACGAGAACTGCACCGAGACCAACGTTACTGGCGTCGGTATGCAATTCTGTGTCGGCCTCCTCGTCGAAGTGGCCAAGTACAGGCGTTGTTTGAAGGCGCTTGCGAAGCTCCTCGAAGGCCCTTTGCTGCTCGTCGGCCCAGATGAAAGGCTGGTCGTCCTTTGTTAGACGAGTCAATGGTTCCGCTATTCGGGAGAAGTCGTGCACAAATCTCCTGTAATAAGCACAGAGGCCCAAAAACCGACGCACGGAAATTTTATCAGTGGGGGTCGGGAAAGCAGCTATGGCAGCCGTCTTCTCTGGATCAGGGCCAATTCCCTCAGCACTCACGACGTGACCCAGGAACTTGAGCTGTTGGAATGCAAAGTGGCATTTTTCTGGTTTTAGTGAGAGTCCGGCCCCGCGGATGGCATTTAGCACGGCCGTC
Source organism: Amblyomma maculatum (assembly GCF_055883805.1). Lineage (NCBI taxonomy): Eukaryota > Metazoa > Arthropoda > Arachnida > Ixodida > Ixodidae > Amblyomma > Amblyomma maculatum. The sequence continues at coordinate 94,280,670 of NC_139354.1, read as the reverse complement.
AATCGTTTGAGGTGCTCTTCGTAGGTCGCAGAGAAAATGACAACGTCATCAAGGTAGACGAGGCACGTCTGCCATTTCAGGCCGGCTAGGAAAGTGTCCATCATTCTTTGAAAGGTTGCGGGAGCGGAACACAAACCGAAGGGAAGCACCTTAAATTCGTACAGTCCGTCAGGAGTAATGGATGCGGTTTTCTCTCGATCACGTTCATCGACTTCGATCTGCCAGTACCCACTGCGTAGATCGAGTGATGAAAAGTATCGGGCGTGGCGAAGTCGGTCGAACGAGTCATCGATTCGAGGCAATGAATAGACGTCCTTTTTCGTAATTTTGTTAAGCCTCCTATAGTCGACACAGAATCTGAGTGCTCCGTCCTTTTTAGCGACCAGCACAACTGGTGAGGCCCATGGACTTGTGGACGGCTGGATCACATCATCGCGGAGCATTTCATCAACTTGCGCCTGAATAGCCTCTCGTTCTTTCGGCGATACTCGGTAGGGGTGTTGGCGGATAGGGCGCTCGGTGGGATCAACTATAATTCGATGTTTGGTCACTGACGTCTGTTTCACTTTGGAAGTGACGGCAAAGCTGTCGCGGTAAGTGTCTAGAATTGCTTGAAGGCGGCATTTCTGGGTAAGAGACAAAGCAAGGTTCACGTCAGTTTGAACAGTATGTCCAGTGCTCTCGGGAGGGTTCTCGTTGGCCAGTGAAAGGGCGCAATGGGCGGATGGCGCACTGACTTCGTCAAAATAAGCGATAGCTGTACCTTGTAGTAAATGGCGGTATTCGGCACTAAAGTTCGTTAAAAGTAGTTCAGTTCGTTTATTTCTCAAGGCAAAGATCCCCCGAGCGACGCAGACTTGTAGGCTCAACAATAAATTCACGTTCGTTTCCGCGAGGCCTTGCAAGGCGGGGGGGTTGTCGCACTGCACTGTAACAAACAAGCTGGTGCGTGGAGGTAGAGTGACATGGTCGTCGCACACTCGGAAAATTGGCCTGTCTGTGTAGTCGTCGCTGTGCTGTCTGTACTCGTCGGAAATTGCGCGGTGAGTGGAGAAAGTCACCATGAAGTCACGGAGGTCGACGACTGCGTCGTTTTCTCTAAGAAAATCAAGGCCGAGAATCAGGTCCTTGGAGCACTCTGCTAGCACAACAAAGCAACACGAGAAAGTTACGTGGTGAATCTCGATGCGAGCGGTGCACACTCCGAGCGGCGTTACCACATGCCCTCCGGCTGTCCTTATCGGGGCTCCGTGCCAAGGAGTCAGGACTTTTCGCAGAATGGTAGCAAGGCCATGACTCATAACGCAAAAATCAGCGCCGGTATCTACAAGGGCAGTCGTGTTGTGGTTATCAACGACGATCGGTATCTCGGCGGAATGCAGCTCACCGTCGACAAAGTGCGGCGTGTCAGGGATCGTCGGGCTGACGGGTCGTTCGTTGCGTCGAATTACGCCGTCGAAGGTAAGCTTCTGTGATCGTCGGGAGGTCGTCGGACTCGTTGGTGGTGCGGTGCGTCGATTGGGGGCGTCGGAGGAAAGCTTCGGCGATCGTCGAAAAGTGGTCGGATTGTTCGTCGGAGCGAAGGGTCGGAGGTCGGTCTGTGTGATCGAATCGGTGAGCGGAGGATGTTGGTCGTAGTGTCCATCGACGGCGGCCCTACCCCCGAGGGTCGCCGTCTTCAGTTTTCCCGGTGCGGACTTGGGGACTGCCTGAGGAAAGAACGGCGGCTGGTGGAGAACTGTCGCGGCGGTGGTGACCTGGACTGGCGTCGCTGGAGGGACGCAGGTGGGACGTGGTCGCTGAGGTATTGGTCGATGTCCCGAGGTCGTTCGCCATAGCGCGGCCGAGGGGCATCCGGGGAAAATCCGCGAAAGCCCATCCGACGGTACGGGCAGTGGCGCAGAACGTGACCGGCTTCGCCGCAGTGAAAGCACAAAGGCAGATTGTTCGGCGTGCGCCACGCGTGTGCTTTGCGAACGGGTGGTCGCGCTTCAGGCACCCCAGTCGAAACTGGATATTGGGGTGGAGGACGAGCGGGAGGAGCAGGGTTGCAGGGTGCCAATGGTTCAGGCGCAGGGGTACGCAACACGTCGCTGTACGTCATGATCTGTGGCGCAGGCGGCTGGGGCGACGGTACTGATGGTACTGCTTGGCGGAGCTCTTCGCGCACAATATCCGAGATGCCCCCAACACGTGGATGTTGTTCGAGAGAGGGCAGTTTTTGCAGCTCTTCGCGCACGATGCTTCGGATAAGTTCGCGAAGGGCTTCCCTGTCGTTTCCGACCATTGGCAAGCGGAAGTCTACGGCAGCGATGTTCGCAGAGCGATCGAAATGTACAAATCGCTGATTCAAGGCACGCTCGATGCTTGTTGCTTCTTTCGTAAAATCAGCAACAGTACGTGGAGGGTCACGTACAAGGCCGACGAACAGCTGCTCCTTTACGCCTTGCATAAGGTAGCGCACCCTCTTTGCCTCCGACATGGACGGATCCGCCCGGTTGAAAAGGCGAGTCATTTCTTCCACGAACATGGCGACGCTTTCATTAAGCCGCTGTGCTCGGGACTGTAGAGCGAGTTCGGCCATCTCTTTTCTTGTATCGTTGCCGAATGTTGCGAGCAGCTGCCGCCGGAAATCCTGCCAGGTGGAAATGGTAGCCTCGTGGTTTTCGAACCACATCTTGGCGGCGTCTTCTAGTGCGAAATAAACATTGTGCAATTTTCGCTCCTCGTCCCACGCATTAAACACAGCGACCCGGTCGTAGCTGGTCAGCCAGTCCTCAACGTCTTCGAACTTGTCGCCATGAAACGGCGTGGGCATACGTGGAGTATGGCAGATCAGCTGCTGGGCACTCACGGGAAGCTGAGTGGTGGTCTGAATTGCCGCTGTAGTCATCGTGGTTCGCGGTGGGGAAACAAGAGGACCACACTCGGGTGCTAAGCCTCTCAAGCGACGGCTCGTCTTGTGCACAGGTGTCGTGTCCACGGTGTGTAGATGGGCGTAGGGGGCAGCCAGAGGCTCTTCGTACATGGGATCTACCCAGAAGCTCCACCAAAAATGTCACAAAAGCCAGTGAAACTGGTTCAGCAGGTTTACTAGGACTAAGTAAAAGCACCGGCAATGTCAGGCACGGAACCGACTGGCGGGGCGAGCACCGAGAGCGAAGAAGACGAGCGCGTGCCAGTCTCCCGAGCTCGCCACATGGCGGCGCCAGTACGATAACATTGCGGCAATACGGTCCTCACTACTTTGGCTACTGTAGAGATCTGTATAGAACTCCTCGGCTACTTTGAGTATCTTTTCCATATTAGTGATGACGTTGCCCGCCTTGTCCCTTATCGCATACATCTGGTTTTTGCCTATGCCCAATTTCTTCTTTACCGCTTTGAGGCTTCCCCCGTTCTTTACAGCATGCTCAATTTTCTTCATGCTATACTTCCTTATACCGCCACCTTGCGCTTATTGAATTAGCTTTGATATCTCGGCCAATTCTGTCTGGTCTGTTGGATTGGAAGCTTTCATACTCCTTTTTTTTCTTTATTGCCTAATTTATTATCCGATTTTACACATATAGAACATCACACACATACACACACAGAGAGAGTGAATATTACGCGACAAATACACTACATGGTTTAAAACCACACGATTTGGGCTACGTGATCCATTACAAATCAGTCATGTGCAGCAACACTTCCATTCTCGGAAGCCACTCAGGCATTTCGTCTTGTGTCTTGTGAACTTCAATAACTGGCGTTTCTTAATCAAATCTTTCGTCTCCTTAGACAGCTTACCGGTATCCTCTCTAACTACCTTACCGCCTACTTCTACAGCGCGCTCGGTAATAATATCTCTGAAATTATTGTTCATTGCTTCTAGGGTAATGTCGCCATCCGCGGTTAGAGCTGAATATCTATTCTGTAGCCAGATCCTGAACTCTTCTGCAATCCCCCTCACTGCTAATTCGTAAATGGGTTTCTTTCTTACTAATCTGTTGCGCTCCTTCTCCAGATTTAGGCTAATTCGGGACCTCACCATCTTGTGGTCACTGCATCGCACTTTCCCGATTACTTCTACATGTTGCATAATGGCGGAGGTTGAACACAGTATGAATTCAATTTCATTTTTAGCCGTCCCGTTAGGAATTTTCCACGACTATTTCCGGTTCTTTCGTTTGCTGAAAAAGGTATTCATGATTCTTAAGTTATTTCGCTCTGCAAACTCAACTAGTAACTCCCCCTTGCTATTCCTAGAACCAATGCCATAGTCACCTACTGCCCAGTCTTCTGCCTGCGTTTTCCCTACCTTAGCATTTACGCCCATTAGTACAGTATACTGCGTATTTAATTTTCGCATTGCCGATTCTACATCTTCGTAGAAGCTTTCAACTGCCTAGTCATCATAACTAGATGTAGGTACATAGGCCTGTACGACCTTCAATTTATACCGCTTATTAAGCTTAATTACGATGCCTACCACCCTCTCATTAACACTATATAGTTATCTATATTACCCTCTATATACTTATAGACAGGCAAACCTAATCCTAGTTGCCGCCTCTCCGGTAAACCTTGAATAACACAGTACATGCCCATACCTCAGAACAGTATGTGCCTCGTTCGGCTTCCTAACCTCACCAAGCCCTATGACATCCCATTTCATACCTTCTAGTTCCTCTAACAGCACTGTTAAACTGGCTTCATTAGCTAGGGTTCTAGCATTAAGCGTTGCTAGGGTCAGTTTCCAATGGCGGCCTGTCCAGCGGAGCCAGGAATTCTTAGCACTCCCTGCTGCGTCACAGGTCTCACCGCCGTCGTCGTCAGTTGTTCCGCAGCCGCTGGTGACTGAGGGCCGGGGTTTTATGAAACTGGTCATGAGAGGTTGCGGCCAATTACTGGACACCGGGGTCTCCAACTCCTGTTCTGGTGAAGGAGTGCGTTGCCGGAGGTGTTCACCGGCATCAGGTCGCACCTCAAACTTGTTTATTCAGTTCCATCGAAACGCGGATGTTTTTTTTTTATCCTGTGGAGAATTGCGCGGTACCGGGTTTTGAACCCCGGTCCTCCTGCATGCGAGGCGGATGTTCTACCGCTACGCTACCGCTGCTGCGAACACACCGACACACCGCTCCGATAACTCCACAATCTCAACGATGGCGACAGTATTTCTGACGAAAGAACTCTATATGCTATTGCTTAATACTACGGTTTTCATAATCTATCGGCACTCAAGTTTTTTTTTTTTTTTGCTGTCCAGGATAACAGCCATCCGTGGCAGGGAGAGTACAGTGGGTTTCAAATCAAACGTCACTACTGCATGAACAGGATATATTCCGAACAATCACAAATGAAGTGTAACCCAGTGCATTCAAGCCCTTTTAGGGAAGCAAGTTTGAACTGTTTAGACGCAACGGGTGTATGCTACAGCATTAGAAGGCACGGGTCTATATCGTCAAATTTGTTGCTAGTATCTCGCACTTCTCCGTAGATAGCAGAACCGATTGCTGAAGAAGGCATCAATAAAAAAAATTAACGATAGCTTAGCTCTGTATATGCCTGGAAATACGTAGCGAAAAGCAGTGCATACCTCGGCATCAGAAGAAGTTAATTTCTCCAGTCTTCTGCGCCCTTCGCCAGCAGCTTAATTCTCCTTGGATTCTGTGTCGAGCCCGTCTCAGTTCACTGGCGTTCTATAATTCGTTTACAGGAAAGGAAAAGCGCAGCATCTAACACTCGTGGAAGGCAAAAAGTGCCGCCTGGCGGCATTAGAGTGCGCTCGTTCCGGCTTTGTCCTCATAGATGACGGCAGATAGATAACTTCACATCCTTGACGTTACCCTAATTGAGCGATTTAACTATTTATTCACCAGTACCCTACTGAAAAATTTGTAAGGGGCAATAACCTCACATTTTCTGACACAATCTCACTCAATTCACGTAAGAAATCACGTACAAGTCGCATATAATTGCATAAGTTCTCATAGTTTCTTGTACATTATCATATATTATGTACGATATTTTATGATAATGATGTGCACCTTATGAGACTCTATGCGATTAAATGAGATTTTATGAGGTTATTGCCCCGTAGAACTTTTGCTTTTTCAGTAGGGTACCTTCAAATTGCGTGCCAGTCGCAGTCTCTGTCACTTGTGGAATCTCGCTGTCATTCTCACGGTAGACAAGTGGATTTACGAAGAGCTTTACACCTCCTCCTCCTCCTTCTCCCCCCTCCTCTGACAAACCCAGGTGTGGATGGGAAGGGAGCTGTCTCTATTTGCGCGAGCTCACGTTTGCAATGTCTTCCTGATTTCGAAGCTTATCTATGTATTGCAGGTGTTGCATTGTGCAAGGACCAAAGTACAATCCATGCATAAAATGTTTGCTACTTTTGTGTGGCACTCTGAATGGGAACCTATGTGTCGAGATAATTTGTTTCTCCCTCTGGAGGCGGCTGGTGGAGCTGGCCTTCAGCACTTGTTTGCTCATCAGTTTGTTTCAAGGTTTTATTGCGAAATCAATACTACTTTCACTTTCACCTCCTCGCATGGCGAGGCCGCGGTAGCTACCATTGACCTTTAGCTTGACCTCAGCTATGACGTCTCACCATCTGCCGCAAAAACCAGGGGCCCAACTTCGCGAGGCAAAGCTGCGCGTGGTGGCTGCTTCCTAACGCCTGCGCCTGCCACGCGTGGCGCGTCTAGCGGTGTGACGTCACAGCTGCAAGAACAAGGCTCCAACTGTGCTACCGCGAGGCGAGGCCGCGCGTGGTGGCTGCTACCTAACTCCTGCGCCCGCCGCGCGCGGCGCTCCTAGCGGTGTGACGTCACGCCATCTGCTGTAAACCCGGGTGCACGGCGCGCGTTCATATGTCGTCCATATGTCGTCTTGCAAGTTTTGCCTTGGCTATGATACCAACGCCAAGCGGACATTGAAGCCACACTTTACAGGGCTCTTCCTGGACATCGTATTCAATGAGCTTCAATGTCCCCATCATGCCATTCACAAGAATGTGTCTTTCATTTGCAAAACAATATGGCCGAATCTTCAAATTGCCCCTTAAACCGACATTTAAAGCACCGGTTCTAGTACAGCCTTACACACATAGAGCAAGGCCGACCTCGCTTAGTGTTCAGCCGAGCGCACTTGGAATAGGAGGTTTGACACATCCTCATGCACGTAGTAGAGGTGGATTCAACAAGATTGTCGGCACTTCGGTTGCTACTTCTGTAGGCGGTGTAGCCTTGCAGTCTATAGGAGGTGAACCCACCAGGGGCAGTACAGCTGCTAAGAGTGTTTTTAACGAGCTCTCTACTGGTGTAAAGAATGCCGTTGCAACCGGTGCCGGAGCAGCAGTTATGCATTATGCATTAACCTCGCCTACAACCAAGTATATCATTGCAGCCAAAGCAATTCTCGCATCGCTCCTAGTTGTACACAAAATAACCAGGTAATATCACTGCATAAGCACAAGTCCGATCACAAGTACCACCACCAGCAACACTACCAGCTGAACTAAACGTAACCACGGTATTGCTTTCGCAATCACCAGGCTTAACCAAGCTAAGCCTTCAGTCAATTTTTTTTTTTTTAAACGGCAAGCCATCCTTACCTCCTAGCTGTGTTTAACAGACGATTAAGCGCCCATTTGCCTAATTGTTTTTCGCCTACTGGTAATAGAAGTGAGGGTCCTTTGTGGGGGTTTCTTAAGGAAGTTGGCGAAATGTTCTATTTCCTCCCTGTACGGTTTTCCTTGGAATACCTATACAGTCTATCCATAAGACAGATGACAAAAGTTCTGACTGTGACATTATTTCCTGTACCAATGTATTGGCAGCCTTACCGCCCCTTTGTAGACAATAACGTATTAAAGCAGGTTCAACGAATGTATATACAATCAGCCGCATCCACTTCCTTTTTTAAACTTCAGACATCCACCTTACCTGTCAAAACTTGGCTTCATGCAAAAGGGAATTTTGTAATATGGTCAGTAGACTGTCGCCTGTGTGAGAAGCCAGAAACTATAGATTGTTGCTTTGTGTATTGCTGTGATGCCGTGTTTTTTTTTTTTTTTTTTTTTTTTGGGGGGGGGGGGGGGAGACATTCTTCAGCGAACTCTCAAAAAGGACATTGATATTACGCCCTATAATATAAGGTTTTTGCCTACAAAAGAAGCTTCTGAGGCGCCATGTGACCTTTTTGTGCTCATAGGGCTTTTCAGTAGCCTATCGAAGAGGCGCATGATAGATCATAACGCATAGCCACCACGTTCATCGAAGTCTCTGTTCAGAGAACAATGTGCTATGGTACGGGAAGTATATGCTGCGCAGGAGCGACCTCCTGCCTGGTTACCTTTACTAGATGCATGTATATGTCTCCAGGAATCGTGATATGTGGCCAAATTGAGAACTCGATGTTGGCGTAACTGCGTACTGACAGGATGCAGAATGCGACCTGGGTAAATTGCTCGAAATGTTTTCATGCAATAAAGAAAAAAATATAAGAGCGCATAACAACCCGGGGCGTGGCACAGCGATAAAGTGGCAGCTGTGGATCCAAGGGATGAAGGTTCGATTCCCAGATGGACGCTAATTTTTTTTTTATTTTTTTTTTTCATGAGGAGGAGTCGCACACCTCTTAAGCGTTGCTAGGCAAACGCCGGAAGAGCTTGTGAAGGGGGCTGCGCAGCTGCGCTTGGCTGTGACGTCATGACATACGCGAAACTCGGATCTGACGCTCGTAGTGTAGCTTTTCGCTTCGAAATGTGGCTCCAGTGCACTGTTAAAGGTGGTTGGATAACGTAGCTGTAAAACGCAGTTACCGATTACGATGTCACTTGAAAATTAACACATGTGGCTCTGTAAATTTTGGTGGCTTTTCTGGTCTACCCGCATTAGCCTGGAATGAACTGAATAATTTCCTAGGGCGGTCTTCCTGTTATATACGAAAGCTTGGTAACGTCACTACTTTGTTTATCTAAATGGCCGAAATTTCGGCACATATATCATTTCATTTTGGCCTCGATCTTTAAAAACGAATTAAAGACGCGCCATATGCGTAAACCGAGATTTACGCGATTTGAGGTATTTAGGAAGAAGCGAGAGGAGGGTGCAACACGGAGGATTACAAACGTTGAAAAATTGACAGAGGCCCTCACGCGTCATGTTGGAGAGGCAACAAAGGCTCTTGAAGGGGGCGGAGCCCAGGAGATAGCTGATAGCAAACTGCTTCACATGTGGGAGGCAGAACATAGTATAGAGTACAGACTAAACGAACAAAAAATGAAACCGTAATCTTAGAAGGAGTAGACACAACGAAAAAATTGAAATTATGCAATCAAACTATGCGAACAGAATTGGTGCAGCAGTTGCGACGATATAGAAGGAGGCGTGAACCGTTCCAGGTCATGGGGTCTGCTGAGATACCTATTCTGTGCGACTAATTCGGAGTCCCCATCGGAAATTTGATTATCAAAAGCCAGGCATCCGTTTAAGGGTACAGACGCAGATTTTATAGACACTCTAATGAACGCGTACTTTGGCGATACTCATATACCCTATTCCAGAGCACGACGGAGCTCCAAACGCCGAGCTCGACTCACCCAACGCAGAGGCGGAGGTCAGGGCAGAAATTTGGGAATAAAAACGAAGTCTACCCCGTGACCTGAAGGGATAACTAACAAACCTTTAAGAAACCTGGTTGATGACTCCATTAGCACTCTTACAGAGTATGTGAAAGAAATGTGGACAAAAGGCTGCCTGCCTCGGCAGAGGAACTCGGCAAACGTAATTCAAATCCCAAAGCCCGGCAAACCTCCGAAACCAGAAAATCTGACATTTCTCTCAGCTTATGCATGGGGAAATTAATTGAGCAGGCTGTTCAGACCAGACTGGCATGCTTTATGGAGAAAAACTACCTGTGGCTGCTCGAGACGGTCTTCTTCCTACCGGGCTTCTGCACACAGGACGTGATGCTCGACACCACATAGGCGATTCGTGTTCTAGATACGCCAGAGTAATTCTCGGCCTAGCGGAGCTCGCCTTTTCAACGCGAAAGCATTACTTCGCTATGTTCACAAATTTCTGTCCGCAGACCGCGTTCGCAAAATCGTTTCCGCAGCAGTTGCAGCAGCAGTTGCAAATGGGCGCTTAATCATCTATTAATAATTAGGCCAGAAAGGTTATCAGGTAATTAATTAGACCAACTGGTTCAGACGAAAGGAAATGCGCTATCTGTCACAATTTTTTTTTTTTTTAAGAGTTTGCCACAAGGCATAAGTTCAGAAAGGGGGAATGGGATGCAGGAGATAGAAAGTTAAAAGAAGGAGTGCAGTCCAGTTGTGCTTATGAATTCGAGAAGGTTGGCAGTATAGCGATTGTCCATTGTCCATTTCTCATAATCACTATAGCGATTCCACCGCAGGCCTACCTTCATGATTATCCGTTGCCTGATGTGCGTTGCGTGTCTGTCACACTTAATCTGTGGACACCTGAACATCGCCGTTAAGGAAAGGAGGAAGGTGAGGGTGAAAGCGGAAAGAGAGAAACGGGTGCCGTAGTGGAGATGACGTCAAGGATGTGACGTCATGCAACCGGAAGTAGAACCTAAAAAGGGTAGGAAGGGATTGGCGCTCAATTTGAAAGCACCAAAGGCTAACGCGGGTAATCAAGAAGTGATTAAGCTACTAGAAGCAACCAGAAGCAACCACCAGCAGCGTCCGTGCTTTCGCATTACTCCAAAGTAGATTCTGCAGTGCTCTTTATTTTTTAATGCATCATAAAGCTTCCTCAAAACTCTTATATCGCTCTTCGCAGATTTCTTATCCAAAATTGCTACAATTTTTCAAAACACCTTGCATAATCCAAGTTAACATCTGTGGCGTACGTGACACATAAAATGCAACAGGTTCATTATTCTCACAATAAAAAAAAATTCCAACTTCTTAAAAGAAGTATACGTACACATCGCCGAGACAAAACATAGCGTTTTCCATCGTGGTTGGGCCACATTTGTGTCCGGCTGCTTGTTGTTGTTGCTGCTGTTCTTTCAGGTTATCGAGAGAGGCTCCATTCGGCAGTCAATGCATAATTGAAGTGTATGCGTGGTACTTTGGGCGCCTTTTTACACTGGCCCCGCCGGGGTGGTGCAGTGGTAAGACGCCCGAAAACTGTGCCGGAGTACCGGGCTCGAACCCGACCTCGGCGGCTGCGTTTCGATGGAGGCGAAACGAAGAGGTGTCCGTGTGCTGTGCGATCTCAGCGCACGTCAAAGATCCCCAGGTGGTCGAAATTACTCTGCAGCCCTCCACTACGGCTCCTCTTTCTCTCTTTCCAGTTTCACTTCCACCTTCCTCTCTTCCCTTACGGCGCGGTTAAGTTTCCACAGAAAACAAGTGAGACAGTTAAGGCCGGAATACATGGAGCGTTTTTGCCGCGTCAAGCCGGCGTTTTACGCGCGGCGGCGCGCACTCGATTCCCGACGTCAAAAAAAACGCGCGCCGCCGCCGATCTGGCCCTGCCAGATATTTGACGCGCCGGCGGTGCGGCGTCCTCTCGAACCGGAAGCTACGGCCGACGCGAGCCAATAGGAGCTCGGAAAGCTGGCATTTCCGGTTTGAGCAGCCGCTGTCAACATGGCCGCCATGGCTGACGAGGTGTGCGGCAGTTTGGCCGCAGAAATGGGATTATCGTAAAAATAAACGCTTAATCAAGCACGGAATGTTGCTTTTTTGTGAGTATACGACCTACTCTCAGATCGTAATGTATTTGTTTTCTCCCTGAAGCGAAATTTATAAAGAAAAAAAAAAATTACCGACGATTACGTTGCTTCCTAATGCGAAATTTGAGCTCAGCAAATAAGCTGTTTCACCTTTTCGATAGATTGAGGCAAAGAAATCGTTGTTGTTGTTGTGGCTGTAGGAAGAAGGAAAAGAAAATGCACGGGCCTGCTACTGGCTCTGTAGCTGAGCCACCTCCGCTGCCTCGTGCAGATAGAAGAGAATATAGAGAAGAAAGAAAAGCAAGAGAGGAACACATGTATGCGCTATCACAGAATTTTTTTATTTTATTTTTCACACGTATTCCTTTAACAAAGACTCCACTAACAGTTCTCGACAGTCATGAAGGAAGCTTTGTGGTCGGAGAAATAGACTGATATATGTTCGACTTGGTACACCAATGCTTGATTCTCAAAGACGAGATCTATACAAGTGCCTCGCGAGGTTGTCACAGCCATGGGACGCGTTACGAGCGAGAGGAACGGGATGTTCTCCCGCATAAGTGTGAAGAAATTCCTGTTTGTCTTTATGTCAACATTAAAGTCCCCCACTACTAACATCGGTGTGGATCGATGGACGGTTAATGCGAGTTGCAGGAGGTGCACGACGTCTTTCGTGAGTGCCGTAGGGGCGAAGTAGGCAGCTACTACCAGCAAGCCGTTGGGCAACTTTGCGGCGCACAGTTTGCCAACTTCATGTGACGTGCCAAACATTTCGACTGGTATTGCAGAGAGACCTGTGCGCAAGTAGACAGCGACTCCCGCCGCTCTGCTGTCACCGCACAGGGGTTGCATTGGAGGAAGAGCGAAGAAAGGAATTGAGTTCGAGCCGGCGCTTTGACAACCGGAGACTCGAAGGAAGAGGAGGGAGGGGGGCGGCGTGTACACCCAGCGGCAAACGATGGGGGCAGAAGCGCGGGCAGCAAGCGGACAACGCGATAAAGGGAGGAGGGAAGAGATAGCGACTGACTGATGCTGCTGACGCCGATAGTGAGTCAACCCCAGCTGCGGAGTTGGTTTCAAGGACAACGCCGCCGATGCCGACGCAAACAATATGATACCCTCGCTTCCGCAGCGCCAAGAACCAGGTCTAGCCGTGGGAAGGTGGTCACGTATTCGTCGACGTGCCGGGGCCTACGTGAAATAACCGGCGCGTCGGCAACTGAAGAGCACCCTATCCGCCACACAGGAACAGGGGGGGGGGGGGGGGGGGGACCCTCCCCTCCTCTATCTGCATGGCGGCGACGGTGTTCCATGCAGTCACGTTATCTTGACTCTCTAGCGGCGTCAGCGGCATCCAGCGGTATCAGTCGGTCGCTGCTAGCGCTGGGGGGATGAAAGGGGGGCGGAACTCGTTACGAGGCCGACGCCGACGCCGACGCGAAACCCAGGAACGGACGCCAAAGAGCTGCGCTCTAAAAAAAGAACCGTGCCGCTGGTATCCGAGCGGGCATTCCGAGGCATCTTCGTTCATTCGAGCAAGCCAAATCCTTTTGCGACCTGTGTACGCTCTCTACTTTTAGCACAGTAGCGTTGGAATGTGCCTTATCACGATTTTAACACAAGGGACAGCGTCGCTTCTCACACGTACCTCGCTCTGCGCTTATTTCCCCTCGCTGATGTATTTGCTTTCGCATTGAGTCATCCGCGGCGGCGCTCGCGCCGCTTCGACGTTCCATGTATCTCGAGCTGGGCGTTGCGTGGTGGGAGTGAAAGTATGAAGAGAGAAATAGGAGCCGTAGTGGAGGGCTATGGAGTAATTTTGACCACATGGGGATCTTTAACGTGCGCTGACATCGCACAGCACACGGACGCCTCTTCGTTTCGCCTCCATCGAAACGCAGCCGCCGAGGTCGGGTTCTAACCCGGGTACTCCGGCACAGTAGTCGGGCGTCTTACCACTGCCCCACCCCGGCGGGGCGATGTCTGGTTGAAGGACTTGTAGTACTGCCTGGGAGAGGAGTGACCCCGTTTGCATTTGCCTTACGATTAACTGATTTATTGATTTATTTATAGGAGAGGAAAGGCGCGGTAACTGTCTCACTTGTTTTTCTGTGGACACCGCAACCGCGCCGTAAGGGAAGGGAAGAAGGTGGGAATGAAAGTACCGCCTCCTCCTAAGTGCAGGGCGAGGAGGCGGCATTGTCCGTCGAGCAAGGCGGTAACACTCAGTCACTTCCTTGTAACTGGTCATTCGGTCCTTTGTTTCGTACCACCACTCAGAATGGTCACTCTTGGGGGCGCGGAAGGTAAGCTCTCGCGCCGCCGAATAGGCCGTCTCGTTGTGATTGGGTGACGATGCACACTCTCACGCGTGACCCGTGAACCACTTGATGCTGATGTTGTCGTGGTCGTTAAGCTGGAGCTTGCCGACGATGACAACCGCCGACGCGTACACTCGCCGCTTGGTAAAGTTGCGCATGGCGTTCCTCTAGTCGCTGAGCAGGGTGCGTCACTCGGCCTCGGAGATTGCCAGAGATATGGCAACCACTGTATCTGCGTATGTGTTGTCCGTACGTCGCATATCGCATGCTCGCTACCGTCTTCTTGTTTTTATTTGTTAATGAACACACCACACCCTTCGGCAATGTTACAGTGTCCTAGTATAACATAACAAATCTCGCGGAACGTGGCAGCTCCTTCTTCATATGAGCTTATAGCTTACTACTGGTATGCTTCTGCAGTAGATACCGGACTTCAGCTTCAATTTCGCGCAAAGTAAAAGAAATGGGACAAAGCAGCAGGCGCAAAGCAGGTGTTAGCTGCAAACATACTGTACGCTGCTCTGACAGCCGGCTGCTTGGAGCCTCCTGAGCGGTGATAGCGTCTTTGCGGCCGCTTTTTACAGCGAACCAAACTTCGGCGGGAGTTCCATATCCATTGAGAGTATTTAAGGACTCTGATACAACGCAAGAAGAAGCCTGGTATTTTGGCTAAAAATAAAATGAAATTTACAAGCATGCCTGCTGCATATGTCGTGGCCATTTTTTAAATCTAAGGCGTGCTTGTAGGGACTCGATATCATCGCAACACAACTTTCTGGTGTGCTCCAAGATCCCTTTTCGATTAACAGCGTGTGGGATCGATCACGGTTTATTTTAAGCTCTACCTTCGGCAAGAAGTGCACGTATTGGTTATTCTTTTAACGAGTAGCCCCTCGACAACTACAGCGCCTTAGAGCAATACAAGAGAAGTTACTTCACATAGTTTCTTGTCTGCCTCGTACTAGAAAACAAAGACCTCAGCAGAGGCAACTTCAAATCGTGTTAATGTGTTGTCTCAGGCAACTTATTTCTTCTTTCCATCAGCCTATAAGATCCGCAACACCTATTAAATCAGGCACGCCCCACAACATCGATGCGTTTGGAAATAGAGGCAAAATTAGTATCATGCATTTAACCAGCCTACACAACACTTCCGAGGGACAGACCTTCTAACACCCTGAACCGTCCAATAGCTCAAGCTGACTCACCACGGCAGGCTGTAGGAGAAAACCTTGAATTCACGGTTCCGCAGGTTTTCTTCTTATTGTTCTCCTCTAAATTATAGCTTTATATGTAAGTAATTTCGTTTTCTCCGCTGTAACCTTATCAGCGGGTTTTAGTCTGTTAGTCTTATCAGCGGGTTTTAGTCTGTTAGTCTATCAAAGAAAAAACTAACAGATTCTTTATTGGTCTATAAAAGAAAGGATTAGCGCACGTTAAAGACTCCATGGGGTCGAAATTTTTGCAGTCCTCCACTACTGTGTCTATCATAGTCTGGGTCACTTTGGGACGTTAAACTTCACAAACCAAACCAAAAAAAAAAAGCAGATAAGGTAAAGCAGATTTTATCCAATCGGCATCACCTACACCCGGACTTCTGTGGTTGTGGATAACCTGCATCTTTTTGAGCAAAATTCATCTCCCAGCGATGGGTCGTTCTATCAACCTCTGTTTAAAAGCGCACTGTAATTTGTTATCTTGATACCGGCGTTGACATGCCACTGCATAAGATGGGGTTTGTAAGCAAGGAAAGAATGAAGACAACAAAAGTATGTCGATCACTGTTTTTGAGAGCAAGACTATTCTGCCATAAAACTGTAGAAGCCGAGAAGTTATGGACGCACATTCAATTATTGAACGATGTAGCCTTGCACATATCAGCCTGCATTCGACATTTTATTTTCGATGACAATGTGACCACTCGATTTCTGTGCTTCTGGCTGCGCTGTGCTTATATTTCTGACTAATCTGTATATAGATAATTTTTTTGCGTTGTTTATTGCCTCGGGGCATATAAAGAAAGTTATAAAATATGAAGTGTATGCTCAAATAAATGGAAAAAAGGTTGGTTGTTGTATAGTCCGAAACAGTTACCTGAACAAACTTGTCTGTTTGGTTTCGCTTGTCTCGTTTTTTGTATTCTTTGTTTTTGGTGTTGGTGGCGCTGTTTTATTTTTGCAGTCACCGCCATTTAGTTAGTAGCGATGTTCTCAACAGCTGAGTATTAAGGTACGACATGACTTATCGTCGATACGCTTCACCTGCATAACATACATACTATTCAATATAAAAAATTGAATAGTCAAACTGCGCTCTATGGACAACGGGCTGTTGCTTCCTGTCATTGTGCCAGACCAGAGGTGACGCCCACAGTCGCGCTTTAGAGCCGCAAGTCAAGAGTCTCCCCCTTTCCGCAGGGCCTTTCCACTCATACCGGGGCTCACGCGGTACAGACTATGATAAAAGGTGCCTCACCCATCCATCAGTTGGTGTGCACCACCCTAGAGAAGGCACCGATGGAGGAAGAGTAGACGTAGATCAGATTCTTCACAATCCACGGGTCCTGCTTCAGCACCTCGCGGAACTTGTCGCTGCTGACGCGGTCATTCTTCTTGACATCTAGACACTGGAATATCTTCTGCGGGCGGCCCCGCATGAACTTTATCTTGTGATCCTCCATATCCGCCGGCTCGCCGGGCAGCTGCCACAGGGCTTGACAACGTCGACCATCTCGTCCAGCCTCACGAAGCCGTCAAACCGTCGAAGGCCCAGTTGAGTTTGTCGTCAGGTGTCTCGCTCACCGTGACGGCGATTGTCTTCACTAAGTCTCGAAATGTTACGTACCTGAGGAAGAAACAAAAATGAGTGAATTTCGA
Organism: Amblyomma maculatum; assembly: GCF_055883805.1. NCBI lineage: Eukaryota > Metazoa > Arthropoda > Arachnida > Ixodida > Ixodidae > Amblyomma > Amblyomma maculatum. The sequence goes on along the minus strand of NC_139354.1, from coordinate 94,263,758 downwards.
CCATTCGGATTGCATTTTAAGGCGCGAGCCTTTGTTGGCCCATCCGTGCCGTGTACAGTAGGTGCGATCACAAAATTTCCTTCGCACTGCACATAAAAAATCAGTTTTTTTTTTCTAATGGGAATCGATCCACTGTTCCCATTATGTCCGTCATCCCCAGCCGAGAGCGTAAACTACTCTATGCCAGGCTTTCTCTCTAATTCTCTATGTCTAGCGTAATTGTGATTGTAGCGACGACAATCATGCTGCAGTTAATGATATAAATAATAATAGTAGCGATGGTGGTAATGACAGTAACGATAATAATTTTGATTCAGTGAATGCAAGCAGTCCTGCGAAGTGGTTTTTGTCATTTTTGCCCTTAAGTAGAGTTCACCGTAGTAGCCAACCTTTTGATATATTTCTGCGTGGCAAAAGAGCGTGGCAAGAATCACGGCAAGAAATTCATGGGAAGAAGGTTTTGAAATTGCAGATTTTTATGTGATTTATATATCTGTTGTATTTAAGGGCTGCAAGTTTACGAGGCACGCGGGACAGAGTTTGCTAATTAGTATAAATTATTCCGCATGTTGCCCTAACGTTTTTGGAGTTTTCCCAACAGCAGGAGCCAAATATACTGGAGAAGAACATATATTCAATACTATGCACTCTACTCGACAAAGCTTGTAACGCGGCCATCAATAGTGACTGCGGGATCGCTGTCTGAAAAAGTGAACAGTGGCGGAGCCAAGTCTCACAGGTTCGAACGCGAGAGCCCGTCTTACCGCGCCGAAATTTCCTTTCCTGAACATTTTTGGCAGTGGTGACGGCGGTGTAAGCGGCGGCTGACAATTTCTTCTGCGTATCGCAGACAATCGCACCCGGCAGACAACTACTTATAAGCACGCAACAAGGCCTTGGTGATTGCAAGTAGCAAGTTCTACGCACCTTGCTCCATCATCCCTGTACGCCAGACTAACGATCGCTGATGAGGCTTACTTCAACAACAGAGGGGGGCCCTGCTGCGTCTGCTAGAGCACGTGGACAACACGCATATCATAGTGCGTATAAAGTCACAGCGTGTCCCGGAGGCAACATTTGGCAGCGGTGACGACGGTGTGAAAGGCGGCTAACAATTTCTTCTGCATATCGCAGGTTAGAATTATTCTTTTTTTTTATTCTCTTGTGCGTTGTTGCTGCTATCGCCGTCACTGCTGCCAATGAATTGAGTGATTTTTGTTTTCTAAGTGCCCTTGTGTGTAGGGTAAAGTAGGGCGAAAGACATTGCCCAACTCTTTAACGAATTGAAAGAAGAACTGAAAGCGAAGCTGAAACTGCACAGAGAAATCATGGAGAGAAACTTCCGCCTAGAGGAGCGCACCTTACGCACTGAGCTCGAGGAAATCAAGGCAAGCCAGGAATTTTGTAGTAAAGGGCTAGATGAAGTAAACAAACACCTTGCAACCGCTATAACAGAAAACGGCACACTGAAGAAGGATAATAAAACACCGAGAGAAAAATTGCAGACCGTTGAAAAGGAACTAATTGATTCTCAAACCAACTTAGTGAAGTCCGAGCAATACACGCGGAACTAGAACATTGAAATTAAAGGTTTACTGCAGGAGCCAAACGAAGACATTCCTGAGATCTTGGAAGAGGTTTTACCCGCACTCATATGTACTCCTGCCATAGGGTACCAACTAAGGACAAAAACAGCACCAACATATTCGTCCAGTTCCAAAGACGCGACAAGCGTGACAAAGTCCTGGAAAAAGCAAAACAGAAAAAAATCACAAACGCTACTTTGGGCCTTGGCAACAACACTGCAGATGAAGTGCACTCTGATCTACCCATATATATAAATGAACACCCCTGTCCTTACCTGAAGAAACTTTTTGGAACAGCAATCGCCGGAAGCGTGAGCACAAGTGGCGCTTTGTGTGAGTGAAAAATGGCTTAATTTTTGCTCGTCGCCATGATACGTCATCCATCATTTCAATCAAACATGAGAGCTACCTCGACAAGATCTGTGCAATCGCAGATGTCTCAGTTTCTTCGTCATAAGATTTTCTATATGCCTGCGTCGTTAAGTCATGGAGATTATTCCGGAAGATGTTCAAAAAAACAATTCAAAACAATCAAGCTGTCAAACGGTGCAAAGTGCTTCATTTAAACTCGAGATCTATACGTCCGAAATGGGATGATATACAGATTTTGCTGGAGGCATGTGGCGCCAAGTTTGACGCACTTATGTTCACGGAAACCTGGGACACTAATAATTCAGCACACTCAGTGTTACACGACTACAACTATTTCTAGTTAAACAGAAAAGACAGTAGAGGAGGTGGTGTTGCCATACACACGCTACATCCCGGTTTAATATCGTATCTGATTACAGCACAATAAATACCGATTACGAAGCTTTGAGCCTCCTGAAGGGAGAGATTATGCTCGCTGTCCTGTACAGATCCCCTCATGGAAGTGTGTCAGCTTTTTTGGGTTTCTTGGAGAATTTATTGTCTTTTGCAAATATGGATGGATATATGTTTACTATCGGCGGAGATCTAAATATTGACATCTTAAAAACCTCTAGCGCTTCTAGTGAACTGCTTACGATTTTAGAGTGTAACGACTATTGCAATAGAATAAAATCTCCCACTCGCGTTACATCCGAGACATGTTTCTTAATCGACATGTTTATTACTAAGGGGCCAGAAAAAACCATCATAACTAACGTAATCAGCTCCGATATCAGCGACCATTTGCCTATCATTTAATTTTCGAATCAACATTCGTCATATCAGACACGCACAATGCCCCAACTGACGCACCCTGAGACTTCTAATCACACGATGGAAACATTCAGACAAAACATTTATCTGAAGATTCGAGTGCTGTATTTTCCGTCACAGATGGCGATAAATCGTGCGAAGTATTTTTAGACATCTTTAAAAACCACTACAACGCATGTTCCCAATAAGAACACAACGGGCACTTAAAAAGTCACGTAAGCCTTAACATTCGTGTAAAAAATAGAATGTATCAAACATTCATAGAAAGTCGGGATGAGCAGAACATGCATGAATTTAGAGCATTCAGGAACAAATTAAATAGCTCCATAAAAAAGTCGAGAAAAAATTATTACAAACGAATTTTTCAGACATGTGGACATTATAAAAGTGACGTAATGTGGAAAAACCTAAATGAAGCTCTCAATAGGCGAACAGCAGTTAGCAGCAATACCAGCATTGTAATCAAAGGCACTGAAGTTTCAGGGACGAGCCTTGCAAACAAATTCAACGATTTATTTGTCGACATAAGTAGTTTTAAACCTTCTGTGCATTCTACCTTTGCCACAATCAACTTTTTTCCTCCCTACGAGTGTCTCGGAAGTTACTTTACTTTTCCAAGGAATTAAAAATAGCTATAGCAGCCATGCAAATGACATAGAAGTCAGGCCGGTTAAATACGCTCTTGACATAATAGCTCCTATGTTAACACATATTTATAACTGCTCACTTTCCACAGGTGTTTTTCCAAACAATAGGAAAATGGCAAGGGTAACTGCTATCCACAAGCATGGCGACAAAAATACTCTTGGCAATTACCGGCCAGTTTAAGTACTGCCTATTTTTTTGAAGGGCCTTGAGAAGGTGATTAAAATACGCATTGACAAATTTCCCCAGAAACATGAACTCGAAACTAGGCATCAGTTTGGCTTTAGGAAAAACCGTACAACAGAAACAGCCTTGCTGGTGCAAGAAGAAATAATACTAAAGAATTTTGAGAATAAATTACAGGTTCTCGGACTGTATCTATACTTTAGTAAAGCCTTTGATTACGTGATTCATTCAAATTTAGTAAACTTGAAAGATATGGATTCAGAGGAAGAGCTCAACAACTGATGTAGTCTTATCTTGAAGGTCGGTTCTAGTTCACTGACATAAATAATAACAGGTCACATTTGAGATGTATAGAATCGGGAGTTCCGCAAGGTAGTATTCTTCGACCTATTTTGTTTCTTTACTACATTAATGACGTTGTAAAAATATACGATTTTTGCCGTTTTGTTATATACGCAGATGACTGTACTGTTTTTTTTTTTTTTCTCTGGAAAGAGCATGGCGGAATTAGAAATAAAAGCAAGTGCTTTTTGTTGTAAACTGAAAGCTTGGTGGGAAAAAATTCGCTTATTTTAAATGCAGCGAAAACAAAATGCGTGGTATTTCTTTCCCGCGGCTCATTAGTTGATGTACCGAAAACACTTGTTTTAGGCCCTTGGTACAGAAAAAGGTGTCAAATCACTTGGAGTGATCTTTCAAGAACACCTGTCGTGGAATAATCATGTCAATTACCTTTCATCAAAATTAAGCAGGGCAGCGGGAATGATAGACCGTTGTCGCCATTTTCTTCCAGCTACAGTAAAACGCATGATCTACTATGCTCTTTTTCATTCCCATCTGTGTTATTGTGTTTTAGTTTGGGGCAACACCACTGCAACAAATATACATAAACTTTCCGTCCTCCAGAAACGAGCTCTCCGTGCAGTTGGAAATGTGTCAGACTTGGTACACACAGCACCACTTTTTCGTACACACAGGATCATTAAGGCGCAAGATATATATACGCATAAATTACTTTGCACCTATAAACGGGCCATTAAAGGTGCCTTAGACCTATTGTTAAATTTAGCCCAACAATCAAAATCTTGCAGTAACTATTGTTTTCGTAATCCATCAACTTGGCTGGTTCCGTCAACACGAACTAATTATGGCAAAATGATGACTCAACATATCTTACCAACACTACTAAATCAGTACGATGCGCTTCAGGTTGATATCGTACAACAGTCGCAAAAGGGTATTGTTGAACTGTTTAATAGTGTCAATTACTGCCCCCGTATGCAATCTATTGGGGTATAATATCCTATGTGTGTCCTAGTAATTGGAGTCTTTGATCATGTAAACCTTTTTACTTATGTATTTTGCATGTTCATTTCTCTTTGATCATGTACACCTTTTTACTGATGTATTTTGCATGCTTATTTTTCTGTATTATGTATAAGTGTATTATGTATAATAAATGTAGTTAAATTATGTATAAACGTAACTAGTGCATCGTTCGTCAATGTTGCTGGGTGACTGGTGCTCAGTCAAGCTGCAATAAAAGCAGCCTTTTTTCCTGTCACCCTTTTTCGCTGTACATAGTATGCGAAAATAAACTCATTGATTGGTTGATTGATGTGCTGACGATGACGTCTAATTTTCATTTCAAGGAGTACTTTGTCTCACAGAAATGGTGAGAAAATAGCGTGTTTGGAATCTGATTTGGCAGTCTGATTACATGCAGCGCCTCCTCATTGTCTGCCTCTGGAGTAAATGTATATCGCGGTTCCAAACACCCAAATGAGACCTTTCAACAGTGATAATCAGCTCTGCCTTAAGACAGTTGAAGTCAAGATTGGCACGCTTCTACTATTTTAGCGTTTATTTTTTCTAACCTATTAATCAAATGATGATTATCGAGAGTTGTAGTGTTTGAGGTGGCCCAGTACATAGAAACCATCGCTGTCGACGGAAGCCAATAGCAAGAGAGATCATTTCGCTCTCTCGAAACTGTGTTCCTCGCTTTGAAGGCAACGGCACAAATAATATGATGGTTGTAGAAGCTTGACAGACAGTTTTTGGTATGACTGCGAATAAAATCGCTCGTCTTCAGACCTCAGACGCGCACATTATCTCTCCATGTGTTTTCATATGACTGTAACTTGTCAGAGGTCGTGCAGTTTGTTTAAGACGCCTAGGAGCCTAGCATGTAGTTTCCGACGTTGGCATTTGAATTTCCTATTCCAGTGTTACAGATATAATAGATTTTCGTAGAACCAGAGAACATGGACATTATTGGAACGCTGTTCCTCTCACGAAATCGATGTTTTAGTGCCGTCGCCAGTCATCATTCTATCTGTAGAATGGTAGCTATGTTGTCAGCAAAGGGGGCTATTTAGCAGCATCAAATACATTGATAACCAAAGAACCTAAGCCCAATGAATTCTAAATTATTCAGGACTCATAAAGCATATACTTCTTGGATGTGTCGCAAAGGCTATACATAGTACAAGTCATAAAGGCATAGAAGAAAAAAGGAATAACTAAAGAACTATAATTCGGTTGCCGAACCGCAGTCATCAAAATTACGTTTTATAGGATTCTAGGCATAATTCTTGTTTTAGGCCGGCTGAGTAATATACGACTCACCATTAATAGGAGTTGGTAATCCGCATGAGGCTCAACCTGCCGGTTTATTTCCAAGTTCTTTAAATCATTATGCACCTTATAGTACACTAACAGATAACCACTCATTTGATGACAGTCACCAGCAGAATATATGAAATAATGTTTTCACGGCAGGCAAATTTTCGCCTACCTCTATCTGATTGAACTTCCTTAGGTAAATTTGGTATTATGCATGTCTGCATAATTTATTAAATTGCAGATATAACATTTTGCGTCCTAAAAAGCATGGTGCTTTGCTCAAATTACAGCTTTATGAAACACATATTGAACCATTTTCTTTATTTCGGATTCTTTAATTATTACAAATATGCAACAATTCAATGGTTCAACTGGGAGTTGTATTCTCCTTCCCTTTCGCGTGATTTCCTGCACTCTGCCCACGAAGCTGCAACACGTATTTTTAGTTTAAATGCTTTTGAATGGAACGCTCGCCTAGCCGACCTTCTTAATTGCAGCTTAGCTGAGCGTGGCGCAGCGTGTTTGGGCGCATGACCTCACTCACCCGATCCGCCACTTGTACATGGCAATTCTGCATTGTGGTAATGCGAATGCGCGGATTCAGCTGTTGGTTGCTTATGATTGCTTCCAGTCGCTTAATTCACTTCTTGTTTACCCATTTTATTCTTTGTTAGTTTCGAATTGCGCGCCAATCCCTCACTATGCCCTTTTTCGGCTCTACTTTCGGCTGCGTAACATCACATCCCGCGGGCGTAAATTCCTCCCACAGATTACTTTTCACTCCACGTTTTCAGGCTCCCTTCCATTCGCATGTGGCGGTGATAATATAGATGCAAGGAAAGAGTAGCATGAAATTCGGAGACACGGACGGCGAAGAGGCAAACACGCACACAAACGCAGCGTTTGTGTGCTTCTTCGCCCTCCGTGGCTCGTTCGCGCGGTTTGCGTCAGTTGAACCAACCAGCCCGGCAAGTTTCCCATCCGCATGCTGCTAGGAGACAGGCCCGAGCAGTTTCCGCTTATTTCTTCGTGCAGCAACTTCCGCTACACATCAGCAAACGGATAACAGAGGTGTCTCATCCTGTTTCGCACTACAGTTTCTCGGAAGTGCAAGGAAGCAGAAAAGGAGCTCTTACCTGTCACAAGGTGGTCGCTGCAGACCCGCGAATTGGCTGTTGGCAGCCACGAAGTTCCATCAACGTTCACACGGCACATTGCTTGCATCCACTTTACCCTTTTGATGCCGCGGGGAATATAAAAAATCTCACATTTCCTGGCTTTTTGGTAGAATTAAAGTACCCTACGGCGGCGCATCGCTGAGGCATCTCGCTGGGGAATTCAGCAGGCACGCAGAGCGCAGAGATGACGACAACAGCGCAGCAGCGAATTGACGAACGAAGCAACCGGCTGCACTACCATGCATTGCTCCAACCGCCGCACTGGCCGATGAACCACCAAAAAACATGGCGGTCGCGAACTTCCCGCAATGCACTGCGTGCGCATGCGCAGAGTGCCACCATGAAAAAGGTCCATTGAATGATCAGCACGGACAGTGCTTGCGAGCGCACAATGTCTTCTTTCTTTCACTTTATGGAAGCCTGGGGCGTGCGAAGACAGGACTGCCTTGACATAATCAACGAGAAAGCAGCCCCATAAGTATCCGTGACTTGGAACACGATTTATCTCACCATGGAGTAATGGAGTAAGTGCTGGACAAAACGTACTACAGAGGAAATCGTCCGTAACCGAACATGATACATTGTCTCCACTTGGTGCAGATGTAGGCCGAATTGTCAAACCAGTCTCTTCGCTTGCTTTGAGGTGCTCCATGCTGACAACGCTATCTCAAATATAACCCCATAAGCAGGCACTCGATGAATGACGAGGCAATATATAAAGCGGTTGCTTAACGCGCGATAGCACGGAGCACAACCCAGAACATGAATGCAGAAGTCCCTCCGCCGCAGCTCTAATTCCATTAGTCCTGCTCCTGCCATGACAGCGGACCCAGACAGAAAGTAAAAGCGCTGACGTGATAGCGGCGAGCCTGCAGGCTGATAGCTTTACTAAGCGTTATCAGCTCAGCGTGCACCGCTTTTCCTGGAAATATATCTCGTGGTGGAGGTATACGAGTGGGGGTCCCATAGCGCATGCGCCTTGGAATTACGCACTCTAATGGACGCAGCGGCAGGCACACAGCCAGCGCATTGTTGTTCAATTGTGTAAGGATATGCTCAATTATTTTTACTCGCGGTGCAAAGAGTAATCCCGTTTTCGACCATAAATATCGCGTATGAGCATAATTAACTGCCAGCAACAAATCCTAATAATTAATCGCTACCAGGTGTTTATCTATGGTAGCTGAAAATTTATCTAACAGAATTAAGTCTATACAAGCAAGCTAGACAGCCTGATTTACGAATTTTCGGACAGTAAACATCATTTTTTTTTCATCAAAGAGCCCAAGTATAGAAATAGTGCCCGGCTTCCGAAAACGACATTTATTCATATTGCTAAAGAAATGAATTAGCATGCATTAGGGCTAGTGTATTAATACTCTTGATACACTTTTCTACTATCGATTCTACACCACAGGCGTTGCCTTTCATGAGCGCTGTGAACAAAGAATAACTGTGTCCCGGATTAGGTGGTCGAGCAGAAAAAGGGTACAACGACAGCGCTAGAGAAACATATATCTTAGGAAAACTTAAAAAGAGAATTGTCTGCCGCGGTGGTGCAGTGGCAATTGCGCACGACTACTGTGCCCAAAGGTGAAGGTTCGAATTCAGGCCTCACCGGCCGCTTTTGTCTGGCGAAGCGCCCGTGTGCTGTGCGATATCAGTGAATTGTATTGTACGTGTAACGTACTAAGATGGTACGGCACTGCAGAATTGGAGTGAATTGTAATGTGCTAGACTAAAAGATATCTAAAACATTTGGGGGCTTGTACATTTTCAAGGTCCTTTCTGTACGTTTTGTTTGGTGTAAATAATACTTCTTTTTGTGCACGTTAAAGAACCACATATGGTCGATGCCCTCCACTACGGCTCCTCTCATAGCCTGATTAGCATTGACACGGTAAAATCCGTAAACCAAACCAAACCAAACCAAACCGGACCTGATAATGAACGCGGCTCTCGACTCCAATGCTTTCTTTCTTTCTTTCTTTCTTTCTTTCTTTCTTTCTTTCTTTCTTTCTTTCTTTCTTTCTTTCTTTCTTTCTTTCTTTCTTTCTTTCTTTCTTTCTTTCTTTCTTTCTTTCTTTCTTTCTTTCTTTCTTTCTTTCTTTCTTTCTTTCTTTCTTTTTTGTTATTTCGTTTATTCAAGACATTTCGCCACAAAAATGATCGGGGGACGCGACAAAAGGAAAATCCTACTCACTCCACGCTGTCCGTGAGAAAAGCTTAGAGAAAATATTTTTCATCTTTGCTATTTATGAAAACGTTATGACGAAAGCCAAATGGCATCACGTCTTTATTTGGGGTCCCTAGATGTCCTAAATGAATATTAAAATCAGATACCATAGTATAAATACTGAACTTCACGTAGTTGCTTTGATTTGGCACGGATATTGTGAGCTAAAGAACTTCGGGGGATATATGGGTAAATAATTACGCAATAAATTATAACAAAATAGAAGAATGCTCTGTTACCATTAAAAAGCCTAAAAACAATTCAACCCATGAAGCTCGCATGTTACCGTTATCTAACATGACACTTGTGGAATGCAGATTACCATACTAGTCGAAGATTTATAATATAAGGAAGCATTTGCAGGATATCCTCCCAACGATAAGTTCTCAACACTTGTATTAATCCTCTATTTTGCTCAATTAAAAAATTCAAAGTGGCAGAGCAGAGATTCGTGGCATGTCTCATAAATCAATGCAAGCTAATTGGAATTAGTCGCCTGAAGGTGTGGAGTGATGGAATCCGGTAAAAACGTTCCCGGAAAGAAAATCCCCGGAGCAAATGTCCCCGGAAAAATGGGCCCCGGAAGAAACGTCCCCGGAAACAATGTAGGTAGGAAAATATGTCCCCGAACGGGGACTGAAGTCTTGCGCCATAGGACATAGACTGCGTTTCCCCAAGGCGAGCTGCAATGATGAATGACGTATTTTAACTTTATTACAGTGGTTTCGCCTGTCGGCTTGGAATTGACCGTGAACATCGAACTGATGCGGACATTCATAACAAAAACAAAATGATGGCAGCGGTAATAGAGCGACAGCGCCTTGTGTTCGCTTTGTTTGCGGGTAACTGGAGAGCTGACTTCCGGCTTTACCGGACCAGTAGTTTGGAACGATGCTTTGGGGCTGCTGATGGACGACCGGTGATGCCTGGTCCTGCTTGCACCATCATCACCCTTATCACCATTATGCATCGTCATCTGAAGAACGGTTGAACCTCGTCACCAGAATACCTCCGAAGAAATCCTAGTGAAGTAATTTTCTGTTTTGGTCGGTTCCCCGAGACTACCCCAAGCCAATTCGATTGTACCTGTCTCAGTGGGCAGTATTACCAAGCTGATTAGGCCTGATTAGGCCTGTCTTATGATATTACTTAACGAGCTGCCAAGTTAGGAGCCACACAACGCATAAAGAGTAGATGGCTCTTTCACTATGCTTTCACGCAGTTCTTGTAGACATCTCGGGCGCCCAAGAACACAGGTTCTAAATGATGATTACATTTAACTCAAAGTCAAGAAAGAAAGACATAAAATGTGTATGTTCGTTTTTCATGCCAGTTCTGGAAGAAATTATTTTCAGTGTCAGTTTTTGCCTTGGGGACGTTTTTTTCTAGCTGCCGCATTTTCAGGGGATTTTTCTTCAGGGGACGCTTTATCCGGGGTCCTATCATCCGGGGCCCTTTTTTCCGGGGAAGTTTTTACCTACACCCGTAGAGTGGTAGAGACCTCCGGAAGCTAGCAAGAAACTCAGTTGGAAAGCTGTGCTGCCTAGGACGTGTTCTATCCCATCGCAGCAACAACCTACACATTTCAAAAAGTCGTTAGCGCCTACAACATGCCACGGCTGCCCAATCATATGCGGCCGCTCGTTCAAGTTCTGGCTTGCAAGTTCAAGTTCTACGTGTTCTTGCTTTCGAACTGGCCTGCTCATTAAAGGAAGTTCATGAACACGGCAACGTAGAGAGCGAAAAAAAAGGCTTTCTAACGAATGCAATATCAAGCTGTGGAAATGGTGTACTTAAAAGTATTCAGCAACAGCATTGGAAACTGACCTGCGCGTCTCCCCAGGGGTTGAAGTCATATGTTCGTAGCAGTCTACTATTCCTGAATTTGTGTAATCAAATTAGCGGGGGTGATATTTTTTCTGCGCATGCGCAAACTGTACGCGAATATTCGTGCAAACGGACAAGAGCATAGTGAAGTCCTTCGTTTTCGTTGTTTCAGGTTTGAGTGAATGATCGTTTGAGCCAAGCCTGAAACCGACACCGGTGGTTGACGGGCTATATGTCCCGCATGCACAATAACATGACCACGATGGAGCGAATGATCGTGTATCACTATTTTCTGTAGAAGAGCCCCCAGCAATCCTTCAGATAGGCAGCGTACAGTACAAAATATTCTAGAAGTTAAGATTTAGCGCAAGAGAGAGAGAGAGAGAGAGATAGACATAAAGAAGAACGGAAAGGCGGGGAGATTAACTGTGTGATGCCCAGTAAGTTACCTAGCATGTGGGCAGGGGTTCAAAGGGAGAAAAATTGCGGCGCAAGTTTATGCCTTTGCTTGTGACATCGTATGAATGAAAGGAATGCTTGGAAGAAGGGGCCACGGACCAAAAATGTTGGTTCAAGAAAAAAAAAAAACACATAATTGGCTTCTGCCACGCGAGGCAGACTTATTGTTGTCCGATGGCACAGCGAATCACTGTCCCATCGGCGCAACTGTTCGAGACCTATAACCCCTTTCTCATGCATTTCACCCCAGAAAAGCCGAGCACAAGTTCGGAGGAAAGCTTGTACCCACTGCAATGCAGTGGGCACCCGGCGGCACCAGGGATCACACCTGGCACCTCCTGAATGCGAGGCGGGTGCTGTACCACAGTAGCCTTCGAAACATATAACCAAAAAAAAACGGCATGTAATAGATCAACATGCAATATGCAGTGAACAGACAACTAATCGCTAATTGTGCAGTACACTCATTTTTAGAACCACGAAATAGGGCTCGTTTCAGGAATTTACTTCAAACTGGTTGAAAGGGAGGAAGCAGAAACGCAAAAAAACTGTTGCATTGAGGGCCGTCTTGATTAAACTCGTCAATCTATTCCAGTCATGTCCTGAGTGCCCCACCTGCCGCATCCTCCCCCCCCCCCCCCCCCCCCCGCCCCCAAGAAAAAAAAGAAAACTTTTCATGCCTTAGTGGTTTCCCTGGCGGACAAAACTAGAAAAAAAAAGTAGAAATGTAATTGTAGTTGTGCCATTTGCCAAGAAACGAAGTCGACTTCAGCACAACGCAAAAAAAAAAAAAAAAACATTGCCGCACCAAAAAAGATGCGCCCCCGGGAGGGCTCGAACCTCCAACCTTTCGGTTAACAGCCGAACGCGCTAGCCGATTGCGCCACGGAGGCGGGCGACGCTTATCCGCTCAAAGAACACAAGCCATGAACGAGCTCCAGCTTTATGCAGCTGTAGCTGACGTTTAGCATGACGTCCTCCGTGCGACGGAGAGCAGCTGCTCCCAACAGCAACTCATGAAGGGCAAATGCTCTTACCAACCGAGATTCAGTGACAAAGGTCGGTTTTTGTTACTTCGCGTCTGAGTATAGCAGATGTAAAGGTGTGAAGGACTTTAAGTCGTCGTCTTTGATTATTAAATAATGAAATGCTGATAAGAGCATTCTACACTTTATGCGGTTTCTAGAAATATTTAAAATTCTCAACAACGAATGAAAGTAGTGAAAAGCCCTCTTGGTCTGGTTGATTTTTCTTTTCCTTTCATTGAGTGCAAGAATCTTTGATTTCCGAGTCTCCATGAGGAGTTTTTTTTTTAAGAAGGAGTGCAGTCCAGTTGTGCTTTATACTGCCAACCTTCTCGAATCCATGAGGAGTTAACAAGGAGCATGGATAAATTTCGGTATTGAACTGCCATGATGAAAAAGTCAAAATAACGAATTTTCAGGCACCGCATAAATGAAGCTATGGAAGCTATTATGCATTGTAATGATCGGAATATTTTACTGGAAGCACTTTATTTGGAAAAGAATAAAGGTGAAAAACAACAATAATTTATAAATATTTTGAGAAGACAGGCTGGCGCCAAGATTTGCACAAAAGCTTCGGCGGCAATGCACCAAGTAAAAGCTGCCATCACCGTAGAGAAAGCCTAAGCGACTCCGAAAGATAGGGATCTTAAATTCAGGAAGTTCCCACAACTTACCCAGCCCAATTCTACTGGCGCTTCTGTAAATTGCTTGACTTTCATACTGTTGTTGCATCAATGGCCGCAGCAGTGCATATTGACTGCCTCGATCATATATCAACCATGTATTGTATACATGTGTTAATCATTTCTTTCCGTCATCGCACACTACTTCTTAAGTACTCAACACTGCTAAAAAATTAAGGTATGGTTTGGTTTGTAGGGTTTCACGTCCCAAAGCGACTCAAGCTATGAGGAGACGCCGTAGTGAAGGACTCCGGAAATTTCCACCACCTGGGGTTCTTTAACGTGCGCTGACATTGCATGTGTGATGCAAGCAGCTAAATTATTCAGCGAAAGCCGCACCTGAATTCATCCTAGTTTTAATGAAAGGCAAAGCACGCACGATTCTTTCGAAACTGCCCTCAGCTTGTACCAAAACACCGGCAGCCCTACACGCTAAGTGACAATCACTTAACGATTGGAATCATCGATAGGCGATTGAAACAGAAGTAAACGCGACACTTTTTAAATCTTTGAGTTCAGCCCTGCTTTCAAGTTTCTTGTTGCTGCCCGTGATAGCGTCTGCTTTTGGGTCATTTTGACAGTGTACAGTTCGTGTGTGGCGTTCGTGTTGTCAGAGAAGTGCCGTTTCACATTTTTACGTAACATTCCCATGCTGACTAGTCTAGAGTGAAAATATACTACCGATTCACCACGCAACGCATATCATTCATGACACCACAACGCAAAAATTGTATCTCAACTTGATGGCTGCCCAAAATTGCTTTAGCGGTTCGCCACATGTTCTTCTATGTCCAGCATTCCGTATTACTTCTTGAGTTTCATAGTGTACTGTGCTTGATGATTGCCGCGCAAATGCACGAGCTTTGCGATACTGCGTTGGCGTTGATTTTAATCCTGAATTTTCTGATTTCAATAACCCCGTGAAAATTATTTGCATTTATTTCTTACCGTTTTTTATATTCAGCACAGTGATCTTTTTTTCTTTGCCTCTGTTTCCTCTAGGAAACAGCCCTTTTCTATGAACTACTAGGTTCTATTTCATCAAGGACGCTGTAGAATTCGGCAGTTTGATGTTGCCGTCGATCGTTCTATTTTAATTGAGAGAACATATATTAGTTGTTTGCTCGCCTCTGGGACGCGTTTCTACTATACCATGCTGATTCGTATTAAGAAAAATAGCATGTTAATATCATTTTAATAGATGCATCGATCTTCCTTAGTTTTTCGCTCACAAATAGTAGCGTCAATGAGTTCTCGGAAAACGTTTGTACATCTGCTGTCATTTTCGACGCTGACCTCTGAGATTCATTGGTTACTATTAATTTTTAGCGGGATAGGTGAACGAGTAAAACTGCGCGAAAAAAAAAATGAGACGTACGAAACATAAGGCACAAAAAAGGCGCTGACATTCAACTAGATTCATGAGACAACTGGCTTATATAGCCTCTCAACAAAACAATAAACACACTATCGCGAAAACCGCTCGAGAGTTACAACAGCACATTATGGCAGAAGCAAAGCGGCTGAGGAACATGCCCTTCTGGAAACTCAATCTCCTGTCTCGATAGCGATACGAAAGGAAAGCGATAGCGAAAGGAAAGTACGAAGCAGAGATAAGATTCGTACATTTGTCACGCCGTATTATCGCGGTCTTTCTCATAATGTCAAAAGGGTGGCAGGCAGATATGGGATCCGTGTTGTATTTTCGGTACCTGCAAAGCTGAAAAAAGTTTGCCCATTAGTATCGAGAAAAAAGGAACGAAGAGACACTGAGCACAGCACATGCAGATTAAATCATCAGACCAAGTTCGCCAGGATTGCCTCCAGGTTATCTACCAGATACCCCTATCTTGCGGCCGGGCATACATCGGCCAAAGAAGCAGGATCTTCAATGAGCGGGCCCTTGAACACAATAGGTCTATGCCCACCGGCACAGGTAGCAATTTACCTCTGCATTGCAAAAGCTGCGGATGCGACCCCTATATGAATCAAACCACTTTCCTCTGTAGGGCAAGGAACAAGACTGAAAGGAAGGTCATCGAGTCCTTCCTAATCGACAAAAATAGTGACGACTGAGTCAGTTCTCCGTCAGTATTGCTATTGAAACAGGAGATAGAGTTTCCAGAAGGGCATGTTCGGGTTTCCACAGTCGCTTTGATTCTGACATAATGTTCTGTTGTAACTGTCGAGCACTTTTCGCGATAGTGTATTTATTGTTTTGTTGAGAGGCTATATAAGCCAGCTTTTTCGTGAATAAATCTAGTTGGAAGTCTGTGCCTTGTTTGTGCCTGTGTGTTTCTTACGTACCGTTTTTTTTTCGTGCAGTTATTGCTCGTTCACTTAGTATGAACCAACTTACCCTTCAGAGTGAAATACTTTAGTGGGCGAGCTTCCGTGTTTTGGCAACGCACTTAGCATCGTGCAGTTTTTAGTATCTTAATCTTCACTTGTGCAGCCGTGCAATTTTTGATTAAAACACCCAATGAAACATTCCAATCAGCTAGCACATAGTAGAAGGTTGCAAACTTGGAGGCTGAGCTCGACTAATAAAAAGCAAAAAAAAAAAAATAAAAGAAGTAGAGTCTGTTCAGCGAAGCGTAGGCGGGCCTATGCCATAAGGTGTGGGCTTGTCAATGAAATCCGGAAAACTGCCCATTAAATGACTGAAAGTTCAGAGGCGCCTCTCTCTCACTCAAACTTGTCAGACTAGGAGCAACACCTCAAGGAAGTACGGGCAGAAGCGACCGTCATCACCGCTGTCTGCTGTTACTGCCACCCACATGCTGCATCTCTCAAACTTACCCCAAAAAATTTTGTTTGGTTTTACGTTTTCAGTCTTTCATATCCCAAAGCGACTAAGACAATGAAGGGTAGTGCCGTAGTGAAGGTCTCCAGACATTTCGACCACCTGGGGCTCTTTAAAGTTCACTGCCATCGCACATTACATGGGCGCCTTGCTTTTCCGTCCCCACCGGAAAGCAGCCGCTGTGCAGGGATCGAACCCGTGTCGTTAAAAGTATTAATCTAGCTTTCTCACCTACTTAGCCACAAGGGGGGCGGAGTATTCAGATATTTGTACCTATAACACCACAAAAATAAATGGTGAAACACAAGCAAACCATAGGAACAATAGAAAAAAGCAAAGGCGGAAGTTTCTTTTGCCTGCTACATTATTCCCCTATCACGCCCTATCAGTGTAAGGTGCTACATTATTGGAGACACTTAAGCTCATCGTTTAAGGATATGACGCGAGAGCGTAAGCTGCCAGCCCACATACTATGTCACACTTCAACCAAGCCGTATGGACGTGCCTGCGTGTCGTAGGGTTAAAGAGAATGCAAACGGTTCTGGCAGGCTGATTCTGATATCACCCTCCCATATGAAAGGAGCGAGCCGAGTTGACAGCTCTTGCCCGTGGCATAGGCGTAACGCGAAATTCAAATGTCATGGCAGGCTTTTTTTATGAGACCATAGCTACGCCTCTTCACGCCTATTCACGGCTTAGCTGCGGCCACCCAAGGTCTCGCTTTGCCTGCCGTAGTATTGCTTTCGCAACAAAACACCCATCTAGATGTTGGGACTTCCTTCGGTAGCATTGTAACAGGAACTTAAGAAGAGGTAGAAATGCCGCATTGTAGACCCAGCATGCAAGTTTTTATTATAAGCAATGACACCTTTAAGTGAGCTAGCACTTACTCAAAGTTAGGAAACTTGCAACCTAACGGAAAAGCCTACAATTGAAGGTGATTAATGTAACGTATCGAAGCGATAGTGATACGTGTTATGGAACGACGCACCAAGAGAGAAGAATAAGGCAAGAAACAGTGCAGTGACGGGGAGCACATACGATTGCGTATGTGCTATGAATGTGAAAGTATTTAAGGTCCATCTCGCACCATGCATCACCGCTCATTAAAGCTCTTCATTCGTCTACGATCCTGTCTGGTCGATCGAAAGGAGAATCATAATGATAGCACTTCCATCTGACTTTAATACCACTAACTATAACTCCCCTAAATCCAATGCGCGTTCTGCATGTCCTAATTTCTTTTCAGCTTCAACCAACGAGCATTCGTTGCCTGTGGGTAGCATGCCCGTCTCAAAGTCTGAATGTTGTGGGTTATGTTTCGACCATGCCCAAACTAACCAAATCTCTTTTCAACTCAACCACTTTGCTTTGGTTAAAGAAACATCCTTTAAAAATTCGGCATCAAATTAAACGAAGAATTAACTTCGCCTTATGACTGGATGTGATAGCCTCTTCAACCGCTTTTTCGTCACGCGAATTCTTACCGTTTAAAAAAGGGGACAGAATTTGAGAAAGTACTAAATGTTTTACTTGATTTTATTGTTAGGGATAGGAAAACGTTATATTTATCTCCCGGGTGACACCTTTACCCCTAATGAACGACGTACAAATGAAGGTACATTAGTCGTGCTTAAGCATCCCTATATCAATTAGACTATCAGATGGGTGCTAAACGCGAGCGAAACGATATATGACACCACCTTTAACGCTGAACGACGAACGGTTGCACCACAAGTTTGACAACATTGGACGTCCGTATTTTTTCCCCATAGTTTTCTGGCATGTTTCTAAAACCTAGTGCACTACAACGACTATTCGGCGCAGCGAACCCAATATGCTATCGCGTAATACGAATATTAACACAAAACCTACTCATACAAACGTGAGAACCCCAGCAAAAACCTTGCTTGCGCCTTGTTGGTTGCCATGGTAACTCTGACGTCAACCATTGCCGAGCCGCCTAAGCGTCGACTGAGACGACAGCATGGACAATAGGTACACCTATGGCAGGACATGTCCAAACTACCTCTTTTGGAGCACACCTTTCTCCTACGTGACTAGCGGACCTCTATGTGGCGCCAAATTCCTCCTCTTTAGTATCAATACTGGGGAAAATCGCTTGTTGCGCAGCATTCAGGACGGTGTAATTATACTATTTCGCTTCCCCGTTTAACATAAAACATGGTAGAGTCAAGTTGGAGGCTCGTTTTCCACAGGGATTCGAAACAAAGCGATATGCATCTCTAATTGTATGCCATTCAAGAAAATCAGCTGTGGTTGTGCGCGTGGCTAAACCTGGTGTTACGCGAGAGCAATCTGTATGGCTATACGCTTAGGTACGGCTTGAAAGTAAGGACATGACTTTTGCACATAGTTGTTTACTTTATGGTTTCAGCTTTATTTATGTCATAGGGGAATCACTTCACGTATCAAAACCCCTTGCCTCTCGTCGTTGACCATTCTCATTTGGGTGAAGCAGATCGTCCCTACGTCGAAGTCCGGGGCTCACATCCGTCACAACGTTCGAACGAACCTTCTGCCCTAGCAACTCGCTATTGTAGTTCGCCTCTACCAACCACCGAGTTATCTGTCTTCTTCCTGTTCTTCTTGTTCTTATTTTTTCTCCTCTTTCTTCTTCTTCTTCGTTTACTTATTCTTGTTTGACTTCTTTTTTTTCTTCTATCCTCGCTCTTCGGACAGGCACGGCGAAATGGCGAGACTGGGGCCAATGTTGCTCTCGGTACAAAAGGCTTTAACGACTTGCCGAAATCTTGGCCAGTCTCTTATTGCTAAACCGCAAAGGAAGACCATACCTAACCATACAAAGGTTTTTCCGCTAGTATAAATCTGTTTAAGCGAAGCATAACATGCCTAATTTCTCCTTTATTCTTTCTGAGCAGTCCTTTGTAACGGCCCTTGCATACGACAGACCGGAGGCGTCTCGTTGCTAATAGGAAATATAAAGCATTCGAATTAAGAGCAAGCAAACGATAGTCGGCTTGGATTCAGCGCGAAGAAACAATTTCCAATCGATGGATATTTGGAATAACCAAGCTTATTACATTAATAACATATGCTAGTCCGGAGTAGATAGAAAACGAGAAGAATGGGGTAATTCGCAAATGTGATGCGAGAAAGTATCTGCAGTTCTCTTAATACAAAGGTTAAATGGAGGAATATCTGAAAGATTGCTCACGAACGTAGACCAAAGGATCATAAAAGAAGGATAAAAGGAAAACTCAATAGGAGCCTTAACAAGACCAGATTGTGGCAGTAGCCCTTCTCCCCGGCGAACATGGAAGGTAGCCAGAACGAGAACTTATATCTCAGAACACTATCTTTCTTAGCTCAGTTGCCTACAATTTCTCACTGACTCAGTTATCACCATAATCGGAGCCCTCCCGCCTACATACCCGCCTCTCCTCGTCTGCTCTCTCGGCAAGGAAAACTGAAGGGAAATGTAGACGCTAAGAAAATAATGCAAAGGAAATGCGCCAACGACAGTAGACACTCCGCGCTACTGCCTGCGTCGGCACTAATTTGTTCATAAAAGGCGGCACTCATTTACTCCCGCTTGAAAATGACTTGGTAAGCCGTCGGTGTCGGCAGCTTTGCTCTACTGTGCAAAAGCCATCACAATGTATCTAAAACTGGCCCCACTGAAGACATCGATGTAGATGAAGCGTAGAGTTCTTTTCAGAGCACTGCAAAGTGCGCGGAAGTCAGAGACATTTCACGCCTCGAACAGCGGGCGAGAGCTGTAGGGACACTGCCAAAAAATAATCGGCGAGTCAAATCTTTACCACTATACCTCAGTTCACTTCAGTCGTTCAGTCGTGTCCGACTCTTCGTGACCCTATGGAGCATGTAACGCCATGCTTTCCGGTCTCTCACTATCTTCTTAGCATCACATAACTTCATCTGTAGCGCCTCGAAGATGCCATCTAACTATTGCATTCGCTGCCTACCCCTTCTCCGGCGACCCACAACCTTTCCCAACATCAAATTTTTCTCCAACGACTCCTCTCTTCTCATCAGATGACCAAAGTACTTGAGCTTTAACTTTAGAATTTGACCCTCCAATGAGCAGTCAGGGTTGACAATATCGACTGATTTGATCTTCTGGCCGTCCAAGGAACTCTCAAGAGTCTCCGCCAGCACCACAATTCAACGCGTCAATTCTTCGGCGGTCAGCCTTCTTCACAGTCCAACTCTCGAATCCGTACGTCACAACTGGAATGACCATAGCAAGAGTTATACGGATCTTGGTTGGCAGTGTAATGTCTCTGCTCTTTACTAGGCGGTCAAGGATAACCAAGGCTCTCTTTCCCAGAAGCAGGCGTCTCCTAATTTCATGGCTGCAGTCTACTTCCGGGGTAATCTTGGAGCCCAAGAAGAGAAAATCTGTCACAGCTTCCACTTCTTTTCCCTTGATGCTCCAGGACTTGATAGTTCAAGGCTCCATGATCTTTGTCTTTTTAATGTTCAGTTTAAGCCCGAACTTCTCACTCTCTTCTTGTACGCGCATCAGAAGTCTCTCGAGTGCCACTTCACTGTCTGCCATTAAAGTGGTATCATCCGCATATAAGGTTGTTGATACGTTTTCCAGCAATCTTCACTCCAGCTGAAGACTCGCCCAGATCGGCCTTCCTCATGATGCACTCTGCATATAGGTTAAATAGGCAGGGCGACAGTATGCAGCCTTGCCTCACTCCTTTATCAATCGGAAACCAATCAGTAAGACCATGCCCAGTTCTGACTGTGGCCTCTTGTCCTTCATACAGGTTCCTGAGGAGACAGATGAGCTGAATTGGAACTCTCATCTCTGGGAGAACAATCTGCTGTGATCTGCGCAGCCAAACGCTTTCGCATAATCAATAAAGCAGAAGATGGGTTTCTGGAACTCTCTCGCTTTTTCCATGATCCAGCGAAGGTTGGAAATTTGTCTCTAGTTCCTCTGCCTTTGCGAAACCCAGCTTGCACGTCCGGAAGCTCCCGATCCACATAATGCGGCAGCCTACCTTGGAGGATTTTCAACATCACCTTGCTAGCATGCGAAATAAGCGCGATCGTGCGGTAGTTGGAACAATCTTTGGCACTGTCTTTCTTTTGAGTGGGGATGTAAACTGACCTCCTGCAATCCTGTGGCCACTGCAGGGTTGTCCAAATCTTCTGACATAATATATGCAGAATGTTAACAGCGTCATGGTTGAGGTTTTGAAGCAACTCAGCTGTTTCATATGCTGCTTGTTTTAGTTATCTATGGTAACCTGGCGTCTGTAACATATTTAATGGCCTTTGCATAGCGGAAAAAACTGTCTTGTATTAAATCTGTACAATTTGAGTCGGCAATTCAGATCAGCTGAGAAGAAAACAGCCATAGCGATCACAAAAAATTATTTTGCTTGCCAGCAGTGTTCTAATTCATCAGCACAACATTATTCTAATATGACTATTACCTTCGACAAGACCAAAAAAACTAAAACGGTTTTATGACCAGGTAATTTCCCTGATGCAAACTATCGAAAATAAATTATAGGAATACATTACATGCGCCTTTATCAAAGCCGACAAACCACACATCTATGTCGAATGTAAACTACCAACTCGCCCAAAAGATTGTTTTACTGAAAACCACACATCGCAGGGAACTTCACTTCGTACTCACTTTAAAGAGAATTCGAAACAAAAAATACCCCGTGCAGGAAAAAAGTAATGCGCGGCCCCGGGAAAGCTTGAACCTCCAAGCTTTCGGTTAACGGCCAAACGCTCTAGCCTATTGCGCCACGGAGATTTTTTCTTTATTGCCTAATTTATTATCAGATTTTACACATATAGAAGATTACTCCACACACACACACACACACACACACACACACACACACACACACACACACACACACACACACACACACACACACACACACACACACACACACACACACACACACACACACACACACACACACACACACACACACACACACACACACACACACGCACACACACACACACACGCACGCACGCACACGCGCACACACCCACACACACACACACACACACAATCACACAGGTTATTACACGACAAATACAAAACATGGGTTAAAACAAAGCAATTTGGGTGGCGCGATCCATTACAAATCAGTCATTTGCAGCAACACTTCCATTCTTGGAATCGTCTTCTGTCTTGAGAACTTGAATAAAAGTCGCAACGGCTTCGCGAAGATACTGCTGTACTATCACAGCCCATACAATTTTAATACCAAAAAACGTTGACGAAGCCCAGCTTCAACAAGTTACCGCTTGCACACCGATATCCCTGACGAACTCAGATTATAAGATCTTCATGAAAATTCTAGCTAAAATGCTTCAAACTACAGTGGAAGAATTAGTAGGACCGCATCAGACCTGCGGCATTAAAGGCCGAACCATATATACTAATATCCACAAGGCACGGTCTGTGCTGGAGTGTTGCGACACCTTGCATGAGAATGTTGCCATGCTCCAGCTTGACCTAGAGAAAGCTTTCCACAAGATGCCGCATGATGTCCTGTTATCAATTTTAGAGCATGCAAATGTGGGCTCAGGTATTTGCAAAGGACTCTCAATGGCGTACAGAGGGTGCCCGACGCGCCTGATAGTAAATAAGAAGGTGGATGAGCGCATCCAAGTGCAACGCTCTGTATGTCAAGGCTGCCCCCTGTCGCCACTGCTGTTCTGCTTGTTTATTGAACCATTTTGTCTGAGCATTATCGAGAGCAGCAATATTCGAGGTTTTCGTTTGCATTCAGCAGAGATCCGCATACTCGCGTATGCCGATGACATTGCCGCATTCTGCGCCGACTACAAAAACATTCGCACTGTTGTCAAATTGGTGAAGGACTTTTGTTCTGAGAGTGGTAGTGCTGTGAACTGGAATACGTGTCTGGGTTTCTGGCGTGGAGAGTGGCACACAACTCCTGCGCGTTTCGTGAGCATGCCTTGGGTAAGAACCTTAGTGAAGTATTTAGGAGTGCTACTGGGAAACTACCGAGACAGTGAGTCATACTGGAACCAGAAGGTTTTAGAAGTACGTGAGAAGGCCGACAGACTAAAAGGATTCGGTTGGTCTATGTTTGCACGTGCTACGATTTGTAATTTATTTCTTGTTGCCAAGATATGGTACGTGTTACAAGTACTGCCTTCTTCTCGTGTGAAGGAGCATGGATTCAACCGTGTGTTCGCCAAGTTTGTGTGGGGAAGCACTTGGGAGCGCACAAGCCCAACCAGCTTGTTTCATCGCGTCCGATCTGTAGGCGTTGGTTTGGCGCATTTGTACCTGCGTCAAGTGGTTAACCGTTTTATGTTCTTTCGTGATACAAAGGACCCATTTTACGAACTGTGTGTCAGGTTAGATTGAACAATGTGCTACCAAATTTTGTAGGTTCGGCTAGCATGCAAGGGAGGATTTTCGGAATTCTTAAAGAAGTGTACATGTTGTCATGTCGTGTATTGCAAGCCCGTTTTTTGTTTGAATATTTATGAACTGGTGTCGTGAAAGAAACTTTACAAGGACTTGTGCGATGTCTTTCTCCCGATCCCATTGTACAGATTGTTGTACTGTGCAGGTCCATGGAAGTCAGTCCTTAAACGAGTAAAAAATATGGCTGTACCAGGGGGAACAAAAACTTTCTCTTTCAAGCTCCATAGCAATACACTAGAAGTTGAGACTCATTTAGAAATACAATATTTTTTTGTACCTTGGGGAAATCACTGTTTCATATGCCGCAAACCGGAAACATCGAACACTTTTTCTTAGACTGTTGGGAAGCCTTTTCTCCTGCGACATTCTACAACGAAGAATTAAAAAAGACCTTCCCGTGGAGGCATTCGGAATTGGATTTTTACCAATTGAGGATGATGATGGGCTACCGCTAGATATGTTCATGATATTCGGCCTAGGCAGTGTCTGGTGCTCCAGAATGGCTTTCAGGCATGCAGACGTATATTGCGCCATGGAGATGGGCCGTAGCGGGCACTGCTGCTCAGTGCCAAGAATCCAAACCACGTCTTGAAGAAATACCAGAAAATAAGAGATAATCGTACCGAAAGAGAACTGCGCCCCCGGGAGGATTCGAACCTCCAACCGAACAGCCGAACACGCTAGCCGAACGCGCCGAACGCGCTAGCCGATTGCGCCACGGAGGCGGGCGACACTGCTCAGTGTCAAGAAACGAAGTCGTCTTGAACAAAAAGAAAAAAAATCTCATAACAAAAGAGAAATGCGCCCCCGGGAGGGCTCGAACCTCCAACCTTTCGGTTAACAGCCGAACGCGCTAGCCGATTGCGCCACGGAGGCGGGCACTCCTGCTTCGCGCGAAGAACACAAGCCAAGAACGGTCTCCAGCTTTATGCAGCTGCAAGTGACGTGTGACATGACGTCCACCGGGCGACAGAGAGCAGCTGTTCTCAGCAGCAGCTCATAAAAGGCAACCCGCCTTTCAAAACAAGTTTACACAGACACAAATGGTTTTACTATTTACTTCACGCGTGAGTAGAGTCTCTGTATAGCGGAATGATCTTCTCATTGGACTATTGTGTTGATTGGAAGGGAGAAACTAAGCAGACTGCATTATGTAAATTTGCCTGGGAATATTATAATTCTCAATGAAAAGCGGAGATTGTAAATGTGTTTTGTAATCTTTGTAATCTCGATACTCTGGAATGACGGTTTCCGGAACGAGTTGATTCATGACTTAAAAGGTGCAACGAAGACGACAGTAGAAAGAAAAGGACGCCACGTGAGCACATTGAGCCGTAATGATTTTCAAGTTGAAAACTATGGCTGTTTTCCCCGGCTGCTGGAAAATCGATTTCTCCGATTTTCTAAGACGCAGCTAAGGAGGGGCATAATTAACCTTTCAATAAAACTTGAAGGCATCGCCTTCTATTATTGAGTTTGTGAGCCGTAATATCAGCGGTCGAGTAAAACATCACGTGCATTGAGTATAGTCCTTTTCACGAACCTCGGAGAAACCGGTTTGACTGGGCTGTGGACCAGACGTCGGGGGAGAATCCTCAGCTTTTTCCTGTGTTATGAGCACAGCCCAGTTTCCAATATGGCAGCGCCCTTCGGCCAATTTTGAAAAGGTCTATAGTACACCAGTTTACACTGTGTCATAAAAACCAGTATAAGGTGCTACGCCGGTATTATAGCGAAACATTTTGCATAATAAATCCCTCAGCTGCGCGTACAAGACGGGTCCTATTCCCGAAAAAAAGAAGTTTACGCTAACAATACACAACAGCGCGGCACTATTTGTTCTACACTGATATGTATTCTTAGCGTAAGGCTTCTGAGCCTGCGCAAGGAGCAGCCACTCACGCCCGGTACCGCGACAAGGTCCGCGTATAGGCTTGCAACCAATGCACCTCCGCTGCAGAGTCAGGATGGACGAAACACCCCCGCTTTCGTCCGTGAATGTTCCGACTGGCAGTGACAGGTCTTCGTAACAGCGGTTCCAGCCGTCAACGTGCCCTAGTAGCTGGCGTGTTCATGCAGAAAGTCCCCCCGGTAGCTGCTTGCTCCGCGCTTATCAGCTTCGCCGCCGCGATCCATCAGATACCACGCCAGGGCTGGGCAAGCACCGTCGGGACGCATCCGGGTGAACTCGCTCTCGGAAAAAAAAAAAAAAAAGGAAGCGCGCGAGAGAGCGTGCCGCGCACACGCTTGTACGCCCAGGGCGCCAGTGGGCGCGGAGTCTTACAAACTAGATACAAAAAAAAATAAAATAAAGCACCTCGCACAATTAACACTTCGCGGTTGTTTAATGACGCCAGCTATGAAATATGGTACCGGTTAGGAATTTTAAAAGACACGCCCCCAGTTTGAAATCCTTTTAGCACTGAAAACAGAAAATACATGCTACTAAAGCAATATTCAAATCAAATTTGATTGTGCAAGGGTTTGGACCAGAGCTTTAACAGTTAAGCACTGCAAGCTGGTGTGGAAAAACAGTTTCGGTTTCAGTCTTACCGTGGCCTTCCATCGGCTCTCACTCTTCGGCATAGCGCAGGATAGGATAAGAGAATAATTAGCTCCTTCAAGTGGGAAGCGGAATAAATAATATTAATAATAATTACTGGTTCACAGGAAGGAAAAGGCGCAGTATCTGTCACACTTGTCTCTGTGGACACCTGAACCATGCCGTAACAGATGGGAGGAAGGTGGGAGTGAAAGTGGACAGAGAGAAAGAGGAGCCGTAGTGGAGGGCTACGGAGTAATTTCGACCACCTGGGGATCTTTAACGTGCGCTGACATCGCACAGCACACGGACGCCCTTTCGTTTCGCCTCCATCGAAACACAGCCGCCGTGGGGAAGCGGAAATCACGGAAAGTACGCTGAGTCGTAAGACAGTAGAAAAGGACTTCTGGATCCTGCGCCAAAGGGAGCATCATATCGGCACGTTCTTGCCATCTCTCCCTACAAACGATGTGGGATGGTTTGGCTCAAGATTTAGGAACAAGGGGTAAAGATGGCTCTGAGAAATGGTCCATGCCTACTCGCTGACAATTTACAATGGTCATTATTGACATATTTTTTTCGTTCTGAACGGTCAAAATTTACGGACAAGCTGCTGAGAATATCTTTGGAAACATCATTAAAAGTTCCTGCTGGCCGAGTTGGTTGTTCATCTTGATATAGGTTTTTTTTTTTTTTTTTAGCGCAAACAAACACAAGGACCGGAAAGTCGAGACGTACTTTCCTGTCCTTGTGTTTGTTTGCGCTAAAAAGCCCCTACATCTTTGGAAAATTGGCCATTTTTAATTGCTACTCAAGTTGAAAATATCAGCATATATATATATATATATATATATATATATATATATATATATATATATATATATATATATATATATATATATATATATGTGTGTGTGTGTATGTGTGTGTATTTGTCTGTGCATCCCACTCGAAAAAAACTACAGAACCATGTCAAAAATACGACAAAATATTCTGTAGTTCTGTCGTAAACGTCAGATTTTCCTGTAGTTCTGTAGTACTTTTCTGTAGTTCTGTAGTTTTTCTGTAGTATGTTTCTGTTGTCTGTAGTTCTGTAGCACTTTTCTGTTGTAACTACAGAAATTTCTGATGTTACTACAGAATGTTCTGTTGTCACAACAGGTTTTCCGTCAAAAACCGCACAGAAATTCTGTTGTAACATCAGAAAATTTTCTGTAGTTTTTTCCGACTGGGATGAAACTTTCTAGAGTATGACCTACATCCCTATCAAGTACTAAATCGGCGGCGTTTAAGCAGGCACCCTTCAGGTTTCGCCTTCGGAAAATTTGTTGGCGAGAAGCGTTGTGGTTGAATTTCTTTACCAGTTCCTCAGTTGATCATTAGCGACAACCCTCGCAAACGTTTCACCTTATTCTTAAATAATTCCACCAAATGACTGTTTCACTTCTGTGAAAATAATGTCAGCTAAAGTAGAGTTCCGTGAATGTAACAATCGCTTTCCTGGATCCTTTCACACCTATTCCTGATAAAGAGGCGTGAAAACATATTTAAAAGACAACATTGCCATTTCTTAGTTTTTGAGAAATTAGTCAACAAGTGGCTGAGCTTAAAGGAACTGTCAGTGTATCAAACTGAATTAAGTCACGTGACATTCATTCAATTCGATCGAGGTCCGGCACCGGTGTTCAAACCTAACGACGTGCCCGGAACCTATATACAGGAAAAACATCATCACGTGAGGACTCCGGGATCCTCGTAACGCCCACATTTTGCAGCTTTCTCAAATTTTTCTTTGATCACGTAACGCGCATAGCTGTTTAGCGCACTTGTTTCCACTTTCTTATAATCAAGCGCATCAATATGTATCCACGCCCGTTCATCGATTAGTCAAACGACCACGTTTAGGGCGTGCCCAACGTACCTAAACCTCAGGTAACTGCTTCTTTCATAGACAACTTGCCTCTGTATTTCATTATAGAGTGGACAGCAGACATGCAGCTCGCGGCCTCGTTGGGCGTAAGCGCTGCAACGACAGCAGGGACCGCCGTGTACGCAGTGTCGAAGTGGCCCTCGGCACCACACCTGGAACACACGCGTGCCATTCCTCGGTACTAGAGCGTTATATACTCGACTGCCGGTCACCATCAAGAAGTTGGCTGGTGAACGCGTCATCTCCCGCATTGCCCTTTTGGCAATGCGGGAAAAATGTGGGCTGCCTGCATCGGTCCCTAGTGGGGCCCATCGGGGCTTTGTCGACAGCCACCTTCAGGCTTACGTCGGCCCCTGTTGCAGCACCCACACTGAGCCCACCGGGGCTGTCCTGCATTGCCTACATCGAACCCACTGGGGCCCACCCTTCATAGCCCACTTTATGCTATCTGAGATTGTTTATGGGAAATGGTAAGCCTTGCAGTTAGCATCTATATGTGGGTATATTTTGGTGCACCACTACTAAAAATATCGGTCAGATATTTTCTCATCTTTATTGGTATTTCCTTTTCTCTTTAACCAATGAAAAATATCTAATATACAAATGCGGGAATTGTTACGAATTTGTTCTCCCTAATGTACAGGATTATCAAAAAATATTTACTAATCACCAACCAGTAACTATTCACTGCGGACTACTAATTTTCGTTAGTAAATTGCAATGCAAGTATTCGGTATCTACAGAGAAACATCAGTAGCGTTTAGTCATTGTCACAATAATGATACCGATGTAACAAAAGTCTTTCTTTGAGTATGCTAATTTTCAATTAAACAATGACTCCACCCTCATGTTTGTTACTGTAACAACACTTTTTATCCATTTTTCTGTACCAGCCCACTGCATGTTCATAATCTAGACCAACGTCGTGCTTCTTTCCATGTCTTCTAGCTCCCTTTCTCGCTCCTCCAGGCCTCTTCTGTTACTTGAAGCGTTGCTTTGTAAACCTATTAATCTTGACAATGGTTGATTTCCTTTAGACAGCGAACACCTTTAATGCTAGGACTTTTTCCGCATGCCTGAAAGACCTTATTTCTTTATATATTCGATCCACCAATCGTGACGAATGTAAACAAAGAAAACTGTACTGCAGGAAGTAATACGTCGTTCTTGAAGAGGCTTTAACGCATATACAATACTGTTAAAAATATAGAGAATATATTCCGGGCACTATAAGAAAAGCACGTCAAAGCCGCGAAATCACATGCAACGTTTATTTTGGTGAACAACCTGAATAATTTTTCCAGACATCCTCTTCACTCAGTTAAAACTGTAGGAATGTTATGTATCGTTTGCATAGTTACGCTGAAAGCTTCGAAAACACAGTGTCCTTATAAGAGGGCATGTCACTGATAACTTCACTTTCAGGTCGTTTTCGTATGTTGTGTATCGACAGCAAAAGAAAAAGTTCAATGCCAAAAAAGATGCAGAAAGGATTAAAATTTACATTTAAAAATAAAACAAAAAGTCCTATAGTTTTACAATGCATGCTTACTCTGCACCCTTAAACATATTGCGGTGCTCATGTATAGTTCTCCTAGCCTCGTGGCTTACAGCAAAGGAAATGACCATGTAGAAGGTAGTGATGAAGCTTAAACAGAGTTTCATTGTGCATAATTCTGAATAACACGTTTTATAGCATGTGTGTTCTGGTTTTTATGGCTTTATTTCGTGTAGTACATGTTCGTATGAATTCGTTCAGTATCCGAGCCAAATACTTCGTATCTGCGCCTGTAACATTGCATATTTTGCCAGGTTCTTGCGACATAATTCGGAAATCGCTGCCCCGATACGCGCACTTCCCAGTTATTAAGGTGAACATGTAACTTCGTTAGTATTGTGTCATGTATTCCGTAAACAAGGTTAAAAATTGCAGTTACTGTTCTCTTAAGTGCATTATTCATTTTTGCACGTCATTCCTAATAATGTGTTTGCTTCGCTTTCATCTTCCTTACAACCCACGGCTTTCTGAAGGTTAGCGAATTCGTTTTCGGCATCTGCCAGCATATACGTTAGTAGCCAATAAGAACCTGCTTAACGCTTTCTACAATGCTCGCACAGAGAAAATAAATTTATCCCCCGTGTTTAGATTCACTGCAGTAAAGAGTGATTCTAAGGCCACCTTGTGTAGCTACAAAATCTTCTCGGGCAGTCATAAGTTATAGTCGCAAAAAGTAATGTTCTCCCTCTCAAACTGTCAGCATTTTCTTCCAGATGTTGCTTTTTTTTTCATAGCTTTGTGTTCACATGATAGTTTTCGTCTTAGAGACGTTTGTCTTATCATGGGGGCTCAGAATGAAACAACACATGCAAATAAAGCGTTTTGCTGATGTGGCGGAGGTAAAGAAGAGAACGACGGAGACGCTGTCAAGCATCACAAAAGATGAATTTAAACAATGGTTCGAAAAGTGGAATGAATGATTAGATAAGTGTATTAGTGCAAGTGGAGTGTACTTTGAAGGGGATTGAAGGTCTGGGCTTAAAATGTAAATAAATAGGTTAAATAATATAAGTTCGGCTTTTTTGGGGTACCCCCTCGTCCTCCATACAAAATATATGCATAGAAACGCATTTCGCGCAGAGTTGCAATGATGATTTAAATTGGAATGCAAACATTAATACTCGAGTGAAAAAAAAATATAATTTCCCATTCCAGACTCATAAAAGTCGATTTATTTTCTTCTCGGTCACAAGGAAGACTTCATCCAGGATATCAGAAATGTTGCTGCCACCACGAGCACTGTACCACGAGCCGGATGGCATGACCCATTAGAGACGCAGTCCGCAAGCTGGGCCAATGCATTGGCCGCTGTCTCAATTGGCTTTTTAAGAGCCTTGTAAGCTAGAGAACACGCAAACTTCAGCGAACTTTCCACGCATATTCCGGACGTGAGTAGTGTTCTGAAAGAAATCAAAGTATAGGCATGAAACCAATGATATAGAGCCAGGCATTTTAGCGAAATATCGAAAACAAAACTTTGAAGGTCTCTTATATGTCTTTTAATAGGAGAATGGCAAAAGCCTACCCTTTCTTCCATATCATTTGCCTCTCGTGATTTTACTCTCATAAGCGTTTGTTGCAGTGCTACGTATAATTAATTATACTTTGGTTTACAAAAAACGAAAGGCGCAGTATTTGTCCCACTTTGTCTGGCAAGTGTGAGTTTAGAAGTTACACCATCGCTCATCTCGAGTGGCGTTCTTGGGCAAGTGTTCAAGTGTAGGATTGCAGATGGCAGGAACGCTAGACTATGCTTGACAAGAACACATCTCGCATAATCTCGCAGAATATGACAGATCTCGCGCATAAATTACGCGCCCAACTTACGCGCACAGGATTTCACTCCACGAGCTTAGAAAGGCTTTCGGCTTAATATCGGCAGTGGCTAATGAATACAGGGTGGTCGCAGAGCGGCTGATTGTCCGCCGCGTCTGCGAGATGCTAATAAAAATTGTGACAGTGCAATACTTCGCGTGAGATCCCCAACCAGGGCAGCACAGTTGCGATTTTCTGCAACGGAGTACAGAAAACGAGTGAATAATGTCGAAATTTGGGCTTCCAAGCTGTAGCGCACACAAGACGAGGGACTAAGAACAAGAGGTCCTCTCGTTCTCAGTCCCTCGTCTTGTGTGCGCTGCAGCTTGGAAGTTGGAAAAAACGAGTTAGGAACAGAATCTAGGCTAATATGGAGCTGTCACAGTGAATGTGACTCTCCTGACGGACAACACCCTTTTCAAAATACAGCAGATAAAGATTTACTTTGACATTCAAAAAAAAATTATATTCATCTTTAGGACGTGCCGCGAGATCATAGAGTCAATGTTGTGCGCATTTTAAAGCTACAAGATTTCAGCTAATCTCCTATTGCACAGTTAATGTACGAGATTGATTAATTGAATGTCCTTTATTGAATGGGAAGGCTCATGGCCATGGATGGGGTAAGGGGAAGTAGGCAGAAAAACCTACCTCACCCGAAGTCATGATGTACGAGGTGCTACTAATAAATGACCGCTAGTCACCGTTCCTTGTGTACAAGCTAGCTAGAGTAAAAACTAAGGAATAAATTATTTCCTTGGTTTACATGCACGTTGTTACAATTACAAATCGTTAATTTTCTGAAGGTCACTCATGAAATATAAGTTACTCGTGTGCATTCTTCGTAATAATTTTGATTTGATAGAAAGCCGAATTGCAGTTCTTTATTTCAACACATTTCCCATATAGGTAGGCAAATATAGCGAAGAAGGCCTTATCCAACCGACATTTTGTGCCCTACGTTATTTCTTGACCAAACGCGCCACAATAATGATGTGCTAGGGGCTGTCGACTGCTGTGCACAAGAATGCGAGATCGATTGATTGATTGATTTATAGGAAGGGAATGGGCGCGGTAACTGTCTCGCTTGTTTTCTGTGGACACCGGAAGGGAAGGGAGGAAGGTGTAAGGGAAGGGAGGAAGGTGGGAATGAAAGTGGAAGGAGAGAAAGAGGAGCCGTAGTGGAGGGCTACGGAGCAATTTCGACCACCTGGGGATCTTTAACGTGCGCTGACATCGCACAGCACACGAACGCCTCTTTGTTTCGCCTCCATCGAAACGCTGCCGCCGAGGTCGGGTCCGAACCCGGGTACTCCGGCACAGTAGTCGGGCGTCTTACCACTGCACCACCCCGGCGACTCCTAGCCGTGGCGGTCGCTTTTCGATGGAGGCGAAAAAAGGTTCCCGTGTGTTGCGTTATGTCAGTGCACCTCGCTAAAAAAACCCAGGTGGTCGAAATTATTGGCTCCCTCCTCTACGGCGTAACTCATAACCTGTGTCCATTTTGTACAATAAACACCATAAAGTGAAAACAAACCAATAGCCGAACTACTTAATACTTACTTGCAAATTGCTGACCTAGGAACATCAGATGACATTTGCTGTTTCCACTCTTCTAGCTTTTCCAATTTGCATTTCACCAGTTGCTTGACGTCAAGGCAGCGGGTCACTAGCTCCGTAACTGTACGACGTGTTCGGGCTAGAAGGAACGAACAAGCGTCAAACATTTAATATGCTGATCCTTGTTGCAGTAAGCAGCTGGAAAGTTTACTGTGTATGTTTATGAAAGGTGCATTGCTGTAAAATGTTTTATTTATATCCCAAAAATTATCATAACCTTCCGAAAAACAACGAATAATTCCCCTAGTATATTGCTGAAACCGCGACCACAATTTAATTCTTTGTGATGGGAATTTTTCTCCCATCGAGAATAATATTTCCTCTTCTAGGGTACATCGAGGTATATAAGAAGCAAACTGTTAGCGTTTCATGTAAAAATGCTGGACGAAAATATTATCCGATTGGCAAACCTTCGCAAACGTTTTCACCATTACTGGACTAGCAACATCGGAATTCCGCTTATCAAGTGAACGAACAAAGGAGCGAGGAAGCAATTTACTTGTGAAGATGTACATCTCAATATAAACAGCGAATGAAAATGAATAATATTACATGTGGCAAAATGTTTTTCCACAAATTTTGCCAAAAGCTCTACACAGCTGGAGGACTAGCAAAATATTTTTTGTAATCTCCCTTGGAAGTGTAAAACACCTACTTATTGAGATAAGGTATCAGCAATAAACATGAAGCAAAGTAAATCACTGCTAGGTGCAGCAAATTATGGAGTTCGCATGAACAGACGTCTGCCTTTTTACTGCGAGGTTGCCGAGATAAAGTCGACTCTCGATGCAGACCTGTCAAATGTTAATGTAGGCGACCTACCAGCCATACGCATCAGCGAATTAGTAGCCGTTCGCAGGCTTTCAGCTGATGAGCAACGAGAGACCGCTGTACGCAAATGGCGAGCGTGGGCAGCTTGTCGGCTGCCAAATGAAGTGTGAGATTTGGACTGGCTTAGGCGCTGGGGCGTCCTCCCCACGAGACAGCGCCTTGCCAAATGGGGTGTTGTACCCAATGACCAGTGTGCCAACTGCGCTGCTCCCGAGAGCCTCGCGCATGTTCTTTTTTTTTCGAATGTGTTGTTGCGAGAAAAATGTGGTGGCTCGCATACAGGATGTTTAACGTCCGCATGAAACCCGGCGTCAGGCGCCCGGCGCAACCCTTTTGAAGACGTTGTGTTCAATGTGGTTCTTTTTCTGTTGTGACTTCGCAGGTGCCTCGCTGAGGCGCGCCGAGCTCCCGCTCGAGCAATGTACCCAGCCTTGCAGAGGCTGCGCCTCGTCGTCTGAAAGTATCTGTCTGGACAGTTAGAAACGGGACGGCGAGACGCGGTTTCTGCGGCGCTGGCACACGCGCTTCTGTGTTGTACGAGGCAGCAGACTTGAGATGCCTGTCATCCTTTATTAGAACCCTCCTCGTTTATACTCTTTTCCCCTCTCAGGGGAATCATGTTATTTTTAGTTTCTTATGCATATGTAACCTATAGTGTTTGTATAGTGCTTTGTTTTGTGAGTAATGTGTGTTTTTTTTGTATGTATGTATGTATGTATGTATGTATGTATGTATGTATGTATGTATGTATGTATGTATGTATGTATGTATGTATGTACGTACGTATGTACGTATGTATGTACCCAATAATTTCTCTGTTTGTATATATATCGCGTCTGATGTTAAAGTAAGGTATACAGAGGTAACTGCAAAAGTGTTCAATATCCATGCTTACGTGAACAACACAACAAAAAGAAATTAGAGAGGCGCTATATAGTTCTCGTTTAACAGCGACACCGTTGAAGGCGGAGGCTATTCTGGGGTTCATGCCCAGCCGCCTGTGTCCGCAGGAAAGACGTCACCAACTAAGGCAACCTATAACCAACGGACGCATGACGCCACCTGTCGTAGCGGACTACAACCATAGACGCGTGGCCGCCCCGATCAGCTTCCGCGGTGCGCTGTTGCACCCATGGAGGAAGGAAAAACTAGGAGGGAGCACGCGGCAATATCCGTGAAGCCTAGTCATTAAAAATAAAAGGGAGCGAGTCGGCCCCTACGTGTTAGACCGCGTGATAGCGTGCGGTGATATCTATTACCGCGCGCATGCGCGAATCAGCGCCACGCGGGTAGCGCGAGGTTCGCAGCGCGCCCGCGCCATGGCAGACGCGCGCACTAAAACCTTACTAAAACGCACCCGCATCAAAACATAGGGTCTAACCTAACTAGGCGAGCGAAAAGACCGGGGAGAAAGCGGCTTCATCGGCACTTGGCTTGCGAAGGTTGGCCGCGTGACGTCAGGCTCCCTCCTAGTTTTTCCTTCCTCCATGGTTGCACCGGTTCCAGCGGAAACATGTAATCACGCAAGACGGTTCACTGTAGTGAGCGGTTCGGAGCGGCTCCGCTCACTACAGTGAGCCTGATCACTTGAACGGCTGACTGGCTCACTTACATCTGTACAGGTGAGTGAGTCGCTCAGGAGGGGCCGGACCGAACGCGGAACATTCGGACCACACGTGGGCCCCATTTTCTTTTGAATCGTTCTTATAGTATTATCATTTCTCCAGAATTAATGATTAACAGTCTGTTACATTCGTCCGGACCAAAATCCCTAGAGGAAAAACGCTGGTTCGCATTTTCTCTCTCTTTTTTTTGTACTGTGCTTCGGCACACTGGCTTCTCAGCGTCTCGCCTTGTTCGCGCGCCGTCAGTAAAGAGGCATTGGATGGCAGAACAGCAACTGTGGTGTTTCTGCCGGTGCGATGTTCCTTTGGGTTTGACGCGAACTGCAGTTGTTCGACGAGCGCGACGGGCATATGATCATTATTTCCCTCTTCTTACCTCCCACTTACTTCTTTCATTCTCTTCCGATCAGATGTGTAATAGTTGTAGTCAGTGCTCTCTGTGTCCCCTTCTATCTTAGTTCTCGTCCTACGCGCTATTTCATCAAAAGAGTGAACTGCACGTTCGATTGTCTTTTGAGACACGAAAGCGTTCGTCTTCAAATGGTGTTGTTGCACCAGCGAACAAAGCACGACTGATGAGTGTCGTGAGACATCGTTCGAACAGCAGCATATCAATGAACGGTGCCATTTCTTTGCCAATTAAGGCTTCTTTACTCCCCCCTTCAGTGGCATCGGGTGTCACACTATATTACGCATACAGAGCCAAAGGAATTGCCGCGGACCACTTTACACAGTGGACGAGTACAAGTAACGGTCCTCACTCGTCGGCATGGAATAAAACCACAAACCTGCAAGACAAAAAAAAATGCGGGTACCAGCAGCAGTGCGCCCGCGGTACCTGCGGGAAGATCCGAAGGCAATGGGTTGGTAGTGACACTGACAAGGAAGGGCGCTATAGTTGCTTTTTCGCAGGCTCACTGAACGAGAGAGAACCGACTTTTCAAAAGAACCACTGTTCGAGCCATCTAGCAGATCTCCTCCATAGAACAAAATCAAAAGAACCCACTTCACTCGCTCTACAAACGAAAGGCGCACTCCGCTCAAAAGACATATAATATGGTGAGGCTACCCAAAAAAATATAAACTAATATGCCTCTGCCCGTGCCACTAGGTATAACGGGCTGACAGCCGAGGGCGAGGATATTACTGCGAATCTTGCAAGAAAGGGCAGGAGGTTGCTTTCTCGCATCGCTAATAAATAGCGCGGAAGTCGCACCAGCCTGTGACGGAAAGGTTCACTGAACGAGAGAACCAGCAACCAGCTCTCCGAAAGATCCAACGGTTCCGACCGTTCCGATGGCTCCGACCGCTCCGGCCGCTCTGGCTCCAACCACTCCGGATCCGACGGCTCCGGCGGATCCAGCTCCGACTTTGCGGAGCCAAATAGCTCACCTGCTCTTTGAAAGGCATGGCTCCGCAGATCCGGCTCTCTCCATAGCGACCCATCCCTAGACTGAATGGAGTGAATGCAGGGGTGCGCGCTGCTCGCGCCGCTGCATTCAGTCCGTCCTTTGTATAATCTTGCTAACTCCGTAGCCACCGCATGGTGGCGACCTTTTAATGGTTCGAGCGGCGCTCGCTTGGCCGGCACTGGCCGCCTTTTCTGTCGCGTCGCCTGCTTGCCTGCTTTGTTGGCATGTTTTCACACAGGTGAATCGTTAAAAAGGAGTCATTTTTGTTCGACCTTTTCCTCAACTACAAGAGAGTTGAGATACATCGTTTAACATATAAGATTTTTTTTGCATGTAGCCTCTGTGGCCGTTTAAACGGTGGCTGGGGCAACGTGAATTTTAGCGCCCAAATATTCGTCCGGAGTGCATGCTAACGTGCTGAAAGTTCTTTTTTTGTCTTGTGTGTTACAAAAGTGTCCACGCAATATGACAACACTTAGGTGCCCTGTTTTGTGTCTTGCAAGCTTTTTTTAAAGCACTCTGCAGATACTTTATAGCTAAACACGAACATATAGTTACGAACGATAGATATAAGCGCTTGTGCATTGTTTATCCCCTAGCTAGTCACAACTTGTGACCTCTGATTTTGCGGTTGAAGCGAGGACCCTTCCAAGGGCTTTGTTTTGTTACGTTGCACGTGTTGTTGATAAGTGCAAGTGTTTTCGCGTAGCTAATGTTATTTTTCTATTAAAATATTTGCGATAGGACGAAAACTGCATCGGTTCGCTGTCATCCGCTTCACGCGGCAATCTCACCTTGTTCTTTATTTTTCCGACAAATGTTCTTTGCTGACCCTTTCTGCCAATCGGACAGAAAAACGAAGCTTGGAATATGTTTTTATGAATTTCCTTCAAATGATGAGCGTTTCCAAGCATGGCAAAAGGCCATATGAAGAAAATATTTTGTGCTGAATGACAAGTCTGCTAGCAGTGTCGTCAGCAGCCTTCACTGTTTTAGACTCGCGTTATAATTTTCGGTCCACAAAAGTGGAGCGGCTGAAACGGGATGCTGTTCTGAGAGTGTTCCCGGATTACCCAAATTATACATGCTGCCGCAACAGTCTCAAAAAAGACTTGGGTTAGAGCGATTTTCCCGAAATCCTACGTAAACCAAGAAAGAGTAACAAAATGATCAATTTCAGTTGTGGTGAAGCCGTAGATTCAGCCTGTGGTCGCGAAGAAAGCACAAGCCATTCATCACCTTCTGCCTGCTTATTACCTAGGATGAAGATAGCCTGATTCGTACATCCTTCTAAGGAGATTGTAGTAAGTACTGAAGGTGCAGGATATGACTAGCAGACGCCTAGTGATTGCACGAACTACCAATGACCTTCTTCCACTCAAGCAATCGCATTCAACCAGTATAAACCCAATGCGAGTACAGGTATTCAGGAAATCAGATGCTGCCAGGCGTCTGCAAAGAGATAACCGTCGGCTAAAAAAGAAGCTGAGTGGCTTTGAAAACCACGCTCTCAACTCTGCGCTGAGCAAATGCCTGAAAAAAGTCGACAAAGCCCAGTTCTGCTTAGAGGATTACATAGCGGTACAAATCGCCAATCCGTCAAGGCAACGACCCGTGTGGTCTCCAGCCTTTTGCGGGGATGTGTAGTTCTGCATTACTTATCCCCTAAGACACTCCGTTGCATACGTAAAAGAGGCCTGTTGAAACTCCTATATATAAAAAAAAAAAAACGCGCTCCTTCGCTATGTTGGCAAACCCAATAGTGAAATAAAGAATGCCTAAAGAAAAAGGTGGAGCAGTTGAAAGCGCAAGCGCGGTTTTCCTCAATTATTATGGATGAAATGGCTATAAGCTCAAAATACATCTATAATCGTAAAATGGACTCTTTCGGTCAACAAACCGTAAGAGAAGACGGTGTAACAGATGAGAATGTGAACAACATCGCCAACAAGGTGTTGTGTTTTGTTGCTACTGGCCTGTTCACGCCGTACAATATTTCCTGTGGCTTTCTTCGGTAAGCACTTAAGTGTCAAGCTCCGGTATCAGCTGACAAATGAAGTGATAGGTGAAGTTGAAAAGCGTGGCCTCTAGCTATGTCCTGCGGGTCGTAAAAGAAAGAAAATGGTTCCAATTCTTTGTAGATAAAGTCTCATACATCTTCAAATGTTTTTATCGGCCTTCGATGCATAAAACCCCCTATTTTGCTTGCTAAGCATGAAAAGGACTTTAAGTCGCTTTAGTTTTATATATCTGTAAGGCAAAAAAAAAAAAAAAAACATATGAACCAAAGGATCTAGTGCACCACCCTTCCCATTGTTAGATTTGGACAGTGCATTTAGTGGCATATCTGCAAGCAGCGAAAGATAACATTTATTACCAGTATTTCAGCACAAATAACCTTTATACCATTTGTACACAGGAAAACTGAAAGAACTCCTTGAGCTATATGTATGAGAAATAATTGCAGGTTATAAACTAATTTGTACAAGAACTGCAGAATGAAAATAGACCAGTCTGATCAACTTTAAAACTGCTTGTGTAATGAAACCATACACGACTGCCCGTGTTGCAAAATGAAAGCTTTTATGACGATCTACCTCACCGCGGTAATACGCCTTCATGAAAATTTAAGAATCAATCGCCTATTTGTACTAGCCAGCCACTTTGTCTTTCACCGGCATTTCTGTGCGGTAATTTGCTAGTGCGAGTCGAGCACAGGCGACAATAGCTGCGTTTTTGTCGTTTGCGCCCGTCCGCATCAGCGAAAGAGAGCCATGGGTTGCTCGTGCCGCGGTGCGGTGAGAGGAGCAGTCAGTGTGCTTTTTCTGATTATGCTCTCATTCCAATGGGATGGCTGGAGCAACGTCGCGCTGCATCGCGGATGGAAGCCACGACGGACGCCATCGGGGGCTTGCCCTGGCTTATCGCTTTGTCGACTTGTAATGCGTAGTTTGATAATGCGGCGGCAAGAAAGCTTCAAGAGGGCGCTCGTTGAGTTTACGATGTATTTATAGATAGAAGACTTAAAATCAAATTCTTAAGCTGTCCTATTCTTAGTGTATATGCCCTAATAGCGGTCTGCCTTTGTTCTGAAAATACTTGAAAACACCTTATTATGAAGCGCTTTGTGATGTTTTCCTTGGAGCATCCTTTTTATGAAATAGACGAAAAGATACCTCCATGCTTGTTAATTCCGTTCTTTGAGCGGAATACATGCTTTGCTGCAGAACAGCTCGCTCTGCGCGTGAGCATCAGGGTTTCTTAGGCAATCCGGGCGACTGAGTTTGCAGTGGCAGAAGGAAGAAACGTACATCCGCATCTCTCCTTGGACCGCCGCCGCACTACAAAACATTACACGTTGACACACCAACTATGTTGTCTAGACAACGCACTTTAGCATTGAAATGGCGTGCGTAAAATTCAAATACAGGGCGGAATTGTTCTTTTTCTTTTTCTTATAAGCTTAATGCTCAACAGAACACGTAAACTAAATCCTTCGTATCGGCAGGACTGTCAAAGACCATATTTGATGCCTTCACCACATGCTTTTTTATATATGTAACTGTAGCGGCAGTGTACAAATAATTGGCATTGGCATTATATTATAACCCGTATTAAAATAGGATTGAGCAAGGACTAGCATCTTTGACTAGAGTGCATTGTGCTGTTACAACACGGAACACAGTATTCATATCTATTGGTCAACGCTCCGGAATGGTGTCTTATCGTTTTGTTTGTCAAGAAGGACGCACCAAGATTTGAGTGTAAACAACCATGCGCAGATTTTATATATTGTTCGAGACTATTGTAGGTTTTTTCAGTGCCTTATTGCTAAAGCGGCTTTCATTTTTAAATTGGCCTCAGCCGAAAACGATAGTGATTCTGTTCTTCCACAATCATTGATCACGCTTGTGGCTATCCCCGCCTTGTCGCCGGGGATCATCTCCTTATCGGCGCAAATCATTGCAATAGAATGGTAAATAAAGTGCCATGTTAGTCTGCTACTTGGTTCTTATGCGATGGACAGGTCAAGACGTTCGTTCTCATCACAGTGTGACAATATTTACGTCTTGTCGGACTCATCTTAACTATTCTTCCATCTCTTGCACACGTTTATCGCGTGCGCAGCCATAGTCTGTGATACAACCTAAGTAATTATTTTCCCTCCGGTACGGGTGACTACAACGGCATTTTCGTTTTCTCAGGATTCCGTCTTCATTTTCTTTAAATGCAGGATTACGTCACAAGCATATATAAGATGCCTAACGTTACATTCTTACAATATTTCATTGATTGTCAC
Source organism: Amblyomma maculatum (assembly GCF_055883805.1). NCBI lineage: Eukaryota > Metazoa > Arthropoda > Arachnida > Ixodida > Ixodidae > Amblyomma > Amblyomma maculatum. Next base: position 94,222,213 of record NC_139354.1, on the reverse strand, counting down.
ATGGGACTCTGAACCTATGAACAGACTAAACTCATAGTGAGCCGGCAAACCATAGTGGTCTTACATCGTGCAGGTTCATGAGTAGACAGGTTAGGTTTATTCACTTCTTAAGCCTCATCATCACCATCATAAATTCAACGCTCATTTTTATTTGTGATGCTTAGAAGAAGCTCGAACAAGCTCTAAAACAGCTTACAGCTTACAAAATAACGTTACTTGTTGACAGATATTTCCACCAGTAAACAAAACTTTCAGATATTGGCTTGTTTTCCTTTAGCTGTTTCTCTTTCGCAATTGTTTCCTTTATTTTATGGGTACTTTACCTATATGTACACAAATTATTCACGGCCTGCATTCAAAACGTTGCTTATGACCTCCGTATCATTTAATTCTGAAACATTTGATATAGGACCAAGGACACACTTTGAAGCTTTTGCGATTCCGAGCACGCCTGATTCTAGAAAACGTGACGTAAAGTTGCTGCTTTTATTTTTCAAATGTAACATGTCAAAATGGTGTATATCACGCAAGGCTTGTTATGTTTTCAATCAAACGTTATATTTTCTGTCGCTCTGATCGCGCAGCACTGAAGCTCATACGGTGCAACTCAAAACTTAAACCAGCGTCGCGTTATTCTGCCTTGGAATTCTGCCCCTAGATGTAGGAAATATCACGTTACTTCCGAAGTGCGTCCATAAACCTTTCCATGTACATGCGTTCAATGCTGAAACGGTGAAACTAATTTGGCAACTGCGCATTATTATTTTATCTCTACAGACGCTTTGGATATATACCCCAGCTAGTAATATTCAGTTATTCAGTCTAGAGGGCAATAACAAAGCCGATTCAAACATAAATTTTCAGACCTGTTTACAGACCTATTTCGTACACCACGATTATTAACTTTTCCCAACGCCATACGGTCTTAGAGCGGATATCAGGCTGGCTAGACACATACACCTGACCCAACCTGTTTGCATAAATGTTATTCGAGCCCATGTCAGCGGTACGAACCTCCCATATATCCTGATTCTCGGTCACTGAAGACTTCAGCCCAAATTCCTCACATACGGGTAGAAATAAAGCCAGCATAGCGTCGTATCCACGTCATGGTAATTAAATACAGCTGAAAAAAATCTCCATCCTGGAACTAAGTTATGAGTAGAGCCGTGAAAAAGAAGGTAACTTCATTTCTCGGTGCCTCCGATGGATCGGCCAGCCCCGGCCCTCGATGTTTTGCCAGTGGGTATGAGAATTATTCATGTTTACATGACAGTTTTACTCGAGTCACTACGAGCACTCAAATAACATAAACTGAAACTAACCGGAATTTCCGAAAACTCCGGAATAACCGGAAACTAACCGGAACTTTCCACAAATATGTGGCACCTCTTCGCGCAGAAGTTGCCGGCGTTTACGTATACCCTTAATGCGAAATTGCTTAGAATCAATTCCATAAAAATTGCTTCTTTAGTTTTTCTGTTATTTTTAGACTGCATTGTAATAGTTATAAAATTGGGATTATTTACTTTTATTGGTGCTGCTGTCGCAAAACGCATCTTCCATATATCTGTAGCTTTCTTCCTGTCGAGTGAATGCCACCTTGATGGACTTTGGGCAGCGCTCAGTTCCCTTGTGGCAAGGTAACTTTTCCTTCAGGCGGCTGCATAGAAAAAGCAGTTTCAATCCTTTCAAGAAACGCATGAATGACATTTTTCATCGAAGAACATACCATATACAGGGGGAAGTACAAAGATGCGGGTTAAAACTAGGGCGAGCGCTACAATTATCGTCAATTCATGTTCACTCAGATGTGCATTTTTTTTTCTTCAGTTTATGGTGGTTTCGTCAGAAGTTGCATGCGAACTCAAACAGGGCAGAATATTTAGCCTTTAATTTTGTGATATCACTACAAAATAACGTGGAGTGAGGATGAGGTATCTTGTTCATAAGGGAAAATAAATATGGCTGAAGTACCGTAACATAAGCACCTATGAACAAATGTGATTCGAGGCGAGTGATTCACAAGCTGGAACATAGTCCCGCTATTTTAAAAGACGGCACCTATTTTTTAACACCTGTTTATAAAATTTCACAACTCAAGTGGATGACAATAAATTGACGCTGTTTGAAATGCTATGCAAGTAGTAGGCTGTATTTTTAGTTTGCCGTTGCAGGCTCACGTTCTCTCACACTAAACTTTTTTATTCAATCCTGTTCTGGATGCTGTTGACATCACCACCTTCTGGATGAAGAAAAGTCTGGTCGGTAAAACATGCATGTGTGAGAAAGTTGACATTTTTGAAGCCAGATAATGTCAACATGCATGCATAAGGATGGTCCTGACTCCTTAAGAAAATAGGACGAGCTTTAAAGCCAGACATGTCAATTTTTGATCACATATTTCATTTTATTTGATTTAAATTTTAATACCTTCAATGATGAAAGACCATAATATCATCCACCTGATATCTGTTTCTGGCGGATGTGCTTTAATCGCATGGTTTCTTAGAATTAACTCAAGATCCACTCAGAATTTTACTCTTCTTCTATCAATGAATCGGAACAGTTCAAACGCATTCTGCTGGATTTGGTAGTTAGGGAACGTGTTCACTTGTTTTTGCGTCAGCAGAGACCAATGAACATATTGCTGGAGCCTTCTTATGCATGTTATGGTGTTTTCCTTTGAGATGTCAGAATTAGATCTCAAGTATACGTCCCTGGTCTTGGCGTCAAATGTTCTTATTCGTCTTAACAAAGAGGACGTCATAGATTACGGCGTCATTCAAGCGTGGTATCCAATATCTTTCTGTAAAAAAAGACAACACTCTTTTGGATAAGCATTAGGGAGTGCGAATAGAACCACTGCTCTCTACCGGCTGGTACCTCTGCACCACTGAGCAGCTTTTGATCTTTACCGCGTGGGTATAGAGCCAGATATGGACATCTCAAACATTACTGTAGCATAAAAAGGCAGTCTCAACTATATAATCTCACTGCACCTGCAAACTATCACAAATATCCAAATTCTGAGAGCCACGAGTATGCAAGTAGACAGCAAAGCCACTCAGTGATTTCTTTTAGCGATGCACTAAATTGTAAGATATTTGTGATTCAGCATGTCAGTTGATCATATGGCTCTTCCACATTCCTATACGCATCAGCAAAAAGGAAAGTTGGTTCAGTGAGATTGTTCAGACGTCTTATACGACCGCCGTTTATCTGATATTGGACACAAAACACTTTGCAGGCATAATTCAAATTGCGACCCTAGTGAGCGCACACAGCAAGCACTTGTAATTACTGCTACTATATAGCACTCCAGATAAGGACAAAACACGAAAATGCATAATGTCCAAAAGAGAGTGCAATAGCTTCCGCTGTTAAGCGTCCGATAATTTTTATCCCAATATACAAACCTGCATATTCTCTCATCAGCCGCACTGTCCACTGTAGTCAAGTTCTTTTCACCCGCAGGCGAAAACAACGCAGATGTCATAACATCAACGTAGCTGGCGTAGCAACTGGAAATCGTTTCCCTGGCACAGAGTTCCCCGCCGTGAATGTCTTCTGTCATGGCATAGAAATATAAAAAGTATATACAATTAATCAATTAGCAATGCGAAACTGTGGGTTCAAAACAAAGTTTGTCCAATGTGTAATTCGACTTTTTTTTCTTTAAGCCAAGAAGAGCGATCATTTACAGTAATGTACCTCTGTCCACTCACACAAAAGCTATCATTGTTAGGGTGAATTTAAAGCGCGAGCTAATGAATTGTTTATCGCAAAAATCAATATTCAAGCTGAGTGCAAAGCAAATAAATTTAGGCATCGTATATGGGAAAATAAATTTAAAGTATAGGCATTTACTTGGCACGTGGCATAAGCTCCACCAGTGTAATCATTATATGTGAATTACTATGGCGGTTTGTGTAATTATAAATATATGCTGCTTCCCTTTAAAATTAGCCGCTGAGCAAGTAATCTGCTTATATTAGCCAAATTCTGATTAGCTTCGAGTTTACTTGTCTTATTTTGCATATGCTTTTTAGCATGTAGTTCTACTTTTTCCTGAAACGAATTCCTGTCAAGTCTCAGCGCCTAGAGATTATACCTCTGTGGTAGCTTCTGGAGCAGATTTGAAGCGCACGTGCGTTTTATCGAGTAATGGAGGGCTCGGTATAATAAAGAGATTATAGTCAGCGCTCAAAGCACACCTTTTCGTCTCCTTCAGTGCCTGCGCTCAAGTATTCAATATTGGTGTGATAGGATTTCCCAAATGCGTACAATACTGAAGGGCGCTAACAAGTAATATGTAGATCCTGCGCACGGAGAGTCTCAACATGCTGTCATAGGAGCCTATGTCTTCGTTATTCGACACTGTACCTTACATAGAACACATTAAAATCTTCTAAATTTACAGAGAATAATGGTAATGGAAGCCATGTTGTAATTTGAGTCGATGTTTTCGGCTACTATCTCGTAATCGTATATTTCCTGTTTATGTAATTACTGAGCAGTTTATTGAGTAAATAACAGTAAGGAAGGTTTGGCAAACAGATATCCAGCATATCTTTGGACTTGAACTTCCAAGGGCATAACATCAGAGGAGACGTGCAAGCGACCGGTCGTGTTATAATGTGCAGAATCTTGAAGAGCCACAAAATGTTTACCAAATCACTTATTTGTAATCTTGGAAAGCTTTTACGTTTATCGGAAATTACAATGAAAACAATGTTTAGTATTCCTCCATTTCCGCCCTTCTGCAAACAATTAGCGCTTAATTTTTTCTTGACGCGTGTTTTTGGCATGCTTTACTTTACATCTTGTAGCAGGAGTCTTGTGTTACTTTGAGTGCAGATTTACTTCGTGTAAATCATTCTAGTCACTTGAAATAAAAACTAAGTTCTTTTCATTTTTGAAGTATACATAAAAAGGGGCAGTATATAGTTAGTTTTTTCTTTCTGAGCAATGATGCACATTAAGCATTCTTGTCCTGTACCTTTTTTTCGCTGTTTTTTTTTCCTAGTAGACAAGAAACAACTTGCTCATCAGTTCGCTCTTCTCCACACTAAACACAAACCTGTGCCGTAAGGCCTCTTGTCAATCTGTCTGAGAGAATTACTTTGGGATGTTTAAAACATGGTATTTTTAACGCCATAGCGTTAAATGCTACGTCTCCAAGAAAATCAGCTATCCGCATTGTCAGCTTTGGACTTGTTAGCGAAAAACTGCGACCATGTCTCTGGCAAGTCACATTTGGCAGCTAACATGGCTACGCGCTGATTAGTCATCGGGTTGTGTGAAATTCGAACATCACATCACAAACTCGCGTTCTTTATTGGGCTGATTTGCGCCCAGAGAAGAACTAAGCAATTCGGCGTCGGTGATAGGAGGAAGTGCGCTCGTCGGTCGCGGAGGTACAAAAAGCTTAGTTTTTGTGCGGGCGCAATTCAGCCCAATAAAGACTTTATTTTAGTGTAATACCGGCCTCTTCGTTTGTTGTCTACGGCCTTGTCACTACCTCAAATATACCGGAGTAGGCAGCGTTCTCCTGACAAGCAATAAATGGCGATATCTTATGTATGCTTGTTCACATTACAAGCTCTCAAATGTTTAACTGTAGTAAAGAAATATAACTCACTCTTGTTAACTCAAAGATAATAACCTTTAAAAACAATTACACATATCCATCGCCTCCTTTTAGACTGAAACAGCATGCTGAAATAAGCTCCGTGGATTTTCGTGGTTTAAATCTCAGTAAACCCCAAGCGGCACTTCGCAGACTCGTTCTGAAATTTGAAATAAAGATTAGGAAGGAATTGTACAGGCATCGGCAAAATTCGAGAAACTTTGGGACCAGTCGATATTGTGTAGTTTTCCTTTGTAAGAACGCAATCCTAAAAGAAATTCGCATGCCGCCAGATTTGCATATAAGAAATGGTACCTTGAGCATATAACTACAAAGAACGCCGCACCAGCAGAAAGATTTAGCCTGCAGTTCTTCCATTTCGAATGATCTTACCAATCCCGTTCATGTTCACATTCCAGTACAGGCGCACAGTACGAAAGCAGGCTAGACTGGACAAAATATAAGAAAAATTATTTTCTTACAAACGCACCCACGATCTTAGAAAAGCTCAAATTATTTACCTTGCCTGCAAAAGACCAAGCTTTTGAATGAGCTCAGCAAAATAATCAGTGAGAACGTTGCCGACGCAAAATGGGCCATCATCTGAAGACGGAGCCGCCCAACTGCAACAGTCATACAGTCACATTTTTTACGCCGTGTCTAGATACCATAAGACGCAGATTTTCTCTCATTGCAAGAATGAATATATTCTCAAATACAGCAAAGCCCATGCTTTGAAAAAATACTTACTAATTTCTTCTAATCTGTAGCCAAAACAAACAGATAACGTCCTTCAGGCTAAGAGCCTCTTCTAGCGCCACTTTCCGATAGAATCGTCCGACATGTGAAGCGAGTGACAGTTCCTGGTGCGGAGGAATATCTTCGAGTGACAAAGGGTGCGCGTAGTTCTCTTACTCACTTGAAAGGATGCAATTGACAGGAAACTTAAATCAGCGCTTCCTGTCTCCCAGAAGGAAGTGGGGCTAGACGCCCGTCCCATTGAACGATATCTCGTGGAGAATGGCGCAAAACGACAACCGCGGCCGCCGCTTCATATGGAACTTTGCGATATTTTTGTCGAGACCGTCGTATAAGTTGAGCTGTGTTATCAATCACTGCAAAAACAAATATGTTTTTGTTATGACACTCTCCTACCAATAGAACTCCAATAAATAATTTTGCCTGTCTTGAACAATATGCTATACGCCGCCTATATACTCGCGATACGTTCGTAGGGAAAGCGGTGATTCTATCTTGTTTGGGCGTACAAATGCACGTATTGTTGCACCTCTTCAAATAAAGAGATTATAAACTTGATTGGAATTATTTTGTGTAGTCGGGAAGTTTATAATTTTTAATTTCTACTAATCAGGTGGATTTTCTTTTATTCTCAGGAAACTATACGTTGCGCAGTGCGGTTTCATGAGCGCGACCGGAATTACCTCTTCCAACGGCACATTTTTTTACCGAAGACAATATCGCAATATTCTCTTGGCGCGCGCATCATTTTTGGGGTGTTTCAAGCCTCGGTAATCCTACCTATGTAAAACGATATATTTCGGAAAAATCACACTAGGAACCCAAACTGTGTGTATAATATATATTTCTGGCAAAACGCACTGCTCTCTAAGTACGTGTATTTTAAGCGCCTTCATAGAAGTTCCTTAGGAGATGATGATGTTTTCCAAGGAGCGGTAAGCGCGCAACCAGCACCCTATACCTAGAAGTGGGTCTCATAACGAGTAGCTAACACTGACCCACCTATCTCCACATGTTCGAGCTTTAGCGTCTTTAATCCAATGCAGGCCCACTCGACGACAGAACGGAACGGCGGTGGCGGCGTCAAAGTGAAACGTTGAACAGGAAGATGACAGGTGGAAGACTACAGTAACAAACAATATTTCCGCTCAGATTTTTCCAGCATCTCTTATGATCGCCGTATGCTTAATGGTTTGTCTTGGCGTTACTTATGTTAGGCAATGACAAGGAGGCTTTAGTCTTTAGTGATTACGTTCGTTTTATTAAAAAAAACGAAGATTTCAAGCGCGATGCTTTTAAAGAATGTTCCCGTCATCTAGAATTATTTCCACGCAGGTGAGTCATAAAATGTGGAGTTTTAACGTTTCAAAGTTTAACGAGTTTTTAAATTCTGAAGTGCATGTTAGGAATAATTCGGTCACATCACATTACCACGTGCAATGTGCTTCCTAATGAGCTTCTATTCAGAAGTCAGTGCTAAATATCCGTTCTAATTTCTAAAACGGGGATAAACTGGCATATCACATTAATCAACAGGGACATATTGGCCCAGGTAGTGCAGCTTATATCTGTTGAGTCAACATGACAGGAAGGCGCACTGAGATAACTTTCATGCGGTTAGCTAGAATCTGATTTCTCTTCACTATATGTGAATTAATGAACAACGCAGGCACTTTTGCGCGCTTGTTGCAGGTTGCAAAACCAGCCAAATCCTGCATAGCTTGCTCGCAGTGACGCAAGACGCTTTTTCTACCATAAAAACAACCCACGCTGCTCTCACTTGCACTATTTTATGGCCACGAGTCCGGCACATGAACATTTCAACAAAAGAGCGCTTAAACGGACACTGGAAAACACGTACACAAGAAGACGCTACACGTCGCATCCCTCTTTTTTATATCATTTGTGTGATCATCTCTCTTACCGATTGTGCCTTTTATATTAATTGAGCCACCCACAGGGGTCACGAAGACTAACGAGCCAGCAAAGTGAATGGTGGTCGGTGACGACGGTGAAAGCATTCCCGTACAGATAGGAGCGGAAGCGCTGTATAGCAAAAACAACCGGGAGACATTCTTGCTCAGTAACAGTGTAATTTCTTTCGCAGGTACTCAAAGAGCGGCTGGCATATGCTATGACGTGCTGAACACGGCCATGGCGTTGTATTAGTACAGCGCCGATACCGATACCACTTGCGTCAGTGTGTACTTCAATTGGAGCTGATGGGCAGAAGTGGCGGAGGATTGGGCCCGAGGTCAAAAGAAACTTCAGATGACGGAAAGCTGAGTCATATTCGCTGGACCAATTGAATGGTGCATTTTTATGCAGTAGACACGTGAGTGGGTAGGCGATATTTGCAAACCTTGGTATAAAGCGTCGAAAGTACAAGCATAGACCTTAAATGCTCTACAGCCCTTTTACTGATTGGGGCACCTTAAAACTTTTTACAGCTTCAATTTACTTTGGATCTGGTCGAACACCTTCTTTGTTAACGAAGTGACCAAGAACAATTGTTTCACGACCCCCAAGATGACAGTTCTTCGAATTCAGTATAAGTCCAGCTTGTTTTTATTCAATAAAACACGATATCCAGATAATTGTTATGCTCACGAAATGTTTTGCCAAAACTTACAACGTTGTCGAAATAACATAAACAAATTTGCCATTTTAGTCCACGCAGGATTGTATCCACGAACTGCTCGAATATGGCAGATGCGCATTACATAATCCAAAAGGGATAACATTAATTCATAGAGATCGTCTGGCGTTACGAATGCCGTTTTCTCTTTATCTGCAGTGTGCATGGGAATTTGCCAGTAGCCTGATCTCAAGTCAATAGCAGAAAAGTATGAAGCTGAGTGCAGACAGACTATTGCGTCATCTATACGTGGAAATGTGTAGACATCTTTCTTCGTTGCTGTATTTAGGCCACGGTAGTCAACACAAAACCTCCATGTTCCATCTTTCTTTCTAACAAGGATGACTGGAGCTACCCAAGGACTAGAAGATTCTCGAATAATTCCGCGCTTTAGCAAGTCTTGAACTTGATCATCGATTACCTTACGTTCAGCTACTGAGACTAGTGCTTCTGGCGTATCGGAGGTGCGGACCCGGTGTTGACCGTGTGATGAATGCGACTGGTAGGTAGCAGTGCTGAGTCGTCCCTGGCAAAGTCGAACACTGTCACGTGCTTCAGAAGCAGTTCCGTTAGAATGCGACGATCGGGTGTTGAAAGAGATTGCCCGAACTTCGGTCTCCATAACTGGTTGCACATGCTGCTCTGTGACAGAACTGTTTAACGCCGCGACATAACCTGAGACGCCTTCCTTGACACGTGTGGGTTTTAGGCCTCGAGGCAACACAGCTGGCTCTTCAGAGTGGTTGACTTTCCACAGCTCCGTGCGGCCTCTAGTCACAGGAAAGACGCAACGAGGCACGAGGATATTCTTCTTAGAGCAGGTGAGTGTTGGTTCGACTACAGCTTCAAATGATTCACGTTGATTGCGGATAGAGAAAACTCGCACGAATGATGTTGATAAAGCTGGCATAATTGTGTCTTCTTCCACCGCAAATGCTCCAAACTCAGGTGCCGAATCATCCACAAGAGCCGCAAGTTGTGAAGAATTTAAAATAATTTCTCCAGTGCGACAGTATAAAGTTGCGCCACACTTTTGCAGAAAATCAATCCCCGCATAATCACATCATGCGTTGACCGAGGCAGAAGTGCGAGTTCTGTTCTAAACCTTAGACCATCAATAGCAATACCTTAAGCACGTACACCAACTGGAACCGAAGGTTCACCACCGACACCACGGAAGAACACTTCACGGTCACCACTAAACATTACTTTCCTACCTAAACGGTTCTTAAAACTCAAACTCATAACAGATACTGTAGCTCCAGTGTCCACGAGAGCCATTGTTCTCACACCAGCAATAAACACTTCCAATTTGTTCTTTAGAATAAACACGGGTAGATGTATGGATGTCATCGACTCGCCGGTGACCTCACCTCCATCGGCCTCGCCTCCTAGTTTTCCGGAGGCGGAGGGGAAGAACGACGTCCCGAGGAAGGTGACCGTCGCTTGCGCCGGGGTGGCGGCGTCACACTGCGATCAGATGCAGGTGATGAACTCCGCAAATAATTCGAATGGTATGAGTCCCAAGCGGACATAGTCGGGGATCGCTGCTGTTCAGTGTGCAGTCGTTTGTGAATGTTCGTCGGAGGTCAGTAGTATTGAGCAGAGAAGCAGCCGCGGCAATATCTAGCGAGGTGCCCTGCAATGCCACACCTGTAACACACAGGTTGAGGGCGCGATCAGCATAAAAGTCCTGACTAACAAAGTCGCGACGTTGGTTATAGCTATGCTCTCGCTGCTGACGAACCACGTCTCTCTTGTAGGCTGACCTCCTTCCCGTCAGCTGATGGACATAACTTTCGACAGAGTTGTTACGATGGTCCACATCCGAAGCGCATCTAGGTTGTATCCACGCAGTGGAAAGGGCGGCGACATCGTCTGCGGTGCATTACTGTGCCGCAGATATTCTTCAAGGAAGATGGTGTCCCTTAGCCTGAACATTTCTTCACGCAAAATTTTCCGTATCATATCAGCCATTGGAAGTGGAAATATGCTTCAACTCTGGCTACAGAAGATTACATTGGCCAGTCTTCCGCATTTAGGGGTGATTCAACGCAACTTGAGAGCTTCAAATGTTCTGCAGTGTTTTATAACGTCGGCGGTGGTGTTCTGGCTCTCTAATCAGGAAATTGTAAACAACTTCCGCTATACTTTTAAGAGATGGCCGACTTTAGCTTCTTCGTACATGTTGGAATTCACTAGCTTGCATAGCTTTTAGATAGCTTCGATGTATGCAGTGCAAGTTTCGCCGGGTACTTGCGCTCGATGAAACAATGTCTGTTCCGCCCGCTTCTTCTTGGCAGGCTCGTCCCCAAACGTTTTCTTTATCTCGTTGTAAAGGTAGCCCATGCAGTCAGTGAATTCTCATGATTGTAGAACCAGTCGAAGGCAGTTGCAGCAAGGACGAAAACCACATTAGCCAGTTTGGTAGCCGCATTCCAGAGATTGTACTTGCTCATCCTTTCGTAGTGTTTGAGCCACTCGTCAACGTCTTCCTCAGGTTTTCCATAAAATGTCCGCGGCTCTCTGTAGTGTGGTCAGTTGATCGCCGTCGATGGTCCCAGTTGCTCGGTATTGTCGTCTTCAGTCATGTCCAATTGCACCAGTGGCAAACCAGCGAGTCTACAGCTCCTTCGATGGATGGAATGCTCCGTGGTCGATACCCCACAGCTCCACCACAAATGTTACGTACTTAGTACGCACAGGGGGATTTATTTACACAGGGATTGATCGAAGCAGGACCGAGACTAGAAATGTCTTTCTGATGCTCATTGTTTTGTAAGGTAAACCTTACTATTGGTGAGCGCCGGTCAAATTTAAAAAGTAAAATTTTGCTCCGCACGCAAGCCCACATCTTTACTACGATTATGTTCCTGAAAATATGTTTCAATATTGCACAGTTATCTAGAAACTTTTTTCAAGAATGCTCGCCTGATTTTTGAAGCCAGATTTGGTTACTCATTGTGAGCTCAGAAAAACCTTCGCAATCAATATTTCGCTGCGCATTGGATTCTTATACGGTTCCCATCAACGTGTGCATAAAAAGTGTTCTATAGCTCCCTCCTAACTTACATGTGTCTCAGAATTTTGGACGTTTACATTATCGAAAGTCAGATAAATTTGGCGCGTCCATTTTTAGGTCCGTTGCATTGGAGTGAAGAATGCGAAACCAAGTGGCCCAGAAGTTTTTTTAAGCCGAAATCTACAAACCGATGGCGGTGCCGCCTGAGAATTTGCTGACATTAAATATGGTCTGCACCTCTTGTAATATAATGAACCCAGTGCCGACTAGAAATTGGAGCACACCTTATATACTGACAACAGCAGTAGCGAAATCGTGGCGCACAACGCGATGTGATGCTGCTAGCGACAACGCTGAGCAGGTTCCCTCTTTTATAGCGCGGAGGGAAGGGCGGCCAGAAGTACCTTCTTTATTTCCCTCTAGTTTGATTGAGGCAGGCGTCCCTGCTAGACAGCCATGCTGCTTGCTCCTTGTACTTAACTTCTAAGCATGGGCTGTATCGTCGAAGTATTCGAGGGGATAGCCGGTATCGAGCGCCAAAATATAACGCACTCTAAAGACTGTATACTAAGGCAACCAATGAATAAGCATCTTGAAAGATCAATGTCGAAGAAATTACAGAATGAAAAACACAACCACAGTATTAAAGCGAGAAAAACAGCACAAAAACACTCATATGACGTAAACAACGCGGGAAATTATAGAAGAATGCGTTTACATGCTCATCTCTGAGAGGCGCGCCATGTTTGAGGTCAAATTGTTCAATTGTTTCTTATGTTCGGCAAGAACGAATACAATAATCTGCTATTACGGCTGTCATCAAGAGTACATTTGGGCTGAATATCGACACATGAAAAACGGCGGCTGTGTGGCATGGTCAACTCACCGTATATACAGCCATGCTAGTAAATTATAGAACCTGTGAAGTGCGAAACACTTTATGATATATTGGCAGACACTGCAAACCTACAATGAATCTCACTACTTTTATACTGGCTGTTTGCGTTATAGTCAATATTTATGAGTGGAATAAATATATTTTGAAGAATTCAAGAAAAATGAGATATATTATTACGTCCTAGATCTCAGATGGAAGCAGCATATTCAGTTTTATGGGAAGACAGAGGAGAAATGACTTTATTCATCATCATCATCGTCCTGACAGTACCCACTGCAGGGCGAAAGCCTCTCCCATATTTCTCCACTTAACCCGGTTCTGTGCTAGCTGCATCCACTTGACCCCTGCGAACTTCTTAACCTCATCCGCCCACCTAACTTTCTGCCACCCCCTGCTACGCTTTCCTTCCCTTGGAGTCCAGTTTGCTACTCTAAGCGACCATCGGTTATCCTCTCTTCGCACTACATGTCCTGCCCATGCCCATTTCTTCTTCTTAATTTCCACCATAATGTCGGTGACCTGAGTTATTTCTTTGACCCACTCTGCACGCTTCCTATCTCTTAATGTTACCCCTACCATTTTTCGTTCCATAGCCCTCTGGGTTGTCCTCAACTTAAGTAGAACTCTTTTGGTTAGTCTCCACGTTTCAGCCCCATAGGTGAGTACAGGTAAGATGCAACTGTTATATACTTTCCTCTTTAGCGATACCGGTAAGCTGCTAGTCATAATCTGTGAGTTCTTGCCAAATGCGCTCCATCCCAATCTTATTCTTCTTGTTATTTCCTTTTCATGATCCGGATCTGCGGTTACTACCCGTCCTAATTAGACACATTCGCCTACTACTTCCAGTACTTCACTACTTAATGTAAACTGCTGTTCCTTTCCGAGGCTGTTGAACATTACCTTAGTCTTCTGCATATTGATTTTCAAGCCTACCTTTCTACTTTTCCTGTCTAGGTCACCAATCATTATTTGCAGTTCATCTCCCGAGTTGCTTAGCAAGCCAATATCATCAGCAAATCGCAGATTACTGAGGTATTCTCCATCTACCCTTATCCCTAACTGCTCCCATTCCAAGTCTCTGAATACTTCCTCTAAGCAAGCTGTGAATAGTACTGGGGAGATTGTGTCTCCTTGCCTAACACCTTTCTTTATGGGAATTTTGTTACTTTCTTTATGCAGAACTATGGTTGCTGTGCAGCCACTATATATATATCTTCCAGCACTTTCATGTACGGCTCGTCTACCCCCTGATTTCGCAATGCCTGTATCACCGCCGAGGTTTCAACTGAGTCAAATGCTTTTTCGTAATCAATGAATGCTATGTATAAGGGCTGGTTATATTCCGAGCATTTTTCTATCACCTGATTGATGGTATGGATATGATCGATAGTAGATTACCGTTTCCGAAACCATGCTTGATCCTTTGCTTGATTGCAGTCTAAGGTGGTCCTGATTCTTTTAGCGATTACCTTAGTAAATACCTTATACGTAAGAGAGAGTAAGCTGATTGGTCTGTAATTTTTAAGATCCTTAGAGTCCCTTTCTTATGAATGAGGATAATGTTTGCATTCTTCCATAGTTCCGGTACAATCGATGACACCAGGCACTGCGTCTAAACACGATATTCCCCCCTCCTTCAGCAAATCTGTAGTTATCTGATCCTCTCCAGCTGATTTCCCCCTTTTCATAGCTTATAATGCTTTCTTGACCTCGTCCTTCGTAACTGGTGGAACGTCTGACTGTTTCTCCCTACCGCCAATCTCCTTACGGCCCGGACTGCTTTGGCTACTCTAGAGACCTGTATAGAACTCCTCGGCTACTTTGACTATCTTGTCCATATTCGTGATGACATTGCCCTCCTTGTCCCTTATCGCATACATCTGATTTTTGCCTATGCCCAATTTCTTCTTTACCGCTTTAAGGCTTCCCCCGTTCTTTACAGCATGCTCAATTTTCTCCATGTTAAACTTCCTTATATCGGCCGCCTTGCGCTTATTGATTAGCTTTGATATCTCGGCCAATTCAATTTGGTCTGTTGGATTGGAAGCTTTTGTACTCTGGCGTTTCTTAATCAAATCTTTCGTCTCCTTAGACAGCTTACCGGTATCCTCTCTAACTATCCTACCGCCTACTTCTACCGCACATTCAGTAATGATATCTCTGAAATTATAGTTCATTGCTTCTAGGGTAATGTCCCCATCCTCGTTTAGAGCTGAATATCTATTCTGTAGCGAGATCCTGAACTCTTCTGCCCTCCCCCTCACCACTAATTCGTTGATGGGTTTTTTTCTTACTAATTTGTTGTGTTCCTTCTTCAGATTTAGGCTGATTCGGGACCTCACCATCCTGTGGTCACAGCATCGCACTTTCCCGATTATCTTGCATAATGGCGGGGGTAGAACACATTATGAAGTCAATTTCATTTTTAGTCTTCCCGTTAGGACTTTTCCATGTCCATTTCCGGTTCTTCCATTTGCTGAAGAAGGCATTCATGATTCTTAAGTTATTGCGCTCTGCAAACTCAACTAGTAACTCCCCCTTGCTATTCCTAGAACCAATGCCATAGTCACCTACTGCCTTGTCTCCTGCCTGTTTTTTCCCTACCTTGGCATTGAAATCGCCCATTAGTACAGTATATTGCGTCTTTACTTTTCGCATTGCCGATTCTACATCTTCGTAGAAGCTTTCAACTGCCTGGGTGGGTGCATGCATAAGCCTGTACAACCTTCAGTTTATACCGCTGATTAAGCCTAATGACGATGCCTGCCACCCTCTCAATAATATTATAGAATTCATCTATATTACACGCTATATACGTATTGACAAGGAAACCTACTCCTAGTTGTCGTCTCTCTGATAAGCCTCGATAACGCAGTACATGCCCATCCTTCAGTACAGTGTATGCCTCATTCGGCCTCCTAACCTCACTAAGTCCTATGACATCCCATTTAATGCCCTCTAGTTCCTGTAGGAGCACTGCTAAACTAGCTTCACTAGCTAGGGTTCTAGCATTAAACGTTGCCAGGGTCAGTTTCCAATGGCGGCCTGTCCAGCGGAGCCAGGCTTTCTAGCACCCCCTGCTGCGTCGCAGGTCTGACCGCCGGCTTGGTCAGTTGTTCCGCAGCCGCTGGTGACTGAGGGCCGGGGTTTTGTGGAGCTTATCATGAGAGGTTGCTGCCAATTACTGCACCAGGGTGGCCAACTCCTGTTCTTGGTGAGGGAGTGCGTTGCCGGAAGTGTTCACCGGCATCAGGTCGCGCCCCAAACCTGTTTATGCGATTCCATCGACACGCAGATTTTTTTTTTCCTGTGGAGAATTGCGCGGCACCGGGATTTGAACCCCGGTCCTCTTGCATGCGAGGCGGATGTTCTACCACAACGCCATCGCTGCACTTTATTAACCCAAGACATTTTTGTGACGAAGGTCCCCGGGTACCAGCAAGATACCATGACACTGCACGGTCATGAGCTCATGGAATTTTATAACGAAGTTTTAATGAAATGTAGGCCTTGCTGAATTTACTTGTTTAGTATCCTAGCAGACGATTAGACTTGCTAGGAATTTGGCTAACGTTACTTAATGTGAAGAAGTGTGTTTTGACAAAGAAGACACGAATTGAAGCAACTTGTTGTTTAACGTTTTCACTAGAGTACTTTCACCTTGTCGATAAGCAGCATGATTTTTCAATGGTAATGTCAAGTTCGATATGCCGGCTCATGCATGATGAGAAAATCTTATTTAATTTGGCATCAAGAATGATTATGTCATACTCGTTAAGAACCACACGATAAAAAACACACTCGGCACCGTACAAACGCGTGCAAAAAGAGAAACAACTTCGTATGTCGTTTACACATATCAGAAACAAGATGTGCCCAATAACGTTTGTGCCTACCTGATGTTACTTCGCTAAATTGAGAATTCTAACCGTAAGCTGAGCCGTATTGAAAGTTGTTACTGAGAAAATATTCGGGTCAGTTGAATAATGCGGGACCGAAATTCAGTGCAGACCGCTTGTTTATTAATAGTACTTGATGGACTTCATCAAACGCTTAGCAAAATGACACAAATGTGCAGTGTGCAGGGGAATTTCTGTGAAGCATGTCGTTCAACGAGTTTGTTAATGAAGAAAGTGACGTTCAAAAGAAAAGAAAGTGTTAAATCTGATGATGAGAAGTCATATGAGAAGTTATATCTAGGAGTCGGTAGATATGTGAATGCGGAATGCAGCTTGCAGCTGTAGAGCAATTTCCGTGAATGCTGTCAGCTGTTCTTCCAGCTGTGTGAACCTATCTTAAAGTTTCATTTTTTTTCCTGTTTTTTTTTTGCAACGGAAATGACCTGCTCCAAATCTGTTGTCGAGCAATCAATCTGTGGCCGCTCGCATGAGTTTTCGGTGTCCTGTTCATCATTCCACATCACTGCACTGCACATGAGGATGGTACGCTGCATATCCCCTAGTAATGCTGCTACTGCTGGTATTCTCAGTCGACTCTGATGCTTTCACTGTGTGACGGGCTCGCTTCAGATTTGTGTTTGTTGCTGGTGGTGCACGCTGTTTTGGTCACTTCCGGACCTTTTTATCTTTAACGAAGCTGAACACTGATGGCACTGCAGCGCCCCGAAGAAACCTGCAGCCACTTTCCACACAAGACACATAATCAGTTTCAAGAAGGTGCTTTGAGTAAACGTTTGTTGATTTACTGTCATGTTGGCACTTTTATCTCTGCCGATTGCAACGATCCATTCAGTGTACAATTATTTTTTTTATTACCGAAATTGGGGGGGGGCTATTATAGATAATTTAAGTGAATAAAATAAGTTTTTTTGGTGCGCATGGGAGGTATGTCCCTGTATGTTTATTTGTATGTACTAGTGTGCTTGTATTCGGGTCGTTACCAAACCCAACGAAACAGGATCTCAGGATGTTTAGCTTTTGAAGAAGAGATTGGACGGCTCTACCCCTGGACAGAGGCAAAAGAGCCACCTTTGCCGCTCTGGCCTCGCGTTCACGGCACGTCATTGAGTCGTTCTCACTGACATTCCACAGACGCCTCGTGCACTCTCTCTCGCTGGCCTGATGTTGCCAAACGCAGCATTCCGCATTGTCGTCTCAAAGTGCTGCCTCCGCGACAACCGCTGCGCGCTGCTTCGGCGCGCTTTTCGCACCTTTCCAGTAAATACGGCACAAAGCAATGCGTGGAAGGAGGACAATAAAGAGACGGCGCATAAAAGTGGCTGACTGAGAGCGTAAAAAAAATTCTGAGAAGAACACTCAGCGGTCGATAGCACAACAGGCCAGACGACCAGATTGTGAGATACGGTGTCGAAGGATAAAGGCCACAAAAGAACGGACAAAATTATAGGAGCACTAATTACGAACGGTGCCTACGAACTCTTCAGACAGTGGCCAAGTGAGAGTAAAAGCGAGACAAGGGAAGAGAGCTACACTGCGTCTGCGACGGAGGGAATGTGCTGAGTGGAGGGAAGAGGCGCCTCAACTATTCATTTTGAGGAGTGCCGGCGGACCGGATGGAGGAACAAAACCGAGGCAGTAGAGCGATATAAACACACGAAAATGATGCAGCGGCCCGGGGCGATGTCAACAACGACGGAATAAATTTAACTAACACTGCAGATATCAGAACTCATTCTATAGAAATTTCATGGAAAGGGCACTGCAGGATTCCTAAGGAACTAGCAACGCCCCGCGGTCCCTGATGCCCCTTGGTATGGAGACTTTCTGGAACTATTAAATAAACGAGCTCGCATGAGGCAAATAGTTTGCTCCTCCTAACCTCATAAAGTATATAGCTTACGCTGCCCCTGCAGCAGCACAATGTCATTATGAGCATTTAAAAGGCCCTCTACAAAACCCGGTTGGAGTTATTGTAACCTACAATATATGTAAAGACTAATTATTTCAACGACGCAAGCTGAACCCCAGTATGCGCTAGCATCGTCAGTAATGACAACGCAAAAGCTTCGGCAGTGACGATCTCTGGTGGTCTGAGACGTATCAGCTAGTTACTGCAATACGCATAGCACTACATACGAACAAAGCGAGGTCCACAAGTTTAATGTTTTTACGGATGGACCGTGAAACGTATATAATTTGAAAAGGCACATGAGGCTTTTCTAAAAGCAGTTACCTGATATTTGACAACAAAATAATGTGAAAGGCCAAAATATTGAGCCATTGTTTAGCTGAGTGTATAACACTCTTGCACGCCCCAGTTCTGTGTTCATTTTAGCAATGCTAATTCAACCAGCCCGCAACAGCACCCTTGTGAGCTTTCGGATATAAATGGCGGGGAGGAAGGAGGGGGGGGGGGGAGGGAGGGGGGGAGGTTTTTGAGCAACATGCCTGCATGGTCGGAGCATCTGTTCATGAAGCAACTACCCAGCGGTTATACCGAGCCGCTAATGAAGGCTCTGTCGAAGAGGCCCCTCCCAGAGTTCGAAATAGCACTCGCAAGATTTATCAAGTGACTCATAATCAGTTAAACATTGCTAGAATCGCCTCAACGTCGCATAGTCCTTTCCTTATTATTTATTTTATTTATTTATTTAGTACATACTGCAGGCCGTGAGGCCCAAGCAGGAGTGGATTACAAACAAGTTATTACGAGTGAGCAATAATACCACGATGCGAACAGAACAAAGCACAAACAGCGGTAAATGAAAAAGATAATGGCACAGCATAACCAAAGCTAAACATGGTCATAAATCAGGTCAAGAGACTGTAGGCAGGTAGCTGGCAAGTTATTCCAATCACTGATGGTCTGCGGAAAGAAAGAGTGTTGAAATAACCTAGTCTTAGCAAAGTACGGGGTAAGAGAAAGGGGGTGAGAGTGTCGGGTTTGTCTGGTGTTCGATACTAGCAGGTACGGTGAAGAGTCTATTCCAAGTTTATGGTTAAACAATAAGTATAAAAATTTCAGTCGAAGGAATTTTCGCCGGGATTGAAGGGTAGGTATTGAATTCGATTGCATCAGTGTAGAGACAGAGATTGTTCGACAGTACTGCGAAAACATGAAACGGACGGCTTTCCTTTGGATCCGCTCTAGAGCGTTTATGTTGGTGACAGTATACGGGTCCCATACAATACAGGCATACTCTAATTTAGTCCTTATAAAAGTTTCGTATGCTAATCTTTTAACTTTGAGAGGGGCATCCTTTAGCTTATGGCGCAACAAGCAAAGTTTTCGAAATGCAGACGAGCAAGTGTTAGAGATATGAGTGTTCCAGTTTAAGTTGCTTGTTAATGTCACACCAAGATATTTAAATTCGTTAACTTCAGCTATTAGACCTGAATCCAAAGAAAAAGAGTATTTTAACGGATTATGTTTTCTTGTAACACGTAGTAACACCGTCTTTTCCGAGTTTAGTTTCATTCCCCATTTACAACACCATGTGAATTATTTACTGCAGATTTCGTGCTCTCATTGATTTTTTTTTATTTTTTTATTTTTACTTCTTAATTCTTTTCGTGGTTGAAATTGCCTACAAGTATTTGATTCGTTTGAAAAGCTCCCTACATTTATCTTGCGTTCTGAACGCTGAAATAAAGTTTGATCTGGACAGATAGTCGCGTTTGTTCCTCTCCCTCTGGTGATCATGCATACACGGCCGCTTCCCTGCAACGTGTCCATCATAAATATTGATTGTGGCTCGTGTGTACTGCGCCTGAAAATAGCCTTGGGTGCGATGTGACCTTTCTGGAAACTATTTTGCATTAATGAAATGATCTCCACTGTCTGCTTTCTGATGTCACTACAGAAGCATCGGCACCACTCAGTGGCTTGATTCTTCATGAAGTATAATTCTTGCAATTATAGCTAGATTACAGCAAGCCTATCTTGTCTGTGCCACATCTTGTTCTGATTAATTGTTATGTTGTGGGCGCTGGCATCATGATGGTGTGCCGACAAAACTATTAATTTTATTTCTCTCTGAAAAGGGTACATATCTAAAATGTGTACCAAGGGTTTGGTCCTGATCCTAAAACAAGAGGCAACATTCGTGTCCCAATAGAGCACATGCCGTGTAATCAACTTCTTTCTGTCGTTCTACCCTTGGCCCAACAAAGCAAGATGCCTCCAAATGAATGGCTAAGAAAGATGGTAAGGTTCATTATAAGACTGAAATGAACTGGGCAATATTATGGTTCAGAATAAAAACAAAGTACCATCTGAAAGGAATTTTCAACCTGGCTAAACATTATTCCAGTTGAAATGACACAACCATATACAGGTACTTGCACACTTTTATCATGGCAGGGCCCTTGATCACACTGATGGGAAAACGAATTCAAATAATGAGTTGCAACTGAGCAAGATGAATTTTCAAACGAGTTTCTTTGAGGTTCGATAGTGTCAACCCTCAACAGCATGATAATTCGGGTAAAATCCCGTCGCACAACCACATTACCTTTCATTGCCTTACAGATGCTTCTTGAGAATGTTAAATGCTGCTGCTTATAGTGAGAAAAAAAAAAGGAAATAATTGGCAAGAACCAAATGTTGAGGAGAAACAGAATGGGGAGAATAAACTTTTATTTTCTGACTTCAAAGACCCCTATACTGGTAACAGATGCGAGATGCTACAAATGGGAATATGCATATAACAGCTTAAGTTTGCTGCTACAGACAGGTAGTATTCATTTTTTGTTCATGGTATAGCATGCAGAAATCTGGATAAAATATCCTTTGCATTGTTGAATTTCCTGGCTTCCACCAGAGCAGTGCAGCTTTTCTATCAGGCAACTCAAACAGCCTGAAATCTTAGAAAAGCCATGTTACGCAAACCTAATTTCATTGGAGTGCTTCTAAGTACTCCACAGATATGGTTGTCAAATGACAATACATGCGGTTGCATCAGCATGTACCTAATTAGCAATCTCGAACTGACCGAAAGCTTAGTACGCTTCACGACTCCGGAACGCAGCACCTTACAGCATGTTATGTATTCTCTCAGAGCAATGTACTTCTCTTTCCCTGTTGAGCTCACTGGCTATTTTTATAATGTCCTCCTAAATGAAGCTATAACTGTATACACTCATTGCAATGACAACTTTGTATGGAAAATCCCACAGAGCCTGTCTGCACATGCAAAACTGCACAATTGTGAAGAAGTGAGACTACAGTACAAGGCTGCATGCGTGAAGAAAACACAATTGCAATGAATGAGTAAGAGTATAGTGCTTTGCCAACTTATCTATTTATTCAATTTGTGATAGAAAGGAACCCAGCAACATTGTCATCCACACTGCTCAAAGGCGAAACAGCATTGTCTGCTAGTTTACAAGGTGTGATCATCACTATTACATGTTGTACATATCACTGTTATTGCTTTATTACAACAGGCGCTCTTTCTTTCCGTCTTCTTTTTCTGTGATCATGTCCTTGCGCCACTCCAATGGTCAGTGTGAACCTACTAGCCTTAAAGCAAGTACGTCTACTTGCATAAGATGGTCAGCACGTGTAGCATCCTAACGACATGTTTCTATTGCAAGGCAGATGCTATTTGCATCACTAAATGGCACATATAGATGAGTTGCATATGACTACTGCATATGCATGCGTCATCTGGCAGTTATGTAAAGCCTTACTGGTCTACACATTTACATTCAGTGCTTTTTTAGACAACACACTTCCTGACGAAGGATCCTGCAGCGGTTGGTTAAAGCATGAAATGTGTTCTTTACGGTACACCTGCAACTTGGTGCTATTGTAAAATAACCCAGAAGCCTCCATGTGCCTGTAAATACACAAAATCCAGTGAGATGAGCAATCCAAAATACAAAGCTACATTTAATGGGTTTTTAAGTACAGGTGGCATGAAAAAAAGCACTGCCAGTTTCAGTTGATTAAGGGAACAAGTGCAAGTACGAAATGCAACCATAACTTCAAATGGTTCGATGGTGGGCATCGTCAGCATTTTTTAATCAGTCTTAAATAGGCCAGATGATTGTAAACAGTCAATAAAAGCATTTTTCTTGGATTGACAAGATTATCCAGCATCTTTCTCATTATATGCAGTTATAATATTGACCTAGTAAACCTCTTGCAGTTCAGTGCTGCTTTGTTTGCCTCTCTGTCTTAGCATTCGTTACTTGCTACACGAGCCACTGAGTACAAAACATCCAGGTTTGCAAGGCATTTAGCCTCCCGTGGCAAGGACTCCTAACATCCACACATGCCCGCTTTCTTCCACTTTTCTTTTATTTGACAGTTCAGAGTTCCAAGCACAGTTTTGTTTCTAAGAAGAGTACTGAATTCTCAGAGGAGATATTTTATTTGATATCACACGGAGCAGTTTTGTCACCACCATTTTGGAGAACTGCAATGTGTTTACATGCCACTACATTTGGTTTCTGTTCCTTGAATTGTATTGAGGATCTGTGTATTCACTCCACGATGAACTTGATGTATGGGCTTTCAGTATAGTTATGTTAACAAAGCAAAGGACTCGGGTAGGTAAGTACACAAGTCATAGAAGTATAGTATTTCATGTTCACAGTAAAGTCAAAATTCCATTATTCCTGCATGCTGGCCTGGCAACTGAGTGACATGCCATTACACTTGGTCACTGTTTTACAATTAGCCCCTAGACAGTTTTCCTCTACAAGTGAAAATCCGTAGCTGATGCAAGGCAGTGGGGGCTTAGTGCTTCTTGATGCCAACTGACCGCTCCGGCCATGCACTATTATTCTGTCGTGCAGTGTCGCAACTTTTCAGTGCTTACTCTTAGCTGTATTGTTTTTAAGTATCAGAAACACTGAAATAAAACTACAACAGAAGAATAAAACACTCATTCCACACAAAACATCCAATATTTACATATTTGTACTTAGAATAGTCATTGCATATCATGCAATGTTTCGAAAACTTTATGGACTCTTAGCAGCAGCACAGGTGTGCCATAATTCTGGTTTATTTGTGCTCAACACTAACTGTACAAATATTTCACTTGCAATTTGGCTGGTAGAGGCTGCCTCAATTGGTAACAATTCTTTTCAGTACATACCATAGCTGAGTAGCTTGAGCTGGTGTTACATGTTAACACTCAACTGCCAGATTTCATTTGCTACTTTTAGTGTCTTAAATGACAAAAGCAGTGCACACACATGAAACCTAGGAAGACCAAATGGCATAGGTCAAGAAAAGGACATTTATGCTGCACTTGATATGAAGGCACTCATTAATATAGGCAGCACTAACTAAGCACAGAGATGGAGAAAATGGTATTACATACTGGGGTGCATGCAAATTGTAGTTTTGCCAACCGAACTGATTATGAATAGCATATAGTCTTGCTGCTGAATCAAATATGAATAGAGCTGAAAACCAAACTGAATAAAAATAAACTAGTTGAGAAGGTATTTTAAATGTCCTTGAAGTCGTAAACACATTGAACTTTAGAGATAATTTGAACATACACTGTTTGAATCATTTGCTATGGCATGGATACTATAGCAAATGATTCCATGCACTTTTGAATATTTGTTACTGTCATGAACCTCGACACATTTTCTGCATGCAAATGCATCTCATATGCAACGCCACATCTCTACGTCGCAGCCAGAAATGAGGATTACGTGGAGAAATGTACGCCACTAAGAGATTGCTACCACCGGGGAGAAATGCACGGCAAATAATACTTCTGTTTATGTTACAAATGATGTGAATGTTTGTTTATGCTTTGCAGTCTATTTTCTCACAGTAAAACAGGCGTGTTGTAAAATGCGTTTAGGCTGTAATTGCGGATGAAAACATTAAATGACCAGCTCCTGCATCTTTGCCGCGAGTGCAATATCGAAGTGAACGCGCGAACACAGGCAGGGGAGATAGGAATATGAACATTTTACTTTACAATGTATACGTCCGGGAGTACTTGAAAAAATTCGTGCAGTCTTCTCCTCATACTAAAATAAACACACCATGTAGACGGCGAAAGCAGGCGCCGCTGGGGCATGCGTGCGTCTACGCTGTTGCTGGACGATTGCATCGCCGGCAATTTAATCGCTCTACTAATAGTCAGTTCATACTGTTTGTGTTGTATATGCGAGGACTCAATAACTCTACAGCTAGATGCCGATTAATTTGATAGCCGACGATCGAGACCCACCGTGAAGAGGAAAAGCTTCCCCAAACCAGCGCCGCAGCCGCCATATGCATTTTCGACGTTCGAAGCAGCGCGCCGGGCGCGCCAATCAGAGCGCTGTAGAAATACGCCTCCCAAAAGTGACAGTATAACCCCCTATGCGCGTCCCGTGTCGAACACATCCGCCAGCTGGCGGAAGGCTGATGGTCGCAGCGCCTATAAAAGCGACCGTACGGCGGCCTTAAATGGGTGAAATTATTCGCAACTTTCACGTACAGTGCCGCCGCCACGCGGCTGCTTCCGGTACCGCCCTTGGGGGGATAGTCTGAGAACGGCTCGTGCTTCTCCAGCTTGCTGCCGCGTCTCCCGCGAAAATTCGTTACGTGGAGCTCGGTACTGCAGCTCCTGTAGTGTGTAACTGCTTTTCGAATTGAGTTTGGCTCGCTGCCATGACAATAGATTAATAATATAACTTCTATTTTGGTGTCTGGGGCACGTAGTACGAGAGGAAAACATAAAAGCAGGCGAATCTTCCATACACCGGTGTGTTCTGACTGCACGGTCAAAGGCGGGATAAACTTGCACATGTTACCTGCAGATTATATGCCCCGATGATAAATAAGTTAATTAAGGTCTTGGTGAGGTCAAGTTGGTTACTTTATCGGGAAATGCATCGTGATAAATCCTGGTCGACGAAGAAACACCCCCTTAGTGACAGTATGAGCGGCGTAGCTATCTCATTTCTGGGGTTATGCATGGGTCTCGTTTTTCCTTGCCGCTCTAAACTCTGAGTAGAACCAAGTTTCGAAAAAAAAAAAAAAGACAGCGATAAAGCTATGACGGTTTTCGGTGCTCATTTCTGATGTGAGAAGTTAGACTGGCGTAAGTTGCGAACCACACGTGATAACATTTTTGACTGCCGACCAATTCATGGTCCACACATAATTGAGAAATTAAGAATGTTTTCTACTCGGTTGAGTGAATGCACGTGTTTGCAATCAGCAGCTGCCGGATGAATGCTAGATTAGGAGCTTGTATTGACCGTTACGGAGCACACACTCGCACTCCATATTCGGACTGTTCTCAAAGCCGGCACTCACGCTGTATTGCTTTTCAAGTAACTGTTCCCGAAAAAATGTCTGTGTCAGCACTGGGTGATCACTTACGAAATTCAAAATCACTGCCTATCAGAGGTGCTGGAAAAGAAAAAAGGAAAAACAGGTTTTTTGTTAAAGTGATCACAGTAGGCCATCATTATTACCTTTTAGTGATGTTTTCTAGTGCCCAAACAAGGTAGTAGGTACTTCGATGCGACGGCGTATATTTTGAAGTGAAGGAAAAAATTTGGCCACATAAAATGCGGGGTTGGCCGTTCGGCATGCCTGTGCTACGCGCCTGAATACACAGCACGACATCTTCAAATGCTGCAGTTCGCGAGTGTCCGTGATGCCTGGATAAAAGTTGAAAGTTTTATCTATATTCATGTTTATTCTGTCTCCGTCGAACGTTTCTCTGTAGCACTTAGTGGCGCGATTAGAGTCGCCTGGGAACCTGTCGTACTTGCGCACAACACAGTCAGCAGTAGGATGTTTCACATACCTGACCAGCCACACTTGAGGCGTCCTTTGTATCGTACCCGTGCAACGCACGCTCGCAAAGGGCTTGCATACGCTGGCTGACAATACCGTGCATACCTTCGCACCACAGAACACTCGCGCGAATATTTTAATTCAGCTTCAGGAAACGTAGCCCAGCGGCCCAGCACAACCCACTTGAAGCGTGAACGCCGGATCCCCTCAAGGGCAGCCATATTAGATTTCCAGTGGCGCCGCCTATAGCCCGTGAAAGTTGCGAATAGACTTGTTTGTTTTGCCGCTACAGATAATATCTAGAATTCGTCTGAGGCTGCCTCGCACAGTACACGACAGGTTTTCGTATCGTTGTTAAAGAAACGTGGATAAAACATGCCACTTCGAGCTCAGTGGTTCAGTACATTAACAACACAGCCTCCGAGGCGTGGCATACCAAAAATCTGTTGCCAAGTCTTAATATGGTACACACCGTTGACTACCATAGTTCGCTTTCAAAGACGATACTACGGTAAAAATAGTTACTGTTGCATGTGCTCCTTAACCAGCCATGCATCAAGCATTTCATTCAAGGGAAAGAACAATAAAATACGCAAAAAGAATCAAATCAATCAATCAATCAAAGGGATCTTTATTTGTATGAAACGAAATACATAAAGAATATTTGGACCGATAGCCGCGGGGCTAGTAGACGGTCCAGTACAGAATATACTTGATCAGGCAGCCGTAATGAGGACATAAAAACACACAAAAAAGACTAAAACAAACAAACAAAAAGAATCAACACGCACGGAGGAAAATACATTTCAGCAAACAATTCATAGGCAACGAATACAAAACGCAAGCGCACACAAAAAAGGGGGGGGGGGGGAGGGCGGGGAGGGGATCATAACTTTTCTTGGCTGTTAATAAAAAACATTTTGCAACTCATTTTAAAGTTAACTGCAAGTTTCACATTAATAGGCAAATAACAAACTAACTTTGTTTAAAACTTTACATGTCGCAGGAGCAGGTGCATTACATAATTAACAACTTATAATTGAGTAAAATGAAAAATGTACATTTTAACTTGCCAGAAATTAGCCCCTTGAATTTAGCTGCAATAAATGTTGCTCCTCTTTGAATGTTTGTGCCTTGTGCCGCCTGTACTATTGTCGCATAGCGAGCTATGCCTATGTCGAGCGCCGTTTTCCGGACCCGTGCACAGCCGGGGAGCGGTCCTTTTTTTCTTGCCTGCATGGCGTGGCTGTGCTTCCTCCTTCTTCTTGGGGGGTATTCGCTATCTATGCCGCTCGGAAAATGGTTAACGGCTGTGAAGGAGGCAAGCTGTTGAAAGCTCGCGTCCCAGCCGGTTAACGCCTGAGGGCTTGGGGGCGACGGCTGAGAGCACGGAAGGAGCTTTGTGTTTTGTGCCGTCTGCGTCCTTGCTGCCCATGTGTTTTTGGTTGGCCTTTTGTGCGTTTGGGTGCCAGGCGGAGATGCGCCGCGTCTTCTTGAAATTCACGCGGTGCTCGCCAGGAAACAATCTCGTAGGCACCGGCGTCCTATTGGTTCCTCAGCTGTAAAGAAAGTCGTCTCATTGGCTCCGATAAGCGCATTTCCGCCTGGTAACAAACACTGCCTGGAGAATCCTGAATAACGTGGACAGAGGGGTATTGGCGGCAAGTAAGGGTGGACGGCGACCATCCGAGCTGCTGCTCGGGACCCCTGCTCGGAAGATGTCGCGTATGCCTGACTGAGGTGTTGTTAATTTGAGTTTGTTGTTTAATTGGTACTACTGGATTCGCTTTAATTATTGTTTGAGTTCATCTTTATTAAATTCAGTTAACTTGTGTCATCAATCGGAATTGCCTGGTCCCTTTCTTCAATACGGCGGAGCCGTCGTGCCGTAACAAAAGTCCAACTTGCGAACACTTCGTTACACTATCATCACCATCGGACGCAATATCACGCACAGCCAGTCGTGGTAGATGACTTACAAATTCAAATATTGTTGTGACCTAGGTCACAAAATTGGACAAGTTGGAGCGGGAATAGAAACTGCAATATATATTTTGATAACTCAAAATGAAGCCTCAGTTCATGCTATGAAATGCCAATTACAACTAAGGTTGTTCCAGCGCACTGCTTCCCCGCCCAACAGTTGCCTTATTTTTAATATACGAGTGGAAGAATAAACAGGAGTATAAATTGAGGACTGATAATACGTAAAATGTGTACTATTCACTTGAGTTGGCGCCATGGAGAAAAGCGAAAAATATTGAGCTTCTTTATTACGTGGCCTTTGCCAGTACTCCAGATATATTGCTTGCTAACAGACAAAATTAGCATCATTGCAGTAAATTCCATAACGTACGTAATTTGAAATGCTCTATGAATTCACGACAAAGTTTGTGATTAGTTGGTTCCCGGTAAAAGAATAAAAACTCATTGATATTGTGTGTACAGCTATGAAGAGTTACGCATATGGAAGAATTTCGAAGGGCCACTCAATGAGGCAAAAAAAAAAATAACTGCGAGTATTCACTGAATCGAAATGGTGAGTGGAAAATACTGAAAACATTGCTTGCAGTATAGGTAACTGACCTCTCGCGTGGTGACTTAATTTTTCCAGGAACGCCATGAATTTTAGGTTAGTACATATAAATTTAAAATTGCACCACTTGTGAGGGATGAGAAAAGTCTGGTCTGTAAGTAATACCTTTTCCCAGATTTTTTGCGTCTTCACAGAGTGCATAAGATGCGAGAAGAAATAACTTATTTCATGTTGGGGTATTATATTCTCCGGTGTCCATCTACGATGCGGCCGCTTCGCCCTCAATGCTATCCTTTTGCGGCTGGGATGGTTTCAAGGTTTCAATCGCACGTTAAAAATTTCAAAAGAACCGCGCTCCGCGGTCGCTTCAGCGGTTGCTTTCGCGGTTGGAAGGGAGCGGCGCCGGGTCTATGAAGGTCGACAAAACATCCTTCCACCTCCCCCCTCCATACACAATACACTCACACTTCTCCTCACCACTACTTCTACACCGCTGCCTACGCGCTCCCCTCGCTCTCACGCGCTCGTTTCGTTTCCTGGAATTCGCCAGACGAGGGCGGCAGGCGGCGCTCGGGGGCCTCGTTCCCACAGCTGTTTTCTCCCCCGTCTCGTCGCCGTCGCGGAACCGGTTGCCGCCTCGGGAGAGGGCGCTCTCGCCGGATTGCCTTCCCCGCTGCACGGCACGCCACCGCCATTGAACGTTACCTCCCCGGCACGGCGACGGCGTCTGGCAGACAGGCCGCTCCTTCCAGCTACGCAAGCAAAACAGTCTCGCCGCGTCTGCAGCCATTTTGCTGTCGCCGTACTAGCTATGGTGGCTGTCCCTGAACCGCGTTTCAACGCACATGTCTTCATAGCACTCGTGAAGCCGTATCGATTCCTTTACGACAACAGAGAGCTGGGCTTCAAAGACATCGAGCTGAAGGAAAGGCGGTGGGCGATAATTGGAAAACAAATGGGCATCCCTGGTGAGTTGCACACAATGTGTTTCTTATCTGCATGCACTGACTTAAATTTCTTGTTTTCTTTTTCAGCTAAAGTTGCAATGAAGAAGTTTGCAAACTTGAAGGATCGCTGGAGACGTCTCAAGAATCTGGTGGAGGCATCGAGGAAACCGGGCGGAGAGGATCTGCCAAAGATCACGTGGCGTTATTATGACGCACTAGACGCCATGTTGTCGAAGGACCGCCTAGACACGTGAGTGGCACGCACCTAAATTGTAATTACTTGTCAGACGTAGACTTGTCATCAGCTTAACGTTCATTTATTGCAGGAATCATTCTGTATTCAGCGCATTCACTTTTTCAGGTTGCAATTACACGAGCTACCTTACGCCTTTTCTTGCCTGAATTCAGTCACTGTGGTCGCACATATAGAATGGATGCAGAATCCAGATTAAAGCGATGTAGTGTCACTTCAGCTATATTGGAAAAAATAATTTCAGTGTTATTGTCTTTTACACGTGCCCATTTCCGAACATACTCTGGTCGTGAGGATATAACTATAATTTTCATTTCATGCAGTTATAAATTATCTAACCAGCGCTTCCACATTGCGTATTAAGATATTTATGCATATAAATTTACTCTAAGTATCGGGCGCATACGTTCAATGAACAAGGTTCTTGGTCTAATTATAGCATGTACTTTAAAAGAACAAACTGTTATCAACATCGGCGAAGCTTTCCTATGTAGTCGCGGAAAGCTTACTAGAGGATCTATTGGTTTGAACGATGAGCATGTCATTTTCTACGACTGGTGATATCTGATGCCGGCCGTGACCTTTGATTTCAGCGTGTAAAGTTTGATCTCAAACCATTTCGTGACTGATATCTTATGAAAGGCTGGAAGACGGGACGTCTTTCGGCCTTTCATAAATTCGTTTTCCTATTTATTTCCACTGCGTAGACATTAATAAAGAAAAAAAAAAGACGTGGTGGTTGCGCTCCAACAGACTTGTATCAGTGGAATAGTTAGGTTATATAAGATTAATGAATGTTCTAAATTGAATAACAGTGCCGTGTGGGACAACTGGAAACATCAGAAGTGAACTGCGAAGAAGTGCTAGCAATTTTATTTTGACTTGAAAGGCAGAAAGAGGGTGGTTGCTGGCAAAGAAATTTGTTTTTTTTTTTTACTACACGCGGAAGCTTCAAACTGTCGGTTCAAGTTTTATTAGGGGGGAAGATGCTTATTGCAAAGGGCCTGGCGGGAATTTCGCATACGTCTGGTGAAAACTGCATGATTCTTGGGTAGTTCGATGACACATGGCATAATAGGCTTGGGAAGAAAAAAAAGAGACGGAACGACTGACGAAGAGTCCAGGCGCACATTATGCACACCTACTGCTGACTGCTATATTACCGAGACTGCTGTAGCGAATGTGATATGTCAAGACTATGAGCAGAAGAGAAGAAAATGTTTAAACTCAGATCACGTCCAGTGTCACCTTGCTGCATCCCCTAAGAAATGTTATTTTGACAGATGGACAGATCACTGACACAGTTTTCTTGTAGAGTGGTAACCTGCACAGCGTCCACAAGTTCGAAAGGTGTTTCGTCTTTGTCTCTGGCCGCAGTACAACATTTATCAAGAACGACATTGAACTAAACTACGTGCTATATGAAGCGTTAACTTTCACTGTATGTTTTCATCTCGTTCTGTATTCACAGGACCTCACATGCCCGCATTTAGTACAGTTACCACCGTAGGGTTACAATGCATTTAGTACAATTCACCACTTCTCAGGGGGCCAGTGCAATCTAGGATTTAGATTGGGCCTGCTTACGATTGTGACCATAACAATTAGGACAAATACGGCAGAACGTACCGCTGCTTCCTTTCTCGTATTTCTCGGCAATTCGATAGATAATCTTTCTAAGGAAAGTCTAATTGAAGTCAACGGGTGCGATTTTTTCATGTCATCTAGATGTGCTAAGCTTAGCCTTGTGCCCACCGATAAGAAAATCTCAAATTCTTCAGTCAGCTTTTAACCACAAAACAAAATTGGTCAGAAGTACAGACGGCATCGTGTGCATCACACGTTCTTGCGGTGGGAGTACACCGGCTAGCCTGGAAGGTGTTTAACTGAAGGGCTCCCAGAACATACAAAAGTGAAACTATAGAATATAAATATTTTAGCCTTTAACTAGTATAAACGTGGTAGCATGCCGTAATTTTTTTTAAAGAGATCTATCATGGCCAGAAACAAAGACCAGCTAACTAGCGAGAATGTGGATGCTCCGCAAATCACTGATTAGCGAGAAGAATATGGTAGCAAGCCGTCTCTATCCCTGCAAGAAGCACTTGTGGGCGTTATCCGGATCTCGCATAACATTACCTCTTTATTTTTTCCTATTTTGATTCTTTGTGGTGCCTGCGCAGAAATTTTTTTCGGAACGTCCATTTCGACTAACGGCCAGTACACGATGTATTCACATTGCCTAACGACTTGTTTTCAAATGCCTCGCACACGTCACAAGCATGACTTCCAGTTCAAACTTGTTTCAGCTTCTTTTTTTCTTGCCGCCCACAAAGAAAGCATTGCGTTTGTTTTGCGCTCCTTTTTACACAATGCTCATAATTGGCTAGTTCAAGTCGGTGAACATTTTAACTTCAAAATCATTTTCTGGTGGAAAAGTTCAATGTTCTGTACGTAATTCGGAACCTTTTAGAATTTTTCACGCTAGACTCCCTTTACCTTTCCCGTTCTCCATTGCAAAACCAAAACAACTACACACAGGTTGCGATTTCAGCGATAAAGCGTGGCTTCTTTTTATGAAAAAGGTCCCCCTTGTCATGTGCGCATTGCGTCATGCTTTAATTTGACCTTTCCCAAGAACACGATTATGCTAATTCAACCCGTGATACACGACTCCCCCTCCCTCATTATGCGACACCTGACAGCCACTACATTTGCGAGGGCGAGTGAAATGAAAGTGAGCCAACCCACCCCGCGCAATAATGGTTCGATCCATTATCTGCGAAGCATGCGCTTACGCACAGGCATCTCTCATTTACGAAAGTGACACGCAGGTGTGAGGATAATTGTTCTTTAATGCTCTTATACACTGGATTGAACATGATGGCGTGATATGATGCACGACGCTGCAAAAGTTGAACAGCGGGGTGTCGTGAGGTTTTTGACACTTGGATGTAATTCCCAACAATGAATTAGTTGTCGTGTATGGTGAACACTGCAATGCGCCGCCCTCGGTGAAGCTTTGGAGCAAATAGTTCAAAGAAGGACGTGAATGTTGCAAAGACGATCCAATACCGGGCCAAAGCCACCGTGTAATCACCCCCAACACAGCTGCAAAGGTTGATAATCTGATTAGACACGATCGAAGGACAAACATCGATGAACTGGTAGAGCGCTTGAAAATCAGTCACGGTTCGGTTCACATTATAATTCAGGACCATCTCGGTTATCGGCTCTTCTGTGCGCAATGAATGCCTAACATTTTGAACGACCGCCAGGAGACAGAGAGGTTGGACGCTGCCTTGACTCATCTGATCCGGTATCGCAATTAGGGTGACGACTTCTTATCTGCAATTGTGGCCGGGGACGAATCTTGGCTCCACCACTACGATCCTGAAACACGACGGCAAAGTTTACAGTGGAAACATTCGAATTCTCCGTCCCCAAAGAAAGTGGGCAATTGAAAAAACAGCTGAAGGGAACCAGATTCGTGTCGGATGATGACCTGAAAGAGTCAATATAGACTTTTTGAAGCAGCAACCAAAGGAGTTTTATGAGATTGAAATCACGCGACTCGTTAGTCAGTGGGACAAATGTCTAAATGGTCATGAAGACTACATTCAAGTAAAGTACGTCTTTTGTCATATATTTGCATTGGCTAGCTTTCATTTCAGTTTCCCTTTCATTTCACACCACCATATAACGAAAGCCAGTAAGCGTGCTTTTTTTGTGTGTGTGTTTGTTCAAAGCGCATTCACTTCGAGCAGAGTAGCCCCCATTTACGTAAAGAGCTGAAAGGAATTAATCAGCAGTTACTTCAGAGGTTAGTTAACATCAGGTTTGAAACAATACTTAAAAAGTAAATATTTTGGGGAAAATTTCTTGCATACGGCAACATTTTTGCCGGGCTGCGTTCTTGCGATTCTCTAGTGTCAGGCCTTGTTTCTTGACAAGGAAGAACATTCCCGCTTTACACCCTGCTCTAACAACGGCACGTGTATTTTGTTTATAGCGCGACTATGATGAAGCCGTAAGGATGAACGATCAGATTATATAAGTCATTCCGTCATTCTATACTATAGAAAGTAAGAATCGTGTGAGTATGAAAATGGGTAATCGAAAATGTAAAAGCTTTCGCTACACATCGTCTTTTCGATAGCTCTGCATTTACTGTTATATATGACAGAAATATTTGCTTGTTCGTTTATAGCATGGTAGGCTTACTTTCCGATGCTCAGATATATGTGAGCATGACCACCTCCCTACGCAATCGTTGAGGCTCCTTAAGGTTGTATTGTATTCGCAGATCACGTACAACACAGTTTTCGCCGCCGTGCGTTTTTATCCACGATTAGAGTGCTGTAACTAAGACGTTATCGAAAAGCTATCGAAGATTAATTGCAGGTTTGGAAGAGGGAGGCTCAGGTTCATTCGTATGCATGCTACCTGATTGTTTATTCGAATTCTTAATGGTATAACAGGTTGCCCAATGTACTGAGTCCTGCATTGCCTACGTGCACGTGGGTAGCCACATTAGCACTGTGCCATGAGGTATCATCTCATAAAGAAGGCAGATGACACTGTTCTACTGATAGTGATAGTGGTCATCACGGCGGGAGTTCTCATCTATATTTGTTGCTTGGGACGGGTTTACCAAACCTACTGGCCCCAATGATAGTGTTAACACGCATTTTCCGTGCAGACATATGCATAACGCGCAGTGGAATGACAGCCTTTCCTGCGCTTTTTCACTCTGTTAAGGCTAGTAGAAGGGTGGTGTGTTCCTGAGAACTGTAGTTAACACCGGTAACGGAAGCCAATTAGCCGGGATCAGGTCAGGCAATGCCAGAGCTTTGTCATGAATGAGTCGGCGATGGTTGTGTTTTCAAGTTTGTTGACTGAAATTATGCGTCTGTCGTGCTAGGTCCGCACATAGTTGCATGCAGCTTGATTTTAACTAATCTTTGGAACAAATCTCACGGAGTCCACAGAGAAATCAAGGTTTGTCTGTTCTCGAAGTGCTAGACACGGAACAATCTCGCTCCTGTAAAACTTTGTCTGCATCTTACTTTTTATAAATTTATTTGCACAAGAAATTCATTCTTGAGCCCATATACCAAGTGAAAATCAAGATCCTAGTATGGACATCGATGGGAATGCGTTTATTTTTTCTGACAGCGTGTCTAGGCTAAACATCTTTCGTCGAAGAATCTTTTTTACGAGACTGACTAACAGCATCAATATTTGCGGAATATTTTTTTCATCACAACCAAAAATACGGTGCTTTCTGTTTGTGCCCACTGAGCAGGCGGTTATGACACTTTGGGCTGGCCATTGATTTAAAGTTAACATCAGTGTTAATTTTAACGGCCCTACAAAAATGTCAGCTGGGCTGGCAGAGTTTAAGCCATACATTGTTCCATGTCTCTTTTATTGATCTTTCAACGTTTTCCATCATTATAACAATTTTTAAGTCTGGCGCTTGCTTTGAAGTTGTGAGCCTTCAAATCTGTTTTCTTCCGTCTCCTGCTGGAACCAAAAAAGAAGAATATATTGGGGAAAAATGTTAGAAGGGTTCAACGCTGCTGAACCGAATATGGAGCGGAAGCATTAGCTGCGGGTCACCGAACGTTCTTCTTCTTCTACTACTTCCTCTTCTTCTTTTTCTGTTTAGATAAGGGCATGGATACAGCACGCAGCGACGAGTGGTTAGACTGGCGTAATATTGCTTTCGCAACAAAATTCTACTCTTGAGCGAGAACGGTGTTGTGTTGAACAACTTTTGCTTTTCTGTCGGCTACCGTTTTCTCTAGTTTGCTGTAAACGACACACATTTTCAGCAATTTAATCTGGATTTGCTTCTATTGATAGGCTGCGCGAGTACAGGGCGAGACTGTGTAACGTGCCTGTGTCTCGGTAGTGCGTTGGTTTGCAGCTGTTATGCATTTGCTAAGCGACTGCTCCACAAGCTAGGCAAGACTACTATGGGTAGTCTTCTCCGTATTAAAACTTCCACAGCGATAGTTCGGCTACTAATGTCGTGGCAGTGTCATTTATCTATGTATTTCAGTATGCATAGTACTCTTCCGATCTGAACATCCATTGCTTTGCGCGGCGCATTCGGCATCGACTGGAGCCACTTTCACTTGTTTCAACCTCGGTGGATGTCTTCCCGTTCCGTGGGACCGAGCTTCGGACGGGCCTTTATGCACGGCACACGTACACTTCCTGTTTTGTTGGTCCTGCACCCCGTTTTGCTTTGTTGCCCCGGCGCGGCAGCCTGAGGGCCCTTCCCTCCCCTCCAGTGCGCCGGGGCAGACCGGTTGAAAGGACCCCGCCTCAGCGGCGCGCTCGACTGCCTAGTCGACTATCCGTGTACAACCCAGCTGCACCGGCTGCGTTTTGATGAAGGCGAAACGCGTGGGGCCCGTGTAAAAACTGTAATTAGAATGCACCCAGTGCGGGCAGGGGGAGAGCGTGGTTATCTCTCTTTCCAGACTTATTGTTTACATTCGAAATGGCATCGCACTTTCAGAGTGTTCTTCATTCGCTGTAGCATCGCTCATTCTTCCAGTAAGGATTTGTTGCATTTTCGACGGAGCCGCCTTCCATTCGTTCTACTTTGCACAAATAAAAGGAGGCAGCGATTGTTCACGCGTGGCGCGCCATGTTTTCTCTGCTTACGTCAGTTTCGACGTTAATACGCCGCGCAAAAAGAGACATTATCATCATCATCATCAACATGATTATAACCCTCTGCAGGGCGAAGGCCTCTCCCATATTTCTCCACTTAACCCGGTTCTGTGCTAGCTGCATCGACTTGACCCCTGCGAACTTCTTAACCTCATCCGCCCACCTTACTTTCTGCCGCCCCCTGCTACGCTTTTCTTCCCTTGGAATCCGGTTTGTTACCCTAAGCAACCATCGGTTATCCTCTCTTCGCACTACATGTCCTGCCCATGTCCATTTCTTCTTCTTGATTTCCACTAGAATGTCAATAACTTGATTTATTTTTCTGAAATTCACTTCATGATACGCTACCTTAGTGTCAAAACTTCTACTTCGATAGCTTCTGAGCATGTACTTCAGACCAATTTTTCCAAACCACTGACTATTTGAAACACGTGACTTACTTTTCTGACCTGGGCAAATCAGCTTTGCGAGCTCCATGTCAAAAGCGTTTTTTTTTTTTTTGTAACCTTCCTTTCACTCCGTCCTGAAACAAAAGATAGCCCACTCAGCGCACCTCCATTCAGTGCTGCAAAGAGGAAAGGGGAGGGGGAGGGGGGGGGGGAGAGTCTGCTGGCAGGAACGCGGGAGTGCCTGCCGACGATGAAAGCTGGTCTAGCCTGGTCGGGTTATAAATCTTGTAAATAAGCCACCTTCGCGATTGGGCCTGCTTTTAAACACTATACGCCTAAAAGGAATCTACCACGGCTCAGTTGAGAATCCAGATTGTATGTTCGTGATAGTATTACTGACGACTTCTTTTTTCAGAGATGACAGCTCAGCTAAGCGGTGCTTGAACGGGTGCAGATGATTAGTCCTCACCCCGTTTTCATCTTGCAACTCGAACGGCTTTCTGGTCCGCAGGCGACGAATATTTTTAAAGCTTGAGGGTTGCTCAAAAATATGAAAAAAAAAGTAAACGTGCAATGTTAGTAGCGCTTTTAGACGCTCGGTCCGGCTGCGGTAAGCTAAATAAATAGAAAAAATGCGCAGCACCCGCTTCTACGCATTTTTAAGTGCTGTTCTGCAGTTTTTAAGTGCTGTCGCCTTTTATTCTATACGACAGATAACTAACTGCTAAATTAGTGTGACTTTTTTATTGCTGATTTGACAAAGGAGCGTAGTTTAGCTTAAGTAACATCTGTTCTGCGTCTACCGTGCTAATTTTGAAGTCGTCGTCACATGGTACTAGATAACTTTCGCTTACTAAATGTTCTGCTCGAAAATTTGTGGAGGGCGTAATTTTATTCATTATTGAGCACTAAGCGCTCCCTAAGGATGCTCATGCGGAGCTTCGAAAAGTGAATCAGCAAATGCTTTTTTATACCGCAATGTAAACCGAATTCTTGTATACAACATTACAGCATAGCCTTTCAAGGGCTGCCGATGAACTTTTAGTTCCTATAGTAATATTTATCTGGCTGAGGAGTTTTAGCCGGAAATTAGCGTGCCACTGCTTTGGGAGATGGATTCCACTCACTTTGCCTATAAAATTGTGCACTGCCTTGATTTTTTCTTTCCAGTACTAGCGAGAATATCATGCTGCATCTGGACGCATCGAATGACGACAGGCAAGTACATTTATTTTGCACATGGCCGACAACTTATCTCTGCCTTTACAGTAACTTTAGGGCTCAAAATTGTGTAAGTTGAAAAACTGTGTTTAGTTCAGTTCATGACAGGAATCCCGTCGGGCCTTGCAGCCTTAAATATAAGCAGGATCAGCCACTACAGTAGTTTATAATTCGCTTTTATAGACCGTTTTCATGGACAGGGAGGAGAGCAGCATAGTGCCCTTTCCTCCTCTCGCTGTTTGGTGCGGCAGCCGAGAAGCAAAATGGCAGCGGCGACGTGAAAACGGTTTAGTGTATATTTTGTGTGTGCGTAATATAGGACTGGATACTTATTTATTTAATTGTATATACTGCAGGCATCGTTTACAGGAACGCGTGTAAGCATGTGCAATCTGTACAAGAGGGCTTTTGTGTCTTGGCAGGGATGTGTTTTATTGTATATTTACATTTTATTCACTCACGTGCTTCTAAACTACGACACGTTGATATACAGGAGGGTGTTTTCACGTTTACAGGAAATGCTTAGGACCTATAGTTTTCGATATATTTATCAATCAAATTTCTGGTTTTTCCGATTCGACTCCAAAACTAGACAATCGGCTCACGAGCTCGTGACGATCAGCCTTTCTGTAGCGCTACTACGCTGCACTGATACCAGCTCTGAGTGCGGCAAGTGGGCTTTCGAGCAAGATATGCAGGTACTGCTATTATGGGGAGCCCGCAATTTATTCTTCGTTATTAAATTTTTTTTTTTTCATTGCTGTCGATGGCCTCAGAGAATCTGCACTGCGACAGCATAGAAAATGTCGCTGGCAGAACTACCTGTGGCATGAGAGAGTTGGTGTACTTGCTGCGGGCTTCCAGTATATCGTTCTTCACCGCGAAGAAATTAAAAATGGGCAGCTGATGGCTGCTGCCCTGTCACCTGGTTCATATCGAAGATTCAGTCATAGGCAAGTGCTTATGCTTTAACAGCATTGCATGCCATGAACGTGGTATCCTTCACGGGTAGCACTCGCGTCGTAAAGTTGATCGAGGGCCTGCTCGCTCACCTGCGTTGGGGAATAGCTGTTTTGAGGTCTGCCAAGTCTTTGCCCTCAGTTGCGTGGTGGCGTACATACACTTAAGTTTTTTATTCGGACGAATGAGTACCTATATTAATAATTCGTTACGGAAAAATTGATTTGCATGAGTCCGCGAAGCGTTCATAAGCGAATCAAATAACCATCGCTCTTCTAAAGCCCGTTTGCGGAACTCGAACAGCTTTTTATAGACCCCACTGCAGTTCCTATGCGATTGACTAGGAATGATGAAAGTGATGCTTCTGCCTCGATAACACTGAAAGAATGGCGAACTCTTAAAGATAGCGTTCCTTATAGCGTACCTGCGCGGCGTCGCTAACAGCCGTTGATCTGACACGCAGACACGCAAAGCTGTACGCCGGTAAGCATTTTTGTCAACCAACTTCGTTTTTGGGCTATAGTAATCATGGTGCATGCATAATCTATCGCGGACCACATATTCTACGTTAACCAAATTGTAGCTAGACTGAGGGAAGAATTCTAGATGAATATTCTTACCTAATGTCGGTCGCGCTTCGCAGGCAACACGCTACAAATCGTGGAGGTCATTACAACCTTCTACAAATCGGCTTCCTATAGAGTGTTCATGAAGCACCAGTTTCCACCCTACCACTTGTGTCTGCATAGATCACAGTAAACGCGCTTATCAGATCAGGTAGAATTTTAACTGTTGGTCTTTATGAAAATATTACGATAAATACTCAGATTTTTTTTTTCCGAAACTTATGCGGACAGATTAGGTATTCTTGCTACAGTAAGACAATTAACGTGTACAC
Source organism: Amblyomma maculatum (assembly GCF_055883805.1). Taxonomy (NCBI): domain Eukaryota; kingdom Metazoa; phylum Arthropoda; class Arachnida; order Ixodida; family Ixodidae; genus Amblyomma; species Amblyomma maculatum. The sequence goes on along the minus strand of NC_139354.1, from coordinate 94,181,666 downwards.
TGCTTTTTACTAGTCAAGCGTGGTACCCACACTAGCGCTGTGAACATAGTTGCGATGTCGAATGGCCGATGACTCTCTGGTCTGTCATTCATATTATTCAAATAGAATACTCAGGCTAATCCTTTGAAAAAAACCTGCCAGCCAGCTCTTACGCGGCAATCAGTCTATGTGGTGCTGTCAGCTACTTTAAGTCTGACATCCCCTTAATACAACTCCTCAGACCTGTACCATCAGCCTCCGCACCTATTCTCAGGTGCGAGGGCCCTGCCTCGATATCATTTCACCGGTCAATATAGATACGGCTCGATGGGCCTATCGACCGTTGGCCATCTATAAGTTAGGTGACATAACTCCATTAGTTATTTCATTCGTCGCATTGTGAAGAACGAGTTCATACATCTGAACCTTAAGGCGTTCGCTCCAAACGGATGAAGGGAGTTCCAAAGTCCTCGAATTCCTGCACGAGGTGATAGGGTTGGGACGTCATCGCCCTGTCCACCAATCAGGATTCTTTTCCGCAAGAATATTTCTGACACGCTGAGCCGACGGCATTTCGATCGAACGGGCTGTATGCGCATCACATCAAATCATGACGCAAAGTTGTGTGTCAATGACGAAGGAATAGTACGCGACACACGATCGCAGTGACAATGCCGCAGACAACCAGTACATATATCTGCCGTACTCGCAGCTGGATTCGGTGCTGTGTAGCAGCGCCAGACGAAATGACTGCCGTCATGAGCTCGTCAGTCGATTGCGCTAACTATGGCCAGGGGTCTACACACATTGAGCGTCTAAGCTTAGAATCGGACGCAAAAAAAAAAAAGCATGGAATTTGATCAATAAATGTCCCATTACCTATGGTACTTTACCATAGGCTGTAAGCCGTATGTAGGCTTCAATCCGTAGGCTTTTCCCATTTTCAGTTGCAGCATGCAGCGTATAAGGAGCACTTGAATATAAAGGTTACGAATTTCAGTAACCTACTCGAATTACCATGGCCAATACATCTTTATCTTGTGTTTGACGAACTGCATACACACCGCGTGCAGGGGCATCTGCCATACTGTCGGGGCCATTTTTTTTCATAAATAAGTAATATATAAGCAATGAGCAAAAGTTTCTAGTCTTTATCAATCTCGCAAAACAAAAAGTGCGTGTTGAATGTGGTTGCACGAAAAATATGCAACAAAAATGTTGGTAAATTAACCACACGTGAAATTTGTCTTGCAGGATTTGCCACCAGGATCCGGATGACGATCACGAAAGGTACGGATGCCTAAAATTGTGCATACGCTTGCTTGTATGGATGCGTGAGTACCGCTGGTAACATTGTTCACGTAACGTTTCAAGTGATGATGGCAGTGCTTCAGGGGGCAGTGACAAGGGTAATAATCAGTCGATAAATTGAGCTGCTTTCTAATAAGTCTTGATTTCGAAAGATACCTGCGCATCATACTCGCCTATAGCCGCAGAGCAATTTGCCATGTACGCTGTGCCCGCTGGCTCGTTTCGCAGATTGATTTCCCCTGCTTTTACTTTCCTTGAGCTGATCCAACTTCTTTTAAGCCCCGAAGCTCTAGTTCACTTAATAAGATGCTCGCGAGTGCTTATATCGGGGACGTGGGCTTGATATCGGCCGCTGCAGCAGCGTGTCTATGGTGGCGAAAAGGGAGGCGTCCTTGTTCTGACTCACTGAAAATCTGCGCTGGGAGATTGGGGAATCTATAGTGACTGCTGCGGCTGCTGTCCACTCTGTTGTTACGATTGTTTTTTTTTTCCTCGAGTCCGGAGCTTAACAGGACCGCCTCCTGCCCCTCGGTAATTGGCACTGCGCATTGATCGTGAAATTTATTACTTAGGCAGCTCCATTCCATGTTTAGCAGGCCTGTCTTCTTCCTGCAGTGTTTGAATTTAGTGATATAGGACCCAGGTGTCTTATAGGATTAAATATGTACTGTGCGATTTCAGTGCATAAGCCTTTGGTAGTCGAAATTTCTGGAGCCCTCAAATACCGCGTCCGTCACAGTGGGCGACGCTCTGGGGCTTTAAAAGTTGATAAACATAACTGGGCTGCATTGCACTGCATTATTACTTCGTTTGTTTAAATTTTAACATAAGATCTGTGCTTGGTTTTTCAGCTACGTTCTTGAAGATGGCGACGAGATCGAAGAACCGGAAGAAACGCAACCTCCAGAGCCTGCCAACCACAAGAGAAAACGGGCGCGTACAAACAGCGCCGGCAGCGCACATGTGTCGAACAGTGAGGCGCAGCCTTTACCGGAGTAAGTACTTTATCGCATGTCGTAGTTTAACACATCTCTAAATCGTCTGTGCACGTGTCACGCCACATTGCTACCTGTATCAAAAGTTCAAAACTACAGAGGACACGTTAATTGATCTCTTACCGCGGAGTAATCAGAAGGATACTCAGGAATGGCAGCTTTTGCGCACGTTTGATTGATTAAAGGTATATTTTAGTTGTGTGCAAAACAAAAGTAATAAAGGCGCGCATCACAGTCGGAGTCGGTCTGACCATATTATAAGCCTTTGACCTGTTTTCCGCGGCATGGTTCAAGCTTTCTTTTTTTTTTTTTTTGCTTTTAGAAACCGTCCACATATTTGTTTCCCAGCATTCGCATAGAAGGAAGAATTTGGCTCTATATGAACAGTTGGAAACGTATTTGTGTTTGTTTCAGGACAAAGATTGAAGAGCCACCTTCCAATGATGACATTGACAAGGTGGCCGGAGTTCTGTTGGATACCATCAAAGCGGTGACGCAGCGAGAAATGCCCCATCGGTGCACAATGTTTTTCAATTTCATGGGGGAAACTGCAAAGTCGCTGTCAACAGAGAAGCAAGATTTGCTGATGAAAAATTGCCATATGGCTTTGTACGAGATACAGTACGGAGAAAATAAGTGAATAAATATCCACGGCGAGAAAAATATTTAAGCCTACAGGATTTGCATCAACTGTTGGATCATGTCATTCTGAACTCGTTCATTCGAGCAAAAAGCTTGTTTACGCATAAAATTTTTTTCTTTTTTTTGTCTAGGCAGAGCTACGAGGCGTTATGTAGGCGACTTTGATGTCCATGGTTGTCCAGCTCAATTATGGCAGGCCCCGATGTTTAAGCAATAGTCTGTATCATCCAGCCGGCGTCGACGCCCATGTGGGCTGATAAGCGAGTTTCGTTAAAGGGGTAGGGGCATCAAAGTTTTGGGCTGTACATCTGCGTTGTAAAAGTGCGTAGCGATTCTTTAAGCATAGGGCATGGTGTTCGAAGCCCTAAATTGCATTAAATAACTTGGTATCGTATTATTAGTATGCAGCCGTTTCGGTTCGTTGTTGCCAGGTTTTTACTTGGCGTCAAGAAATACCTCAAATGTCATGTTGGCCAAAAACTTGCGACGTCAAGGAGCAGGCCTGTGTTCTGCTCTGTTTGCAGTGTGACTCCACCGTAGGCTCTCATGGCGCACTCACACTGCGGAAAGAGTTGGTCAACTGTATCTAGTTTACTGTAGGCAACTACAACTGCAAACATGTTTGCGTCGTTTTGGCGATCCTGTCAACACGAAATATTCGGAAACGTGCCGTTGTCGCCTGCGAACAACTATCGCCACTTCGCTCTCCAACAACATGTTGCTCGTAGCAGGGCCGATATCGGCTACTCGCTTCGTTACAATATTGCCCAAATTCTCTGCGAGCGGCTGGGAAAAAATAAAAAGCGGGAGAGGCTTTGATTATGAAGCAGCGCGCGTAAATGTTCGCGAGTATATAGTTTGAATCGCACTGATCTAGGCAGCCCTTTCGTGCACCGTTTTGGGCGCCGCTTCAGTGCGAATCTGGTAATCGTTTAGAGAAAATTTACAAATCTTAGCGAATGAAAACGATTATCGAGTACAGTTTTGGAAACAATGAACAGAAATTGACAATTGCTTACATCGCAGGACGTGCGTACAATCACCACGAATCGCCGGTGTGACCCGGTGCGCCGAGAAATGCTGCAAGCGGCCCGGTACAGTCGTCGGCGCAAAATTAAGCTGATTGAGGACAGTCGCCATAGACACGTTTTATCGAGCTTATTTTATTATGAGATAACACCCTATAGTAAAGTGGTGACGGAAGACGAACCTTAATTGCCGCGTTCAGTCACTGACCCATTCAGAGTACCGCTCTGCGAAACCGACTATATATAGGCCCAGTGATGAGTAGGGTAGGCAAAGAGCAGCGCAGTTCGTCGCCCGGCGCGTCCGCGGAGGCGCCATCACCGAAGGCTCTGCACTTGTGCAGACATGCTACTGCAGCACGAGTATAGCAGGCAGTCCTGGTAACATTGTCTTTTCTGGTACAGCGTCAAGGAGTGCTACACTGCATGCGTCACTGCTGCGCCGCCGGCCACTCCGGTCTCGGCTACGGCGACCGACAACAACGCCGTCCTTCGACCATTGCCGCGCCGTCGGCTGCAGCCTTTGGAAATTTTACGCAAGGAATACTACCAATAAGCATAATCTTGGCTACATTAAGCTGTCGTGCGGTCCGTCCGTTAAAAACTGTTAGAGCGCTACGGGTGCAAAAGACGACCGGAACGAGCTGACCAGCAGTATCGTTTTTTGCGTCAGAAAACTGTGTAATAATTAACGTCACAAATATTTGATTATGGTTTTGTCAGGGAACCTACATCACAGTCAATGCGCTAGCGATAGGTTCGGAATGCAAGAAAGGGCATGTCCACAAACGTTAAAAAGGAATGAAAATATCTTCTACGCTTCCCATGAGTCTAATGACTGTGATGATATTCAAGCACAAAGGAAGCACGTGATAAGCTTTGCACAACCTTATCATTTGGTGACTCTACACCTTTAAAATGTGGCAAGTTGTCAGGGTGCGAACGCTAAACAAGACAATGGAAGATCATTCCAACAGACGTCTCCCAGTCCGCAAAAATTGCAGTGTCAGAAAAGCCCGCGTCTAGGCATGGGCATGAATGATATATTACGGCTTGGTGAACAAAAACGGCCTTTTCTGGCGCTTCTGCCTGCTTTGAGGAACATATATCTTCCACCTGCGAGACAATGTGCAATTTTAATCTCAGGCTGTGCATTAGCTGTATAACATAAGACAAGGATGTGCCGCCCACCCCAGTACGCGCACCGATTACCGATTCTGTCTTGGTAAAAGGGACAATGTGTTCGGTTCAGTTTAGTTTTCGGAGTTTTATGTCCCACAGCGACGAAGGCTATGAAATTTTGACCACCTGGTGTTCTTTAACGTGCACTAACATCGCACAGCACACAGGCGCCTTGCAATTCGCCACTATGGAAAAGCGGCCGCCGAGGCCGTTATTCGATTCCGCATCCTTCGGAACGGTAGTCCAGCGCCGTAACAAACTGCGCCACTCTTGTTTTTTTCTTTACTGCGAAATTTCTAATCAGATTTTATACATAATGAACATTATTCCACAAACACACAACATGGGTTAAAACCACGCGATTTCGGGCGGCGTGATTCATTACAAATCAGGCATGTGCAGCAACGCTTCCATTCTCGAATGCCACTCAGGCACTTCGCATTGTGTCTTGAAAGCATGAATAACACTAGCTCGCAACGGCTTCGCGAAAAACTGCCGTATTTTCCTCGCATAAACGTCTGCATGCCTGAAAGCTATTCTGGATCGCCAGATACTGTGCAGGCCCAATAACATGATCATGTGCAGCGGTAGCCTATCATCATCTTCGACTGGTAAAATTGAATTTCAAATGCATCCACTGGTAGGTCTTTTTTAATTGTTCGCCGTGGAATATCGCAGAAGAAAACGTGTTCGATAGTTTCTTGTTTGCGGCATATGAAACAGCGATTTCTCCAAGGTACAAAAAAAAAATCTTCATTTCTAACAAGGCTTACCTTCTAGTGTATTGCCATGGAGCTTCAAAAAGAAAGTTTTTGCTCCCCTGGGTACAGCCATTTTATACTCGTTTAAAGACTGAATTCCATGGACCTGCATAGTACAACTCTTGTGGGGTGGTCTAAGGTATTCGGAAAACGTGCACTTCAGTAATATGTTTCTTGCTAGAACAAGCGGGGTCCGTACGGAAGCCCTGAAATCCTACCAAACTCTTGAAACTCAGATTACCACACATGTTGGAAATGCGCTCAATGAAAACATGGAGATCGGGTATTTATTTCGAAATTCCCTTTACAAAAGTCACTGCCTAGCAGCACGGAGCGTGGGCTCGGCAGCGTGACTAAAGACAGCAGCGTACGCACTAGCTCTGTGCTTGGCTGAACGGTTTCTATCTGAAGTACGAACACTTACATTCGATCTGGGAAACACAAGAGGTCTTCAAACCTCTGTTAAGGCAGGAGGGAACATTACCTCTTCGCAGTTCCACAAAGTTGTAAAGAGCGCTGCTTTGCTGGGCGCCGGGCTGCACTTGTAGCACACGGAGGATTTGACGACTGCCAACCTTAAAAACCGAGTAGAACGGATTTCTCCGACGCGTCGTGAAAACGTCTATATTCGCTGGTTGCAATACTATGCAAATGCGAGAATTACAGCTACATAAGCATAGCTTTCAGAGAATCCCCTCGTCTTGGACTTTGGTTCGCTTACTGTGTATGGTGCGTTTATGAATTCGGCACGCATCAGAACCAGCAAAGCGTGTTTTGTACAGAATTGAGTACATACCCTTAAGGATTCTACTAAACGGTAGCAGGCTTTAAGACAGCGGTCGAAAGTGACCGGCCAGACCTCAATATTTTTGAGGTGCCTGCAATGCTAGTCAGTGGAATGGTGCCTGCATTCCGAGGTCCGCGATTTAGAGCGGCGCCGGCGAAGGAGCATGTTACCCACGCGAGAACGCCTCGCCATGTGGCATATTGTGCCGAATGACCAATGCCCAAACTGCGGCCCCATGGAAAGCACGAGGAACATGTTCTTTGAATGCCCAGTCGTGCTGGTCATGTGGCGCTTAGTTAGAAGGATGTTCTCCGTGCACGGTGGCCCTGGCGCGAGGCCACCACGCGGATGTTTTGGGCGGCTAGTAGTCGCCTGCGTATATTTTGTGCTGTGGAAGAGGCGTTGCCTTGCTGAAGTCCGTAGACAACCAGCCAGGGCCATGTACCCAGCGCTGCAGCGACTACGTCTTCTATTGTGGAAGTATATCTCTGATCAACTGGACAGAGATGGAGAGGCGCGGTTTCTGCAGCGCTGGCATACCCGTTTCTTCGCCGTTATTGTTGTTGTGGCTGTATAGGAAGAAGGAAAAGAAAATGCGCGGGCCTGCTACTGGCTCTGTAGCTGAGCCACCTCCGCTGCCTCGTGCAGACAGAAGAGGAAAGGCAGAGGGAAAGAAAGAAGCGCGCCGCAACAACAGCCGTCGTCCGCCACCGAAGCGGTGGCGGGTGCAATGACGGCCTACAACAGATAAAAATTCGGACAGGCTAGCACCCGCCGCAAGCGGCGGTGATCTTCCTGTCCCAGCCCCATCAGGGGAGAACATCCGCTGCGGGAAAGCGGGTGAGGTGGCTTTAGGTGAAGGGTGGCTGTTCCTGGCCCTACAGGAAAGACGCGTGCCGCAACAAAGTGCCAGATACTGGGCCTTTCCCATCCAGTGAACCAATAATTATAATTATTATTTATACAATATTAGCATTATTATAATTTTAGTAGTAGTAGTAATATTATTACTGATGACTTTCTCACTGGTACACGACAGCGATGGAATGCATTATACTACGATTCCATCATGAATTGCATGTGAACATGCGGGACCATACTGCTGGCATGCCCTTGGGGAGCCTTAGAGAATCCAGCGATCGTGGCGAAACGAAGAGGCGTCCATGTGCTGTGCGATGTCAGCGCACGTTAAAGATCCCCAGGTGGTCGAAATTACTCCTTAGTCATCCACTACGACTCCCATTATTCTCTTTCTAATTTCTCTCCCGCCTTCCTCCCTTCCCTTACGGCGCGAATCAGATGTCCACAGAAAACAAGTGAGGCAGTTACCGCGCCTTTCCCTTCCTATATATCAATCAGGTTTTTTGGAGATTCCAGCTTCTTCAATACGGCATTTGCAGCACTGGAATAAACTAAATGCCGAATACGAATTTCTTCAACGCAATGTCTGGACGAGTTGGTAGGAATACATAGCTAACATATTTGCACAAACAGGGACAGAGAAAGCGTATATATATATAGGGACACAAGTGATAATATTGGGATTCTCTGTCTGTGTACATGTACTCTTGTTAGATAAGCAAGAAATTCTTGGAGCCCTGCTATTGACCTCGTATACCATTCAGCCGTCTGCACTCACGATTGGTCAGCGTCCAATGTGATTTGGTCGGAAGGACGCAAATATAAATGCTTGTTCGTTCGAACAAAATTATTTGAATGCGAGAGCATTCTTAGCCGCAAAAATCTGACTGCTCTCAATTTATTATCGGTTGCTGACTGATCATGACGTCCGTCGCTTTGGTTTTTTTTTTTCAGGGCTTAAAAACGCAGCATCAAGAGCTTCCTTGAAGAAACATGTGCCGTTCTCCTTTTTTGATTGATTACCGTATTCCACAGAGCAATTCAGAAATCGACAGTAAATTGTCACCACACGAGAGCGACTCTTCCAAGTTGCCAGCAGTGGAGTGTTTATCCGTTCAGCCAAGCCTCACCTTTCGCCCTTCCTCCGATACGGCATTACTGGCGGATGAGCAAGAAGTCTTCACATGGGCAGATCCCTGACATTCGTTGACACTTCCTGAGGTTTGAGCGCACTTCTGGTGTGCTGCAATGAGAACATTTTAAGGAGAAATTTCAAATCACTCTAAACAGTGTTTCTCAAAGGGTGGTTTATGAAGAGACTGGTATCCGCAAAATCCACGACCCCCCCCCCCCCCCTCCAAAAAAAAGAGACAAAGAAAGAAAAGAAAAATTCCGTTCTGGTTCTGGCCTGGCTAGGCAGTTCTGCAGGGTGAAAAGCGCGGAGGTTAAGAGCTGAGTTTAGTTTATCGAAGCAAAAGAAACGCGAGAGTTGTGCAGAAACGGAGATTGCGCGATATTGACAGAGAGAGAGGGAGCGTTTACGGCGTTTGCTGATGCCGGCATCGGTGAAACTCGAGCTCTTGCTGCTGAGCTGGACGGAGTGGCAATGCAAAGAGCCTCGGGTGTCCGGAGAAGAAATGGCCCTGCGTTGGGAGAACTCCAGTCTCTTCTAGCGACAGGCACACCGTCGCTGACACGTCGGCTCTCCCCACGTCCTCTGCAGGCTGTGGCCATTTTAGCCTTGACTTAGTCCTACTTGCGGGATTCTCCCCCCCCCCCCCTCCTCCCCCCCCCCTCCCTGTTTTCATCTTGTCCCAGACCACTTTCACGGGTCCAAAAGTGGCCTGCAGCAGATCCATGGCTGAGAACCACCGCTCTAAGCAATTGCCTTTGGTAGATAGCTGTAATTTATTTTTAATTTAGTTGCCAGCTTTCCGTGAGGAACGATCGTGCATTTTGTCGACTTCGCATAGGCAGTGTTGGCGATACAACCTATCTAGGCAACCAAACTAGACTATAATTACGCGCCCAATCTCTACGTTTCCAAAAGTAAAATGCGTTGTCGTGTCAGATATGGCGCGACTTATAATACTGCTAACGTCTCACTTGCACACAAAAGCATGGAGCTCAACACCCGCGGAGGGTCTAGTTGTCTGTTAGATTTCACGCTGGAGCTAGGAAATGGCTCTAACCTCCGTCGCCGGCGCTTTGTGAGGTAAATGAAGAAACAAGGCAGTTAAAAATGACAGAATTATCAGTTAAACGAAAGCATTAATGAAGAACTTGAGGGCAACTAGTATTTATGTTTCTAGAAAAACAAGTAAATGGAATAAAAGCTGCAAAACTTGTATTGGTCCACAGAACCAATATACGCGGAAGCGCATACAGAAAGGCAGTAAGTTTGATACGGATACTATTCTGAAAACGACGAGGAGACAACTTACAAAATCTAAACTCCCCTATTACCTACATGTGGCCATTAGGAAAGCGTTTTTATCCCAGCAAACACACTCTCTCTGTGTAAAGGTGCGGCCAAAATGTGGCGGAACATGCTTCTGGAGTTTGAAAATTTCTCACACGCTCGTAGAGAACATACGATGGTTCCTTAGCTACATATGTGAGCACACTGGCTGTATGTGCGAAATATGTATCAAGTGCACCATTTGTCAAACGTTTACAGCCCAGGGGTCTGCTTCTAAGCCATACTATGTGGCTCGCAATGCATTCCTAGTTTTCCAGACTTGCTGAAGGCAAGATTTTTCGTCCTAGTCTCTGAAATGGCTAAGATTTGCATAGTTGTTAAAAAAGTTATAATATACGGCTTCAAAGCAACCCTCTGGGCTCTAAACTTTTGACAAAGCTGCACCTCATAATATTCCCTTGTTAGCGCGTGAAAAAAAAAAATAAAGAGCACTGCAGAATCTGCATTGGAGTAATGCAAAAGCACGGATGTAGCTGTTGGTTGCTTCTGGCTGCTTAATTCACTTCTTGTTTACCCATTTTATTCCTTGGTACTTTCAAATTGCACGCTAATCTTTTCCTATGTCCTTTTTCGCCTCTACTTCCGGTTGCGTGACGTCACAACCTCTACGTCAAATTAATTAACTTCTTGTTTATTCATTTTATTCTCGGGTACTTTAAAAGTGCGCGGCAGTCCATTCCTATGCCCTCTTTCGGCTCTACTTCCGAATGAGTGACGTCACATCCTGGACGTCACATTAATTCACTTCTTGTTTACCCATTTTAGTCTTCGGTACTTTCACATTGCGCGCTAATCCATTCCTATGTGTATGCCCTTTTTAGGCTGTACTTCCGGTTGCGTGACGTCACGTCCTGGACATAACCCTAATTGACGGTCGTAATTAAATCCGTCGAATCCAACTTGTGCTCGAGCGGCCGTAGTCAATCAATCAACCATTTTTTTTTATTTTCACCGAAATAAAATATACATGGCGAAAAAATGGGGTGGGAGAAGAAGCTGCACAATAGCAGCTTGAGGAACGGACGCCGAGGATATCAATTCTTCATGTGTTGTCAACTTATTATTTATTTCTTACGTACGCGGATGATATGAGCAAGGGTGGTAACGCTGTTACCACAATCCGAACGGTGGAGCTTGTCTCCCAAAACTTTGATATGCCGGGTTAATAGAAGGACAAGGTGTGTTTACGTTTACAGACAGAGATTACGTCTCGAGTAAAGAAATATACAGATGTTTTGAAGGTTTACGGAACGCATTAGAAATGAGAAGGAGGGGGCAGTGTCTGGTTCCGTCGCTTCTTGCAAGTTGTCGCGTTGAAGTGTTCTAGGAAAATGCACTAAATGCTAATGAGGAAAGAAAAAAAATGCACACAAATAAGTTTTAGGTGCACTTCCTTGTGCCTGGAAGCACAGCTCATGTATAAGTTTTGCACATTTTCAAGTTACTGTGATAAAGGACCTCGAAATGTACGCACAGTTATTTAGTGTTCTCTGTATAATATAACGCTGCTGCGTGTGTCGGAGGGTTATGCCGCTATTACACATGCATTTCGAAGGCCCTCGAACCGATAGTAGAGCAGCCTTTGTGCTGAGTAGTGCCGCACAGGTGCTCGTGCCGCCTATCCTCTTCGACCTGCACTACGTTCACAAGTCTCGTCTGTAATATCCTAGTTGGCGCAGCATGCAGTGCCCTCTATCCTCCGCATTTACAGGATATTCCATGTGCTCTTGGGTGCTCCTTAGATAGCATTTTTTGCGACCAGCAAAACCCTTTTAAGTTGTTGTACTGAAGTTAGAAATAGGTGGTCTTCTATAAAGACCTGACTGTCAAAACCAAATACATAATTACATCGAAGTTTTCGTTAAACTGCAGTTCAGCTCGTTGTACGTGTTATGTTTACTGGCGTGCTCTAGGCGTACCCCTATAGGCAAACACAAGTTCTACGTCTGACCCTATATTTAAGAAAATGTAAGCCTTTCGAATAGGAAATATCAACTATTATGTAATTAATGTGTTCGCTCCAATCATAGTTATAGTAATAATTGTCCTCTGTAATTGTCTTCTGAGCTGGTGCAGGTGAGCAGGTATTTTCACTGATTTCTTTGCTAAAAAGTGAAAAACAACGGCGTATGCACTCACCCGGTAATTTCAGCCGCATACCATGTTCTTGCGTATTGAATACGTGAAGAGGTCAGTCGGACGGATGTCTTTTAAAGTGATTTTAAAAATATTTCTGGAGCGAAGCGCAAATCTTTTACATGATATGACCGTTCATACGAAGAATATTCTACAAAATGCACTAAAAGTGTAGTCTATGTTTAGAAGGTATATTCTTATGATGAAAGAAATAATTACACACAAATAAGTTTCAGATGCAATTCCCTGTGCCTCGGAGCATATCGCATGTAAAAGTTTACACATTTTCATGTTAATCGGGAAAAAAGAGCTGGAAATCGCACAGGTATTTAATTTTCTCTGCACAAAAGGAATTTGCTGCGTATCTCAAAGGGTTAGACTCCGACGGGGGCTATTGAATTGTCTTCACTCCGCGATCAAAGCCACGAGCGACTGAATAATTGTTTGCCGAAAATATCACAAATATTTGAGAACTGTAACCTCAGTTACAGAACAGAAACTAGCCTTAGTAAAACAAAAGAAACAATGTCAGCAAAGAGGTGCTGCTCAAGCAGAGATCAACGAAATATTTCCTAGCCGTTACTAGCCGTTTTTCCAACGGGTGTCAAAGAAGCACTGACCGACTGAGCATGAACGGCTGAAAATATACAGAAGCTCGCGAGCATACTTTGTGGCTTTCATTGTTGTGATAATAGAGCACCTTTGGACAGTGCGCGTTTTGTATATTCTCACCAACGTTTCGTGGTGTTTTGTTAAGCTAGCGATATCTACTGCATTACGCCAAGAAACTTCCTGACCAAAGGCGTGCTGACCTTAAAGGATTGAAAGCGTAGCGCAAACAAAGAAAGTGGCACTGAAAGGCACATGACCGTGGTCTTACCACGAGTTTGTTTCCTTTGGATCATCTTTTAGCAGATGCTCCAAATCAGAAAAATTTGCACCGAGCAATAAAATACCGCAAAATTGGGACCGTAAGCATACGAGATGAATGTAGCAGTGACGCAGCACTGACGTATGCTCCTGAATTGCTAAATTGATCACGGAAAAAAGCGGGGACTGGCTGTGGATGATTGTGCAAGCATGGAGGTATTTCGTGGGAGGCTGTGAATGCACCTTCAGAAGAAGTTATGAGCACTGCAGCTTTTTGCCCTTACTAAATGTATTTCGTCGGTATACTTCCTTCTCGAGATTTCTACCTCTCCTCAAGATTGCAACCTATGCTAGATTGAGATGCCAAGAAATGTACAAAAAAAAAAATAGCGAACTACTTAAAATATACTCTGGAAGCTGATCGTGATTACGAGATAAACACACGTGATGAACTCCTGCATCTCCCGTTCCAGGCGTGCACTCTAGTTTGACAAAGTGAGATAGACTTTAATCTTTCCTTCTTGCGCGGACTCTAATGCTCATCCCACGCACAGAAATGTAATATTAGAGCTATCCTTAGACGCCGCTACGGCATTTGACAAAAGTTTGATGCTGTCAGCGATGCCCGAACAATTACAAACCAGCTTTAACCAATAATGTCCAGGGACAAGGACGACGTATATGGTGGAAACCCCTTCTACTGAGCTGAAGAAAGTTGTTGAAGAGTATCTGGTAGCTGTGCAATTAGGGCACTTATTTTTGCAACAATTAAAACAGCAAACCAAGCTCTCTTGATTCTATCGTGTTCAAGATGCCCATTTCTGAAGGGACTGCTTAGTATCTGCGAATGCTGAAGTTGATACCCTTACGTCAAGCTGCCGGAGAGATTGACGGAAAGTAGAATTATCTGCACGCGTATGTATTCTATGTTTATATAATTACCAAGAGAGCAAACAGTTACAGATATCATGTAAAGCCCCGTAAAGGTCCAAAAGGTAAAGTGCAGTTCTGCACTGAACGGGACACGTCGCTACAGTGTGTACTTATTTAAATCTCAAAGGACAAAAAACTTGCCATTCGCAGTGAAAGGTGGCTCTTTGGCACACGAAGCACAGCAGAAAAAAAAAATGCTGCGTCGGCCGGGAATCGAACCCGGGTCAACTGCTTGGAAGGCAGCTATGCTAACCACTATACCACCGACGCCTATGCATAGCCGCCGTCGTCCGGGAAGAAGGAAGTAGGCCAGCTATAGACGCCAGGGTTACATGTCTGTGTTTGCACGAATGCCGTGTAGATGGCACCACTGAATTTCACTGATACCGCTGTGTTAGAGGTGGAGAAGCAGGGGCCACCGCACAACTGCGCTTTCATTGACTTCGTTGCTCCTTCATTAAAGCACAAAATTTCTAACATCGCTCGATGTCATGGTCTGGGGATGTTTTCCAAATCAGTGCCAGATTTTATGGGTATTTTTTAAAGCTGCCTGATTACCTTCACGAGCGTATACTTTGTAGCTCTTTTATGATACTTCAGCGCATGTTAAAGAACACTATGTGGTCGACATGTCCTGAATACTCCACTGCGGCCTCTCTCGATTTCAGCCGTTAAACTCCACAAACTCAGCCAAAACAAACCAAATCTAACCCAATCATTTAGATAGACACTGATCGATTACTTTACCTGGGTAAGCAAATAATTCCCAGAAGTCGGGCGGAAATCAACAGAATAAAATGTAAACATTCGTGGGGCTCCGAGGAGCCGTTGCGGTGGAGACATCGCAAACTACTTCAGAAAAAGAATCCTTTGTGACCAAAAAAAAAAAAAAAATAGGGCGATGAACGCAATCTCAGAGTCTTCGGATATGTCTATCGTACATGCTTGAAGCGTTCGGTTTTTCCCCAGGGACCTGAGCCTGTTGTGGATGCTGATTTCAGGGGCAGAAGCTGGCATTTGATACCGCGGAAGTCGGCCTCGAAGAGTCAAGGTTTATTGGTGTTAACAAGTGATAAAAAATAGACGGCAATAATGTCCAACGCAAAAACAGGCTAGGGTTACTAATTGCAAAGTTAGGTTGTGGTTTCCCTTTTTTAGGGGATGAAACAATATGTCTCTGGTCTTCTGGTCTTATTAGCAGTATATAAAGAAATATCGAGTGCTGAGAACCGGTTGTGGAGGTTGTCTCTCAAGACTTAGTAAACAGAGAAATTAATAAAGATTCTGAAATATGTGGATTTAACTAAAATTGCCAAATTATTTCAAGGTACCAGCTTAGCAGTTTCACAGCCGAAACATAATACAGAACTGCAATAGAAAAATAATGAGATCATGTTATACATAAACATATCGCTCAGTAATCGCAATGCTTATACAGGAGACTATGGAAATCAATCCGCCTTTCGAAGAGCCACCAAGGAAGAACGCCGGCAGGAAATTAGAGTTCATGGAAAAATTTAATCAGGCTTCCGCTCCTGCAGATGCATAGTTTTCACAGCATGCAGTGTTATATACTCGCTTAAATAGGGCGCCCTTGCTACACAAATGTGCTGACTGATTCCGGTGTCCGTCAGATAAATAGGCTTGTTTTGGGCGAGTGCGCTGCAGTTTTTACAAACGCTAGGCATACACAAATGCCCCACTAGCGCTCGCGCTAATAGGTAAATCAGTTCGCTTTCAATATAAAAAAAAAAAGGTATTCCCTTACAGGAGGCAAAATGTTCGTAATGGCTACAAATGAGGCAAAAGAAGATGGCAATTTTACCGAAACCAGTTCCAAAGTTGTCCTCGTAAACACGGTAGTGAAATCTGATAAGTTTTAACATGGATAGCGTAACTGGCTATACGATGTGTGGACTTGAAACATTATTGTGGTGTTGTGCTGGAAAAGTAATCGATATCGGGCCAGGTGAAGTTTGTTGCGAGGCGATGCTTCGGGCCGCAATTTAACGCACGCCGGGAATGTTGCACCGCTGGAAGACCGACGTTGCAGACGGCGATCTGAAATAATTATCGAAACAAAAACACGCACGTTAATTATTCATGGGACTTTCTGGTGACCTGCTACACCCTACTCAAAGAAAATGACGCTAAGACGGGCGACAAATGAATTATTTGTAAAGGGATATAGATTATATTTTTCCGGACTGCGAAATTACAGCCATCCAAACTTCAGTTTTGTTTCATTCTGTTCAACAACGCGATGCTAACTGCCTTGTGAGAAAAGCCAAACTGAATTACCATGCTTTGTGAATGGGCCTTTTAGAGGGAAATTTTTGGAGGAATGGGCCCTTCAGCAATATGGATGTCAGGTTATAAGCGCGGTCTGGCTCATTAAGCATGTATTGTCAATCGGGTGGGAATTTCGATCTACCCCGTAACAATATATTCCCCGGACGCGATGCAAAAACCCAACTCGAATCTGACTGTGGACTTACTTACTTTTACATAGGATGCTCGTTATCCAAGATAATTAAACTGTTCCGTGGTACTCTCTTGGCAAAACATACTCCCAGAATCAGGTTGGAAGCTTTTAACTGAAGCGGAAAGTGTACATATCTCCGTTTAGAAATGAAAAGCTAAAGGCGGATACTTGTCTGAGTTTTACTTTGGCCATTCGCATGTCAGATAGGGCTGTAAACAGTGACGACGTGCGTGATAAACAGGGAGCAATCATAATCTGACACTTTCAAGACTTTATGCAGAAATTCTGCCATCTATGGTACCTTCACCGAAACGGGCAACGTGACGCCATGTTGAAGGGTTGAGTGAGTCGGCTGCACTGATGCGGCTGCTGCCTCGCAATAGACGTGTCTGTTTTGTGCTGGAATTTTCTTGCTATCTGATTGCATTAGAGCAAGAAAAGAAAACAGTAATGGCCGAACGATTTCATTCCTATTTTACTTCGTAAAGCTGTACTGCGCTGGGAAAACTGGCGAACGGCAAAATAAGCGTAGCTGTATATAGAAACGTTAAAGCTCACGTTGCCGCTCCTCAATTTCATTCCTTGCTCTTCCACGCGACTGCTCAAATAAGCGTCCATGAAAGAGATTCATATTGCTTTCGGGTGTAAAACACGTGTACGATGTGAATTGTCAGCCGCCGTAGGCCGCTTTCGATACTAGCGCGGGCATGCTCAACATGATACAGCAACCTGCGCTCGGCCTCATCTCTCCATAGTACGTTGTGCAAGTACCCGCACACGAAGGTGCTTGGTATTGTGTTTTTTTTATATAGGTTCGGAGCATAATAAATAATGCTCTGCGATGGACCTGAAAGCATTCACAATACAACGCGCGAACTATTGTTCCCACGAGCTCTCTAGGCGTTCAGCCGCAGATGCACTTTGGTAGTGCGTATACAACTAAACAGGCCCCAATCGCGTGAACTTGCAGGCGAAACGGAAAAGGCGAACGACTTGATGCCGCATGCACTGATGATCCTCAGATATGGAGTTCCTGTCGCCGTCAATTCATGGTTCTTTTTCGTGAAAATCGGTACGTTATCATACACTGCGGCCTGCGTTGTCACATATCAAAGGTCTGCCTTATATCCAGACGGAATGTGAGGCTCCTTTTTGGAAACCAGTTTGAACAGTGAATATTGTGGTATGCGCTCTTTCTGCAGCACGCCCATTCTCCCCAATTCTGCATTTTCCCCATAACTCTCGACGGAGTTGAAATATTCCAAACTCTTTTTGGCTGTCCATGTCAAGGAGAAGTTCAGTAGAGAGATAGGCATCATTCATTGAAGCCTCCTTATTGTCTGTACCAGCGTCTAGCGGTGGAGAATAGTTGGCTTTCACTTCTAAATGTCCGGGAAGGGGGGGGGGGGGTGACGAGCAAGGTTTGGGTAGATTTCTTCGCATTTAAGTTGTTTAAATGCAACAACAGATAGCACTCAACTGTCATGCAGTATTCGGCTCTTGTAATATTTCTGTAGAAATCCTTCTCCCTTCTCTTGAAACGTAGAGAACACATATGCTTATTCTTTAGTGTCTAATGGCGGTTCTCTTGTTGTGGCTGCCAAACATAATTTGTTTAAGTGCGCATAAATTGGAAATGCAGTGAAATACCACCTGAGAAAACACAAATGTCATCATTGTGGAGTTGTTATGCATGACATTTTTTTGAACACGTTGCAAAATGATGTATATTTTAAGGCAGTAGTAGACTACCCAGCATTATGAGCATATAGAGAATGTCATATGTCATGCGTGGCTGGGTATTTTTAGGCAAAATAAAGTTGGAAGGCATGTGTGTACACTTATCCTTGTTTCTCCTAGGCTTCTTGCAAAGAATATTTCTCCGTGGCTAGTGGCCAATAGATCGCAGTTTCAATCCCTACCTCACGACACTGTTCCGACTGCACGCTACGAAGGTTAAAAGAAAAAAAAACAAACGCCATTATTCAGCGATATCGATGAGAGAAAACAAACCATGCATAGCCCAAATTATTTCTGAACTTCTTTTCAATGCATGCCATAGAACAAGAAAGAAAAACTCTCACATTATTTTAAAAAAAAGGAAACAACGCGGTGATCGCCATCAGTGCAGCAACAACAATCATGCGCACTTGCGCTAGACTAGTTCAGGTTACTGGTAGAAGCAGTTTCTACCATGTATACATCTGCGTCTTACGCTTTTCAGAGCGCGTTCTGGAGCCGCACCTTAGAGACTGAAGACTGGACATAGTCAGCGATATTCAATTCATCGATGAATCAATTCCGTAAACACTTTAAAATTTAGTATTCGAATTGAAGAGGCAGTCTGGATACTTTGAAGTGCTGTAAGGTGTTCTCTCGGGGTACTTAGGGGTATACCTCGCGTGAAATCTGTCTATAGCTTGTATGCATGAAGCAGTACAATCTTGGATTAGCTGGCCAATACTTGAATCAATAACACTCTAGCAGATCTTTTACACAAAGCGGCTATTCGAACTCCGTCGACCGAAAAATGTAACAATGTGGGTGATATATTTCGTCGGCCTTGGCATAGAGTACGAATTGGCCGTCATTCAAAGCAGGTCAAATAAAATATATGTGTACTATTTTACAATTTAGCTGAGTCGAAGATTGAAAATGCGTGTATAGTGCGAGTGCGAAGCGAAAGCCGGTGAAGTACCTTTCGGAAAGTTAGATGGCACTGAAAGGTAGCCTTTCATACTTTGGCTTACTTTTTACTTCCCTGCCTCCAGCCAGTATTCCTATCATTCATTGCCCGAGCAATGCTGGGGTTCATTTTCATCATCTTGGCTTAGGGGCTGTATCGCTTCCCAACACTCTTGAGAAGCTTCCTAGTGGTTGACACCTCTGACATGCCAACCTATAACTTCAAGTATGACATTGCCTGCCATAGGCCTGACAAGCTAATCATTGACAAAGAGGCTCGATGGTGAAGTTTTGGTTTCAAACTAGAACTATTAGAAAAACTCACGCAGTTTTTGCAGTACCTCAGAGTAATTGGCACTGCGCATTGATCGTGAAATTTATTACTTAGGAAGCTCCATTCCATGTTTGGCAGGCTTGTCTTCTTCCTGCAGTGTTTGAATTTTGTGATATAGGACCCAGGGTGTCTTATAGGTTTAAATATGTACTGTGCGATTTCAGTGCATAAGCCTTTGGTAGTCGAATTTCTGGAGCCCTCAAATACCGCGTCCGTCGCAGTGGGCGACGCTCTGGGGCTTTAAAAGTTGATAAACTTTACTGGGCTGCATTGCACTGTATTATTACTTCGTTCTTTAAATTTTAACGTAAGATCTGTGCTTGGTTCTTCAGCTACGTTCTTGAAGATGGCGACGATATCGAAGAACCGGAAGAAACTCCACCTCCAGAGCCTGTCAACCAGAAGAGAAAACGGGCGCGTACAAACAGCGCCGGCAGCGCACATGTGTCGAACAGTGAGGCGCAGCCTTTACCGGAGTAAGTACTTTATCGCATGTCGTAGTTTAACACATCTCTAAATCGTCTGTGCACGTCTCACGTCACATTGATAGCTGTATGAAAGTACAGAGGACATGTTAATTGATCTCTTACCACGGAGTAATCAGAAATATACTAAAAAATGAAAGCTTTTGCGCACATTTGATTGATTAAAAGTATATTTGAGGTATGTGCAAAAAAAAAAAAAACTTATAAAGGCACACATCACAGCCGGAACCGGTCTTACCATATTACAAGCCTTTCCCTTGTTTATTGCGGCATGTTTGTCTTTTTTTTATTTTTTTGCTGTTACAGACCGTCCAGTTATTGTTTCCACAACATTCGCATAGATGGAAGAATTTGGCTTTATATGAAAAGTTGGAAAACGTATTTGTGTTTGTTTCAGGACAAAGATTGAAGAGCCACCTTCCAATGATGACATTGACAAGGTGGCCGGAGTTCTGTTGGATACCATCAAAGCGGTGACGCAGCGAGAAATGCCCCATCGGTGCACAATGTTTTTCAATTTCATGGGGGAAACTGCAAAGTCGCTGTCAACAGAGAAGCAAGATTTGCTGATGAAAAATTGCCATATGGCTTTGTACGAGATACAGTATGGAGAAAATAAGTAAATAAATATCCAAGGCGAGAAAAACATTTAAGCCTACAGGATTTGCATCAACTCTTGGGGCCTGTCATTCCGAACTCGTTCATTCGAGGAAAAAAGCTTGTTTTAAGCATAAAAATAGTTTTTTTTTTTCTAGGCAGAGCTACGAGGCGTTATGTAGGTGACGTTAATGTCCGTGATTTTCCAGCTGGATTTGGGCGGGCCCCGATGTTTAAGCAATAGTCTGTATCATCCAGCCGGCGTGGACGCCCATGTGGGCCGACAAGCGAGTTTCGTTAAAGGGGTTGGGACATCAAATTTTTGTGCTGTACCTTTGCGCTGTAAATAGTGCATAGCAATTCCATAAGCATAGAGCATGGTGTTAGAAGCCCAAAATCACATTAAATAATTTAGTATCGTATTATTAGTATGCAGCTGTTTCGGCTCGTAGTGTCCAGGTTTTTACTTGACGTGAAGAAATGGAAGACATAACTTAAATGTCACGTGGGCCAATAACGTGTGACGTCGAGGAGCAGGCCTGTCGTCTGCTCTGTTTGCAGTGTGACTCCGCCAAGGCTTTCATGGCTCACTCACACTGCGGAAAGAGTTGGTCAACTGTATCTAGTTTACTGTAATCAACTGCATCTGCATACATGTTTGCGTCGTTTTGGCGATCCTGTCAACACGAAATATTCGGAAACGTGCCGTTGTCGCCTGTGAACAGTTGTCGCCACCTCGCTCTCCGACAACTTGTTGCTCGTAGGAGGGTCGATATCGGCCGCTCGATATCGGCTGCTACAATATTGCCCGAATTCTATGCGAGCGGCTGAGAAAAATTAAAAAGTGGGAGAGGCTTTGATTATGAAGCATCGCGTTATGAATGTTCGCTAGCGTATAGTTTGAATCGCACTGATCTAGGCTGTCCTTTCATGCGCCGTTTTGAGCGCCGCTTCAGTTCGAATCTGGTAATCGTTTAGAGAAAACTTACACATCTTAGAGAATGAAAACGATTATCGAGTATAGTTTTGGAAACAGTGAACAGAAATCGACAATTGCTTACATCGCAGGACGTGCGTACCAGCACCACGAATCGCCGGTGTGATCCGGTGCGGCGAGAAATGCTGCAAGCGGCCCGGTACAGTCGCCGGCGCAAAATTAGGCTGATTGAAGACAGTCGCCATAGACACGTTTTATCGAGCTAATTTTATTATGAGATAACGCCCTATAATAAAGTGGTGACGGAAGACGAACCTTAATTGCCGCGTTGAGTCGCTGACCCATTCAGAGTACCGCTCTGCGAAACCGACTATTTATAGGCCCAGCGACGAGTAGGGCAGGCAGAGAGCAGCGCAGTTCGTCGCCCGGCGCGTCCGCGGAGGCGCCATTGCCGAAGGCTCCGCACATGTGCAGGCATGCTACTGCAGCACGAGTAAATCAGGCAGTCCTGGTAACATTGTCTTTTCTGGTGCAGCGCCAAGGAGTGCTACACTGCATGCCTCATTGCTGCGCCGCCGGCGACTCCGGTCTCGGCTCCGGCGACTGACAACAACGCCGTCCTTCGACCATTGCCGCGCCGTTGGCTGCAGCCTTTGAAACTTTTACGGAATGAATATTACCATTAAGCATAATCTTGGCTACAGTAAGTTGTCGTGCGGTCCGTCCGTTAAAACCTGTTAGAACGCTACGGGTGCAAAAGACAACCGAAACGAGCTGACCAGCAGCATCGTCTCTTACGTCAGAAAGCTATGTAATGACGTCACAAATACTTGATTATGGTTTTGTCAGTGAACCTACATCACAGTCAGTGCGCTAGCGATAGGTTCGGAATGCAAGAACGAGCATGTCCACAAACTTTAAAAAGGAATGGAAATATTTTCTTCGCTTCCGTTGAGTCTAATGACTGTGATGGTCTTCAAACATAAAGGAAGCGCTTGATAAGCTTTGCACAACCTTGTAATTTGGTAACTCTACATCTTTAAGATGTGGCAAGTTTTCAGGGTGCGAACGCTCAACAAGACGATGGACGATTATTCTAATAGATGTCTCCCAGTTCGCAAAAATTGCAATGTCAGAAAAGCCCGTGGGTAGGTATGCGCCTGAATGATATTACGGCTTGGTGCACAAAAACGGCCTTTTCTGGCCCTTCTGTCTTCTTTAAGGAACATATATCTTCGACCTGCGAGACAATGTGCAATTTTAACCTCAAGCTGTGCATTCGCTGTATAACATAAGACACGGATATGCAGCTCTCCTCAGTACGCGCACCGATTAGCGATTCTATCTTGGTAAAATGGACAATGTGTTCGGTTCAGTTTAGTTTTCGGGGTTTTATGTCCCACAGCGACGAAGGCTATGAAATTTTGACCACCTGGGGTTCTTTAACGTGCACTAACATCGCACAGCACACGGGCGCCTTGCAATTCACCTCTATGGAAAAGCGGCCGCCGAGGCCGAGATTCGATTCCGCATCCTTCGGAACGGTAGTCCAGCGCCGTAACAAACTGCGCCACTCTTGTTTTTTTCTTTACTGCAAAATATATAATCAGATTTTATACATAAAGAACATTACTCCACAAACACACAACATGGGTTAAAACCACGCGATTTCGAAAAGCATGATCCATTACAAAGCAGGCATGGGCAGCAACGCTTCCATTCTCGAATGCCACTCAGGCACTTCGCATTGTGTCTTGAAAGCATGAATAACACTAGCTCGCAACGGCTTCGCGAAAAACTGCCGTATTTTCCTCGCATAAACGTCTGCATGCCTGAAAGCTATTCTGGATCGCCAGATACTGTGCAGGCCCAATAACATGATCATGTGCAGCGGTAGCCTATCATCATCTTCGACTGGTAAAATTGAATTTCAAATGCATCCACTGGTAGGTCTTTTTTAATTGTTCGCCGTGGAATATCGCAGAAAAAAACGTGTTCGATTGTTTCTTGTTTGCGGCATATGAAACAGCGATTTCCCCAAGGTACAAAAAAAAAAAAACCTTCATTTCTAACAAGGCTTACCTTCTAGTGTATTGCCATGGAGCTTCAAAAAGAAAGTTTTTGCTCCCCTGGGTACAGCCATTTTATACTCGTTTAAGGACTGAATTCCATGGACCTGCACAGTACAACTCTTGTGGGATGGTTTAAGGTATTCGGAAAACGTGCACTTCGGTAATATTTTTCTTGCTGGAACAAGCGGAGCCCGTACGGAAGCCCTGAAATCCTACCAAACCCTTGAAACGCCGATTACTACACAAGTTGGAAATGCGCTCAATGAAAACATGGAGATCGGGTATTTATTTCGAAATTGCCTTTACAAAAGTCACTGCCTAGCAGCACGGAGAGTGGGCTCGGCAGCGTGACTAAACAGAGCAGCGTACGCACGAGCTCTGTGCTTGGCTGAACGGTTTCTATCTGAAGTACGAACACTTACATTCGATCTGGGAAACACAAGAGGTCTTCTAACCTCTGTTAAGGCAGGAGGGAACATTACCTCTTCGCAGTTCCACAAAGTTGTAAAGAGCGCTGCTTTGCTGGGCGCCGGGCTGCACTTGTAGCACACGGAGGATTTGACGACTGCCAACCTTAAAAGCCGAGTAGAACGGATTTCTCCGACGCGTCGTGAAAACGTCTATATTCGCTGGTTGCGATACTATGCAAATGCGAGAATTACAGCTACATAAGCATAGCTTTCAGAGAATCCCCTCGTCTTGGACTTTGGTTCGCTTACTGTGTATGGTGCGTTTATGAATTCGGCACGCATCAGAACCAGCAAAGCGTGTTTTGTACAGAATTGAGTACATACCCTTAAGGATTCTACTAAACGGTAGCAGGCTTTATGACAGCGGTCGAAAGTGACCGGCCATACCTCAATATTTTTGAGGTGCCTGCAATGCTAGTCAGTGGAATGGTGCCTGCATTCCGAGGTCCGCGATTTAGAGCGGCGCCGGCGAAGGAGCATGTTACCCACGCGAGAACGCCTCGCCATGTGGCATATTGTGCCGAATGACCAATGCCCAAACTGCGGCCCCATGGAAAGGACGAGGAACATGTTCTTTGAATGCCCAGTGGTGCTGGTCATGTGGCGCTTAGTTAGAAGGATGTTCTCCGTGCACGGTGGCCCTGGCGCGAGGCCACCACGCGGATGTTTTGGGCGGCTAGTAGTCGCCTGCGTATATTTTGTGCTGTGGAAGAGGCGTTGCCTTGCTGAAGTCCGTAGACAACCAGCCAGAACGATGTACCCAGCGCTGCAGCGACTACGTCTTCTATTGTGGAAGTATATCTCTGATCAACTGGACAGAGATGGAGAGGCGCGGTTTCTGCAGCGCTGGCATACCCGTTTCTTCGCCGTTATTGTTGTTGTGGCTGTATAGGAAGAAGGAAAAGAAAATGCGCGGGCCTGCTACTGGCTCTGTAGCCGAGCCACCTCCGCTGCCTCGTGCAGACAGAAGAGAAAATAGAGAAGAAAGAAAAGGCAGAGGGAAAGAAAGAAGCGCGCCGCAACAACAGCCGTCGTCCGCCACCGAAGCGGTGGCGGGTGCAATGACGGCCTACAACAGATAAAAATTCGGACAGGCTAGCACCCGCCGCAAGCGGCGGTGATCTTCCTGTCCCAGCCCCATCAGGGGAGAACATCCGCTGCGGGAAAGCGGGTGAGGTGGCTTTAGGTGAAGGGTGGCTGTTCCTGGCCCTACAGGAAAGACGCGTGCCGCAACAAAGTGCCAGATACTGGGCCTTTCCCATCCAGTGAACCAATAATTATAATTATTATTTATACAATATTAGCATTATTATAATTTTAGTAGTAGTAGTATTATTATTACTGATGACTTTCTCACTGGTACACGACAGCGATGGAATGCATTATACTACGATTCCATCATAGATTGCATGTGAACATGCGGGACCATACTGCTGGCATGCCCTTGGGGAGCCTTAGAGAATCCAGCGATCGTGGCGAAACGAAGAGGCGTCCGTGTGCTGTGCGATGTCAGCGCACGTTAAAGATCCCCAGGTGGTCGAAATTACACCTTAGTCATCCACTACGACTCCCATTATTCTCTTTCTAATTTCTCTCCCGCCTTCCTCCCTTCCCTTACGGCGCGATTCAGATGTCCACAGAAAACAAGTGAGACAGTTACCGCGCCTTTCCCTTCCTATATATCAATCAGGTTTTTTGGAGATTCCAGCTTCTTCAATACGGCATTTGCAGCACTGGAATAAACTAAATGCCGAATACGAATTTCTTCAACGCAATGTCTGGACGAGTTGGTAGGAATACATAGCTAACATATTTGCACAAACAGGGACAGAGAAAGCGTATATATATAGGGGCACAAGTGATAATATTGGGATTCTCTGTCTGTGTACATGTACTCTTGTTAGATAAGCAAGAAATTCTTGGAGCCCTGCCAGTGACCTCGTATACCATTCAGCCGTCTGCACTCACGATTGGTCAGCGTCCAATGTGATTTGGTCGGAAGGACGCAAATTAAATGCTTGTTCGTTCGAACAAAATTATTTGAATGCGAGAGCATACATAGCCGCAAAAATCTGCCTGCTGTCAATTTATTATCGGATGCTGACTGATCATGACGTCCGTCGCTTTGGTTTTTTTTTTCAGGGCTTAAAAACGCAGCATCAAGAGCTTCCTTGAAGAAACATGTGCCGTTCTCCTTTTTTGATTGATTACCGTATTCCACAGAGCAATTCAGAAATCCACAGTAAATTGTCACCACACGAGAGCGACTCTTCCAATTTGCCAGCAGTGGAGTGTTTATCCGTTCAGCCAAGCCTCACCTTTCGCCTTCCTCCGGTACGGCATTACTGGCGGATGAGCAAGAAGTCTTCACATGGGCAGATCCCTGACGGGCGAGTTCATTCGTTGACACTTCCTGAGAATTTGAGCGCGCTTCTGGTGTGCTGCAATGAGAACATTTTAGAGAGAAATTTCAAATCACTCTAAAACAGTGTTTCTCAAAGGGTGGTTTATGAAGAGACTTTCGTATCCGTAAAATCCACGCCCCCCTCCCAAAAGAAAAGAAAGAAAAGAAAAATTGCGTTCTGGCCTGGCTAGGCAGTTCTGCAGTTTGAAAAGCGCGGAGGTTAAGAGCTGTGTTTAGTTATCGAAGCAAAAGAAACGCGAGAGGTGTGCAGAAACGGAGATTGTGCGATAGAGACAGAGAAAGAGGGCGTTTACGGCGTTTGCTGATTCCGGCATCGATGAAACTCGAGCTCTTGCTGCTGAGCTGGACGGGGCTGCAATGCAAAGAGCCTGGGGTGTCCGGAGAAGTAATGGCCCTGCGTTGGGAGAACTCCAATCTCTTCATACCGTCCCCGACACGTCGGCTGTCCCCACGTCCTCTGCAGACTGTGGCTATTTTAGCCTTGACTTAGTCCTACTTGCGGGATTCTTCCCCCCCCCCCTCCCCCCCTCCCTGTTTTCATGGGGTCCTAGACCACTTTCACGGGTCCAAAAATGGCCTCCAGCTGATCCATGGCTGAGAACCACCGCTCTAAGTTATTGCCTTTGGTAGATAGCTGTAATTTATTTTTATTTTAGTTGCCACCTTACCGTGAGGAACGATCCTGCATTTTGTAGACTTCGCATAGGCAGTGTTGGCGATACAACCTATCTAGGCAACCAAACTAGACTATATTTACGCGCGCAATCTCTACGTTTCCAAAAGTAAAATGCGTTGTCGTGTCAGATATGGCACGACTTATAATACTGCTAACGTGTCACTGGCACACAAAATCATGGAGCTCAACACCAGCGGAGGGTCTAGTTGTCTGTTAGATTGCACGCTGGAGCTAGGAAACGGTTCTAACCACCGTCGCCGGCGCTTTGTGAGGTAAATGAAGAAACAAGGCAGTTAAAAATGACAGAATTATCATTGAAACGAAAGCATTAATGAACTGTTCCCGTGTTAGGAACTGGAGGGCAACTAGTATTTATGTTTCTAGAAAAACAAGAAAATGGAATAAAAGCTGAACAATTTGTATTGGTCCACAGAACCAATACACGCGGAAGCGCATACAGAGAGACAGTAAGTTTGATACGGATCCTATTCTGAAAACGACGAGGAGACAACTTACAAAATCTAAACTCCCCTATTACCTACATGTGGCCATTAGGACAGTATTTTTGTCCCAGCAAACACCCTCTCTCTGTGTAAAGGTGTGGCCAAAATGTGGCGGAACATGCCTTTGGAGTTTGAAAATTTCTCAAACGCTCGTAGAGAACATACGATGGTTCCTTATGTGAGCACACTGGCTGTATGTGCGAAATATGTATGAGGTGCACCCTTTGTCAAACGTTTAGAGCCCAGGGATCTACTTCTGAGCCATACTGTGGCTCGTAATGCATTCCCAGTTTTCCAGACTTGCTGAAGGCAAAATTTTTCGTCCTACTCTCTGAAATGGCTAAGATTTGCATGGTTGTTAAAAAAGTTATAAATACGGCTTCAAAGCAAACCCTCCCGGCTCTAAACTTTTTACAAAGCTGTACCTCATAATATTCCCTTGGTAGCGCGTGAAAAAAAAAAAAAAAGAATTAAAGAGCACAGCAGAATCTGCTTTGGAGTAATGCAAAAGCACGGATGCAGCTGTTGGTTGCTTCTGGTTGCTTCTAGTTGCTTAATTCACTTCTTGTTTACCCATTTTAGTCTTTGGTACTTTCAAATTGCACGCCAATCCCTTCCTATGTCCTTTTTAGCCTCTACTTCCGGTTGCGTGACGTCACAACCTCCACGTCAAATTAATTCACTTCTTGTTTATTCATTTTATTTTCGGGTACTTTCAAATTGCGCGCCAGTTCCTTCCTATGCCCTCCTTCGGCTCTACTTCCGAATGAGTGACGTCACATCCTGGACGTCACATTATTTCACTTCTTGTTTACCCATTTTAGTCTTCGGTACTTTCACATTGCGCGCTAATGCATTGCTATGTGTATGCCCTTTTTAGGCTGTACTTCCGGTTGCGTGAGGTCACATCCTGGACGTCACCCTAATTGACGGTCGTAATTAAATCCGTTGAATCCAACTTGTGCTCCAGCGGCCGTAGTCAATCAATCAATCAATCAATCAATCAATCAATCAATCAATCAATTTTTTTTTATTTTCACCGAAATAAAATATACATGGCGAAAAAAGGGGGTGGGAGAAAAAGCTCCACAATAGCAGCTTGACGAAGGGACGCCGAGGATATCTTCATGCGTTGTCAACTTATTATTTATTTATTTCGTACGCGGATGAAATGAGCAAGGGTGGCAACGCTGTTACCACAACCTGAACGGTGGAGCTTGTCTCCCACAACTTTGATATGCCGGGTTAATAGAAGGACAAGGTGTGTTTACGTTTACAGACAAAGATTACGTCTCGAGTAAAGAAATATACAGATGTTGTGAAGGTTTGCGGAACGCATTAGAAATGAGAAGGAGAGGACAGTGTCTGGTTCTGTCGCTTCTTGCAAGTTGTCGCGGTGAAGTGTTCTAGGAGAATGCACTAAATGCTAATGGAGAAAGAAAAAAATGCACACAAATAAGTTTTAGGTGCACTTCCGTGTGCCTGGAAGCATAGCTCACGTAAAAGTTATCACATTTTCAAGTTACTGTGATAAAGGAGCTCGAAATGTACGCAAAGTTATTTAGTTTTCTCTGTATAATATAATGCTGCTTCGTGTGTCGAAGGGCTATGCCGCTATCACACGGGCATTTCGAAGGCCCTCAAACCGATCGTCTACCGACTCGAAGGCCTTCGAACGCTGCCATACGGATGTTTTCAGTGGCCATTCAGTCGATAGTCTATTAGGTCAAGGGAACAGCTCAGAACACTATCCAGATCTCGAAGGCGAGCGCCATACGCACTCTAGTGCACAACACGTTTACGAAAAAAAGCATGAACAAGCGTTATTATTCTGTATCGTTAATTTACGTGGAAAATATTATTGTGCGTATTATTTAAAAATAGTATCGCTCTTTTCAGGGCGCATTATTTTTGTACTAGCTACCACTGTAACCAACAACAGTCCGTATGAACGTCAGTGCGTTTGAAAAAAAAAAAAAAGGAACAAAGCTGTCCTTTCAAACAACTCAATACCGCCAGTTACTAAAACAAAACTTAACAGTTATATTGTATTTTACATTTATGCAAATAATTCTTTAAGCAAAACCGAAAGCAATGATAATGGCGCCGCGAAGGTTTGGCGTCAAGCACCAGAACTATTTCAACAGCCTTCGAGTTTTGCCGTGTAGCAGCTGCACAACTCCTTCGACTTCAATCGCGATTGAAAATCTTGAAGGCTTTCGACTTAATCGCCTTTGATAATCACCGCGTGATAGAGATATTAGACAACGACAGGGGCTATAGAAACCTCTTCATTCCGCGATCAATGTATTTGCTTCTAGGCATAGATGGAAAGCCACCAGGGGCCCTATTCTCGACAATTCGCCATTTTGTTCAAATTGTGACGTACGCGTGACATGTGCATCAGGACGGTGCCAGGTTACGTAAGCACACAATCGGGCTACGCATTCTGAAGAAAAAATAAAGTGACAGAGGAAAGCGCGCTGTCGTCTGCTGCTATATATTGGCGCCAAGTATCTGTAAAAACGAAGATGTTGAGGCCGACATCCACCACTTGCTGTGGGACTGTCCAGCACTCAAACTAACACGAATCCGGCACCTGACCACAGCTGGCCTCTCAGCAACCAATCCTGCTTCATACGTGACTTGGACGCAGGGACCTCATCATCGCTAACTTCTGGACTTCATAAAATCAGCCAACCTTTTTCCATTCATTTAATCATTCATTCATCCTTCATCTCATAAACTACTGATGCCCTGAGGCAATAAATATCGATTAAAAAAAGAATGAAAAATGACGGTGCTCCTGCAGGAACCGATACTCTGCGGCGCATTCCGTGATTCGGAAGCTTCGGGTTGCAGTGAGGGGAGTAGTTGTTGGAGGATACACATGCGTTGGCTATGCACAGCTGCAGAGAAACTGCCTTTTTCTCCAAAATAAAGCTATTGGAATACTGTTTAAACGAAATAAACTCGAGGCAAAAAAAGTGTGTAAAACGGAGTATACCTGAACGGTTATAAACACAATGACGCAACGTTCCCAAAAGTTGCAGAAAGCTCGCAGTCTACTTATTCTTGAGTAAGGAACCGAGCCCAATAAGTTTACTGAAATATCGTTTCTACTTCAAGTTTGCTATTAATTTCAAAGCATAATTAATGAACAGTTTCCCAACCACTGTACTGAGGCGAACGGTTCAGAAGAATGAGCTGGCTCGTTTAACGCACGCGTTTTAGTTTCTTTTTTATTTTTTTACGTTTATGCTGCACACGCATGTTTAAGTTAATATTCCTGTCTTTTCAAGCTTCTTGAGCAGGATAGGGCACAAATCTGTTGAATTAACCTGTTTATGTGTGCACCGAGCGTGGCTTCATGAGCATACGGTATGCACGAAAGAATGCGGTGCGTGGTCTGCTAGCGCTGCCCCCTGGACTCCTCGAGAGGACGCTTTCGTAGTTGTCGCTACCTTTAAAAAAATAGAGCAGCCTTAGGGCTGCGTAGTGCCGCGCAGGTGCTCGTGCCGCCTATCCTCTTAGACCTGCACTACGTTCACAAGTCTCGTCTGTAATATCTTAGCTGGCGCAGCATGCAGTGCGCTCTATCATCCGCATTTACAAAATATTCCATGTGCACTTGGGTGCTCCTTAGATAGCATTTTCCGCGACCAGCAAAAACCCTTTTAAGTCGTTATACTGAAGTTAGAAATAGGTGGTCTTCTATAAAGACCTGACTGTCAAAACCAAATATATAATTACATCGAGGTTTTCGTTAAATTGCAGTTCAGCTCGTTGTACGTGTTATGTTTACTGACGTGCTCCAGGTGTCTCTATAGGCAAACACAAGTTCTACGTCTGACCCTATATTTAAGAAAATGCAAGCATTTCGACTGGGAAATATCAATTATTATGTAATAATTCTGCTCATGCCACTCATAGTTATAAGTAATAATTGTCCTCTGTAATTTTCTTCTGAGCTGGTGCAGGTGAGCAGGTTCCTTACTGATTTCTTTGAGAAGAAGCCAAAAAGAACGGCGTATGCACTTACCCGCTAATTTAAGCCGCATACCATGTTCTTGCGTATTGAATACTTGAAGAGGTTAGTCAGACGGATGTCTTTTAAACTGATTTTAAAAATATTTCTGGAGCGAAGCGCAAATCTTTTACATGATATGACCGTTCATGCGAAGAATATTCTACAAAATGCACTAAAAGTGTAGTCTATGTTTAGAAGTTATATTCTTATGATGAAAGAAATAATTACACACAAATAAGTTTCAGATGCAATTCCCTGTGCCTCGGAGCATATCGCATGTAAAAGTTTACACATTTTCATGTTAATCGGGAAAAAAGAGCTGGAAATCGCACAGGAATTTAATTTTCTCTGCACAAAAGGAATTTGCTGCGTATCTCAAAGGGTTAGACTCCGACGGTGGCTATTGAATTGTCTTCACTCCGCGATCAAAGCCACGAGCGACTGAACAATTGTTCGCCGAAAATATCACAAATATTTGAGAACTGTAGCCTCACTTACAGAACAAACTAGCCTTAGTGAAACATAAGAAACAATGTCAGCAAAGAGGTGCTGCTCAAGCAGAGATCAACGATATATTTCCTAGTCGTTACTAGCCGTTTTTCCAACGGGTGTCAAAGAAGCACTGACCGACTGAGTATGAACGGCTGAAAATATACAGAAGCTCGCGAGCATACTTTGTGGCTTTCATTGTTGTGATAATAGAGCACCTTTGGACAGTGGCAGTTTTGTATATTCTCACCAACGTTTCGTGGTGTTTTGTGAAGCTGGTGATATCTACCGCATTACGCCAAGGAACTTCCTGACCAAAGGCGTGCTGACCTTAAAGGATTGCCAGCGCAGCGCCAAGAAAGAAAGTAGCACTGAAAGGCACATGACCGTGGTCTTACCACGAGTTTGTTTCCTTTGGACCATCTTTTAGCAGATGCTCCAAATCAGAGCAGCGAAAATTTGCACCGAGCATTAAAATACCGCAAAATTGGTACCGTAAGCATACGAGATGAATGTAGCAGTGACGCAGCACTGACGTATGCTCTTACCATCGCTGAATTGATAACCGAAAAAAGCGGGACTGGCTGTGGATGATTGTGCAAGCAAGGAGGTATTTCGTGGGAGGCTGTGAATGCACCTTCAGAAGAAGTCATGAGCACTGCAGCTTTTGCTCTTACTAAATGTATTTCGTCGGTATACTTCCTTCTCTAGATTTCTGCCTCTCCTCATGATTGCAACCTATGCTAGATTGAGATGCCAAGAAATGCTCAAAAAAATAGCGAACTACCTAAAATATACTCCGGAAGCTGATCTTGATTACGAGATAAATGCACGTGATGAACTCCTGCCTCTCTCGTTCCAGGCGTGCACTGTAGTTTGACAAAGTGAGATAGACTTTAATCTTTCCTTCTTGCGCGGACTCTAATGCTCATCCCACGCGCAGAAATGTAATATTAGAGCTATCCTTAGACGCCGCTACGGCATTTGACAAAAGTTTGATGCTGTCAGCGATGCCCGAACAGTTACAAAGCAGCTTTAGCCAATAAAGTCCAGGGACAAGGACGACGTATATGGTGGAAACCCCTTCTACTGAGCTGAAGAAAGTTGTTGAAGAGTATCTGGTAGCTGTGCAATTAGGGCACTTATTTTTGCAACAATTAAAACAGTAAACCACGCTCGCTTGATTCTATCGTGTTCAAGATGCGCATTTCTGAAGGAAATGCTTAGTATTTGCGAATGCTGAAGTTGATACCCTTACGTCAAGCTGCCGGAGAGATTGACGGAAAGTAGAATTATCTGCACGCGTATGTATTCTATGTTATATAATCACAAAGAGAGCAAACAGTTACAGATATCATGTAAAGCCCCGTAAAGGTCCAAAAGGTAAAGTGCAGTTCTGCACTGAACGGGACACGTCGCTACAGTGTGTACTTATTTAAATCTCAAAGGACAAAAAACTTGCCATTCGCAGTGAAAGGTGGCTCTTTGGCACACGAAGCACAGCAGAAAAAAAAATGCTGCGTCGGCCGGGAATCGAACCCGGGTCAACTGCTTGGAAGGCAGCTATGCTAACCACTATACCACCGACGCCTATGCATAGCCGCCGTCGTCCGGGAAGAAGGAAGTAGGCCAGCTATAGACGCCAGGGTTACATGTCTGTGTTTGCACGAATTCCGTGTAGATGGCACCACTGAATTTCACTGATACCGCTGTGTTAGAGGTGGAGAAGCAGGGGCCACCGCACAACTGCGCTTTCATTGACTTCGTTGCTCCTTCATTAAAGCACAAAATTTCTAACATCGCGTGATGTCATGGTCTGGGGATGTTTTCCAAATCAGTGCCAGAGTTTATGGGTATTTTTTAAAGCTGCCTGATTACCTTCACGAGCGTATACTTTGTAGCTCTTTTATGATACTTCAGCGCATGTTAAAGAACACTATGTGGTCGACATGTCCTGAATACTCCACTGCGGCCTCTCTCGATTTCAGCCGTTAAACTCCACAAACTCAGCCAAAACAAACCAAATCTAACCCAATCATTTAGATAGACACTGATCGATTACTTTACCTGGGTAAGCAAATAATTCCCAGAAGTCGGGCGGAAATCAACAGAATAAAATGTAAACATTCGTGGGGCTCCGAGGAGCCGTTGCGGTGGAGACATCGCAAACTACTTCAGAAAAAGAATCCTTTGTGACCAAAAAAAAAAAAAAAATAGGGCGATGAACGCAATCTCAGAGTCTTCGGATATGTCTATCGTACATGCTTGAAGCGTTCGGTTTTTCCCCAGGGACCTGAGCCTGTTGTGGATGCTGATTTCAGGGGCAGAAGCTGGCATTTGATACCGCGGAAGTCGGCCTCGAAGAGTCAAGGTTTATTGGTGTTAACAAGTGATAAAAAATAGACGGCAATAATGTCCAACGCAAAAACAGGCTAGGGTTACTAATTGCAAAGTTAGGTTGTGGTTTCCCTTTTTTAGGGGATGAAACAATATGTCTCTGGTCTTCTGGTCTTATTAGCAGTATATAAAGAAATATCGAGTGCTGAGAACCGGTTGTGGAGGTTGTCTCTCAAGACTTAGTAAACAGAGAAATTAATAAAGATTCTGAAATATGTGGATTTAACTAAAATTGCCAAATTCTTTCAAGGTACCAGCTTAGCAGTTTCACAGCCGAAACATAATACAGAACTGCAATAGAAAAATAATGAGATCATGTTATACATAAACATATCGCTCAGTAATCCCAATGCTTATACAGGAGACTATGGAAATCAATCCGCCTTTCGAAGAGCCACCAAGGAAGAACGCCGGCAGGAAATTAGAGTTCATGGAAAAATTTAATCAGGCTTCCGCTCCTGCAGATGCATAGTTTTCACAGCATGCAGTGTTATATACTCGCTTAAATAGGGCGCCCTTGCTACACAAATGTGCTGACTGATTCCGGTGTCCGTCAGATAAATAGGCTTGTTTTGGGCGAGTGCGCTGCAGTTTTTACAAACGCTAGGCATACACAAATGCCCCACTAGCGCTCGCGCTAATAGGTAAATCAGTTCGCTTTCAATATAAAAAAAAAAAGGTATTCCCTTACAGGAGGCAAAATGTTCGTAATGGCTACAAATGAGGCAAAAGAAGATGGCAATTTTACCGAAACCAGTTCCAAAGTTGTCCTCGTAAACACGGTAGTGAAATCTGATAAGTTTTAACATGGATAGCGTAACTGGCTATACGATGTGTGGACTTGAAACATTATTGTGGTGTTGTGCTGGAAAAGTAATCGATATCGGGCCAGGTGAAGTTTGTTGCGAGGCGATGCTTCGGGCCGCAATTTAACGCACGCCGGGAATGTTGCACCGCTGGAAGACCGACGTTGCAGACGGCGATCTGAAATAATTATCGAAACAAAAACACGCACGTTAATTATTCATGGGACTTTCTGGTGACCTGCTACACCCTACTCAAAGAAAATGACGCTAAGACGGGCGACAAATGAATTATTTGTAAAGGGATATAGATTATATTTTTCCGGACTGCGAAATTACAGCCATCCAAACTTCAGTTTTGTTTCATTCTGTTCAACAACGCGATGCTAACTGCCTTGTGAGAAAAGCCAAACTGAATTACCATGCTTTGTGAATGGGCCTTTTAGAGGGAAATTTTTGGAGGAATGGGCCCTTCAGCAATATGGATGTCAGGTTATAAGCGCGGTCTGGCTCATTAAGCATGTATTGTCAATCGGGTGGGAATTTCGATCTACCCCGTAACAATATATTCCCCGGACGCGATGCAAAAACCCAACTCGAATCTGACTGTGGACTTACTTACTTTTACATAGGATGCTCGTTATCCAAGATAATTAAACTGTTCCGTGGTACTCTCTTGGCAAAACATACTCCCAGAATCAGGTTGGAAGCTTTTAACTGAAGCGGAAAGTGTACATATCTCCGTTTAGAAATGAAAAGCTAAAGGCGGATACTTGTCTGAGTTTTACTTTGGCCATTCGCATGTCAGATAGGGCTGTAAACAGTGACGACGTGCGTGATAAACAGGGAGCAATCATAATCTGACACTTTCAAGACTTTATGCAGAAATTCTGCCATCTATGGTACCTTCACCGAAACGGGCAACGTGACGCCATGTTGAAGGGTTGAGTGAGTCGGCTGCACTGATGCGGCTGCTGCCTCGCAATAGACGTGTCTGTTTTGTGCTGGAATTTTCTTGCTATCTGATTGCATTAGAGCAAGAAAAGAAAACAGTAATGGCCGAACGATTTCATTCCTATTTTACTTCGTAAAGCTGTACTGCGCTGGGAAAACTGGCGAACGGCAAAATAAGCGTAGCTGTATATAGAAACGTTAAAGCTCACGTTGCCGCTCCTCAATTTCATTCCTTGCTCTTCCACGCGACTGCTCAAATAAGCGTCCATGAAAGAGATTCATATTGCTTTCGGGTGTAAAACACGTGTACGATGTGAATTGTCAGCCGCCGTAGGCCGCTTTCGATACTAGCGCGGGCATGCTCAACATGATACAGCAACCTGCGCTCGGCCTCATCTCTCCATAGTACGTTGTGCAAGTACCCGCACACGAAGGTGCTTGGTATTGTG
Organism: Amblyomma maculatum; assembly: GCF_055883805.1. Taxonomy (NCBI): domain Eukaryota; kingdom Metazoa; phylum Arthropoda; class Arachnida; order Ixodida; family Ixodidae; genus Amblyomma; species Amblyomma maculatum. Next base: position 94,144,911 of record NC_139354.1, on the reverse strand, counting down.
TTTTTTTTATATAGGTTCGGAGCATAATAAATAATGCTCTGCGATGGACCTGAAAGCATTCACAATACAACGCGCGAACTATTGTTCCCACGAGCTCTCTAGGCGTTCAGCCGCAGATGCACTTTGGTAGTGCGTATACAACTAAACAGGCCCCAATCGCGTGAACTTGCAGGCGAAACGGAAAAGGCGAACGACTTGATGCCGCATGCACTGATGATCCTCAGATATGGAGTTCCTGTCGCCGTCAATTCATGGTTCTTTTTCGTGAAAATCGGTACGTTATCATACACTGCGGCCTGCGCTGTGACATCGCACGGGTCTGCCTTATATCCAGACGGAATGTGAGGCTCCTTTTTGGAAACCAGTTCGAACAGTGAATATTGTGGTATGCGCTCTTTCTGCAGCACGCCCATTCTCCCCAATTCTGCATTTTCCCCATAACTCTCGACGGAGTTGAAATATTCCAAACTCTTTTTGGCTGTCCATGTCAAGGAGAAGTTCAGTAGAGAGATAGGCATCATTCATTGAAGCCTCCTTATTGTCTGTACCAGCGTCTAGCGGTGGAGAATAGTTGGCTTTTACTTCTAAATGTCCGGGAAAGGGGGGGGGGGGGGGTGACGAGCAAGGTTTGGGTAGATTTCTTCGCATTTAAGTTGTTTAAATGCAACAACAGATAGCACTCAACTGTCATGCAGTATTCGGCTCTTGTAATATTTCTGTAGAAATCCTTCTCCCTTCTCTTGAAACGTAGAGAACACATATGCTTATTCTTTAGTGTCTAATGGCGGTTCTCTTGTTGTGGCTGCCAAACATAATTTGTTTAAGTGCGCATAAATTGGAAATGCAGTGAAATACCACCTGAGAAAACACAAATGTCATCATTGTGGAGTTGTTATGCATGACATTTTTTTGAACACGTTGCAAAATGATGTATATTTTAAGGCAGTAGTAGACTACCCAGCATTATGAGCATATAGAGAATGTCATATATCATGCGTGGCTGGGTATTTTTAGGCAAAATAAAGTTGGAAGGCATGTGTGTACACTTATCCTTGTTTCTCCTAGGCTTCTTGCAAAGAATATTTCTCCGTGGCTAGTGGCCAATAGATCGCAGTTTCAATCCCTACCTCACGACACTGTTCCGACTGCACGCTACGAAGGTTAAAAGAAAAAAAAACAAACGCCATTATTCAGCGATATCGATGAGAGAAAACAAAACATGCATAGCCCAAATTATTTCTGAACTTCTTTTCAATGCATGCCATAGAACAAGAAAGAAAAACTTTTACATTATTTTAAAAAAAAGGAAACAACGCGGTGATCGCCATCAGTGCAGCAACAACAATCATGCGCACTTGCGCTAGACTAGTTCAGGTTACTGGTAGAAGCAGTTTCTACCATGTATACATCTGCGTCTTACGCTTTTCAGAGCGCGTTCTGGAGCCGCACCTTAGAGACTGAAGACTGGACATAGTCAGCGATATTCAATTCATCGATGAATCAATTCCGTAAACACTTTAAAATTTAGTATTCGAATTGAAGAGGCAGTCTGGATACTTTGAAGTGCTGTAAGGTGTTCTCTCGGGGTACTTAGGGGTATACCTCGCGTGAAATCTGTCTATAGCTTGTATGCATGAAGCAGTACAATCTTGGATTAGCTGGCCAATACTTGAATCAATAACACTCTAGCAGATCTTTTACACAAAGCGGCTATTCGAACTCCGTCGACCGAAAAATGTAACAATGTGGGTGATATATTTCGTCGGCCTTGGCATAGAGTACGAATTCGCCGTCATTCAAAGCAGGTCAAATAAAATATATGTGTACTATTTTACAATTTAGCTGAGTCGAAGATTGAAAATGCGTGTATAGTGCGAGTGCAAAGCGAAAGCCGGTGAAGTACCTTTCGGAAAGATAGATGGCACTGAAAGGTAGCCTTTCATACTTTGGCTTACTTTTTACTTCCCTGCCTCCAGCCAGTATTCCTATCATTCATTGCCCGAGCAATGCTGGGGTTCATTTTCATCATCTTGGCTTAGGGGCTCTATCGCTTCCCAACACTCTTGAGAAGCTTCCTAGTGGTTGACACCTCTGACATGCCAACCTATAACTTCAAGTATGACATTGCCTGCCATAGGCCTGACAAGCTAATCATTGACAGAGGCTCGATGGTGAAGTTTTGGTTTCAAACTAGAACTATTAGAAAAACTCACGCAGTTTTTGCAGTACCTCAGAGTAATTGGCACTGCGCATTGATCGTGAAATTTATTACTTAGGAAGCTCCATTCCATGTTTGGCAGGCTTGTCTTCTTCCTGCAGTGTTTGAATTTTGTGATATAGGACCCAGGGTGTCTTATAGGTTTAAATATGTACTGTGCGATTTCAGTGCATAAGCCTTTGGTAGTCGAATTTCTGGAGCCCTCTAATACCGCGTCCGTCGCAGTGGGCGACGCTCTGGGGCTTTAAAAGTTGATAAACTTTACTGGGCTGCATTGCACTGTATTATTACTTCGTTCTTTAAATTTTAACGTAAGATCTGTGCTTGGTTCTTCAGCTACGTTCTTGAAGATGGCGACGATATCGAAGAACCGGAAGAAACTCCACCTCCAGAGCCTGTCAACCAGAAGAGAAAACGGGCGCGTACAAACAGCGCCGGCAGCGCACATGTGTCGAACAGTGAGGCGCAGCCTTTACCGGAGTAAGTACTTTATCGCATGTCGTAGTTTAACACATCTCTAAATCGTCTGTGCACGTCTCACGTCACATTGATAGCTGTATGAAAGTACAGAGGACATGTTAATTGATCTCTTACCACGGAGTAATCAGAAATATACTAAAAAATGAAAGCTTTTGAGCACATTTGATTGATTAAAAGTATATTTGAGGTATGTGCAAAAAAAAAAAACTAATAAAGGCACACATCACAGCCGGAACCGGTCTTACCATATTACAAGCCTTTCCCTTGTTTATTGCGGCATGTTTGTCTTTTTTTTTATTTTTTTGCTGTTACAGACCGTCCAGTTATTGTTTCCACAACATTCGCATAGATGGAAGAATTTGGCTTTATATGAAAAGTTGGAAAACGTATTTGTGTTTGTTTCAGGACAAAGATTGAAGAGCCACCTTCCAATGATGACATTGACAAGGTGGCCGGAGTTCTGTTGGATACCATCAAAGCGGTGACGCAGCGAGAAATGCCCCATCGGTGCACAATGTTTTTCAATTTCATGGGGGAAACTGCAAAGTCGCTGTCAACAGAGAAGCAAGATTTGCTGATGAAAAATTGCCATATGGCTTTGTACGAGATACAGTATGGAGAAAATAAGTAAATAAATATCCAAGGCGAGAAAAACATTTAAGCCTACAGGATTTGCATCAACTCTTGGGGCCTGTCATTCCGAACTCGTTCATTCGAGGAAAAAAGCTTGTTTTAAGCATAAAAATAGTTTTTTTTTTTTCTAGGCAGAGCTACGAGGCGTTATGTAGGTGACGTTAATGTCCGTGATTTTCCAGCTGGATTTGGGCAGGCCCCGATGTTTAAGCAATAGTCTGTATCATCCAGCCGGCGTGGACGCCCATGTGGGCCGACAAGCGAGTTTCGTTAAAGGGGTTGGGACATCAAATTTTTGTGCTGTACCTTTGCGCTGTAAATAGTGCATAGCAATTCCATAAGCATAGAGCATGGTGTTAGAAGCCCAAAATCACATTAAATAATTTAGTATCGTATTATTAGTATGCAGCTGTTTCGGTTCGTAGTGTCCAGGTTTTTACTTGACGTGAAGAAATGGAAGACATAACTTAAATGTCACGTGGGCCAATAACGTGTGACGTCGAGGAGCAGGCCTGTCGTCTGCTCTGTTTGCAGTGTGACTCCGCCAAGGCTTTCATGGCTCACTCACACTGCGGAAAGAGTTGGTCAACTGTATCTAGTTTACTGTAATCAACTGCATCTGCATACATGTTTGCGTCGTTTTGGCGATCCTGTCAACACGAAATATTCGGAAACGTGCCGTTGTCGCCTGTGAACAGTTGTCGCCACCTCGCTCTCCGACAACTTGTTGCTCGTAGGAGGGTCGATATCGGCCGCTCGATATCGGCTGCTACAATATTGCCCGAATTCTATGCGAGCGGCTGAGAAAAATTAAAAAGTGGGAGAGGCGTTGATTATGAAGCATCGCGTTATGAATGTTCGCTAGCATATAGTTTGAATCGCACTGATCTAGGCTGTCCTTTCGTGCGCCGTTTTGAGCGCCGCTTCAGTTCGAATCTGGTAATCGTTTAGAGAAAACTTACACATCTTAGAGAATGAAAACGATTATCGAGTATAGTTTTGGAAACAGTGAACAGAAATCGACAATTGCTTACATCGCAGGACGTGCGTACCAGCACCACGAATCGCCGGTGTGATCCGGTGCGGCGAGAAATGCTGCAAGCGGCCCGGTACAGTCGCCGGCGCAAAATTAGGCTGATTGAAGACAGTCGCCATAGACACGTTTTATCGAGCTAATTTTATTATGAGATAACGCCCTATAATAAAGTGGTGACGGAAGACGAACCTTAATTGCCGCGTTGAGTCGCTGACCCATTCAGAGTACCGCTCTGCGAAACCGACTATTTATAGGCCCAGCGACGAGTAGGGCAGGCAGAGAGCAGCGCAGTTCGTCGCCCGGCGCGTCCGCGGAGGCGCCATTGCCGAAGGCTCCGCACATGTGCAGGCATGCTACTGCAGCACGAGTAAATTGTCTTTTCTGGTGCAGCGCCAAGGAGTGCTACACTGCATGCCTCATTGCTGCGCCGCCGGCGACTCCGGTCTCGGCTCCGGCGACTGACAACAACGCCGTCCTTCGACCATTGCCGCGCCGTCGGCTGCAGCCTTTGAAACTTTTACGGAATGAATATTACCATTAAGCATAATCTTGGCTACAGTAAGTTGTCGTGCGGTCCGTCCGTTAAAACCTGTTAGAACGCTACGGGTGCAAAAGACAACCGAAACGAGCTGACCAGCAGCATCGTCTCTTACGTCAGAAAGCTATGTAATGACGTCACAAATACTTGATTATGGTTTTGTCAGTGAACCTACATCACAGTCAGTGCGCTAGCGATAGGTTCGGAATGCAAGAACGAGCATGTCCACAAACTTTAAAAAGGAATGGAAATATTTTCTACGCTTCCGTTGAGTCTAATGACTGTGATGGTCTTCAAACATAAAGGAAGCGCGTGATAAGCTTTGCACAACCTTGTAATTTGGTGACTCTACACTTTTAAAATGTGGCAAGTTTTCAGGGTGCGAACGTTAAACAAGACGATGGACGATCATTAAAATAGACGCCTCCCAGTTCGCAAAAATTGCAATGTCAGAAAAGCCCGTGGGTAGGTATACGCCTGAATGATATTACAACTTGGCGCACAAAAACGGCCTTTTCTTGCCCTTCTGTCTTCTTTAAGGAACATATATCTTCGACCTGCGAGACAATGTGCAATTTTAACCTCAAGCTGTGCATTCGCTGTATAACATGACACGGATATGCAGCTCTCCTCAGTACGCGCACCGATTAGCGATTCTATCTTGGTAAAATAGACAATGTGTTCGGTTCAGTTTAGTTTTCGGGGTTTTATGTCCCACAGCGACGAAGGCTATGAAATTTTGACCACCTGGGGTTCTTTAACGTGCACTAACATCGCACAGGCGCCTTGCAATTCGCCTCTATGGAAAAGCGGCCGCCGAGGCCGAGATTCGATTCCGCATCCTTCGGAACGGTAGTCCAGCGCCGTAACAAACTGCGCAACTCTTGTTTTTTTCTTTACTGCAAAATATATAATCAGATTTTATACATAAAGAACATTACTCCACAAACACACAACATGGGTTAAAACCACGCGATTTCGAAAAGCATGATCCATTACAAAGCAGGCATGGGCAGCAACACTTCCATTCTCGAATGCCACTCAGGCACTTCGTATTGTGTCTTGAAAGCATCAATAACACTAGCTCGCAACGGCTTCGCGAAAAACTGCCGCATTTTCCTCGCATCGACGTCTGCATGCCTGAAAGCTATTTGGATCGGCAGATAGTGTGCAGGCCCAATAACATGATCTGGTCCAGCGGTAGCCAATCATCATCTTCGACTGGTAAACATTGAATTTCAAATGCATCCCCTGGTAGGTCTTTTTTAATTGTTCGTCGTGGAATATCCCAGAAGAAAACGTGTTCGATAGTTTCTTGTTTGCGGCATATGAAACAGCGATTTCAACAAGGTACAAATAAAAAACCTTCATTTCTAACAAGGCTTACCTTCTAGTGTATTGCTATGGAGCTTCAAAAAGAAAGTTTTTGCTCCCCTGGGTACAGCCATTTTTCACTCGTTTAAGGACTGAATTCCATGGACCTGCACAGTACAACTCTTGTGGGGTGGTCTAAGGTATTTGGAAAACGTGCACTTCGGTAATATTTTTCTTGCTGGAACAAGCGGGGTTCGTACGGAAGCCCTGAAATCCTACCAAACCCTTGAAACGCAGATTACTACACAAGTTGGAAATGCGTTGAATGAAAACATGGAGATGGGGTATTTATTTCGAAATTCCCTTTAAAAAAGTCAATGCCTAGCAGCACGGAGCGTGGGCTCGGCAGCGTGACTAAAGACAGCAGCGTACGCACGAGCTCTGTGCTTGGCTGAACGGTTTCTATCTGAAGTACGAACACTTACATTCGATCTGGGAAACACAAGAGGTCTTCTCACCTCTGTTAAGGCAGGAGGGAACATTATCTCTTCACAGTTCCACAAAGTTGTAAAGAGCGCTGCCTTGCTGGGCGCCGGGCTGCACTTGTAGCACACGGAGGATTTGACGACTGCAAACCTTAAAAGCCGAGTAGAACGGATTTCTCCGACTCGTCGTGAAAAGGTCTATATTCGCTTGTTGCAATACTATGCAAATTCGAGAATTACAGCTACATAAGCATAGCTTTCAGAGAATCCCCTCGTCTTGGACTTTGGTTCGCTTACTGTGTATGGTGCGTTTATGAATGCGGCACGCATCAGAACCAGCAAAGCGTGTTTTGTACAGAATTGGGTCCATGCCCTTAACGATGCTAAGACAGCGGTCGACATTGACCGGTCTGACCTCAATATTTTTGAGGTGCCCGCAATGCTAATCAGTGGGATTCCGAGGTCCGCGATTTCGAGCGGCGCCGGCGATGGAGCATGTTACCCACGCGAGAACGCCCCGCCATGTGGCATGTCGTGCCAAATGACCAATGCTCAAACTGCAGCGCTATGGAAAACATGAGGCACGCGTTCTTTGAATGCCCAGTCGTGCTGGTCATGTGGCACTTAGTGAGAATGATGTTCTCCGTGCACGGTGGCCCTGGCGCGAGGCCATCACGCGGATGTTATGGGCGGCTAGTAGTCGCCTGCGTATATTTTGTGCTGTTGAAGAGGCGTTGCCTGTCTGAAGTCCGTAGACAACCAGCCAGAGCCATGTACCCAGCGCTGCAGCGACTGCGTCTTCTATTGTGGAAGTATCTCTCTGATCAACTGGACAGAGATGGAGAGGCGCGGTTTCTTCAGCGGTGGCATACCAGTTTCTTCGTCGTCGTTGTTGTTCTGGCTGTATAGGAAGAAGGAAAAGAAAATGCACGGGCCTGCTACTGGCTCTGTAGCTGAGCCACCTCCGCTCCCTCGTGCAGACAAAAGAGATTTACTGATTTATTTATAGGAAGGGAAAGGCGCGGTAGACAAAAGAGAAAATAGAGAACAAAGAAAAGGAAGAGGGAGAGAAAGACGCGCGCCGCAACAACAGCCGTCGTCCAACGAAGAGGCGGCGGGTGCAATGACAGCCTACAACAGGTAAAAATTTGGACAGGCAGGCCTCCGCCGCAAGCGGTAGTGACCCCTTACCTGTCCCAGCCCCATCAGGGGAGTTTCTTCGTCGTTCGGGACGGCAGGCTTGTTATGCCAGCTTTGCCATACTAACCCCTCCCCCCCCCCTTTGTTACGTGCCTCGAATCATGAGGAAGTGTATTGCCTTATAAGATTTAATCATCTGTCATTAAGTTTCTCATTGTAATTCCTTTTGAGCTTGTGTTCTGTAGGTATTGATGAACATGGAATAACTATTAATATGTGATTGTTGCTAGTATCGCACCTGTCGTTGTCCTCCCATCTATGTACTACAGTGCGTGTGTGCGGAAGACCATAAATTCCCTCTACTCCCTCTCAAGAGCGCGCTAACTGATTTATTTATACGAAGGGAAAGGCGCGGTAACTGTCTCACTTGTTTTCTGTGGACACCGCAACCACGCCGTAAGGGAAGGGAGGAAGGTGGAAGTGAAAGTGGAAAGAGAGAAAGAGGAGCCGTAGTGTAGGGCTTCGGAATAATTTCGACCACCTGGGGATCTTTAACGTGCGCTGACATCGCACAGCACACGGACGCCTCTTCGTTTCGCCTCCATCGAAACGCAGCCGCCGAGGTCGGGTTCGAATCCGGGTACTCCGGCACAGTAGTCGGGCGTCTTACCACTGCACCACCCCGGCTCAAGAGCGCGCTAAAAGAATCAAGAGCGCGCTAAAAGAATTTACGCGATCGAGTTAATAATAATAAAAATAATTGGTTCACAGGAATGAAAAGGCGCAGTATCTGTCAGACTTGTTTATTCGGACACCTTACAGCGCCGTAACGAAAGGCAAGAAGGTGGGAGGGAAAGTGGGAAGAGAGAAAGGGGAGCCGTAGTGGAGGGCTACGCAGTAATTTCGACCACCTGGAAGGGGGGGAGGCGGCGGAGGGGGGGGCTGCTCCTGGCCCTGTTGGGGCTGGGGCAGGTAGGTCACCGCTGCTTGCGGCGGAAGCCAGCCTGCCACCGAATTTTTGTAGGTCGTCATTGCACCCGCCAGCGCTTCGCCCTCTTCTATTTCTTTCTTCTGTATTTTCTATTCTGTTGTTGTTGTGGCTGTAGGAAGAAGACAGTTACCGCGCCTTTCCCTTCCTATAAATAAACCAGGAAAAGAAATCACGGGCCTGCTACTGGCTCTGTAGCTGAATCACATCTGTTGTTGTTGTGGCTGTATGAAGAAGGAAAAGAAAATGCGCGGGCCTGCTACTGGCTCTGTAGCTGAGCCACCTCCGCTGCCTCGTGCAGAGAGAAGAGAAAATAGAGAAGAAAAGGGAGAGGAAGAGAAAGACCGGCGCCGCAATTACAGCCGTCGTCCGCCACCGAAGCGGTGGCGAGTGCTATGACGGCATACAACAGATAAAACTTCGCACAGGCTAGCCCCCGCTGCAAGCGGCGGTGACCTTCCTGTCCCAGCCCCATCAGGGGAGATCCGCTGCGGGAAAGCGGGTGAGGTGGCTTTAGGTGAAAGATGGCTGTTCCTGGCCCTGCAGGAAAGACGCGTGCCGCAACAAAGTGCCAGATACTGGGCCTTTCCCATCCTGTGAACCAATAATTATAATTATTATTTATACAATATGAGTATTATAATTTTAGTAGTAGTAGTAATATTATTAATGACGACTTTCTCACCGGTACATGACAGCGATGGAATGCATTATATTACGATTCCATCATGGATTGTGTGCGAACATGCGGGACCATACTGCTCGCATGCCCTTGGGGAGCCTTGGACAATCCAGCTATCTTGGCGAAACGAAGAGGCGTCCGTGTGCTGTGCGATGTCAGCACACGTTAAGATCCCCAGGTGGTTGTATTTACTCCTTAGTCCTCTACTACGACTCCCCTTTCTCTCTTTCCACTTTCTCTCCCGCCTTCCTCCCTTCCCTTACGGCGCGATTCAGATGTCCACAGAAAACAAGTGAGTCAGTTACTGCGCCTTTCCCTTCCTATATATCAATCAGGATTTTTGGAGAATCCAGCTTCTTCAATACGACATTTGCATCACTGGAATAAACTAAATGCCGAATACGAAATTCTTCAACCCAATGTCTGGCCTAGTTGGTAGGAATACATATCTAACATATTTGCACAAACAGGGACAGAGAAAGCGTATATATATATAGGGACACAAGTGATAATATTGGGATTCTCTGTCTGTGCACATGTACTCTTGTTAGATAAGCAAGAAATTCTTGGAGCCCTGCTATTGACCTCGTATACCATTCAGCCGTCTGCACTCACGATTGGTTAGCGTCCAATGTGATTTGGTCGGAAGGACGCAAATTAAATGCTTGTTCGTTCGAACAAAATTATTTGAATGCGAGAGCATTCTTAGCCGCAAAAATCTGACTGCTCTCAATTTATTATCGGATGCTGACTGATCATGACGTCCGTCGCTTTGGTTTTTTTTTCAGGGCTTAAAAACGCAGCATCAAGAGCTTCCTTGAAGAAACATGTGCCGTTCTCCTTTTTTGATTGATTACCGTATTCCACAGAGCAATTCAGAAATCCACAGTAAATTGTCACCACACGAGAGCGACTCTTCCAAGTTGCCAGCAGTGGAGTGTTTATCCGTTCAGCCAAGCCTCACCTTTCGCCCTTCCTCCGATACGGCATTACTGGCGGATGAGCAAGAAGTCTTCACATGGGCAGATCCCTGACATTCGTTGACACTTCCTGAGAATTTGAGCGCACTTCTGGTGTGCTGCAATGAGAACATTTTAAGGAGAAATTTCAAATCACTCTAAACAGTGTTTCTCAAAGGGTGGTTTATGAAGAGACTGGTATCCGCAAAATCCACGCCCCCCCCCCCCCCCCCTCCAAAAAAAAGAGACAAAGAAAGAAAAGAAAAATTCCGTTCTGGTTCTGGCCTGGCTAGGCAGTTCTGCAGGGTGAAAAGCGCGGAGGTTAAGAGCTGAGTTTAGTTTATCGAAGCAAAAGAAACGCGAGAGTTGTGCAGAAACGGAGATTGCGCGATATTGACAGAGAGAGAGGGAGCGTTTACGGCGTTTGCTGATGCCGGCATCGGTGAAACTCGAGCTCTTGCTGCTGAGCTGGACGGAGTGGCAATGCAAAGAGCCTCGGGTGTCCGGAGAAGAAATGGCCCTGCGTTGGGAGAACTCCAGTCTTTTCTAGCGACAGGCACACCGTCGCTGACACGTCGGCTCTCCCCACGTCCTCTGCAGGCTGTGGCCATTTTAGCCTTGACTTAGTCCTACTTGCGGGATTCTCCCCCCCCCCCCCCCCCTCCTCCCTGTTTTCATCTTGTCCCAGACCACTTTCACGGGTCCAAAAGTGGCCTGCAGCAGATCCATGACTGAGAACCACCGCTCTAAGCAATTGCCTTTGGTAGATAGCTGTAATTTATTTTTAATTTAGTTGCCAGCTTTCAGTGAGGAACGATCGTGCATTTTGTCGACTTCGCATAGGCAGTGTTGGCGATACAACCTATCTAGGCAACCAAACTAGACTATATTTACGCGCCCAATCTCTACGTTCCAAAAGTAAAATGCGTTGTCGTGTCAGATATGGCGCGACTTATAATACTGCTAACGTCTCACTTGCACACAAAAGCATGGAGCTCAACACCCGCGGAGGGTCTAGTTGTCTGTTAGAATGCACGCTGGAGCTAGGAAATGACTCTAACCTCCGTCGCCGGCGCTTTGTGAGGTAAATGAAGAAACAAGGCAGTTAAAAATGACAGAATTATCAGTTAAACGAAAGCATTAATGAAGAACTTGAGGGCAACTAGTATTTATGTTTCTAGAAAAACAAGTAAATGGAATAAAAGCTGCAAAACTTGTATTGGTCCACAGAACCAATATACGCGGAAGCGCATACAGAAAGGCAGTAAGTTTGATACGGATACTATTCTGAAAACGACGAGGAGACAACTTACAAAATCTAAACTCCCCTATTACCTACATGTGGCCATTAGGAAAGCGTTTTTATCCCAGCAAACACACTCTCTCTGTGTAAAGGTGCGGCCAAAATGTGGCGGAACATGCTTCTGGAGTTTGAAAATTTCTCACACGCTCGTAGAGAACATACGATGGTTCCTTAGCTACATATGTGAGCACACTGGCTGTATGTGCGAAATATGTATCAAGTGCACCATTTGTCAAATGTTTACAGCCCAGGGGTCTGCTTCTGAGCCATACTATGTGGCTCGCAATGCATTCCTAGTTTTCCAGACTTGCTGAAGGCAAGATTTTTCGTCCTAGTCTCTGAAATGGCTAAGATTTGCATAGTTGTTAAAAAAGTTATAATATACGGCTTCAAAGCAACCCTCTGGGCTCTAAACTTTTTACAAAGCTGCACCTCATAATATTCCCTTGTTAGCGCGTAAAAAAAAAAAAATAAAGAGCACTGCAGAATCTGCATTGGAGTAATGCAAAAGCACGGATGTAGCTGTTGGTTGCTTCTGGTTGCTTAATTCACTTCTTGTTTACCCATTTTATTCCTTGGTACTTTCAAATTGCACGCTAATCTTTTCCTATGTCCTTTTTCGCCTCTACTTCCGGTTGCGTGACGTCACAACCTCTACGTCAAATTAATTAACTTCTTGTTTATTCATTTTATTCTCGGGTACTTTAAAAGTGCGCGGCAGTCCATTCCTATGCCCTCTTTCGGCTCTACTTCCGAATGAGTGACGTCACATCCTGGACGTCACATTAATTCACTTCTTGTTTACCCATTTTAGTCTTCGGTGCTTTCACATTGCGCGCTAATCCATTCCTATGTGTATGCCCTTTTTAGGCTGTACTTCCGGTTGCGTGACGTCACGTTCTGGACATAACCCTAATTGACGGTCGTAATTAAATCCGTCGAATCCAACTTGTGCTCGAGCGGCCGTAGTCAATCAATCAACCATTTTTTTTTTATTTTCACCGAAATAAAATATACATGGCGAAAAAATGGGGTGGGAGAAGAAGCTGCACAATAGCAGCTTGAGGAACGGACGCCGAGGATATCGATTCTTCATGTGTTGTCTACTTCTTATTTATTTCTTACGTACGCGGATGATATGAGCAAGGGTGGTAACGCTGTTACCACAATCCGAACGGTGGAGCTTGTCTCCCAAAACTTTGATATGCCGGGTTAATAGAAGGACAAGGTGTGTTTACGTTTACAGACAGAGATTACGTCTCGAGTAAAGAAATATACAGATGTTTTGAAGGTTTACGGAACGCATTAGAAATGAGAAGGAGGGGGCAGTGTCTGGTTCTGTCGCTTCTTGCAAGTTGTCGCGTTGAAGTGTTCTAGGAAAATGCACTAAATGCTAATAAGGAAAGAAAAAAAATGCACACAAATAAGTTTTAGGTGCACTTCCTTGTGCCTGGAAGCACAGCTCATGTATAAGTTTTGCACATTTTCAAGTTACTGTGATAAAGGACCTCGAAATGTACGCACAGTTATTTAGTGTTCTCTGTATAATATAATGCTGCTGCGTGTGTCGGAGGGTTATGCCGCTATTACACATGCATTTCGAAGGCCCTCGAACCGATAGTAGAGCAGCCTTTGTGCTGAGTAGTGCCGCACAGGTGCTCGTGCCGCCTATCCTCTTCGACCTGCACTACGTTCACAAGTCTCGTCTGTAATATCCTAGTTGGCGCAGCATGCAGTGCCCTCTATCCTCCGCATTTACAGGATATTCCATGTGCTCTTGGGTGCTCCTTAGATAGCATTTTTTGCGACCAGCAAAACCCTTTCAAGTTGTTGTACTGAAGTTAGAAATAGGTGGTCTTCTATAAAGACCTGACTGTCAAAACCAAATACATAATTACATCGAAGTTTTCGTTAAACTGCAGTTCAGCTCGTTGTACGTGTTATGTTTACTGGCGTGCTCTAGGCGTACCCCTATAGGCAAACACAAGTTCTACGTCTGACCCTATATTTAAGAAAATGTAAGCCTTTCGAATAGGAAATATCAAATATTATGTAATTAATGTGTTCGCTCCAATCATAGTTATAGTAATAATTGTCCTCTGTAATTTTCTTCTGAGCTGGTGCAGGTGAGCAGGTATTTTCACTGATTTCTTTGCTAAAAAGTGAAAAACAACGGCGTATGCACTCACCCGGTAATTTAAGCCGCATACCATGTTCTTGCGCATTGAATACGTGAAGAGGTCAGTCGGACGGATATCTTTTAAAGTGATTTTAAAAATATTTCTGGAGCGAAGCGCAAATCTTTTACATGATATGACCGTTCATACGAAGAATATTCTACAAAATGCACTAAAAGTGTAGTCTATGTTTAGAAGGTATATTCTTATGATGAAAGAAATAATTACACACAAATAAGTTTCAGATGCAATTCCCTGTGCCTCGGAGCATATCGAGCGTAAAATTTTGGACATTTTCATTTTATTCGGGAAAAAAGAGCTGGAACTTACACAGGTATTTAATTTTCTCTGCACAAAAGGATGTTGCTGCGTATCTCAAAGGGTTAGACTCCGACGGGGGCTATTGAATTGTCTTCACTCCGCGATCAAAGCCACGAGCGACTGAATAATTGTTCGCCGAAAATATCACAAATATTTGAGAACTGTAACCTGAGTTACAGAACAGAAACTAGCCTTAGTAAAACAAAAGAAACAATGTCAGCAAAGAGGTGCTGCTCAAGCAGAGATCAACGAAATATTTCCTAGCCGTTACTAGCCGTTTTTCCAACGGGTGTCAAAGAAGCACTGACCGACTGAGCATGAACGGCTGAAAATATACAGAAGCTCGCGAGCATACTTTGTGGCTTTCATTGTTGTGATAATAGAGCACCTTTGGACAGTGCGCGTTTTGTATATTCTCACCAACGTTTCGTGGTGTTTTGTTAAGCTAGCGATATCTACTGCATTACGCCAAGAAACTTCCTGACCAAAGGCGTGCTGACCTTAAAGGATTGAAAGCGTAGCGCAAACAAAGAAAGTAGCACTGAAAGGCACATGACCGTGGTCTTACCACGAGTTTGTTTCCTTCGGATCATCTTTTAGCAGATGCTCCAAATCAGAAAAATTTGCACCGAGCAATAAAATACCGCAAAATTGGGACCGTAAGCATACGAGATGAATGTAGCAGTGACGCAGCACTGACGTATGCTCCTGAATTGCTAAATTGATCACGGAAAAAAGCGGGGACTGGCTGTGCATGATTGTGCAAGCAAGAAGGTATTTCGTGGGAGGCTGTGAGTGCACCTTCAGAAGTCATGAGCACTGCAGCTTTTGCTCCTAGTAAATGTATCTCGTCGGTATACGTCCTTCTCTAGATTTCTACCTCTCCTCAAGATTGTAACCTATGCTAGATTGAGATGCCAAGAAATGTACAAAAAAATAGCGAACTACGTAAAATATACTCCTGAAGCTGATCTTGATTACGAGATAAACACACGTGATGAACTCCTGCATCTCCCGTTCCAGGCGTGCACTCTAGTTTGACAAAGTGAGATAGACTTTAATATTTCCTTCTTGCGCGGACTCTAATGCTCATCCAACGCGCAGAAATGTAATTTAGAGCTATCCTTAGACGCCGCTACGGCATTTGACAAAAGTTTGATGCTGTCAGCGATGCCCGAACAGTTACAAAGCAGCTTTAGCCAATAAAGTCCAGGGACAAGGACGACGTATATGGTGGAAACCCCTTCTACTGAGCTGAAGAAAGTTGTTGAAGAGTATCTGGTAGCTGTGCAATTAGGGCACTTATTTTTGCAACAATTAAAACAGCAAACCAAGCTCTCTTGATTCTATCGTGTTCAAGATGCCTGAAGGGAATGCTTAGTATTTGCGAATGCTGAAGTTGATACCCTTACGTCAAGCTGCCGGAGAGATTGACGGAAAGTAGAATTATCTGCACGCGTATGTATTCTATGTTATATAATCACAAAGAGAGCAAACACTTACAGATATCATGTAAAGCCCCGTAAAGGTCCAAAAGGTAAAGTGCAGTTCTGCACTGAACGGGACACGTCGCTACAGTGTGTACTTATTTAAATCTCAAAGGACAAAAAACTTGCCATTCGCAGTGAAAGGTGGCTCTTTGGCACACGAAGCACAGCAGAAAAAAAAAAATGCTGCGTCGGCCGGGAATCGAACCCGGGTCAACTGCTTGGAAGGCAGCTATGCTAACCACTATACCACCGACGCCTATGGCATATCCGCCGTCGTCCGGGAAGAAGGATGTAGGCCAGGTATAGACGCCAGGGTTACATGTCTGTTTGCAGGAATGCCGTGTAGATGGCGCCACTGAATTTCGCTCATGACGCTGTGTTAGAGGTGGAGAAGCAGGGGCCACCGCACGACTGCGCCTTCATTGGCTTCGTTGCTCCTCCATTAAGCCACAAAATTTCTAACATCGCTCGTTGTCATGGTCTGGGGATGCTGTCCAAATCAGTGCCAGAGTTTATGGGTATTTCTTAAAGCTGCCTGATTACCTTCACAAGCGTATATTTGTAGCTCTTTTATGATACTTGAGCGCCTTAAAGAACCCTATGTGGTCGACATGTCCTGAATACTCCACTGCGGCCTCTCTCGATTTCAGCCGTTAAACTCCACAAACTCAACCAAAACAAACCTAATCTAACCCAATCATTAAGATAGACACCGATCGATTACTTTACCTGGGTAAGCAAATAATTCCCAGAAGTCGTGCGGAAATGATCAGAATAGAATGTAAACATTCGTGGGGCTCCGAGGAGCCGTTGCGGTGGAGACATCGGAAACTACTTCAGAAAAAGAATTCTTTGTGACAAAAAAAAAAAAAAAATAGGGCGATGAACTCAATCTCAGAGTCTTCGGATATGTCTATCGTAAATGCTTGAAGCGTTCGGTTTTTCCCCAGGGACCTGAGCCTGTTGGGGATGCTGATTTCAGGGGCAGAAGCTGGCATTTGATACCGCGAAAGTCAGCCTCGAAGAGTCAAGGTTTATTGGTGCTAACAAGTGATAAAATATAGATTGCAATAATGTCCAACGCAATTACAGGCTAGGGTTAATAATTGCAAAGTTAGGTTGTGGTTTCCCGTTTTCGGGGGATGAAACAATGTGTCTCTGGTCTTCTGGTCTTATTAGCAGTATATAAAGAAATATCGAGCGCTGAGAACCGGTTGTGGAGGTTGTCGCTCAAGACTTAGTAAACAGAGAAATAAATAAAGATTCTGAAACATGTGGACTTAACTAAAATTGCCAAATTCCTTCAAGGTACCAGCTTAGCAGTTTCACAGTCGAAACATAATACAAATCTGCGATAGAAAAATAATGAGATCATGTTTTACTGAAACATATCGCTCAGTAATCGCAATGCTTATACAGGAGACTATGGAAATCAATCCGCCTTTCGAAGAGCCGCCAAGGAAGAACGCCGGCAGGAAATTACGGTGCATGGAAAAATTAAATCAGGCTTCCGCTCTTGCAGATGCATAGCTTGCATATCAGTGTTATATACTCGCCTAAATAGGGCGCTCTTGCTACACAAATGTGCTGACAATGATTTCGGTGTCCGTCAGGTAAACAGGCTTGTCTTGGGCGAGTGCACTGCAGTTTTTATAAACGATAACAATACACAAATGCCCCACTAGCGTTCGTGCTAATAGTTAAAGCACTTTGCTTTCAATATATAAAAGGTGTTCTCTTACAGGAGTCAAAATGTTTGTAATGGCCACAAATGAGGCAAAATATAAATGAGAAGTTTAACGAAACAAGTCCCGAAGTTGTCCTCGTAAACACGGTAGTGAAATCTGATAAATTTTGATATGGGTAGTGAAACTGGCTATACGATGCGTGGACTTGAAACACTATTGTGGTGTTGTGCTGGAAGAGTAATCGATATCGGGCCAGGTGAAGTTTGTTGCGAGGCGATGCTTCGGGCCGCACTTGAACGCACGCCGGAAACGTTGCACCGCTGGAAGACCGACGTTGCAGACGGCGATCTGAAATAATTATCGAAACAAAAACACGCACGTTAATTATTCATGGGACTTTCTTGTGGCCTCTTACACCCTACTCAACGAAAATGACGCTAAGACGGGCGACAAATGAATTATTTGCAAAGGCATCTAGATTCTATTTTTCCGGACTGCGAAAGTACAACCATCCAAACTTCAGTTTTTTTCATTCTGTTCAACAACGCGATGCTAACTGCCTTGTGAGAAAAGCCAAACTGAATTAACATGCTTTGTGAATGGGTCTTTTTAGAGGGAAAGTTTTGAAGGAATGGGCCCTTTAGCAGTATAGATGTCACGTTGTAAGCGCGGTCTGGTTCATTAAGCATGTATTGTCAATTGGATAGGAATTTTAATCCTATATTCCCCGGACACGATGCAAAAACCCAACCCGAATCTGACGGTGCACTTACTTACTTTTACATATGTGCTCGTTATCAAAGATAATGAAGCTGTTCCGTGGTACTCTTGGCAAAGCATACTCCCAGGATCACGTTGGAAGCTTTCAACTGAAGCGGAAAGGGTACATATCTCGATTTCGAAATGACAACCTAAAGGCGGATAATTGTCTGAGTTTTACTTTGGCCATTCGCATCTCAGATAGGGCTGTAAACCGTGACGACGTGCGTGATAAACAGGAACTAATCATACAAAGCAAGCAAAGCAGCAATGGAGGCTAGTTGGTTTACCATTTCAAGAATTTTCGCGCTACGATATACACAGATACACAAGAAAGCAGGAACCGCGCTTGTCCTGTGCACATGGTTCCTGCTTTCTTGTGTATCTGTGTATATTGTAGCGCGAAAATTCTTGAAAAAGCAATCATAATCTGACACTTTCAAGACTTTATGTAGAAATGCTGCCATCTATGGTACCTTCACTGAAGCGCGCAACGTGACGCCATGTTGAATGGTTGAGTGAGTCAGCTGCACTGATGCGGCTACTGCCTCTCAATAGAAGTGTCTGTTTTGAGCTGGAATTTTCTTGCTATCCGATTACATTTGAGCAAGAAAAGAAAACAGTATTGGCCGAACGATTTCTCCATGCGGTCGGCACTCAGATTTTACTTCGTAAAGCTGTACTGCGCTGAGAAAACTTGCGAACGGCAAAATAAGCCTATACCTGTAGAAACGTTAAAGCCCACGTTGCCGTTCCTTAATTTCATTCCTTGCTCTTCCATGCTCCTTAATACTCTGCTCCAATAAGCGTCCATGAAAGAGTTTCATATTGCTTTCGGGTGTAAAACACGTCTGCGATGTGATGCGAGCCGCCGCAGGACGCTTTCGATACTAGCGCGGGCATGCTCAACATGATACATCAACCGGCACTCGGCCTCATCGCTCCATAGTACGTTGTGCAAGTACCCGCACACGATTGTGCTTGATATTTTATTTTTTATTATAGGTTCGGGGCCTAATAATTACTGCGCTGCGATGGACCTGAAAGCATTCACAATACAACGCGCGAACTACTGTACGCAAGAGCTCTCTAGGCGTTTAGCCGCAGATGGATCTTCAGTCTCCAGTGCTAGTGGGTAGCATGCAGTGATACAATCCGTACACGCTTTCCGCTGACCTGATGCTCAGCTTAACTGGGTTTATATGCTCGGGCAGAATGGGTCTTTGACACCTGCTTGCTCATAAAAGGTTGCAGGATTACACTTAGCTTCTCTTAAGAGCTTAAGCGAAAGCCTCCCATCCTTATTCTGTTCTATACCTCTTCTCTCTACCCCTTCTCTATACATCTTTTCTACCTCTATCTTGCGTGTTTGGCTACTTGCTATAATTTCATTTCGTTCTTTTCTTTGGATTCATCATCGACACCTCAGAACTCCTTGACATGCCAGAATGAACTACTTGAAACTACCTGAAACTACTCTTAACTACCCGAAAGGGGAAATTATGTCTACGTCAGAATCTAATGCAACGTCTCGCAGACACATGTCACGGACAAATCTTGCAAACACAAGATTTTCACCATGAACAGATTTTGGTTTATTGCGGACCAAGTTTAAGTTTAGAGAGAGAGAGAGAGAGAGGGGCGAGGGGGGAGACTGGTCAAAGGCCCCCTTTTAAGCATTTTTTCCCAGTAGTGTTGAGCACCATATGCCAGGGAATGTGTGTTCTTGTTTTATCACTGGCGGCAGTGGAGACGAAACTCTGCACCTGTATGTATGGGGAGGCTCAAACTACTGCACTCCCAAGACATCCCGACACGTCTCGAATCATTTTGCACTCGTAGTTTCCACTGCACTGCAAATAACCTTTGAGATTACAGCCAATTGGAATGACAAAGCAGTAAGACTGAGTTGTTTCATGTGTATACAACTAAACAAGTCCCTATTGCGTGAACTTGCCGGCGAAGCGGAAAAGGCCAACGACTTGATGCCACATGCACTGATCATCCTCAGATATGGAGTTCCTGTCGCCGTCAATTCATGGTTCTTTTTCGCGAAAATCTGTACGTTATCATACACTGCGGCCTGCGCTGTCGCATCGCACAGGTCTGCCTTATATCCAGACGGAATGTGAGGCTCCTTGTTGGAAACCAGTTCGAACAGTGAATATTGTGGTATGCGCTGTTTCTGCAGCACGCCCATTCTCCCCAATTCTGCATTTTCCCCCTAACTCTCGACGGAGTTGAAGTATTCCAAACTCTTTTTGGCTGTCCATGTCAAGGAAAAGTTCAGTAGAGAGATAGGCATCATTCATTGAAGCCTCCTCATTGTCTGTACCGCAGTGTCTAGGGGTGGAGAATAGTTGGCTTTTACTTTTAAATTCCCGGGAAGGGGAGGGGGGGGGGGGGGGTGACGAGCAAGGTTTGGGTAGATTTCTTCGCTTTTTAAGTTGTTTAAATGCAACAACAGATAGCACTCAACTGTCATGCAGTATTCGGCTCTTGTAATATTCCTGTAGAAATCCTTCTCTGGAAACGTAGAGAACATATATGCGGATTCTTTGGTGTTGAATGGCGGTTCTCTTGTTGTGGCTGCCAAACATAATTTTTTTAAGTGCGCATAAATCGGAAATGCAGTGAAATAACACCTGAGAAAACACAAATGTTATCATTGTGGAGTTGTTATCCATGACATTTTTTTGAACACGTTGCAAAATGACATATATTTTAGGGAAGTAGTAGACCACGCAGCATTAAGAGCATACAGAGAATGTCATATGTCATGCGTGGCTGGGTATTTTTAGGCAAAATAAAGTTGGAAGGCATGTGTGTACACTTATCCTTGTTTCTCCTAGGCTTCTTGCAAATAATATTTCTCCGTGGCTAGTGGCCAATAGATCGCAGTTTCAATCCCTACCTCACGACACTGTTCCGACTGCGCGCTACGAAGGTTAAAAGAAAAAAAAATAAACGCCATTATTCAGCGATATCAATGGGAGAAAACAAAACATGCATAGCCCAAATTATTTCTGAACTTCTTTTCAATGCATCTCATAGAACAAGAAAGAAAAACTCTCACATTAATTTAAAAAAAGAAAACAACGCGGTGATCGCCATCAGTGCAGCAACAACAATCATGCGCACTTGCGCTAGACGAGTTCAGGTTACTGGTAGAAGCAGTTTCTACCATGTATACATCTGCGTCTTACGCTTTTCAGAGCGCGTTCTGGAGCCGCACCTCAGAGACTGAAGACTGGACATAGTCAGCGATATTCAATTCATCGATGAATCAATTCCGTAAACACTTTAATGTAATATTCGAATTGAAGAGGCACTCTGGATACTTTGAAGTGCTGTAACGTGTTCTCTCGGGGTACTTAGGCGTATACCTCGCGTGAAATCTGTCTATAGCTTGTATGCATGAAGCAGTACAATCTTGGATGAGTTGGCGAATCAGTGAATGAATAACACTCTTGCAGATCTTTTACACAAGGCGGCTATGCGAACTCCGTCGACCGAAAAATGTAACAATGTGGGCGATATATTTCGTCGGCCTTGGCATCGAGTACGAATTCGCCGTCATTCAAAGCAGGTCAAATAAGATATATGCGTACTATTTTACAATTTAGGTGAGCCGAAAATTGAAAATGCGTGTACAGTGCGAGTGCAAAGCGAAAGCCGGTGAAGTACCTTCCGGAAAGATAGATGGCACTGAAAGGTAGCCTTTCATACTCCGGCTTATTTTTTACTTCCCTGCCTCCAGCCAGTATTCCTATCATTCTTTGCCCGAGCAATGCTGAGGTTCATTTTCATCATCTTGGCTTAGGGGCTGTGTCGCTTCCCAACACTCTTGAGAAGCTTCCTAGTGGTTGACACCTTTGACATGCCAACCTATAACTTCAAGTATGACATTGCCTGCCGTAGGCCTGACGAGCTAGTCATTGACAAAGAGGCTCGATCGTGAAGTTTTGTTTTCAAACTAGAACTATTAGAAAAACTCAAGCAGTTTTTGCAGTCAGACAAATTTCCCAGCGGCTCACAGTAGCTTGCGCTGTCTGCTTCGCTTTTTGCTCTGGCTTTTTTCTCCATCAGTGATTTAAAAGGCTGGGAGGAGGCACTATTTCACTTGCACAGTGCATTTTTTTAATTAGTTTCCTCCAATCGCACGTGACTCACACTAAATTTGCTTGAAAAAAATTTTTTTTATGCTCCATGTTTCCCTCCCTTACACTCTTAATCTGGTTCCACATACGTTCCGCTTATTAGTGGAACTTTTAAAAACGTTTCACTTATTATAACTGTAACCTATGTGGAACGAGATTAGGAGTGTACGAATAGTTTATCTGTATTAAGCCCAGTTGTGCAAGATGCGTTATATCTTTGGCCCCGGTGTAGTGACATTGCTCTCGTGTTCTGTTAAAACTGATGGCAGAACATAGAGGCAGCCAGTTTGGAGCAGGTTTGGAGCAATATTGCATATTGTAACAGGATGGAGCAGGAAAAGCAGATGGGAGCAGAATGGAGCAAATGGAGCAGCACTTCCGCCCCTCACGTTATTACAAATATGGCCGTTCCAAGCTTGAAAAAGATAGTATTTCTGCGTCTAATATGGACTCAGTTTTGATGAAATGCGCGTAATAATTTGATAGAGTTGCTGAAACTGATTTGCGGTGATTTGCGTACGTAGACCGGTGTTGGACAGAGGGAAGATAAGAGGCCAGTTCTGCTATCATACGTGCTGGGTTTTAGGGTGAACAAATCAACTTGTGGCAACGGTCTTCGCAGAACCATATCGTCTCATCAAGCCGCATGTCGAAGCGAAGTCTGAGGTAGTGAGAAGCATCACGTCTGAATAATCGTGTGCTTGTGGCGATTTGATTCAAACTGTGGTCGTGTTAGATGCAGTGGCGCTAGAAGGATTCCTACCGCCTGCAGTCTGCACGCTTGTTCTATACAAGAGTGGACGGCCCTTTACATAGATTCTCGCAAAATTTGAAAATGCGGACAGAAGGTATGACATTAAACTGGTGTTCGCGGCTTCTAACAAGTTATCAAGAGCCTGTAACATTGTTATAAAAAAAAATAAAACCTGCGAAAGTTATCCGGGAAACGCACATGTGGAGAGCGAAACATGAAAATGTAAAGTGCCTTGAAAAATGAATGTGGTTCAAATAATACCTTTTTCTTGCAGTTGGTTTATGAAAGTCAAACAAAAGCGTGTATTAATGTGGAATTACGGGAGCACGAAAGGTCGTGAGATATGGAAGGAGTTGTCCCATCCCATTTAGCAACACGCCTTTTGAAGTTTCATTCATTGCAGATGAGAATAGTCGCGGAATTACAGAGGCTAGACACGTTTTGTGATTTAGTGACGAATGTGAGTCTGCCGTTATTCGCGTTGACATGCAGCTAGGGAGTTGGCCTAGATTGACTAGGGAAGCGTTCTGAGCAATCAGTGACTGATTTTATGCTGTAAGCTTCTTGCTGATTGTGTGGATTGGGGTTCTGCTTGGCTTGTTTATATAATCTCTTTTCGCCGCAAATAACTTCAGCTACGAGTCATGCAGCGCATACTTTGTTTCCTTTCACGTCCCTGTCTCTAATGCTGGTATTTTCACTAAGGTACGATGAAAATCGCCCTAATGTCTACAACTCGGTACCTCCTTCAATGGTGCTTCTAAAGTTTCATCGAGATTTGTAACCGACTGAAGACTGCAACTAGCAGCCACTGGCAGGGTGTTTTGTGACTATAGTTTTCGGTAGTGAACATTCAGGCACCAGTGTTCCCTTATGATGGGGCTTTTAATGATTTTAATTTAATGATTCCACTGATTGTACCACGTGACTATTGTCAGACGGTTTTAGTGGTGCCACTTTCTGAGGACCACTGCGTCATATTTTCTGATGGGCTTTCACATCAATACAGAAACCATTCAGCACAATCGAATGCGATATCTGAGCTCTGATGAGGTTCGGTCGAAAAGCAGTCATTTGGCATGACTCTTTTTATAGAAGCTTGAACCCAGCGGATTTGTCATGGTACTCAATTAGCACAGTACCAGCGGAAAAGAAAACTGGGGGGAAGGAGGGAGGGAGGGTTAGGAGCGAAAACTGTAATGTGAATGGATTTGAATGTTTTGACAAGACTGTGCTCGGGCAGATGGTTGAATTGGAGGGACGCTCAAGCTTCACAATAAAATACACAATTATAGAGCCTTTAACATTCTTCCTATTATGCGCTTTCTGAAATATTTAGGTTAGTTAACAAGATGTTCGCAGTGGCTTAGCTCCGGTACAGTAGGCGGGCATCTTACCACCAATGATTTTAATAATATTAATTGCTTTACAGAGAAGGGAAGGCGCAGTATCTGTCGCGCGTTTTTCGACCTGACCCGAATAGGAAAGAGGTGGAGAAAGGTAACAGTGAAAGCGGAAATAGATAAAATGCTGCCGTAGTGGAGGGCCCCGGAGTAATTTTGTTCACCCGGGGATCGAACTGCGTCACAGAGAGAAGCTAGAATTATTATATATGCTTTGCCAGAGTTCCGCATTCTTTTTCTTCCTCCGCCAAGCAACCGTGTAGCCCGATGAAGCATCATCCGTCGTGGGTACAGTGTGCCGCGCTATGTGCGGGCTCTAGAGATGATGACTTATTTTGATAGGCGCAGCCAAAGCAAATCCTTCTTGACTGCTTTCCAGTGTGGCTGATCGGCTCCTGCTAAGAGGACCTATGGTTTCGCTATAAAACTTGGTTGCTCATGCGATACCTTCGCGCAACTCTGTCAAAGCCGATAAGGCAGGAGACTGGTGTGATCCCCGGATAAAAGTCTGGGCATCAGTTCAGTTCATTTTAGTCGTTCACTCGTGTCTGACTCTTCGTGACCCTGTGGACCATATCACTCCACGCTTTCTGGTATCTCACTATCTTTCTAACATCGCATAACTTCATCTGTAGCGCCTCGAGGATGCCATCTAACCATTGCGTTCACTGCCTACCCCTTCTCCGTTGACCCTCCACCTTTCCCGACATCAAATCTTTCTCCAGCGACTCCTCTCTTCTCATCCGATGACCAAAGTAGCTGAGCTTTAACTTTAGAATTTGACCCTTCAATGAGGAGTCAGGGTTTATGGTCGACAATATCGACTGATTTGATCTTCTGGCCGTCCAAGGAACTCTCAAGAGTCTCCGCCAGCACCACAATTCAAACGCGTCAATTCTTCGGCGGCCAGCCTTCTTCACAGTCCAACTCTCGCATCCATACATCACAACAGGAAAAACCATAGCACGAGTTATAGGAATCTTTGTTGGCAGACTAATGTCTCTGCTATTTACTAGGCGGTTAAGGCTAGCCATGGCTCTCTTTCCCAGAAACAGGCGTCTCCTAATTTCATGGCTGCAATAGGGTCTGGGCATATTAAGGTGAAAACTTTTAATGCCTCATCCTTGTCAACAGAAGGTTGTCATCAGAGGTGTCACTCTTTTGAGAGCGAAATTAAAAATAAATAAACAAACCTTGTCTCCACTAGGAATCAAATCTCCATTCTTTGTATCCCCATCCCAGCGCTCTCAAACTGCTCCATACCGCTCATCGTGATACGCGCTTCATAATTCCCCTTGTCTACCGTGACGATGATGGCGGAAATACGGGAGTGATAGATAGTGCGGTTTTACTTTCCTGTATATGAATTGTAGAACGCTGCTGAACTGTGATGCCTTCAATGAAATGCTGGTGTTGCTCGACAAGGGGCGCACGATGTACCGTCACGACAGGCCACGACGTGACCAGGCGATTCATCCCAAAGGCGGGCAAGAATCCCAAACTTGAAAATCTCAGGCCAATCTCCCTAATATCATGTGTAGGGAAACTGATGGAGCGAGTTATGCAGGCTAGGTTTACAAAGTACATGGAAAATCATGACTTGTGACCTCATGAAATGGTCGGCTTCCAACCCGGATTGAGGACACAGGACGTGATGCTCAGATTAAAACACGAAATCTTGGACGCAAAGTCAAAAAGATTCTGAAGTGACCTTTGGGCTAGACTTGACAAAGCGTTCGACAATGCCTAGCACGAGGCTATACTCCAGGGCTTAATTGACATAGATCTAGGAAAGAAAACCTACAATTACATAAAAGACTATCTGTCAGACAGAAGTGTCCGCATATATTTCCAAGACATCGAGTCCCCCGCAGTGGAGCTAGAGAGCAAGGACACGCCGCAAGGCTGTGCCTTATCAGCTTTCATCTTCAACGTGGGCTTGAGAGCACTCCCTATGGGCCTCAAAAATTAAAGGTCCAAATTTCACCATACACGTGGATGACGTCAACCTCTGGATTAACCAAGGGAACCATGCGAGCATAGAAGAGCGCTTACAGGAGGCAGCGGATACTATTTTCCGAGGCCGCCAATAGGGGCCTCTCGTGCTCGCAGCAACAATCGATTGTAGCTATTCGTCTACAGTCTAAATCACTTAGAAGAAACATGGACTCAAAATTCAAAATTAAAGTGGAAGGTAAAACCGTTCCTAAAGTACAACAAACAGAATCCTGATTATTTATACAGGAAAACGTATACAACAAGGCGTCATAAAATAGATGGAAGACTACGCGTCGCGAATTCTAGGCATCTTTAGGAGAATCTTTCTTAGGGGCAGAGTCCTTAAAAAGAGAAGCGTATAGAAATTAGTACAGGCTTACATCTTTAGTCCAGTCTGCTGCGCCACACCCTTCACAATTCTTAGAGAACATGAAAAGAAATTAGATTTTCTTATTCGAAGATGTGGCAAGAGATCCTTAGGAATCCCGGCATTCACCTCTACGGTGAAACGCCTCTCGATGGGAGTGGACAATAACTGTTGTTGTTGTTGTGGCTGTAGGAAGAAGGAAAAGCAAATGCACGGGCCTGCTACTGGCTCTGTAGCTGAGCCATCTCCATTGCCTGGTGCGGAAAGAGGAAAAAAAAAATGGCTGAGGCTTAGCTTGGTTAAGCCTGGTCAGATGCGAAGCATATTTATTGCTAAACTCGGCTTTCCATGGTTACACTTGGCTAAACTTTACTTTCCTTGGTTACACGTGCTTTTACACGGTTTAAACTTGGAATGCAAAATGTTTTCCCATCGCATAAAACTAGGTAATAGCGTGACTCGTTCATCTCTAATCTAACTGTGTTACCGACACGCACAACGACCATGTCGTCCCCCAGGCCAACGGTACTCGATTGCCACTACGTGAATATGTACGCAAAGCAAAAGCCCTTAGCCGAACAATAGAATTATTAATTGGAGAAAGTACGCCCGTTCCTCCCCACCGGCCACCTCCACCCTCCTACATGTGCACGCCTGCTGCACGCATGCATGTCAGCTACGACTGAATGCTGTGATGAAACAAGAGTTTGTGAATCGATGTTAAAACACGGAATCTTTGTGCAGCAGACCTGTTTCTTTTAACGTAAATAAAAGAACGGAACTGATCGCATGACATGCCCCTCGTCGCGATACATTATCTGTTCGGACCTCTCCCCGTCTCTTCTCTGTCGTGACGTCAGCGTATCACGTGGTGTGACGTAGCATTCCACATTCTTTGCACGGCGTGTAACCGTCACGAAGGGCTGTGGTTTACCTCTAGCAATATGCTTCGCATAAAAAAAAAGAGAAAAAAAGAAGAACAGGCACAGAACGACGCGCGCCGTAACAGTCGTTGTCTACCACCGAAGCGGTGGCGGATTCAATGACGGCATACAATAGAAAAACATACAGTGGCAGGCTAGCCCCCGCCGCAAGCAGCGGTGACCTAGCTGTCTTAGCCCCATCCGGGCCAGGATCAGCCACCCTCCATCCCATAGTAATTGGGAAGAATACGCAGAGGCAGTGCGCATATGTCTCAGCTAGAGACACAAAGCTGCACCACAACGGGTAGAGCTATCTCGCAGATGGTAGGCTTGAAGACTAACCTCGGGCTACGCGATAAAACTACCATCTCCCTGAATGTAGGGAGAAAATAATCATACCCCCACTCACGAGGAATATGCATCCGGATTATAATACTAAGGGGAGAAATAAAAGAGCCGAAGCGCAAACAAAACGCTTAGGAAAAGTGGATCCGGAAGAGGTCACCTACGTGGACGCGGCTAGTGGGAAGTCAGGCGCAGCGGTTGCCTCAGTAGTCAACGGACTAGAAGCCCTGAAGTCGGCAGCCACTATTCGCTACCGCAACATAAGGACGGCAGAAGAACTTGCTATAGCGCTCGCTCGCGTTAAACGGAAACAAAATTTGTACTCAGCGATAGTAAAACTGCTATCTGGAATTTCATGAAAGGCAGAATCTCGACAGAAGCGGCGAGGATCCTGGCCGACAGAGAGTTTACACGTAAAGTCGGCCTAACATGGACTCCAGAGCATATGTCGGTCCCCGGCAATGAAGCGCCACACGAGTTAGCCCGAGCTCTCTACTTCCGGGTAACCGTAGAACCGCCGGATTGCCAGAACCTGGATGAACGCGCGCGTACATATTCTGAAATAGTTGATAAAAATAGAATAAACAGAAAACTACTGCCACCACTGGATAAAATACTAAGTAATGAAGAAGCGACTGCAAGGCGGCGACTGAAAGCTGAAAATTTCGTTAACCCAGTATGGGACTTCCTACCAGGGGAACTTGAATATGACCTTTGTAAAGAAATGTGGGGGAGATGGGTACCCTCGACTTAATTATATGGGAATGCGTCGACTCCCCCGCAGTATAGAAAGATATCAATAGCACAGAGAGCTGGGAAGCCCTGCTGCGGAGGGAAGGCCGAGCTCGGCAGCAACAAGCCGTTCACATGGGAGCCGAGGCCGCGAAGAGACAAAATCTCTTTGTTAGCCTTTAGTCGCGGAGGCTTCAGCCCCCGTCCCATAGGCCTGCGGGCCGGAGGTGGGGAGTAAGGGGCCTCCATTTACGGTGTACAATAAAAGCTTTCCATCCATCCATCCATGCATATACGAAGCATGACTCCGCCGGGCATCCGATCCAGGCGTCCGTGCGGCGCCTTTTATTTGCCTCTTGCCCAGCAACATCACAATGTGCAGGTTTTGAGAAAGAATGAGAACAGGTTAAGGAAAATTTTAGACGCATGTGCGAGCAGGAACTCGGGAAAACAATACGTTAGCACGCCTTCGGCGGTATTGTTGAAAAAGGAACTAGATTTTTTTTACGCTTACCGGCAGGACGTTAGTCAAGGAAGAAGTTAACTGCAGGTGTAAAGTGAAGGGAGAAGAAGGTGCGTGGGTTCACCTCAGTATAGGTGTCAGTGCAGCATTGTCCTTCTATTCTTGTGTGCTTCTTCTGTCTTTGTGCCTGCTCTTCTGCCTTTTTAAAAGATGTTCGACCAGCTAGCTCAACGTTCCACTCTATTATTTTTCATTTGCCGCTTCCTTGAACGCCACACCACAGAGCAAACAGAAGGAGACCCAGATGTCTACGAGGCGTCATTACAGCAGGCATCAGCGTCGTTTTAAATTGATTCAGAGTATAGAAAACGCGCATCATCTGTCACATTTATCCGCAGACACATGTACTATTAATTAGTTTAATTGGTTCATAGGAAGGGAAAGGCACAGTATCTGTCACACTTGTGTCTTTGGAAACCTGAACCGCGCCATAAGGGAAGGGAGGAAGGTGGGAGTGAAAGTGGAAAGAGAGACATAGGAGCCGTAGTGGAGGGGTACCACGCGGTAAAGGAAGGGAGGAAAGTAGGAGAGAGAGAAGATGGCTTGATTTGGTTTGTGGGGTTTAACGTCCCAAAGCGACTCAGGCTATGAGAGACGCCGTAGTGGAGGGCACCGGAAATTTGGACCACCTGGGGTTCTTTAAATTGCACCGACATTGCACAGCACACGGGCGCCTTGCTTTTCGCCACCACCGAAAAACGTCCGCTGAGGCACGGATTCGATTCCGCATCCTTGGGAACAGTAGTTAAGCGCCGTAACCACTACGTCACCCCGGCGGGGTGGAGTGCAGTAGGGGAGGGCTACGATACACCGCGCTATAATGGCTTTCGCCTCCTCGCACTTTGTGGTTCAAAGTGCCCTCTTGAATTTTCATGTCCAGATAGACGACAGAAAAACTTTAAATGGAAGCACTGCGGGGCGAGATTGCCCTCGACCACCCAATCTGTTTAATGCGGCAATGGGAGAAGCTTGTGAAGCCCTGCTGAAGAGTGAGGTGCCTGTTCCCCATCAACAAGCAAACCGCCAAGGCTATAGTGCTCTAGAAGATTCGCGGCGAAAGAAACCGCGCAGAGCGGACATTCTGGCCTACCTCTTATCGCGGAGGTCCCGGCCTCCGTCCCTTAGGTCTGCGTGCCGGGGACAAGGAGGCCTCCTTATTTGGTTGAAGAATAATGTTATGAGTATCAATAGCCATTTTTGTTATAATAACTGGGTTATAAGAAAGTAAATGCACAGTATCTGTCCCACGTTTACCGTCGCAGCCTGAATTCCACCCTGAGGAAATAGAGAAATATGTATAGAGAGAAAGTGGAAAGAGGTGCCGTAGTGTAAGGGTTCTGAGTAATTTATACCACTTGGGGATCTTTAACGTGGCTGTTCCTGGCCCTACGAGGCTGGGACGGTAGGTCAACGCCGCTGGCGGCGGGGGCTATCCAACCACCGAATTTTTACCTGTTGTAGGCCGTCATTGCACCCGCCACCGCTTCGGTGGTGGACGACGGCTGTTGTTGCCGCGGGCGTCATTCTCTCCCTCTCCTTTTTCATTCTCTATTTTCTCTTCTCTCCGCACGAGGCAGCGGAGGTGGCTCAGCTACAGAGGCAATAGCAGGCCCCTGCATTTCGCTTTCCTTCTTCCTACAGCCACAACAACAACACTCACATCGCATAGTTCACGGACTCGTCTCAGTTTTGCCTCCAATACTTTTAACAATCCACGAAGACTACATGCAATAGATTCAGAGTCACTTGATTCACAATGCAAATTCTTTTGGGAGAAGGCGGGCGTGTACCATAGAGTGTCGCCCTGCCAACGAAATCATATTATCGCTATTAATAACCTGTCTGATTTCGTTGGCAGGGTGACACTCTATGGTACAGGAAGAAGGCGGACCTGTACCCTAGAGTGTCGCCCTGCCAGCTAAATCAGACTATCGCTATTAATAACCAGTCAAGGAGGTGGTGAAGGGTGGCAGTTCCTGGGCTGGGACGGTAGGTCAACGCCGCTTGCGGCAGGGGCTATCCAGCCACCGAATTTTATCTGTTCTACGCCGTCATTGCACCCGCCACTGCTTCGGTGGTGGACAACGGCTGTTGTGTCAGCGCGCCGTTTTTTCCTCCTCTTTTTTTCCCTTTCTTTTCTATTTTCTCTTCTGTCCGTACGAGGCAGCGGAGGTGGCTCAGCTGCAGAGCCAGTAGCAGGCCCGTTCATTTTCTTTTCCTTCTTCCTACAGCCACAACAAAAAGTTTCGAATGGGGCGAAACGAAGAGGTGCTTTCTGCTTTCGCTCCCATCTTCTTTCGAATACGCCGTGGTTAAGGTGTCCATAAAAAAGTCTAACAGACATTATGCCCTTCCCTTTTTTTTGAAAAAATTATTATTGTTATTGGCTATAATTAGTCACCTATTTAAACAACATCCTCTCCTTTTTTTTTGCCATGTCCCACTCCCCTCTATAATGCCCACCGGGCCAAGAGGAGGTCTCTCTTCAAACCGGGTAACTGAAATAAATAAATAAATAAATAAATAAATAAATAAATAAATAAATAAATAAATAAATAAATAATTTTGTCACTTGCCCACCCTTCCTTGGTGATCTATTCTATGGTACTAGCATTTTCCGATATACCAACCAGTTTCGACAAAGTCATGCCCACGCGAACCCCGCCTAGGTAGCCATACAGTGCTTACGCATTAATAAACTAATTACACGGGTGGTTTATCGAGGTTCCGGAAACCATTGGTAAATACAGCCCTCCATGCCTGACCAATATGTTGGCGTTGAAGAGCGAGCTCTGTGTGAGCTAGCTGCGCCTCCCATTGCTCATCGCCGAGTTGCTGGGAACTGTACGCCTGACGTTGCTCGGGGCAGTTACAAAGCATGAGGCCAAATCCGAAGTTGCATCCTGAGTAGTCCAGTTTAGGCCTTAAATCGTTAACGGAGCTTGTACGTCCTAGTATATCTAAACTCCCCTCGAACACCAACGGTTTGTTATAGTCGCTAGGGAACATTTTCACTCCCACCTTCCCCTCGTCTTTTACAGTAGAGGTAAGAGAGGTGTGGCACATACTGTACCTTTGCATTCCTATAAACCATTCATTACTACAGCTCAAGGACGGCACAGAGCAAGAGGAGGACACAACAGCGCTGTTGTGTCCTCTCGTTCTGTGCCGTCCTTGCGCTGTAATAATCAATGTATGCAACCAACTCGCCCAAAATGTTGTCCTATAAACCAATTTAATTATGAAATTTAACTGGCAAATGGCATAGAGGGGAGGTCGAATGACTGATCAAGAATACGTAACGAAAATTGCACATGGAATAAAAACATGCTGGATGACATTTGGCCTGTCAGTGAATGGCTTGTATTAAAAGGCGCCTCGTGGCGTCAAACTTGAAGCATACCGCTCTCTAGTCAGACCAGTTCTCGAGTATGCCTCGGTAGTTTGAGACCCGTGCTATAATAAAGATATCAAACCAGAGAGTATCCAGCGTATTTCAGCCAGATTTATTTTTCTGATTACCGTTCAACATCTTCGGTCTCTAACATGCTGAGTCAGCTTAAGCTAGAACCCCTTAAAGTACGCCGTCAGGTCTCTAGGCTGAAATTCTTTCACATGCTGTATAACAACAAGTCTGGTTTGTCACGTGATACCTATATTTTTGCTGCACCCCAGAGATCTAGTAGACTGAACCACTCCAAAGTAGTAAGCCCATATTTCGCCAGGACCAAACTTTACCAGAATTCATACTTTCCCCTCACAACACGTCAGTGGAACCGTTCGCCTCAATTTATTGTTGAATGCACCGATGAAAATATGTTTGCTGAATTGTTATTGCAGAACTTGTAACCCCTCTCCTGTTTGGGCAGCGCTGCTGCCTGCAGTATTTGGAAGTAAGTCAATAAGTCAATAAGTAAATAAATAAATAAATAAATAAATAAATAAATAAATAAATAAATAAATAAATAAATAAATAAATAAATAAATAAATAAATAAATAAACATCTGGAGGGATTGTGTACTACATAGAAATCTCCGTTGTAAACTAGGGTTAATGAAAGCTAATTGAGGAGAGCGGCCATAATGAAAGAGAGTCAACACAGTGTACAAACCATTCTCTGCAGCTCGCGACCGGTCCTTCCGCACTGAAAGAAGCAGTGCAGATAAAAGTAGAGCTGGTCAAGTGGAAATCCCCAGAACAGTTTGTGCTCGTTCTCCGAAAGCGTAGTTTCACTGCCCCCGTCGTTCTGTGGTCGGGAGTCGGGGGGCAGACTGCTAGCGGAGAGCGCCGCGATGCTGGCCAGGTAAACCTCGTGCGCCTCTCGTAGACTGACATTAGGCAGCAGGTTGCTTGCCTCCAATGCAGTTTTCAGTCGCACTGTGTCCATGTATAGGTGAAGCGCCCCTGGGTCGAGCTTCGCGACAGGATATGCCTGCATGCGTAGCGATGATACCCATCAGGACATAACAGGAGTGACTCGAAAAAACACGCAGTATAAAACAAATATTCATTCATTCAGTTCACTCACGTAAAACGCAATAGGCACTCGTGCGTAAGTGTAGGCTAAATCAAGATTATTAAGGTGGCCAAAAATAATCTGTACACGTCCGCTACGGCGCTCCGTAGCCCGACTCGCTTCGTCGCGCTGAACCCGGGGAACCTCAGTATATGAAACAATACAATATCACTAATTAGTCAATTAATTGGTAATTTATTTCTTTATTCTGTCATTGTTCTTATAATGGATTGGGAAAAGCACCCGACGACTTCAATTTGGATTTTCAGTGTGGTGCTCTGCTGTGTGCTGGAAATGTCGCGGGAGCAGGCTTCCTGAAGGCACTCTGGGCTGTGTCATGTTACTCTTTCAAATGTGGAATTTAGATCATTTTTTGTTTTTACTGAAACTGCTCAGAATGCGGCATTCAATAATATCACATGATTTGCTACGAACTAATATTTCGAAATTGGAATTGGTATGCTCGTTTCCTTTCTTTTTCTATTTTCGCTTTATTTTGAAAGACACGCATTCTTGCTCGTGTCCTGCAAGTTCTTTGTCATGAATTCCGTTTGTTAATCGCATGTATCCACTCCTTCTGTAACGACAAAAGGCCTTGGTGGTAAATGATAGATAAAACTATATTTCTATTTCTAATGCCAATTGGCTTGCTTTCAGGTTAAACGGTTGAGGACTCTGCATGCCATACATTACACATTGTGCATGTATCTGGGGTATGGACACTAACGAGAGGAGAGAATTTCCGTATAGCTACGCGTTAGGATTTCCCTTGCCCCTATGAAATGTATAAATTCACAGATGCCATGCGTGAGTCAGCAGGGCTAAGTACCACTTTAAATGAGTTCCTATAACCTAGACAAACCCAGTATATACTTTGGTCCTAAATGTACACTCACGGGGAACCGGAAGTGAAGTTTAATTTTCAGATTAGTATTGCAAGGATAGAAGACCTTTTTTTAACCGCAAGGAATCTCAGATAACATACACAATCAAGCCAAAGATAATTATATGTCGTGACACTGATCAACATTTTCGACAATAATTCTTGACCAAGAACATTCTTCGCCATAAATGGGGGTAACCTTCCAATGTCAAAATTTTTCTACCGAACGAGAAGGATAGCCGAGGATATCCAGCCGTATAATATCGTGCGCTCCGTATCTAACTTTCCAGGTATCTTGTGTTGCGACTGAACGTTTTTGTTTTTGCATGCTGAAATAAAAAAAAGAAATACACAAACCATTCTCTTGCACATACACCCTTGAAGGTTCCGCAAGGTCAGTTGACAGAGTTAGGTGGATAACTCGATCGAAATACTGAAAGTTTGACATCTGACACTCCTTTGAAACAGGAAGAGCAGCTGAGCCCTGCGTACGCCTTTGTCAGAGTCCCGTATACCCGAAGTTACCGTAGCTCTGGCGCCTCCATTCTGAACCCAAGTAGAAGAAGATCATCATCATCATCATCGTCAGCCTGACTATACCCACTGCAGGGCGAAAGCCTCTCCCATATTTCTCCAATTAACCTGGTTCTGTGCTAGCTGCATCCACTTGACCCCTGTGAGCTTCTTAACCTCATCCGCCCCCTGGTACGCTCTCCTTCCCTTGGAATCCAGTTTGTTACTCTAAGCGATCATCGGTTATCCTCTCGTTGCATTACATGTCCTGGTCGTCCCCATTTCTTCTTAATTTCCACTAGAATGTTGGTAACTTGAGTTATTTCTCTGACCCACTCTGCATGCTTCCTATCTCTTAATGTTACCCCTACCATTTTTCGTTCCATAACCCTCTGGGTTGTCCTCAATTTAAGTAGAACTCTCTTGGTTAGCCTCAACGTTTCAGCCCCATAGGTGAGTCCAGGTAAGATGCAACTGCTGTATACTTTCCTCTTGAGCGATACCGGTAAGCTGCTAGTCATAATCTGCGAGTGCTTGTCAAATGCGCTCCATCCCAATCTTATTCTTCTTGTTATTTCTTTTTCATAAAACAATAAAATCCCCAAAAGCTTGCTCAGAGAATGCAGCCTGGCCAGGCGACGCATGCGAGTCAAGCTTTCGTGAATTCTCGAGCTATCTCAAGAAGCTCGACACCTCACGCATTGTATATGGACGCGGCCATGTAGCGGACACAGACACCGCGAGTATCGTGGCCAATGATGAAACGGGCACAATTCACATCACGGACTGTTTCGAAGAAGTGAACTCGTAAAAGACGGCGGAGGCGGCGGCATTGTACTCACGACGCAACCCCTACATTATTATAAGTACGCTGAGAAAATAGACATAGAAAACAACTCCGTAGAAGCCGTCACCACTCACTAGCAGACATTATGCCGAGTGCACACATGTGCTGCTTTTCTTTTCGCGCAGGCAAGACGATCTATAGCATAGCACCAGATGCCAGGAAACTATAAAGGTTTTGATTTTTTGCGTCTTAAGCTATGCCCCTCTCCCTGGAAATAGGCAAGCAGAGCGCTTGCTTGAGATCGCACTCTCCGGCACCAGCGGAGGAAGAAGCTTTATTACAAGGAACTTAGATTAGGCTACAGACGAAAACGGTGCGAATGCACAGGTCGCTCCTGGATGCCTCTAAGCTAAGAATCGCTCTTTTTAACGAACAGAACTGGGCAGTAGATAACGCAACGAACAATTCCAGCAGCCCACACATACATCAGTAGAGATGACGGCATCACCCGGTGGCAACTCATACCCTCACGTTTTTGACTGGCGCCTTTCTTCCCCGTTCAATACCTGGAATACTGTCCGCAGTGGAGCTACAAAAACTGAAAGCTTTAAGTCTGTTTGAATGTGCCCGAGCGCACCATGGAACCGGGCAGGCATCATTCACCTTTCTTTCTCTCTGGGAGAAAGAGAGGTCAGTCTCCGAGCCGGGTAACAAGTAGTGGCTTATCGCACGGGTATTTCGGACTGCGTCAGCTATCGGGGTCGTAGACTCAAGACTCCGCTTTTTATGGACGACTGTGTCTAAACCTAAACTATATTTCTATTACCACTATTATTTTTTTTTGTAGTCTCGTGACTGATTCGATATGCGTGCCGCGAATAGACTGCAGATTTCAGTGGAGCTAATAATCTGACGAAGTGTCCGTACGAGGCCATCTTTCAGTGAAGAGTAGCTAAGGATGTGGAAAACTGGGCATTATCAAAAATGGGGTGTTCAAGAATGGTGTATGTCTTTTCCAACGCACTTCGTCTCTTTGAGAACATCAGGTAGCGTCTGCATCACAAAAACGTCCTCGCATAGCTAATTTACTAGATGTTTGTGCAACGGCACGGGGATGGTTGCCGACAGCAGCACACTGGTGCGCTTCGAGTGTGTCTAAATATTACTTACACACTCATGTAAAGCCATCCCGTATGCTGCAGATGAGCGTAAAGCTCTGCGAACAGCTTTTCAGCAATTGTGTTGCCGAACGGATCACGTTTTATGGTCGCACAGGTGCGGAAAAACTAGCTGATGCGAAACCGATAGCTGAGCTCGCACTTTTTCTGGGTGATATATATTCGATGCTCTAAACTGCTACCCCTATTAGTAGGATGCAGAGCTTTTATCACTCCTCAGAGAGCATTTCAGACTCAAAGGAGAAAGATGTAAAGGGCTTCACTCCAGAAGCCCTTTTCTGACTAAGTCGACTGCCGAAATTTGCACGTAACGTTGATATCTCTCGAATAACTTTCTAGCTATCTTCTAGACGACTGACGATTCAAGTACGTGCTCTCGGTCGAAATCAATCAGGACCCTTTGAGAGCCTCCTTTGGTATCGCCAAGCAAGCGCGAGGACCAAATGAAAATTCTACCTTACCCACTTCCATGCAGCTCAAGCGCGTGCTAAGCATGTATTCTTTGTTCAAAGTTCCGTAGATAAGCAACCGCACAGCGTGTGAAAAGTGCCATGTGCTGTTGTCACTTTGGCGGATTTGAGGGAGATATATGTATGAGTTCAGATGAGCAGCACCTAAATAAACTACATGAATTGAAACAGAAGCTTGATAGGCTAGTCGAAGCTTGATAGGCAGCTCGGTATGTGAATATATTTTTGAGCTACAGAGCGGTTATATACACTGCATCTTATACTACGTGACTGGCTTTGTCTCAGGAAAGCTTATAAGCGAGACCTCCTGCGCGGTTTGCAAGCAAGCGCTTAAAGGGACAAAATGAATCGCAAACTTTAGAGATACCAATCTCGTGAATCTGAAAAGTAAAGGCAGGGTAGGGTGACGACCTTAAGGCGTATCTTTTTCAACCTTTCAAGTGCTACAAGGACAAGTTTGAAACATATGCCAGTAGTAGGAATGTGTGCGATACTAACACATGCTGTGACAGGAAATTGCCAGTTTTCATTTCTATGCAATCTTCACCAAGAGCACATGATAGCGAATCTGCTGCACTACTTCGTGTGCTTACATATGTTTCTGTATTGCAGACAGCTGGAAGTCAGACTTACAAAAACAGCCAGTATTTGCGAAAATCGCCAAAGGTTGTGCAAGTTCATAGCTTGAGACTTGCGTGATGGAGTTGAAATACACTTAATCGTGTATATTTATATTCACCTTCAATTCCAACATTACGAAGTTGCAATACCCTAGACTGATGGCCGAGTTGGTACGACATTCTAGGAAAAAGCAGTGCATCACCACAAACGCGGAGGAGGAAGGGACAAGACACTGGCCTATCGAGGTACTCGGTGACGTCGACATAGACCGCTGACCGATCTGTCAACACTTTTGTGCAGGATCTGAGCTCTGTCCTTGTGACGAGTGACACGATAATCTGGGCGCATGTTTTAAGGAGAGGGGCTACGTTAGGGTTACCGTGGATATAACAGCAAAACACTTCTACAGCATGGTCTGTTTGCCGGGCTCCAATATACGTTTGACACTAACAAGCAAACTGTTTTAAAGAAAAGTAATTAGCCAGTTTTAAACATCTACCTACGCAAGTAAAAAGCTTTTAGAGTACACTTTGGCTGCTTCGTCCCAGGGCGTGTATATTAGATTAATCTTTAATTATCAACTTCCTATTTTTCTGTCAATATTTGTTGAACGTGTTCACTGATACCCCCGATATGCGTCGTGAACAGTTGTGTTCTGCATCCACTCGGCTTTGCTCTTCAAGGTAGTTTTACTGCAAAGGTGCCAAAAAATCGAAACTCTGTTTCCATCAGAGGCTACTGCTGTCTTTTCATTTCGCACTGCCTGATACCTTCGTTCACATGGCATCCTTTCACCATTGCATGCTTAGTATGAACATTTAGACTGTACTTTCTAATTACTTCAGACTGATTCATCTAGTATCTCCGAGATCAAGCATGCTTGCGTTGAGGCGAAAACTTTACTTCTCCATCCTGTTGCTTTGTCAAAACCCGCGTCCGCTTGGACTTGAAAATGCGGAGCTTCGACGCCACAGTCACGTGACTCCAATGTCATTCTGCCCCACCTGTGACGAAGCCTGCTCTGCCGCTGCTACGGCTCCGACTACCATCTTGCAGGATCTGTCCGGGGACATACATGGATCTGCTGGCGTACTATTGACAGGAGCTGCTATGGAGGATGTTCAGCGAGGCAACTATGTCGTAAACTTCAAGTCGAGAGGGATCATACCGCTGATATAATGCACGTCGAGAGGCTGCAGCGCAGTGGCGTTGAGAAGCGGATTATGCTAAACACTCCGCCGAGGCTATGGACGAACGAGAGGAAAGTTGATCAAACAATGACACAATTCAGCTGAACGTATCTGAAAGAAAGCCGAGTCAGATGCATCGAGTCAGATGCAGTCAGACACCTCCACAACTGTTGATGAACAGTATGTGAGGTGCAAGACTGACACCCTGATTTGCCTTGCCTAGTCTGCTGCAACAATGCAATTTCAGAGATAGTTTACGGACAATCAGTTTGGTTGTGAGTGTAGCGTGTACGATAGGCCGTGACATGCCAGGGACGTGACATTGTGCCCGTCATGGAACTACCCATCTTTGAAATTAGTTTTTCCGGAATGGGACACAGCGACCATTCGTGCAGCTAACGTATGCCTTGTGTGTATAGACAGTGAGTTCAAGGCTTTAGTGCCGCTGTACAGTGTGAGTAACGGGTACATGTATCCACCTTCACCAGAAGGTTTGCCGGTTCTAAATTAGGTGGCATAAAGTTAGTTGTCATCAAGGATCTCCTTTCTTGAAATAGTATAGCCAAGCTAAATCAAGCCTATAACCCCAAGCTTTCGCTTCGTCTGCTTAGGTTTAGCCGAATTAAACGTTTGCCTAATGATCTTATAAGATCGATTTCGGAAACGAACAGTTTATAACTGCTTGTGACGTCTCGCGCTTGTGAAATTATAATTATTAGAAATTATACTTGATTCGAAGAGCGCAATACGTTGCATTTTAGTTAATTTGACGTGCTTGCCTTATATGAGGAATAAAATGTCACGCCGCATTGGACCTTGGCAGGTATATATATATATTCATATAGACTAGTTCGTATTCATTATAAATTGCTATTAAGAACGTTCCTATTTCGCAGTAAGCACGTTTAATATGTTTTCATGCCATATAGGTCCTGAAGTCCCCTCCCCCCCCCCCCCCCCCCCCCTCCAGCGTGGGAAACTAAAAAAAAACAACAACAAAAATAACGCTTCCCAGCCCGCAGTGTCAAAGGCACAATGGGCTTAAGCCAAGATAAAATAAGAGTTGGGGAAAACAAAAGTTTGCATTGCAGAAAAAAAAGGCGCCAAGAAACTGAAAAAAGGAAAAAAATAGGTGGAGGTGGGCAGGATACACCAAAGCTTCAGAAGTGCTTCATGAGAGCTTTAAAATTTCTTTTTATTTTTCTTGTAATCTTTACCTCCTTTCTTGATATCTAGCTGGCTTCCCATTTTTTTATTTTACTATTACTTGGTAATTTGCCATTTGTATGTTGATGGACTGTTATAGATTTAGTAGAACGATTTGTTTGCAAATTGACTATTACTGAATGGAATGAGAAGGTATTGTTCAGTTACATGCTAAGGATTTACTTGTTCTCCTATGGTGTGTTGTTGTTTCTAATTGTATGACAAGGGGTTGTCAATGTTTAGTGATTACTGAATCTTAGTTTCGACGTTATAACCATGATTTTGCAGAGATAATGAGCCAAGACCTTTCATTGATGTTTTGTGAACTAGAAATCGTTACTTGACTGGAAAGGAACACGCCATCCTCGAGGGTTACGACACATTTATCGGCCCTGTAGGTTTGGAATTTGCTCGACCCGAAGGGAGCGACATACCAATCAGTGCTTTGATGGCCCACTTTATTCGGCAGAATAATTCGTCGATTCGCTCTTAAGGGAAACTATTTTAGCGCCCATCCTGATTGGAGCGAGTGAAGTCATTAAACTGACTTTGCTGGTAGCTTTTTTCTCATGCTCAACTCATGGGAAGCGTTGTAAAAGAATCATGCGCAGCAAAATATTGCAAGGTTGGAACCAAATGGGAGCAGATGAATAAAATTACTAACCCGTCAAGTTGCTTAAAAGAATAAAATCTAGTGTTGTGCGCTAACGTGTGCTACGTTTGCGGCCTGGTAATTACCACTTCGATTGATGTTGCTGTTTCCTCTGGTGACTCTCTCTCTCTCTTGTCCTGCGACGCAATTCCAGGTCAGCAAATGCTTAATTACACACAATATTTTTTTCATTTGTTGTGTGGACAATTGGTTCAATAATTTCATATAACTTAAAATATTCTGATTATGTGTATCGCATCGTATTGTGTTAGATTTTGATGTACGGGAATTTTTTCTTTAACCAAGACACTTTTTTAGATAATTATCAAATGTTATTCCGGTTTTCCTATAAATGCATTCTTCGCTTTTTGAATGCCAAATAATTTAGATAAAATAAAAACGCCTGTAACCGCAAAAATATTTGTGAAGAGAGATAGTTTGTCGGTAAAGAGTTGGGTACGTTTGAACCACATACCTCGAACCGTTGGTCGTAGAAAACTGTTAATCGAAGAAACACATTGATTTGGGTGACTAGTAGAGCCCCGATGAGGGCTGCCATCACGACCATTGGACGTGGAGGTTTGTAGAGCGGTGGTGAGGACAGAAAGTGATCGAGAGCCACCTCTCGCCCGACCAACAGTCGATACGTCCGGACACCGGCGATGCCTGGCACGTGGTAGATGCTGTGTCTCGGCCGATGCAACGACTGTTTGAAAAAATATGCAGTTTCCTGCGCAGATCTTCTATATAGCTTATAGAAGGGCAGTGCGGTGTCATTGGACAGATAGGCGAAAGCATCGTCCAGCATATCCCACGAGCTCGTCATGTTGTAGGCGTCGGCTGTGACACGTGCCAAAAGGGATCTCACTTGCTGGCCGAAGCCCACGCTGTACGATCGTGCTATCGCCTCTATTGACACTTTGCACCCACGCAGGATGTTCCAAGTGGGATCTAAGCTCTTTTGCATATCCCTCTGCAAATGCCAGTTCACCACTGGCATCATCATCTCCAGGGAGTCCATGCATTTTAAGAAGTGGTACTCCTGCAGATTCTGCTCGTAGCCCATGCCCACGAGCATGCTGTTTGTAAGATAGGTGGATACCATTGGCGACAATGCCCACACTACGTAAGCGCCCAAGAACAGTTTGAACTGCTCCTGAGACTCGCTGCTGCGGTTTAAGAGTTCCGAATCGAGGCGTGCGTACAATTCAGGGTGAAGGCTCACCAGTTCGTCCAAGGGCCAGAGTTGCGAGTCGTCCGGGAGGTGACCGTTGACGGCTCGTCGAAGTTCAGGATCGGTCAGATTATGAAACTGAGGTACAGTGTCCTGTCCCCAAAAAAGACGCACCATCTCTACAACTTCATTGTGAGTGCTGAGAACTTGACGAATCATAACCGAGTAGGACTGCCCTGTACCGCCGACGATCTCAGCGCACCTTCTAAGGTAGTCGATCTGGTTACCCTTTAGAGACAGTGCCTCGATGTCTCGGATCCATTGGATGCAGCGGAGGTCTAAAGTCATGTAAATTGCGTTCTGGGCAGGGAGGAATGGGTGTCGACCAACGTAAAAGGCCCAGAACATTGGCATGCCGTATTGCAGGGAAGACCGAACCAGGGTGTTGAGAAGTTGATATCGAGTAGCGGGAGCCTTGCTTGGCCATGGAAGACCAAGTTCCTGGAGGAATGCGGTGAATATTGTGCTGTTTCGGTCATCCACCTGCAAGAATTAGTTCCCACTGTTACTGCGCAGCTGTTTAAGGCATTTAAATTGCTTTCTGTGTGGTCGAAACACCAGCACAAGCTTTGTAATAAGTAAATTTGACATCCAAAGTACAAGTAAGCTACGTGGGGCGCAACAGGATAGGAATCAGGGTAAATGCCAGCCACAACAGAGCATTTATTGCGTGGAAATCGCACAGCACATGGACATTTGGGGTTCATCCTCGTCAGAAAAAGCGATGGATCTGAGAATTATGTAATGACCATGGGCGCAGATTTAAAATAAGTATAATGGTGGTCATCGGCCAGCCTGGCTCACTGCGACAACAGTTTTGCAAGACAGCGACGCAAATATATCATACAGCAAATACAGTGTTGAAATGTATACTGATAAAAACAGGTCGGATTCGGGCCAGTCGGAGCCAGGCCCGTTTGTTCGAGGCACATCTGTAACGAACGTAAGCAAACTACTATCATTACAAAAAAATGTGAACAGCGAACGCCCGACATTTGTGCCGGAGTACCCGGGTTCGAACCCGTCCTCGGCGGCTGCGTTTCGATGGAGGCGAAACGGAGTAGCGTCCGTTTGATGGGGCTGGGGCAGGTAGGTCACCGCCGCTTGCGGGCGGGGCTGGCCTGCCCCTAAATTTTTGTCTGTTGTAGGCCGTCATTGCACCCGCCACCGCTTCGGTGGTGGACGACGGCTCTTGTTGCGGCGCGCGTCTTTCTTTCCCTCTTCCTTTTCTTTCTCTCTATTTTCTCTTCTGTCTGCACGAGGCAGCGGAGGTGGCTCAGCTACAGAGCCAGTAGCAGGCCCGTGCATTTTCTTTTCCTTCTTCCTACAGCCACAACAACAACAACAACGATGTCAGTGCACGTTAAAGAATCCCAGGTGGTCAAAATTTCCGGTGTCCTCCACTACGGCGTCTCTCATAGCCTTAGTCGCTTTGGGACGTTAAACCCCACAAATCAAACCTAACCTT
Source organism: Amblyomma maculatum (assembly GCF_055883805.1). Classification (NCBI taxonomy): domain Eukaryota; kingdom Metazoa; phylum Arthropoda; class Arachnida; order Ixodida; family Ixodidae; genus Amblyomma; species Amblyomma maculatum. Next base: position 94,100,776 of record NC_139354.1, on the reverse strand, counting down.
ATTCCTAGGTCACGCAGGCATGTTCTTGCGGCTCGGTTAAAGCGCGTCATACCGATCCAGGCGTCCATGTGGCGCCTTTCATTTGGCGGTTCCTCGAACGCCACGCAACACACAGAAGCAGACGCAGTACAGCAGGAATCAGCGGTGTTTCAAATTGGTTTACACGAAAGAAAAGGCACAGTATCTGTCACAATTCTGATCGAGTGATTGATTGATTTATAGGAAGGGAAAGGTGTGGTAACTGTCTCACTTGTTTTTTTGTGGACTCCTCAACCGCGCAGTAAGGGAAGACAGGAAGGTGGGAGTGAAAGGGAAAGAGAGAAAGAGGAGCCGTAGTGGAGGGCTATGGCGTAATTTCTCCGCGGACAAAAACCTGATTGATTTGTAGGAAGGGAAAGGCGCGGTAACTGTCTCACTTGTTTTTTGCGGACACCTCAACCGTGCCGTAAGGAAAGAGAGGAAGGTGGGAGTGAAAGTGAAAAGAGAGAAAGAGGAGCCGTAGTGGAGGGCTACGGAGTAACTTTGACCACCTCGGGATCTTTAACGTGCGCTGAAATCGCACAGCACACGGACGCCTCTTCATTTCGCCTCCATCGAAACGCGCCGCCGAGGTCGGGTTCGAACCCGGGTACTCTGGCACAGTAGACGGGCGGAGTTACCGGGTTCAAACCCGCGGACACATTAACCGTGCAGTAAGGAAAATGAGGAAGGTGGGATTGAAAATAGGCGAAGTAAGTGCCGTAGTGGAGGGCTTCGGACCACAGTGCGATGCGGCTTTCCGCCTATAATAATAATTGGATCACAGGAATAGAATGGTTCCCTATCTGTCACAGTTGATTTTGTGGACACCTCAACTATAGTGCTAGAGCACTATACCTCAAATGCTTCGTAAGGGAAGGAAAGCGAGACCGAAAGTAAAAAAAGAGAGGGGTGCCGTAGTGGAGGGCTTCGGAGCAAATTTCACCGCCTCATCGCAGTTTAGTGATCCAAAGTGCCCCTAGACTTTTTTCTTTCTACACACTGAAATATATAACACATCCCCTGATGGGGCTGGGACAGGTAGGTCACCGCCCCTTGCGGCGGCGGGGGCTGGCCGGTCATTGATTATTTATTTATTGTAGGCCGTCATTGCACCCGCCACCGCTTCTGTGGTGGTGGACGACGGCCGTTGTTGCGGCGCGCGTCTTTCTCTCTTCTGTTTTCTTGTCTATTTTTTCTTCTGTCTACACGAGGCAGCGGAGGTGACTCAGCTACAGAGCCAGTAGCAGGCCCGTGCATTTTCGTTTCCTTCTTACAGCCAAAACAACAACTACAACAACAACCTGCCCCGCCGGGGTGGTGCAGTGGTAAGACGCCCGACTACTGTGCCGGAGTACCCGGGTTCGATCCCGACCTCGGCGGCTGCGTTTCGATGGAGGCGAAACGAAGAGGCGTCCGTGTGCTGTGCGATGTCAGCGCACGTTAAAGATCCCCAGGTGGTCCAAATTACTCCGTAGCCCTCCAATACGGCTCCTCTTTCTCTCTATCCACCTTCTCTCCCACCTTCATCCCTTCCCTTACGGCGCGGTTCAGGTGTCCACAGCTACAAGTGTGACAGATACTGCGCCTTTCCTTTCCTGTGAACCAATCAATCAATCAATCAATCAATCAATCAATCAACAACAACCACACTGAAGCCTCGGAGAGGCTATTCCAGGAGTCGGGTCAGTGCGAAAACAGGGAAAAGATACAAAATTACGAACAGGCTTTAAGAATTTCTCTAATGATAATGAACGGATGTTGCTAGGCAAAGAATTAAAAATATCAATGGTATGAGGCAAAACTCTACAAAAATATGTTAATGCTTGCTAAAAATTGACAGTGGCTTAGCTCAGCTAGGAAAGGATATAAGTAGCGAAAACATGCATGCCTAGCGCTGGGCTGCGTACTCCTCTCCAAACCAATCTGATCCTATCTAATATAGTGTAATCCAATCCAATCCAATCTACTCTTATCCAACCCAAACCAATCCAGTTCGTTCATTCCAGAGAAATACAATCGAACCAATCCTGTCTAATTCAGTCCAAACCTGCCCAAACAAAAACCAGTTCCATCAAGTACAATCCAGGCCAGTCCAATCTAATCTAGTCCAATCCATTCCTGTCCAATGCTGAATACACGCTCGTCCGAAATCCGCCGCTGACCAGCCTATCATCATCACTACTATAATCCTCACACTAGAGAAGCAGAAATAAATGCGCTAGCTATATTACTGTTGCATTAAAGACAAGAAATCTTCATCTGGCTGCTTCTTGACTTCCAGATGGCGCGGCGAGCGCGCGGCGTCCGCCAGCTGCGGTGGTTGCTAGGCAACGTCTCTGTGCCCCGCGCCACGAGAAACTCCTCGTTCATGGCCAGTGTAGCTTTCGCTACAAAAACAGCGCATGCAGTGCTCTGAGCGTCATTTCTGGTTAGTACAATAAAAGCACTTCGAGTCTCTCTGGCACCACGCTATGCGTTGCTTGTACTGAAGAGCAAAATAGTTAAGTGCATACCCGCTCTTTGCGAGTTTTGTAGGTCTCCACAAAAAACAAAAAGATTCAAAATAGATATGATTGGAATGAGTGTTTTACGTGTGTGTCCAATTCGTGCGCTATTTCAGAGTTGCAATAAATTAATCTAAAGGCTGCAGCATTTTTCATACGGGAAAGTAAGCGCAAAAAAGACAAACACAAGAGAGGAGACAGGACAACGCGTCCTGTCTCCTCTCTTATTGTTTGTCTTTTTTGCGCTTACTTTCCCCGTACGATCATGAACTAACTAGCCCAGCAACAAGTTTTACTTCAGCATTTTTCACTTTGCGGCGGAAATCATGCTGCCTACATCAGAACGCTCATTAAGGGCTGGTGAGATATCGCTTTCCGACAAAGCTCGCGGGGAAATATCTCTAGACAGGGCTTGATCTTGGCGCTTTGTCAACTCCGACCGATATCACCAGTTTGCTTAGCAAGAGCCAAAACACGTCGGACGCTAGGTTGCACAGACTGTGCAGAATGACGGGCACTCCATAGTTAGCATTTGTCGTGATACTTCAAGCGCGTTGGCAGATTATGGGAGATAAAAACTGCAACCAAACTGGAAGTTGTTGAAAAGGAGCATGACCTATATGGCAGAAACGTGCCCATCTCAAAGCAGGCGGGACTTCGACGACCTGGGAACACGTTAGGCTGAATATAGATATCGATGTAAAGGGGAGGTTCCAGAAGACACAGGACTGTCATGAAGCCCTCGGCTGATAATTACTAAATTAACTAACAAACAATCAGTAGACTACAAAAATGCTTACGTAGTAAAAATATTTCAGATATTCAGACAGAAACTTTACATAAAAAGATAATGAAATAGTTGATCACTAGGGCACACATACATACTAATGATATCAGCAAAAAAGACATTGCTCTATATGAATTGTAGTACACAAAAAAATAATACAGCGTAGCAAACGCAACCTGAAAATTTATTGAGAAGAACCACGAAAGGAAAGTACTGGAGTAGAAAAACACAACGTCACATAAATCAAACCAAATAGCAAACAAGGTAAACGTTGCAGAAAGTTGAAATTTTTGAATAACTAGGTGGAAGTAGTGGGTCTTTCCAGCGGTGGCGTAGCGGTAGAACATCCGCCTCGCATGCAAGAGGACCGGGGCTCAAATCGCGGTGCCACGCAATTCTCCACCGGATTAATAAAAGAAAAATTCGCGTGTCGATGGAATTGCATGAACAGGTTTGGGGTGCAATCTGATGCCGGTGAACACCTCCGGCAACGCACTCCCTCACCTAAACAGGAGTTGGCCACCCTGGTGCAGTAATTGGCCGCAACCTCTCATGATAAGCCTTATCCTCTATGATATGGGAATCTGGCGTTCCTGCGGAGCGAGCGGAGCGAGCGGACGCGTTTCACCTGGGCTCCGTGTTTTTTTCATTGAACTGCCAGATTTTTTGAGTCGCACCTTAATGAAAGTGCGTCGACCGGATGCATGAAGTTGTGTGGACCACCGGGAACTCGAATTCCGAGGTAGGGGACCGTTTTTGCCAAATTTAAAGGACTTTTGTGTGCCGAGAGGAGCGCCCGCAGCTGGGCCTAACGTCGACTCCGGCCTTGGCCGGAGGAGCGGTAGGCCCAGCCCGAGCCTCGGTGAGGCCGCCAGCGGAACATCGAATCATCGGTGATTACGCAAGTGAGCATTGACCTAAGATAACTACAGCTATGCGAGTAGAGGTGGACGGCGTCGAAATTCCGCCGGACCAGTGCACAAGATCGCAAGGCTGGAAAACTGCCGGCGAGAGGGTCAGGCACAAAGGCATGGGCAAGTTAGGCCTAAATGCCGTGCTTCAAACGAACCAAGATGGCGCCAAGGCCATGGCTGCCACTGGCAGCGATACACGTCACTCAAGGGCGAAACGTATAAACAAGGGCAAATTGTTGAAGGGCGCGCGCATGCCAGACTTGCCGCGCGGCGACATAAAGATCGTATTACGACCACGAGGCGGGCTCCACGTGAGCGACGTGACCCGCGTTGAACTAAGTCGTGCAATTGTGGCGGCGGCACAGATCCCCGGCAATGAAGCAAGTGAAGATGTCGTGTGCCCCAACCTCCAGCAGAATATCGTTGTGGTGAGCACCTCCAAGAGAGAGAACGCCGACCTATACACTGCAGTCGGAAGGATCGACATACGCGGTACGGCACACGAAGTAAGTACCTACGAAACGGCCCCCCACGGCACGGTGAAGGGCGTCATAAGGGGCATCCCGCTCGAGGATACGGCCCAGGATATTCAAGACAATGTTGTGCACAAGCATAACCCAACGGCGCTACAGGCAAACCGGATCGGTAAGACCCGATCAGTCGTCATTGCTTTCGAAGGGCATAAAGTACCCAAATACGTGAGATACGGCAACCTGCTCTTGGAGTGCACGTTACATAGAAAACAAATCGACGTATGCTATGCGTGCGGAAGAGTGGGCCACAGAATGGACGTGTGCCCGGATCCTTCGAACACGATCTGCCGAGGGTGCGGAATCTCCAACCCCGCCGAAGATCACGAATGTGTCCCGAACTGTGGCCTGTGCGGAGGCAAACACCTGACAGCGGACAAGGCCTGCAAAGCCCGCTTCAAGACACCCTACGTCGTCCGCCGGCGGCGCTGGGAACGGCGCCGAGCAGAGGAAGAAGACATCGGGAGAAGGAACCAAGACAAGAGAGGTCCTGCAGGCGGACCCCACCGCAGCGCCTCCAAACAACGGGGCCGGTCACACACGCCGGGCCGCAACAGCAACAACAGTGGCTGTCAACAACAGTCGCCAGAGTCAACCGGACACCGAGGGATCGCCGAGAAAAAGGTGGGCCGGACCAACAGGTCTCCCGTCGCTCTAACCAGCGACACCGAATTCCCACCCCTCACCCCCTCCCAACCCCTTAACTCACAAGCGAATCCGCAAAAGGACAGTAGCGAAGTGATAGAGCTTAAGAGGATCATAGAGCGCCAAAACGCTCAGATCCAGGAACAGAACGCCCAAATACAGGCGCTTATGAATAAGATCGAAACGCTAGCGAGTAACGGCAGCTTGGCAAATTCAGGACCCCAAGACAACATGGCGACAAGCAACGCCGCAGGCTTGTGCAAGGTGCCGCGGAGGGCCCCCCCGTCGCCCCGCCAAGGGCGGACAGCTGGAGAGGCTGAGGCCATGCAACGTGCAGCAAATAACCTAGAGGCGATGGACGCTGAAGAGAGCCCCGCGAGCGGAGAGGAAACTGCGAACGCAGAGACCGCGACCACGGTAACGACACAGATCCCGCGAGAAGGAGAGCTTATGGCCATTTTGGCCGCAATTTCCCAAATTAACGAAAGGCTCAGCAAAATAGACGACCAACTTAAAGCTGTCGAGAGTCAGCCTTAGACGCCATCGGCGAAGCACAAACGTCAAGCGCTAAAAGTAGCCTCAACATCGGTGAGGAACCACTTCGCGTCCCTGAAAAAGGAGCGGGCCGAAAAAATAAAAAACGCGATCGCGAAAAGGCGCAATCGACTCGAGACAGCCGGAAAGGATGATGCAGAAGCCAAGTAAGAAGCACAAGAAGACCGGGGGGAAAACCACCGTGATTTACCAATGGAACTGCCGTGGGATTCGCAACAAAGAAGCGGAACTAATGTTATACATTGACGGGCAAGACAACAAGCCTGATGTAATTGTTCTACAGGAGACGAACGGGAAACCAAGACTTCCGGGGTACGTCACTTACACGGACCCCACGGAGAACGGAACGGCGGTGCTCGTTCGCAGCAACGGGGCGGCAACTCAACATGTTACGGCGCAGGGCGGGTGCGAGCACACGCTGGTCGAAATTCATGCAAGAGAAATTGGCAGCGCGGGCAATTTATTTGTAATGAGCGCGTACTGTCGGCCGTCACAATGGCAGTACGAATTTGACCGCCTCGTGAGTCAGGCGAAAGGGTTGGCGGGGACCAGGCCGCTCCTGATCCTCGGCGACTTTAACGCCCCTCACACCACATGGGGCTATAAGTTCCAGTCAAAAAGAGGAAAAGCATTGGCCAAAGCAATGGAGGATCACGAGATTGCCCTCCTGAACGAGCCTGACGTAACTACCAGAAGAGGCAACAGTGCCGCGAGGGACACTACGCCAGACCTTTCGTGGTTATCGGGAACGCTAGACGTCTCCTGGAGAAGCGAAGAAGTGGACCTGGGTTCTGACCACAGCGTGATCGGCATCACGATCCGAGGTTCCCGATATCGGGCTGTGTTGGGGACAGCGCGGATCACGGATTGGGACAAGATGAGAAAGTTCACCCAGAAACAAGAAGAGGCGTCTGAGGAAGAATCGGGACGAGCTGAAACACAACAGACCTACACCGAATGGTCGAGGGACCAGAAGAAGACCCTCCAAAAATTTACCCAAGAAATCGCAATGACTTCGCAGACACCGTACGTGGACGCCAGACTGACCCACATGTGGGCGGCCCGGCACTCGTTAACGCGGCGATGGAAACGTCAGCGGCACAACAGAAAGCTGGCCAAGCGCATAGCAGCCTTGAACAAGCAGATCGCCGAGCACGCGGCCAAACTATGCAGGGAGAATTGGCTCAAGACCTGCGACGGCCTGCAGGGCAAGCTCTCGAAGTGGAAGACGTGGTGCCTCTTGAGGCATCTGATCGACCCGCTGAGTAGCAAAACTGCGACCAATCGCAACCTTACCAAAGTATTGAACATGTACAAGGGAGACGGCCGCAGGCTCCTGGAAGACCTGAAGGCGAAGTACCTAAAGACAGAGAAGGGGCAGTATCCGGAGCCAGAGAGGTACGAAGGACCCGACAACGAAGACCTGGACCGGCCGTTTTCCATGACGGAATTGTGGACAGCGATAGATCAAAGTAACAAGAAAAGTGCACCCGGCAGGGATGCCATAACATACAAACTACTCAGTAACATGAGCAGTAAAGCGGCCCGCGGCCTCCTAGGGCACATCAACGAAGCCTGGGAGAGCTCGCGGTTGCCGAAGGAATGGAAGGACGCCGAGGTCTGCTTCATTCCAAAGCCCGGCAAGGCCCTCACGATAGACAACATGCGGCCCATCTCCCTCACGTCCTGCGCGGGGAAGGTGATGGAGCGTATGGTCCTTCGCCGGCTGCAGAAGCACCTCGAAGAAACAGATCAGATGCCGGAGACGATGTACGGCTTCAGGCAACATCTCAGCACCCAAGACGTGATGATCCAACTTCACGAACTGGTCGTCAAGCCGGCAACGAGGCACACGCCGCGCGGGATACTCGCCCTCGACCTGAAGGGAGCGTTTGATAACGTGTCCCACGCGAGCGTGTTGCGGAATCTGAATATGACCAGGTGTGGCCGAAAGACATTCGACTACATCAAAGAATTTCTGTCAAACCGAACAGCGACCATCAGAATAGGGGAGGAGAAGTCAGACCCTGCCGAGCTGGGTGATAGGGGCACCCCACAGGGATCGGTCTTGTCGCCCCTGCTCTTCAATCTGGCCCTCCTGCCCCTGCCCGGTCTACTCAAGCAAATCGAAGGCGTGGACCATGCGTTCTACGCCGACGATATTACGGTGTGGACAGCTCGAGCCGGTTCTGATGCCTGGATGGAGGAAGCCTTGCAGAAGGCGGCAACAACCGTGCACGAGTACGCAAAGTCATGCGGACTGAGCTGCGCTCCCCAGAAATCAGAGTTGCTTATTATCCAACCGGGAAAATCCAAGAAAGAGCTGCCGCCGAACGTGATCGTCACCATCGACGGAACGGCTATCAAGCCAACACAGCAGATTAGGATCCTCGGCCTACTACTTCAGGCCGACGGGAAGGCACACGCCGCCGTCACAAAGATCAAAACTACAGCCGAACAGATACTCAGTATGATCAGAAGGGTATCTAATAGAAACCGAGGCCTCAAAGAGGACGATGTCATGCGCCTGATACGCGCATTCGTCGTGTCACGGGTTACCTAATCCGCCCCCTATCTCCAGCTGACGAAGGCGAATAGGGACACCCTAAACACGATGCTTCGTAAGGCAACGAAGCAAGCACTGGGCATTCCCATATACTCGTCCACACAAAGACTGCTGGACATGGGCGCCCACAACACGGTGGAGGAGCTCATTGAAGCCCACCTCTCTAATCAGAGAATCCGGCTCAGTCATACGAAACACGGACGAGCCGTCTTACGCAAGATAGGATGGCAGATTGAGCCAGTACCCCTCAAGGAAGCCCTTCCGGAAGACTGGAAGACGGCCATTCAGACCAAACCCCTTCCCCGGAACATGACGCCGGGCAAGGACGACGAGAGGCGCACCGCGCGGGCCAAAGCCATAGCCCGGAAGCTGGAAGAGAACCCCAGGGTCCTCTACGCGGACGCCTCGCTCCGAAAACACAGTGACCGTGCAGCAGTGGTGGTTACGTCAAAAGACAGGCTGATCGTCAGCGCGTCCATAAAGACAACAGACGCCGCAGTTGCAGAAGAAGCGGCCATGGCCCTCGCACTCGCACAGCCGAGCGTGGACACCGTGGTCACTGACTCAAAGACAGCCTACAGAAGCTTCCGCAGAGGGGTAATATCCTCCGCGGCCCGAGCCATTCTATCCAAGTGCAAGCCTCCGGGAAGAGCTATAGAGCTCGTGTGGGTCCCGGCTCACTCGAAGGTAGCAGGCAACATCATCGCAGACTACCATGCCCGAGAAATGTCAATCCGGGGCGAGAACGAGCCGGAAGAGCTACCGCATCCGGTTACCAGCTTTCGGGAAATTACAAGTATGTACGGAGAGGAAAGGTGCAGACTGCCAGAACCGCACCCCAAGCTCACCAGGCAACAACAGACGATCCTGCGCCGAGCGCAGGCGGGATCGCTTGCGCATCCTGTATTGATGAGCCGCATGTACCCTGCGGAACACGACATGCTCTGTCCTTTTTGTAAAAAAGAAAAGGGCACCCTGCCGCACGTTTTGGCAGAATGCAAACAACTCAAAACCCCCCCTCCTCCCCTTCCCGCCAACACCCCCAATCCCCATCCCCTTGAGCGATGGGAGACCTTGTTGTTAGCCCCGCCCTATCGATCCAGCTCGCACTGACAGACAGGGGCCAGGAGCTGCTGGAAACATATGGGTCCCGCAACTAGGGAACCACCCCGTCTGGTGCAAGCATGCACCACCGAATTATTTCGGGCTTAATAAATGTTGATTCCTCCTCTCATGATAAGCTCACCAAAACCACGGCCCTCAGTCACGAGCGGCTGCGGAACAACTGACCACGGCGACGGTCAGACCCGTGACGCAGCAGGGGGTGATAAGAATTCCTGGCTCCGCTGGACCGGCCGCCATTGGAAACTGACCCTGGCAACGTTTAACGTTAGAAACCTAGCTAGTGAAGCTAGTTTAGCAGTGCTGTTAGAGGATCTAGAGGGTATGAAATGGGATACCATAGAGCTTAGTGAGGTTAGGAGGCCGAATAAGGCATATACTGTACTGAAGGATGGACATGTACTGTGTTATCGAGGTTTACCGGAGAGGCGACAACAAGGAGTAGGTTCCCTTGTCAATACGTATATAGCGGGTAATATAATAAATTCTATAGTACCAATGAGAGGGTGGCAGGCATCGTAATTAGGCTTAATAAGCGGTATAAACTGAAGGTTGCGCATATAGTTATATAGTTATGATGACCAGGCAGTTGAAAGCTTCTACGGAGATGTAGAATCGGCAATGCGAAAAGTAAAGACGTAGTATACTGTACTAATGGGCGACTTCAACACCAAGGTAGGGAAAAAGCAGGCAGGAAACCAGGCAGTAGGCGACTATGGCATTGGCTCTAGGAAAAGCAGGTGGGAGTTACTAGTTGAGTTTGCAGAGCGCAATAACTTAAGAATCATGAATGCCTGCTTCAGCAAACGGAAGAACCGGAAATGGACATGGAAAAGTCCTAACGGGGAGATTAAAAATGAAATTGACTTCATGCTGTGTTCAACCCCCGCCATTATGCAAGATGTAGAGGTAATCGGGAAAGTGCGATGGAGTGACAACAGGATGGTGAGGTCCCGAATTAGCCTAAATTTGAAGAAGGAACGCAAAAGATTAGTAAGAAAGAAACCCATCAACGAATTAGCGGTGAGGGGGAGGGCAGAAGAGTTCAGGATCTCATTACAATATATATATTCAGCTCTAACCGAGGATGGCGACATTACCCTAGAAGCAATGAACAATAATTTCAGAGATATCATTACTGCGTGTGCTGTAGAAGTAGGCGGCAGGATAGTTAGAGAGGATGCCGGTAAGCTGTCCAAGGAGACGAAAGATTTGATTAAGAAACGCCAGAGCATAAAAGCTTCCAATCCAACAGACCAGATCGATTTGGCCGAGATATCAAAACTAATTAATAAGCGCAAGATGGCCGATATAAGGAAGTATAACACGGAGAAAATTGAGCATGCTGTAAAGAACGGGGGAAGCCTTAAAGCGGTAAAGAAGAAATTGGGCATAGGCAAAAACCAGGGCCGGCTTGCACGATAAAGTCCGAGCTAAGTCCAGACTTAAATGGTGTCTTTAGAAAGACCAAGCTTATTTAAGACTGCTCGTGTTCCGAACGTCGAACGCTTCGGGTTCATGTTCACCAGAGTGGCTTCGCAGAACGGCCTCAGCAACCACTTCGGGCATTTTTCCTCGTAACACAATCTTATGCCGCAAAAAGCAATGGCACGAATTTTACACAACGCAAAATGGACGGAATGTGTACATCTTACAGCAGGGACAGTGCCAGCGCATCCCTGTATTTCCCTAATTTCTCTACTGAGACGCCTGGCGTCCTTGTGTCTTAACCAAGACAGCACTAGAGTCGTAATCATACAAGCGACTTATTCAAGTCAGGACTGAAGCCCAGTCTTGACTCCAGTTTTAAGCGGCCATGCTATTGGCCTATTCTTTAGACTCCAGTTAAGTCTGGACTTAGCTAAGACAGTATTAAGATTGTTTTGTGCAAGCGGGCCCAGATGTATGCGATAAGGAACAAGGCAGACAACGTCATCACGAATATGGAGAAGATAGTAAAAGTAGCCGAAGCGTTCTATACAGATCTGAACAGTAGCAAAGTAGTCAGGACCGTAATGAGATTGGCGGTAGGGAAAAACAGTCAGCGTCCCACCAGTGACGAAGGACGAGGTCAAGAAAGCAATAAAAACTATGAAAAGGGGGAAATCAGCTGGAGCGGATCAGATAACTGCGGATTTGTTGAAGGACGGGGGGTGTGGGGGGGGGGGGGGGGGATATCGTGTTAGAAAAACTGGCCACCCTGTACACGCACGGCCTGGTGTCATCGACGGTACCGACATCATGGAAGAATGCAAACATTATCCTCATTTATAAGAAAGGGGACTCTAAGGACCTTAAATATTACAGACCAATCAGCTTACTGTTTGTTACGTATAAGGTATTTACTAAGGTAATCGCTAATAGAATCAGGACAACCTTAAACGGCAATCAAGCAAAGGATCAAGCAGGTTTTCGGAAGCGGTACTCTACTATCGATCATATCCGTACCATCAACCAGGTGATAGAAAAATGCTCGGAATATAACCAGCCCTTATATATAGCATTCATTGATTACGAAAAAGCATTTGACTCAGTTGAAACCTCGGCGATGATGCAGGCATTGCGAAATCAGGGGGTAGACGAGCCGTACGTGAAAGTGCTGGAAGATATATATGTATAGTGGCTGCACAGCAACCATAGTCCTTCATAAAGAAAGTAACAAAATTCCCATAAAGAAAGGAGTTAGGCAAGGAGACACAGTCTCCCGAGTACTATTCACAGCTTGCTTAGAGGAAGTATTCAGAGACTTAGAATGGGAGCAGTTAGGGATAAGGATAGATGGGGAATACCTCAGTAATTTGCGATTTGCTGATTATATTGCCTTGCTAAGTAACTCGGGGGATGAACTGCAAGTAATGATGGATGGCATAGACAGGAAAAGTAGAAAGGGCTTGAAAATTTATATGCAGAAGACTAAGGTAATGTTCAACAGCCTCGACAAGGAACAGCAGTTTACATTAGATAATGAAGTACTTGAAGTATAGGCGAATATGTCTACTTAGAACCGGCAGTAACCGCAGATCCGGACCATGAAAAGGAAATAACAAGATGAATAAGAATGCGATTAATCGCATTTGGCAAGCACTCGCAGGTTATGACTGGCAGCTTACCGGTATCGCTCAAGCGGAAAGGATACAACAGTTCCATCTCACCTGTACTCACCTTAGGGGTTGAAACGTGGAGGCTAACCAAGAGGGTTCTACTTAAGTTGAGGACAACCCAGAGGGCTATGGAACGAAAAATGGTAAGAGATAAGAAGAAGCGTACAGAATGGGTCAGTGAAATAACTCAAGCTGCCGACATTCTAGCGGAAATTAAGAAGTGTACGTGGGGAGGACATGTACAGGGCAGGACAGAGAGGATAACCGATGGTCGCTTAGGGTAACAAACTGGATTCCAAGGGAAGGAAAGCGTAGCAGGGGGCGGCAGAAAGCTAGGTGAACGGATGAGGTTAAGAAGTTCGCAGGGGTCAAGTGGATGCAGCTAGCACAGAACCGGGTGAATTGGAGAAATATGGGAGAGGCCTTCACCCTGCAGTGGGTATAGTCAGGCTGATGATGATGAGGTGGAAGAAGCTGTTCGTTCTATTTATCGGTCTAAAATTTCCTCAAGTTAGAGTTCAGCGTAGACAGGGAGATCGTAAAGAAATGCAGGCGAAATGACAGTTTTGTTTTATCGCAAACTTGAGGGAGCAAACATTTTTTACAAACTGTAGATGTATTGGTGCTATAGTTTTACATCAAAAGTAGTCGATAGAGTCAAAGGAGAGGTTTTCGTCTATTAATCAAACAGATATGCTAGCTAAGTTGTAATAAAATTATTAATTGATAAGATAGTATAGTGACACTGCGAAGATACAGGACTAGCAAAGCACAACATTTTTGGACTAGATTTGGCTGAAATAGGTGCAACGGTAATGCTCCCTCCTCAGCGTTTAGAGAGCAGAGACAGTTGCGATACAAAGTCTAAAAGAAGACGGGGACATCTTCATGATTGAATAATTTATGTACATAGAACGCAAGATACGTGCCACTGATGACACTATAACACAAACGTGATATCGGCTTCATAGGCAGATTATTTTCCACATGTCATAATTTGGCAGCAGGGCAGCTTAAAGAGGTGCTGCTGTGAATGTCATACAGAGGAAGCGGACGCAGTAGCGCAGAAGGTTATAATCAAATTCTTGCTGGTGGAATAGCAGGGCAAGCTCACATCGCTCTATCAGGTCCCGCTCCGCTGCGGTGGCTCAGTGGTTGGGGCTCTCAACTACTGAAGCAAAGGGCGCGGGATCAATTAGGCCGCTTTCCAATGCAGCCTAAAAGCAAAAGGTCATGCGCTATGTAATTATAGTGCTCGTTAAAGAACCCCAGTCGTTTGACTCTCCGAAGCTTTTCATCACGGCATCTCGTATAGTTTGCGTCACATTGGAACATTAAGTCGCATAGAGGCAGTCAAGTTCAGTCACAGAAGGTTGGCCGACATAAGGGCTAAGAAATGCACCCAATCGGACTCATCGAACTCGTGAAACGGAACTTATTAGGCCTCAAAGATCATCTTGACTCGCACCATACTCGTATAAAACCACTTGCTGCCTCTCAAGGCACATATTTACTCAGGCGCTCTTTCGGTCATAGTCACTTGACTAGCTCATGACTCATTTAGTCTTACTTAACTTGAATTATACCTAATTTCAGCTCGCTCAGTTGGACTCAAGAGACACATGGATTGACAATGCAATAATATTTTATCAGGATGGTCCGTTTATAGTGCTTCATGCTGTTTGGTTCATGGCTTTTTTAACGCGACTAAAGATACTAAAAAGATTTGCAGCGCTAAAAGACGACACAGAGAAAAAGATGCACAGGACGGCGCTACACTTTCAACAATGCTTTAATTCATGCAAATATACAGAATATATATGCAGCGGGTAATGGGAAGATGCGCCGTCCTGTGCATCTTTTTCTCTGTGTCGTCTTTTAGCGCTGCAAATCTTTTTAGTAACTATGAACCAACAAGCCCAGCTTGGAGTCTTGCTGCGACTAAAGAGCTAGGCATGAGTTTCAATATTATACAAAACATTCAGTAATGCAAACAAAAGCTGGAAATGGTATCTGCGCAGCTTGTGCCGTATATAAGGGGCAAGGTTCATCACGCACAATAGGCTCAAGATACGACAGGGAGTACATGCAGGACGATAGTCCACATAAATATCTTCTTCGTTTGACCAGAGGCATCGCCAGGCAACCGTGCCCTGAATTGTTCTTCTAGGCGATGATAAATCTTTCCTTCCCCCACCTATCTCCAAGTGAAGGAAGAAAGGGGTACCTCGACGTCACAAAAACGCAGACCATGATCATGTCATGTGTCAGCACTCACTAACGATCTTATTGTGATTATGACCGTAATTAGATGATGACATAATGATTGTTTAGTTTTATTCACAGGTCTTAATTTTCTAAAGCCATTCAGGTTATCAGATAGACGGTACAGTTTCGACCACTTGGCGTGAGTTCAATCTAAGGACTCAGATCACGATCTGAATGTGAGATTGAACATAGCCCGAGCTGACTCATTAGCGTTTGCGCCGACCTGTCCTGGCAGGGCCACGGCACTTGAAGGTAGAGCTCCAGCAAAAAAGGTCTATAATATCTACGTCAGGAGACTTACGTCTGAATATTTGTCAATCTGCTGGTAATGAATGCATGAAAATTAAATTAAACAACTCTTGTTCATGCCACTTGGGAGCGTGCCCTAAGTGTTGCGTGCCCCATGGAAAGCGCAATTCGGTGCGAGAGGCATTAAATAACGCCTTCGCAGTGTATGAAGTGGTAATGTCTCGCTTTTTGCCATAATAAGAGGTAAATGGATCACATGATTTGTCCCACGCACGAGAAAAGGATATACTATGCTTTAAATGATAGGGCTGTGTCATGAAGTTCCGACAAATGAATCGATTCAATTGTTACCAGGCCAGAAAATTAAGCGGCAGTGGTCACTTTTGACACGTTAGGTTACGATTACAGCGTTGATTAACGCAAATATCGAGCGCGCATCGTCGCTAATAATAAAAAAAAAATCATCACAGGGCAGTTTATTTCCTTAAATCAAATATTAACCGAAAGTTTGATCTCTACCTTTAAAATATGGCGCAATAGCTGCAAGTGGTCCTCTCTATAATTGGACGAGTACTCGTTACCATGCAGTCATAGTACCTGCGGCAGTGGTCATGGCGGACGCTTTTCGATGGAGGCAAAAAGCAAGGCGCCCATGTGCTGTGGGATGTCAGTGCTCGATAGAGGATCCCAAGGGGTTGAAATTACCGGAGCTCGCCACTGCGGCGTCTCTCATAGACCGACATCGTTTACGACATTATGCACAGTGCATGAACCAAGGTACCAGTTTACTTAAAAGACCTTATGAATTACACGTAACCCTCGCTTGTTCAAAAGCGTGTACCATTGTTCCCTGCCTGCTCTGTCGCTCGCAGAAGGACAGGACCCTGAATGAGAATCTGCGCACAAGTTTGTACAGCAGAAATAAAGTGCTGTAAAAAGGAAACGTTTTATGCATGCAGCGATCTATGCTTCGCGTTAGCATTACATGTAAAGATATTCCCATGTATTGGATGCTTCAAAGCACGTTTTCGGTCATCATGAAGTGTGCATAAATTCCCCACTGGATGGTGAAAGTTTCTCTAGAAAGTTTCATGCACGCACGCACGCACGCACACACGCACGCACACACACACACACACACACACACACACACACACACACACACACACACACACACACACACACACACACACACACACACACACACACACACACACACACACACACACACACACACACACACACACACACACACACACACACACACACACACACACACACACACACGCACACGCACACGCACACGCACACGCACGCACACACACACACACACACACACCGAGGACCTAAAGTACTGAGTACGACAGCAGCGGTTTTGAATCACTAACAGCCGTGCTGCTCACCTGGCTGAGGCAGCGGAACAGGAACCCTGCAGCCTTTTCTCTCGCCTTGCTGGAGTGCACTGGTATTTTTTGGAGGAGCACAGCTCTGACGAGGCGCCGGCTGAAAGCAGCCCTGTACTTCTCCAACGGGTTGATGTAAGGGTTCCCGCTGCTGTCCCATCCTTTGCACACGTGCCTGAAGATTGTAAGATGAATGTTGCATAAACATTGTACGTGGACACAATTCGCATCGTTGGCACCACTTACGCGCTCCCTTTTAAGGCAGATGTCAGTTTGGCTCACGAGGCGCCCTATCTGAGGCTGGAATTTATCCGAGAAATAGGACCCCCGGAAGTGAGCAATGATCGCGTAACTCAAGAGATCAAGTAATGAAAAAGAGCTATAAAGTAGTGAGTTAATGAAATACTGAAGTAAAAGCCTCGGCATAAATAAAAATTAAAATAAAAAACGAACAAACAAAATAAGTAAAAAGAATAAAGTATAAACCTTTTGGACGCCGGAAAACAAATAAAGCGTACAAGTAGATCATAACGAAACTATGCTCGAAATTCGCAGCGAGATACGCAAACGGGATGATGAAGAAGAACGTTATGATCACAAAAAGTGGTTTCTTCGCTTTACGATGTCTAAGCAGTCTTCAGTGGTTCTACCGAAATCTTTGTCTTGGAAAGTGAGGCTTTCATAAATGAAACACTTGAAGAAACACTGCCGTGAGGTAATTTATCTTCAGCATTCCAGCTAATATACATGAACCCAAGAAGTAAGTGTGCTGAGGCCGCAGCTTCAATAAAACCGACAGCCGGGCTAGTTGGTAAAACCCCTTCGAAAATTAACAGCGCACATAAGACAGGGATAAGCTTTATAGTGTCGTCTTTCTTGTCCCGGTCTTGTGTTCTCTGTTAAATGTCCGCACCTGTGAAATGATATGTGGCTTCAAAATGCGCTTAGAGTCCGACATTCGCGTTAGCTAAAAATGCAAAAGAAATAAGGTCCTTTTTCGGCATGTGGAATTTGGCTTGCAGCCCAAAATAGACAGTTGATTTTGCTTCCTTAGAAAGTTATCTTTAACTAACGAATAATTGTTTTTATATCGACTAAGTTCAAGCCCTTCACATAAAGACCAAAAGTTATTGATGCGAAAGCATTACTTCTCTATGTTCACAGATTTATGTTCGCAGACCATGTCCACAGACCGTGTCGGCAGACCGTGTCCGCAGCAATTGTAATTGAGAGCTGGTAGAGGTTAATGAGTGGTGTCAATCGATAAAGGGTGACGTACAGTTGTTGCTGAAAAATAATTAGGACAATAAGTTAAGGTAATTAATTAGAATAACTGGTTCACAGGAAAAGAAAGGCGCCGTATCTACCACACTTGCTCTCTGGACACCTGTACCGCACGTAAGGGAAAGGAGGAAGGCGGGAGTAAAAGCGGAAAGAGAGAAAGGGGTTCCGTAGTGGATATGACGTCAAGGATGTGACGACACTCAACCGGAAGGAGGTCTAAAAAAAAGGTCATAGGAAGGGATTGGAGAGCATTTTTAAAGTAGCAAAAACTGAAATGGGTAAACAAGAAGTGAATTAATGTGAGGTAGAGGATGAGACATCACGCAACCGGAAGTAGAGCCGAAAACGGGCAAAGGAAGAGATCGGCGCGCAAGTTGAAACTACCAGACTAAAACGTGTAAACAAGCAGTGAATTAAGCAACTAGAAGCAACCATGAAGCAACCAGCTGCAGCATCCATGCTTTCGCATTACTCCAATGCAGATTGTGCATTTGTGTTTAATTATTCCGTAACCAAATTTTGGAAGGGAATGCATATCGAGCTTATCTTAGAGATCCATGGATCATGTTTTATGTCGCTGCAGCTCTCCATTTCCGTCAAAGCGACCCAAGGCCGCAATTTCTGCACTCAGATCATTGTTGTCGACCTTTTAAAGCTCAGTTTTCAATGAGCGCAGCAGCTCTGCAACCATAGCGTCAGCGTTTTAGAAGCTGCATTGAGAATGAGAAAAGAGTCTTTGTGACGATAGAGTCGAAACTTACGCATAAAAGTCGTCGCACGGGTGAACAGTTCTGTCTAGGGAGCGCCTTAGATCCTCGTCAAGGGTGAGGCAGCCATCCCGACAGATGCGTAGGCGATGCATAAGTATGGTGGGCGTGACGACCAGCACAGCTGACGCGGCCGCAACTAGGCTGCCCACAAACGAGGCGTAGCGTAGCCAGCTTCCCGCATATGAGGTGTCCTCTGGAGTCAAGGACTCGCATTCGGGATCACCTTCAAGCGCAGGGGTCTGCGTCTGGTGGCGTCGGTTGGAGTCACCCGTCCCTGGCCGCTGTCTCTCGAGCCAGGTGCCGTCCTCTTGCCTCTCGCGGAAACCTTGCGGAGAGCCCGGGAAGATGAGGGGCTGCATGAGAGCCTATGCAACTTGAGCTTCTCTAGCATTAATCGCAAAAAGAAGCCGAGAAGCGGACCGTCCCGATTACTGCCACCAAGCGCCTTCTTCTTATTCTTCTCTGCGCGTGCCAGCTCGCTGCGGTTTTTGTTGTTGTTGTTCTCCTCTAATGTGATGGCACATACCCACACAGGGGGTCGGCCAAGAATTGGGGTGCAGAGATATTAGATTTTGAGATGTATAACTACATCAAAAAAAAATAATAATAATAAATGATAGGGAATAGAAAAGGAAATGTAAATATGATAAACCAAAATATATAAGAGTGAATACTAACGCACGCAGTAGGAGAATAGTAACATTTATATGTACAGATTAAAACTTCAAAGCATATTAGCCAGGTAGACGTTTTGTTTCTATTAAGAAGTTTTGAATGGCGTTGAAAACATACCTGTGGCTGTACCCAAGCATGGTACAGCCACAGGTATGTTTTTGGCTGCTCAAATTAAGACCCAGCTGTTGTAACGGCTTCTCTAAGTACCGCTTTCTCATCATGGTAAAACGGCGGCAAAATATCAAGAAATGGTCTGTTGTTTCCGGTTCCCCGCAGAATGCGCAGACAGGAGAAAGCGCCAAACCAGACCTGTGCATATAGAAATTTAGGGGCGGAATACGACAGCGTAGCCTGGTTAGAGAGACCTCAGTCTGCCTTGATTGACATGATTTCCTATTCCAGGAATACTTGAGGTGCAGGTAGTCATCCGAGGATAAAATAGATCCAGACTGCGTGCTTAATAAGGCACGCCGCCGAAATCGTGCTGCTGTTATGTACGCTGTTGCCGGGAGGATGGGCAATACAGGGCCGTTCAGAGAATCTTTGGCTAGTCTGTCTGCAACCTCATTGGCTGTCACATTGCTGTGTCCTGGTACCCACACTATATGTATGAGGCTCAAATGTGAGGGTAGCAATGAAAGAAAGGTGTTTAAAATTGGCGAGTCGATATTCGAAGAAAGCGACAAGCACAAAGAATAAGAGTCTGTAATTACAGCCACTGTTGAGTATGTTGGGTCTAGTTTGCGCAGAGCAAGCACCACCGCCAGCAACTCCGCCTCGAAAATTGGAGTAAAATACGGAAGACGGACTGAAAAAGCCCAGTCTAAAAGCGGACAGTATATTCCAACGCCGGCTTTTTCATTAAATTGAGAAGCATCCGTTGCTATCGTTATGCTAACGGGAAGACTTTGTAAATGATTTTCTAATAATCCATTTAAAATGTGAGGTGATAAGTGTTTTGCATTATTTGGGAAAATGTCCTCATAGACAATTTGAACCGACGATGCACTTACTTTTCTTGGAAGGATGTTAGAAAGGACTATGTGCAAAGGTTGTAACAGATTTTGCACTAGAATTACCTGCGGGGTATGAAACCGAGGCCATCCGACTCCAAAAAAGGAGTCTGGCTCGCAACAAAAAATTGATATGGAGCGGTGGAATTGTGATTCATATATTTTCAGATACGTCTGGACAGTCAAGAATTGTAATCTAGTTAACAACGGTGGTATTCGGGCTTCAAGGTATAATACATTATTAGCCACGAATTTGGGGAGCCCAAGGCATAATCTAAGCGCTTCCCACTCTAAAAGAACAAGCGGACGAATTTTGTAAGCTGGTTAACCAGAAAATAACACCGATCCAAATTCTATAATTGGGAGGACATACATAACATAAATCATTAAAAGTGCGTCTCGCCGCATCCCAGACCTTGGATTGCTTAACCTGCGCAACATACCCACAGCACGTGCCCCCTTCGCTGCAACATGTTCAGTGTGATCCCTCCATGCCAGATGGTCATCGTAAATCACCCCTAGATATTTCAAAGACAACTTGAGGAATCATTTCCTGCTTAAATGTTAGAGCAAGAGTTACCGGATCCTGAATTTGGAAAACAAGGAACGCGCACTTTTTAACATTTAATTCAAATCTTAAGTCACCTAACCAATTTTGAAGGGAGCTTAGGTACGATTGCAGGCGCCTGTTGAGGGATTGAATGTCAGGTGCAGCCGTAAAGAATGCGATGTCATCCGCATAGACATACGTGCGAACCTCCTGATGAGTGGGAATTGAACTCATTAAAATGTTAAAGAGCACTGGCGAGAGAACTGCCCCTTGAGGGACACCACTGGTTTGTTGATATTTGCCAGAATGCACTCCATTCAATGAACAGTAAAATTGTCTGTTTTGTATTAATGTAGATATCCAATCCATTAAGTATTGTGGAAAACAGCGATTCTAATCTGTGCAATAAAATTCGGGGCTCTACACTATCATAAGCCTTCTCTATATCTAAAGTCACCAATGCAGCGTGCATTTTTTTTGCGCCGCGCAAGAAGAATTCGACTCTCAAGGTCGGTATGTGCATTCCATATTGAAAATTTTGCACGAAATCCGATTTGACAGGGACTAAGAATATGTTTTTGTTCGACGAACTCGGTAACCCGTTTGAGTACGACCCTTTCAATTAATTTTACCAAGTTTGATGTTAAAGATATTGGTCTGATATTTTTCAAAGTATAGCCACCACCATTGCGTTTCCGTAAAGGAATCACTTTGGCTAGTTTTCAATCACCAGGTATTCAAGAATGAATAATTGAGTAATTTACCAATTCTAACAAGGGATTTGGAGACACTTCAAAGAGGATTTTTAACATTTTTGACGTTACTCCGTCAGGGCCAGGCGCAGCAGTTGGCAACGTCATTACAATCGAAGAAAGCTGAGAAAAAGTAATTTTAGGGAGATCCTTAACCGTATATACTGGGCCTACAAACATAGGGTATTTGGGAAGTGTTGACAAAAAACGCTTTTCTAAACCTTTAGCGATGTTTTCTACTGTTCTAAGAGCTTCTTTAGGAGTCGAAGCACATGAGGGTAAATTTTCTTAGACAGGAATCTTTTTTCGCGATTTTAAAAACCTGAAAAGTGCACGTCGGTTATTAGATTGTGAAAGGTAATTGAAATACTCATTATCATAATTAGCTTTCGCTTGTGCGACTGTGCGTTTAAATGCAGCTGCAAAAAATTTCTAATAATGCCAATTTTTGGGGCACTGGTTGTGAAGGAGCTTCTTCCATGCAGCCTTTCTTCTTATATAATCGCGCGAACAATCTGCATTCCACCATTTTGTTGATGCATTGCCTTTAGATGCACGTACTAAGAATTCACACTTCTTACGACAGGATGCAATAGCCTGGCATAATGTTTGCGATTTTAACTCTTCCGTAGACTCAACCACTCACTCAAGAGACGAAATCAAAAATGAGTGAAACTGGTTATAATTTACGTATGATCTCAACTGAAATGTCGGCCGAGTTAAGCGGCAGTTAACCTCAAAAACAATAGGTATATGGTCGCTAGAGGTGTTACGTATGATCTCAACTGAGATGTCGGCCGAGTTAAGCGGCAGTTAACCTCAAAAACAATAGGTATATGGTCGCTAGAGGTGCCACCATCAATTGTCGACCAATTTAGTATAGGAACACTAGTGCTGGAAAAAGTCAAATCTATCACAGATTGACTGTGAGCACGTACAAAAGTTGGTAAGCCAGAATTCATGCAGCGAAGGTTATTGTCTGAAAGCCAATCCCACAGACGCTTGCCGCAGGGATCCGTCTTGTAACCCCACGATACAGGGTGCGAATTAAAATCTCCAGCCAAAATAACCGAATTTTGACAATTAACTAGTAGGTGGTCAAGAGATCTGGTGTCCTGAACACCACGAGGGAAATAAACATTCGGTAATGTAAACGGACTGAACCCTGGAATTTCAAAATCTAGAGCCAATAATTCTGAATCTAAACTAGAATATTGAAAAGAAATCTTAGCCCTATGACAAAAGTTTGAAGAAACTAGAATTAGTAACCCACCACCTCTTGACCGGCGATCTTGTCGGAATGATCGATAATTTTGTAAGTGAAAATGTTTTTCAGTTGGAAGCCAAGTTTCTTGTAAAATGATTATTACTGGATTATGTTTTAAAGAAAGATAAACTAAATTTGTAGTAGCTGAAAGAAGAGATCTACAGTTACACTGAAGAACTTTTAACTTTCCTATGGTTATGTAATCCGGGCAGTAGCAACAGCCTGCCCCAAAATGTTTTCCTTTGGTTTAGAGCCTAGCTGTTGCTTTTTTGATTTTGCTTGTGGGCGAGGTGATGACGGGTTTGACAACGGGGATCCACTGCGTATCTGTCTCTTCCATATCTGTATCATGAGCCTCGTCTGACTTGTTGGAATTTTGCATAGGTGATGCGGAAAGAGGCTCATTTTGCGAACAAGACATTGCAGCTAATGAGTGCTGCACTGATAGTGAATGTCCAGGTGCCGTAGGAGAAACCATAGCAGTTTGCACAGTCTGAGAATTTTGAGCTGCTAGAACATTGGCTATGCATTCTGTGACTATTGTCACAATCCTATCCACCATTTTGGTCATGGTTGCTTCCATAGCAGTTATTATGGTTTTAGGCATCGTGGAATCTAATGGTGCTCCTGAACGGGCCGACACACCTGCATACCCATGAGCTCTGTCTTTAATTTCCTGAATTGCCTCACGCCTCGAGCAACGCTTGCGGTCAATAATCTCCAGAATTTTCATTTCATGCGCTCTAGAGGGACATTGCAAAGAATTTGCTAGTGAAGTCCGCCGCAAAGACATCATTTGACAATTTGATCAGAGCATAAGTGTGTTTTATGTGCTTCACCGCATTTGCAACACCGCAAAGTGGATTTGCAACCGCCTGCAGTATGGCCATAACGCCAACAGTTGTTGCACTGCCGAGGCTTTGATGGTAGGTGATCTACTCTGAATATTAAAGGCCACGCTTTAATCTCCGATGGACAGACTGTGCCTGCGAATGTAGCCATAACCGATTCTGTCGGCACACGAACATTATTTACCTCCCGGCTACAGCGATAGACCGCAACAACGCCTGCCGCGGAAACAAGGTCAAGGGTTTCTTGTGGACTTAATGAGGAATCTACACCTCGGACTAGACCTCTTGTGCAAGCCAGGTGTGAAGGGATAAAACTGCTTACCTGATGAGAGGCGAAAGTGGAGCATTTTAGCAGGTCCTTTATGCATGATAGTTCTGGCGAAAGGCAAAGAATCCCGCCGCGACCATATTGGCGCACCTCGGCTATTCCTTCGTAGAAGGAAGTGATTTCCTGAAGGGCAGCTCGAACAGCTCCTGGGTTGTTCATTTTAATGGTGCCCGCATCCTTAGGTACGAGTGCCACAGGGATGTTGCGGACACCGGAGCTCTGAAAAGCTTCCAAGGGCAGGTCATCGGTCAGGAGGGAAGCCGACCAAGGGGAGCGCCCTTGGCCGGGGGACTGCGTCGACATTACCTTAAATTGACAATGTCACCGCGTGCGTTAGTCAACAGAGAATAAAAGAAGCACAGGGGAAAGACAAAACCGGGACCAGCAACCCACTACTTAGCCGATCGTCAAAAAGGAAAGGCGCTTCACAATACCACATCGCGCGTGATAGTACAAAGCAGACAATGGCTTATGGGGTAAAATCTGTCGGATTCGCGAAAGTAGCGCTGTGCTCTAAATCGGTTCGCGCCTTTTTTGATAAAGTGTAGCAGAAATGAATGCAGTACCTTGGATAAGTTCGCACAGAACCGAAAAAATGAAACTTAGACGGGGAATCCGACGAAATGAAAAATGACAGTTATGGCAAACTTAACATATGTTTAGGTTGTACCAGCTCTTGAAAAAAATCGCGCAGCTGTGCCTGCCAGAATCGTTTGGCAAATTGTGTGGAGCACAACGTGCTTCTCTAGAAGCGGGAAAATTTAAGTTAGGGTTTGTGGAATCACCTTCAGGTGACCTGCTGAATCTTGCACCGAAAAGGTGGTGAGGAGGGTGGCTGCCCCTGGCCCTATGGGGCTGGAAATGATAGGCGCCGACGGTTGCGGGGAGGGCTCGCCTGTCCCCGGCGGTTGTATTTGTTGTAGGCCGTCATTGCACCTGCCGCCACTTGCAGCGACTGCAGAAAGAAGGAAAAGAAACTGCACTGGCCTGCAACTGGCTCTGTAGCTGAGCCACCTCCACTGCCTCAATATTGATAAACATTTTGACGCAATTCAACACATCCTTTGATGGCGGGTGCCAGTACTGTGCGGAGGTGGCTCACACTTTCCGGGTGGTCTGGGCGTGCCAAACACATTTATTTCTCCCTACCCCAATCCAACTAGAGAGGACTGGGAGGCGGCCTCGCTTGCCTGCCCTGACCTCAACGCTCAAAAAGCCTTGGTTCAAAGGACGCGGGCGGTGTTGCTTGCCAATGGAGCCCCGGAATAGGGGCTCCACCTTGTATTGTGAGGGGAGGAGGCAAATAAGGCTCTAACCCGATCACCTCTTTGTAACTATATAATAGAAAATAAATATTTCAATCAGCACCACCACTGCCTCATACGAACAGCGGAAAATATAGGAGATAGGAAGAAAGAGAGAAAGAGCGCGTCGCAAAGGCCGTCGTCCGGTACCCAAGCGGTGCGGGTGCAATGACGGCCTACAATAGGTGGCCGGCTGGCCATAGTCGCAAACGGCGGGGACTTACCCTTCGCAGCCCTCTTTCTTCTCTATTTTCTTTTCTCTCTGCACGAGGCAGCGGAGGTGGCTCAGCTACAGAGCCAGTAGCAGGCCCATACATTTCTTTTCCTTCTTCCTACAGTCGCAACCACAACCTCTGACCAGCATCACAATGAAAGGCAAACATTTATGTGGTGTCTTGAGCAAAAGTTAACTTACTGTATGTAAAACAGATGTCATGAGTGAAACTGTACTACGGCTTTAGGATCCGGAGTCGGCTATTGGGTTTCAAACAGACGCGTAATCACTACAAAAATCGGAGTGGTCGGACTAATATTGCCCAGCCAAGGTACACTGGCTGCGGAAGAAGTGGCGATTGCCCTAGCTGCAACACACACTGCCTAAGAATATATTCTTATAGATTCTCTGGCAGGATATCCCAAATACATCAGCTGCATGATACACCGCTAGCAACTAAAATAATCCTGCAAGATAGTTACACCTGTGGCTACCAAGCCACACATAACCACTTAGTATGGTCACCAGGTTAGCAGGGAATCTCAGGGAACGAGAGCGCACACGCCTCAGCCCGAGAATTTCTGCCCCGGGTACCCAATACGAATCTCGTGGAGCCTCATACCCCATATCTAACTTATACTGAGATAGTTCAGCATGTAAGGTTATATCGACGGGTCTAGCCTCCACCAGCTACAACCTAGACAAAGGGGAGGAGGTTTACCTTCTCAAGCTACAACCCAACACTTTAACAACCCGCTAAGACTGCATGCAATAGATCCAGAGTAATTTGACTCACAATGAAAATTCTGCAGGGAGAAGGTGGACCTGTACCATATGGTGTGGGTCTAGCAACGAAATAAGATTGTAGTTATTAACCAGCCAACGCAGGAACGGTGGGAGGCAGCTCTGACCAGCTTGGACGCAAGGTGCCAAAAAGAACTCGTCGAAAGAGCATGGACAGCAGCCTACGAAAACAGGGTTCCGGACTGAGGACTAAAACCGCCGCTACAACCTCCTAAACATTTTAATTGAAATATTTTCACCACCGCCTAAATGCTCTAGCAGGATTGCGTCTTCAAACGACAAGTGGTGTCTTGTCCAAATCTCAAACTGATAGCAATTATTGGTTCAGTCGATTGCCTAAGACCCTGCTACCGAGAAACTGATTTTCAGTCGCGATGGACAGTCAAGATTCACTTTACCAAAGCACAAAGAGAAATCGGAAACTAAGGTAAATAGAAGCACTGAATGCAGGAAATAGAGCTTGGGTCACAAAAACTCGAATGCTCCACTTTAACTCTCTCAGCTGAGATTGTGTAGAAACTCGTTATGACACCAGGGGCTCCCAGCTACAAAACATGGTGTAAATCTGTACTACGCACGTCTTCGCCAACCAAGTACCAGTTTCTCAAAGAAGAGATAAACTATGAGAACATATAACTGTTTGGGGGGAACCTGAGACCCGTCGTACAAATAATGGAGGAAAAAAATAAACGGCCATGGAATGCCAGAAGGCAGACGCATGAGAGAACTTAATTATGACGGTACAATATTGAAGTTCGTGCTACCAAAGTGCTTTCGAAAGGTAGTTGGGATAGAGCCTCATGATTTCTATCATTCCACCTTCGATAAGACAGCGTCCAGGATAGTGTGGAGCTTCTGATGTCCGCTAGTGAGGATTTATGTCCGGGAGGATATTTATCGAATACACATACATGACAATTCCTGACAGAGGAAAGGATCTCCTATTCCCAATTACACTAGAAAGACGTCCATTCAAGATATCGTAAATAAATCTTCCCTACCAAGCAAGATGCACAACTATCAAGTTCCTGCTACCAAAGTGGATACGAAAAGTAGCTGGTGAAAGGCCTCATAATTTGGGGGCCATATTGCATTGAGTAAGAGTTCCTATGATCTAATAGAGCTTTTTGATGCTCGAATGACAAACGACTTCCTCAAACACATCACTACTGAAAAACCAAAAGTTCTACTGGGCAATAACCTCACACAATTTCATCAAATCGTATGGACTCTCATACTGTGCAATCATTACCATAAAACATCTTCCATGATTTGTAATAATGTGCAAGAAAATTGAGATCGTATGCAATTATATGCGAAATGGGATTTTTGTTGTGAATTGGGTGAGATTGTGCGGTAAAATGGGAGGTTATTGCCTCATACAATTTTTTCACCAGGGATTTCTATGCGTTTCAATTAGGTACACAACATGCCGTTTGCACTAGCATGAGAAAGTCCGTTACACCGTATTTCAAAACAAAAAAAGATCCTGAGATTATGCTCATAAACCACACTCGCCATTCCTCCCAAGCAAGCGGTGTAGCACACACTGCCTTGCGTTAATCAAGAGCGTAATAATGTTTGTCAGGCCTAGCTCTGTACGCGAGACATATCAGGGAAGGAATTCTTCCACTTGCTTAAGCAGTTCGTGTTTGAACATTCTTTGGAAGGAAGTTATTCTTGACAGAGGCAGGTGTTTCAAGTCATGCGCCTTTGAGAAATGTTTCACCAGATGGTGCATACGCTGTGCGTTGAGATCGGATCGTAACTCGGATTAATCAAACGGCTTTGACGGTAGCCTGAATAGGACAAATCTCGCCGCCATTACGTCTTCGACAACGACCTACTGGACAATAAAACTTATCAATGCAGAGCGTGGCTTCAAAAATTCTCCCATGGCGGCATCTGGGAAAACGGCTCTCAACGCCTACATATACCAAACGGATTTTCAGAGTGCTGCCTTGAAAAGACTTGTCAGCATCGGTAGCACCTGTGACAGAATCCAAAGGAATTGTGAGCGCGCATTCGACAATGCATCGTCGTCAATAAGCGGAAGCGGAAAGCTGCGTAAGAACCCAGACATTTCCCTGCGTGTCTCGTCGAAGCGCCTGAACAACACGGGAAGCTGACGAGAGCTGGGCAGAAGTACCGAGCTTTTGCAAGTTACTACTGCTCTTCGATCTAGCACCTGCCGAGGGACAGAACTTAGGTCAATGCAAATACATTCGTTCTGTGACAAAGGATTCACGTTTCGCATAAAGAATATCTAGAACTTAAAGATACAGCCTACTAGGGGAAGGAAAATCATTAATGTCTGTAACGCTAGGAGACAGGAAGGGAGCAGAGGTAAGTGAACCAGACCGTGTTACCGACAGCTAGCCAATTCATGTATAAGAACTGGACATTGGCAAATTATTTAGTGCGAAGCTGAATGTAGCTGACGGTTATTGAAGGTATCGAAGTAGACTCCGGCGGAAGCTAAGCGTTGCAGGGAACCGCAGAATACTGTGTGTACGAATGATATATAAAGCGTCCGGGATAAGGTGGCAGCTGCTGGCAGACAAAAATGTTGCCCAAAGAGTTTCACATCGACATTATTCTGCCACTAAGCTTAAGCTTAATCAGGCTGACAATAATCATAATGATGACAGTGGAGCTTTAAATGACAGCGGCAGAGTTTTGCTTTGTAAACAGGTAGGCTATGAGATGATGTAGTAGAGGCGCTGATATTTTCGCTCCGGTGATGTAATGGCTTGGCCTCTCGACTACTGTGCCCAAGAATACGGCATCGAATCCTGGTTGCGGCGGCCGCTTTTCAATGGAGCCGGAATGCAAAACGCACGTGTGCTGTACGATGCTGTAGCAGCGGTGAGCGAAGCGGAGGCAATACGAATAAGCGACATGTTGATTTGGCGTGCTGGGCCATACAGAAGAAGACTACCACCGAGCGATGTGCTCGCTCTCCTTTTTAACAAGAGAGCAACGCCCCCTCAGTATTGCGTCATCACACGTCACAGCCGATCACGCGACATTATATTCCAGTCACTCACAATGCGATCACGTGACATTTCAGATCTCAGTGCACATTCACGTGTCCCAGATGCTCGAACTTTTCAGAGCCGTACACTTTGATTTCTCTCATAGCATCAGCCGCTTTAGGCACTTAAAGCGCAGCTGCATCACTTTTCGAGAATTCTGCGATATTCAAGAGTTTGAATCTTTATAAGCTGTCGGTAGCTTACAAAGTGTTTTTGTGCTATCATTAAAACTGATGAAGTTATCAATGATTAAAATTCGAGCTTCTCCTCACAGCACCGAAGGACTGCGTAGAATCTCGATGATGACGTCACGGACGGTAATATTTCTTCTTTTCGTTACCTTCGCCCACATACTGCGGTCCCTTTTCTGATGCCACCAAACAATGTTTCTGGGCCTTCAATTTTGGTAGCCTTGTTTTTCCTTCTTCCAACCAAGCCGTTCTATGCGGGAAACATACCGGTACCGTCAATGACGTCATCATGTGCCCCCCACGCGTCACTGTGTGGTGTGGAGAAGCCCGATAGCCGAAGCGGTTTAAATTGCTATTTGCGACATTTTTTCAAATGCTAGCGCGAAGATATCTCGCATGCTTAACCTAGAAGCTGTAATCATTCAACTCCTCCAAACTCATCAAAATCTACAACCGGTGCAGTTTCCCTTTAAGCCGCATAAGCCTAACAAACCTTATGCCTGCCTCGGAAATACTAAGTCGTTATCAGCTGGTGCCAGCTATCTTGAAAGCTGCTCATTATGCGCAAGCTCAATTTATGGCACGAAGTTCTAGTGACTCGTTTTTCGATGATCGGTGCGTGGCCTCATGAACTGCAGCGGAAACGCTTTTGCGAGGCCATGAATTAAGGCGAAGTTGGTTCCCTGAAAAGAACAAATACCTAAAAAATTATTTCCAAAACTTTTCCGACTCTACGCCACAGGCAACAATTTCAAGACACTCTCTGGCAGCCGCGCTGTACATTACTACAGCGCAATCACTAAAGCCTCCATTCACCGATTTGGGCGTTGTGTGTGCCGCCTTCGCAGTTAGTAGTGCTCCTGATTGCCAATTTGAGGCAGTGAAAGATTGACCTTATAATGAAGCCAATGGCTGCTGGCGCATGCGCTGCACGTTTCCTAATCTCATAATAACTTGGGATGGGCTAGTAAATGTTTATTGTAGAAAGTGGCAGCGCAAAATAAAAGGGATGAAGAAGGACACGTAGACAGGACAGTCATTTCGTCTACAGGTGTGCACCTTCTCTCGCGCCCGTGTTTATTGTGCTGTCCTGACGTCTATGCGCCCCCTCTTGGGTCCACGTGCTTTTTTTTTTGGTGCTGAGCTTAGTCTATATGTGTCTCATCTTGTGTCATCGATTATTTGGCGCTGCCACGGTCTGCAGTTTCTCCTCTCATTTTGTTTTCTTTCTTTTTCTTGTCTCGCATATATATGGACGGCGTGTGAATAAATGGTTTACCAATAACCGGACGCACGTAATAAGGTGATAGGCAGTCAAAACCGTTATTTGCTGATGCTTGCCTAGAGCATTCTCTCTGGCAAGTGGCAGTTGGAAGGCGGCACTTGAAAGCAGAAGAAACTGAAATAAGTGGCAGTTGGAAGGCGGTACTTGAAAGCAGAAGAAACTGAAATGGAAAGTTGTAAGGCCGCGAATATATTCCGATCTCGAGGTAGCGAGAGCAGGTCGGCATTTCTGGCCACTGCATCAAACAAATACGCCATTGCCTGTCCATGTGCCAAGCAATCTCTCGCGCTGCTTTCTTTGCTGTTTTCATAGACTAAAATACAAGCCTACTGAATCTAGAACTCACGCGTGCAATCGCACTGCTTTCTTAAGGTGCATTAAACATTTCGAAAACTGTAGAATGCAGTGCCACAAAGACCAGCACTTACATATTTCCTAGAGCTTTGTTTGAAACCAGTTATAACTCGAACCGAAACCGGAACAAAAATGACAACCAATGTGATAGCGCAACCAACTTGAATTTGTCCTGATCGTGCTTAATTATCCCAAATTTTTTCTTTAATCTTCCCCTTCTACCTTTCTACTGAAAGCTCGCTTAAACTGATACTTTTGAAAAATGTGCTGAATATTGTTATCCAGATGTCAATACTCATTTCATGTTCACAAATACAGACAGACAAATGCTATTAAAACTTATTGTTGGAAGGAATAGGTGTTCTCTTCCCTTAAACGATATGTCAGCTATATAATCATCATCACTGCCGCGCTCAATATGTGCCTAAAGAGGAACTGAAAAAGAAGAGGTGAGCCCCTTCCCGGAGCAGCAGTCGTGGCGCCTACGGCTCGAGTCGTTGCGCCGCGCCCTGCCGCTCCGGCGGCGGGGGCGGACGGCACTGGAGACAGCAGCGTGGGCCACAGTATGTTGTACGTGACGCGCATAACCTTCTGCGTGTTCGTACTGTTCGCCATGTGCCTGCTGGGAATGCTCTTCTACGCGCGAACCGTGGGTCAGCCAAAACCCATCGTCATCTACCAGAAGGCTGCTCCGTGTCAATCCGCCGCTTCGTTTAAAGCCGCTGAGGTGGAAATCGTCTCCACGCCAAAACCTCCTTCCGGCATCATGACCAGCCAAGTGTCGTTCGCCGCCCCCCTGCAGCCTGCAGAGCAGCAACATCAACTGTTCTGTTTCTTTAACTCCTCTGCTCCCGTAAGCTTCGACGTATCGAAGATTCCTGTTGGTTTGTGCACTCACCTCGTCTACAGCGCTATTGGCATAGACGCATCGACGTACGCGCTTCGACGAACAGACTATGAACACAGCCAGCTAGAGCGGTTCGCCGCGTTTGGACAGCCCAGCAAGCTTTTAGTTCTGGTTGGACAGTCAACCCGAGACTGGCGCGCCTACCAAGACATAGCCTCCGACCGTCACATTACCCGGGACTTCGGGCTCAAGGTACGCGGCTGGCTTCAAGAGCAGAATCTGGATGGCATAGTCATCGACTGGCCAAACGGCGGAGAACAGCAAGCTATGACCGAACTCGTGCGTGGGGTAAAGCGCGCAATGGGCGAGGACCAGCTTCTCGCCGTTTTATTACCGCACGACCAGAGGCGACGGCGCGCCGCGTTTGACGTCCGACGTCTGGTGGAGCTGGCGGATTTCCTACTCTTCCGTATGTACGGATCTCATGGCTTAAGGCGTGCGGAACTGCCGGTCACTGAAGAAGACGTCGCCCTTTTCCCCAAAGCCGTACGATCGGAGACTGGTCGTGATGAGTTTGAGAAGGCTTGCATGATTCTGCCTACGGCAGGGTTGACATTTCAGCGTGCGAAAGGTTCAAGGAGTCGCGTACCTGCAGACCGCGGTGGTCGTCAATTCGGAACCCTTGGTTACCGCCATCTGTGCACGGCGAACTGGACGCGAAAGCGATCCGGCCACTATGGCTCCACGGCCTCAAAGGGAGGAATGTGGGCTGGTTTCCACGACGCTACTCAGCTGGCGGGTATCGCGCGTGTCGCTTGGCGGAAATATGGAGTGCGCTGTTTTGGGCTGTGGGGGCTCGAAAACGACGACTTTCGGGGCAAGTGCAGCGCTACTAAATTCCCGTTACTGCGCGCGGTCGCAGAAGAGTGCAGACTGTCCAGTAAAAGCTCCAGGTCACGCTCGCGCTAACAATGTGCCTTCGAGCGTCTCCACTGTATTGTGTCAAATACAATGTTGCATGATGATATTAGCACTGCAGACGTATGTTTTTGGTGTAAACTCAGAGGAAACGAGTGCATAGCATTTATTTTGTATGCTTGTTGCATGCGGTATTTTCTAATATATGTATATGGCATGAATAATTATTGGAGGGATTCCAGAGATGAGAAACTGCGATGGTGGTGCCGATATTTAAAAATCGGTTTGTAATGGCCGTCTCCTAATACGTTAATCAGCACAATAGTTACCATGATTCGAATGTTATTCACCACTTAAAATTGTCAACGTTTACTTGTTGAAGGCATAAGTGAAAAAGTAAATTCCGGCAAATTGCAGTAGCGAAGTTATTTATTATAAACTGACTTTCTTGGCAAAGTCCATAAACATCTAGGATAACTTCGAAAAGAGATCGATGGGTATCTAATAGATCTCTGAGGAATGCTTACTAATTTCAGGAACTAAGAACAAAATGGTTACTTCTTCTTTAAATAAATATTTCGTGGCAATAAATCCAAATTTTGCCCAAAATATCGCTACTAAGAATTTAGGATCCTTATGAATCACTGCGGTGCAGATATGAGTGCTGCGTTATGTCAGGCTGTTTCACTGCGATGTATAGGCTTTGATATGCCACGTGATCTCGAAATGTTCAGAACCTGCATGAAGTGTATGCCTGTATTGGAAAAGAGCTCGGTTCCCGGTTTTTGTTTTGTACTGGCTGCACATGAAACCTGCCCACTCCTGAGTATAATGTGGATGGTAGACCTTAATGGTATAAGCGAATGCGCGGAACTCTACTTCAGTGTATTCGTGGTAGCCTCGGCGAACGTTGTTACTGTACGCGTCGCCTACCGGAATGTTGGGGGATTATTAAGCGCGTGCTGCGAACTTCTTCCAAAACATGGTGACAACAGGGATCTTATGCTCATGGAGACCACTCAACTGGCGTAAGTTGCCAGGTGGGTCATCTCGGAGACTTCCGTGAGAGTACATGCGCCTCTACTGAGATACCCGTTGGGGTATACTACGCCTGCTCAGACTACGGGAATACGGTAGCCATGGCGAAGAGTGCAAATATGTTCTTACTTCAAGAATGGCAACAATGGAATGGGCTAAGTTAAGTAAGTGGAACAGTTGAAATAGTGGTGCACCTAATTAGTCGCAGGTATAGGCGTTAACGTTATCTAAATACACAATAGGAAGAATAAAAAGTGCCCTCGTCGTCTATGAAGTTTAAGGAAGGCTTTAGGTGCGCATTAACCCCCCTTTAAACACAACTCCCTCTGGGTTTCGCGACGGTGTTCTTTGAAGGAAGGAAGTAAAGTCCACATCAGGTAAACCATCTGGGTGTCTTTTGTTTGCACATTTCGAACCAAGGCAGGATGTTTTGTGACTGCCAACATCAGCAACAGGATTGTGACGGAAGGAAACATTCTGATAGCACTGTGGAATCTGCGACGCAGAAATGAAAAAACCTAAGCGTTGCTGGCGGACATGGTGCATCGCGTTTGCTCTCATTATCATTATCAACTGATTGCAGCGTCAATATTATTGCTAATGGTATTATTGTCATTATTACTAATTGCAGCGGCATTGCTGTCGTTGCTATCTCCCTCACGGTAGATAAGAATTATGATGCGCATTTTGCTATCTCAGACGTGCCGCAGTTTGTTCAAGCTCTCGGCTGGGGATCCACGGATCCATGGGGATCCATGGGGGAGACAAACCTTTCATTTTTATCGTAACTTCATTTGACTGACAGGCAGAGTGTGACCGGGCAAACGACCACCGACAGTACGAGCCAATAAAGGCTTTCGCCGTAATCAATTTGAGGTATTGCCTGGCTCATTCTCTAAAATTTTGGTCACATGTATGGAAACCCCATCGTACATCATGCACAAAGCAGCTGCTGAGAGAATCGGAAACCCTTCCATGCACTCCTTCAAGCGCAAAATAGCAACATAATGAAAGAGAAGAACATAATGCACCAATCAGTTTATACGTGCTCAAAATTAAAAAAAAAAATGAAAGTCATCGCGGCTCATTGCGCAGAATGGGCCCGAAATGCTTACCGGTGAAAGGTATGCAATATGTAGAAAGCATCAAGCACAAATGCCTCCCTTTGGATCCTGACCCCACACTTTCCATGTCGACGCCCTATTTTTAAACAGAAGTGCTAGGGCCTGACCCTTCCGTGCACTCAACTCCTTTCTTAAAGGGACAGAACACTGAAATTTCGGCATTGAAGTACTTTCAGCGCTATGGAAAAATTGCTTTCTAAAGTATTTAATTTCAGAGTGGTTTTGGTAGAAATGCTGTAGAAAACTTTAACGAGAGTTTTTCAATCATTGCCTGTGCCCGTTTTTATGTAGTTTGATGCTAAAAATCATGGGCAGCGACCGTGATGACTGGTAGTCGGCAGAAAAGGCTTATCGAAAAAAACAAACAAACATGAACTTCACCTGCCAGAGTGTAATTACCTATTTTAGCGTTCTGTAGCGTTCTTTTCAGTTTGCACGCTCAAGACCCTTGCGGCACAATGACATACGCCTCCCAGAAGAAATTGTTTCAGGGCACTATCTCCTCTTCATGCACATAATTCAAAACACTGTGGTGCCATCTAGTGGCAAAAGCTGAAGGTTTTAAGAAGAATCATATAACTGCCTCCACGACTTGCTCATGTTTCGCCTCATCTTACCATATATAAAAACATCGAATAGAAATGGCTGAAGTTGTTATCCTTGAACACACTTTCGCTGCTGCCCTCTCAGTTCACTAATGGAAAGAAATCATCTCAAAATTAGCATGCATTTCCGCACAGGTGAGTGAAGTAATCTTTATTATTCGAATTTAAGAGAGATTTATTTCAATAATGGTCACAAAGAGCGCCCGGAAACAAAGTCCTGCTACAGCAATTTTTTCACTGTTTTTCGTAATCGCACTTCTTTTCCTTAGTCATGTAACCCAAAGTCTCTTCTTTGCCCTCCTCGTGCATCTCTCCAGAGTTCCTGCATAGTAAAAAATAAAAGAAAGGAAAAAAAAAACAGGGAACACAGTTTCACTCTACGCATTAGTCGCCAACGTTTAGTGACAATACTCTCACGTCCCGGTAGAACGCTAAGGAGGGCCTGAAAAATAGAACGGTTGTAGTAGTCGACCAGAACGAGTCTAGCGCTAAAAGTTTCCTTCTCTTTAAGGCTCACGCTTGTTGTACCAGTCGTCATCTTCGGCGTTGTCTTCTATGCGGCATTTGCCCCCCTCCTCAGGAAACATCGTCCCGAAGAGAACCAAAGAGGTCAAGGTCAGTCCGAGTTGTACGATATATTGCAATACTTAGCGGGCGCTTTTTTGTTTTATTGAAGTGTTCAATTCAGAGCGTAACAAGAAAATACACTAGAAATGACCTCTCTATTTAAGACTTAATGAGACGTGTCGTGAGATGTAACCGTCCGATAAGTCATCACTGATGCGTTGCTATTTTTAAGGGCCATTCAAATTAAATTTTATTTATTTATTTAAACATACTGGTAGCCGACTATTTGACGCCGTTGCAGGAAAGGGGCACAATATACATTGAAACAAAGTTCAAATAGGGGCGGACATAGGCACACAAAATCAACCGAAGCGATACATATGCACTATGTTACCATTATTCAAGCGCTAAACAGGGAGAAATGGGTGGTATGGTTGAACATGTAGCAAAAAGAAAAAACATATAGTGACGGCAACCACTGGCAACTATCAAGAGTAATAAACAATCGAGGAGACAAAAAAAAAATAAAAAAAAGAATGAAAAATAACAAGAGACAGATAAGTGAATCTGATATGGATCAGGATATCGTTTCAACAAAATGATAGAGAACACTACATGGCTTTGTTTGACAAAGTGGCGATGAAACTTTCGAACGATGTACAGTTGAGTGTCAGCAGGCAAACTGTTGCCGTCATGGATTGCTTGTGGGAAAAACGAGTACCTGAATATGTCGTTGTGAAATCTGTATTCATTTAAGTGCTTACTGTGTTTTTTTCTTTTACTGTGTGTAACGGACGGTGCTAAGTACTTACTGGTGTCAATTTTCATGCTGCCATTAAGGAGAAGAAACAGAAACTTAAGACGGAGTAGTCTGGTGCGAGTTTGAATAGTCGGAAGATCAGCTTGTTTTAATAATACTGTAGTTGAGTCATCACGGCGGTACTTGTTAAAAATAAATCGAGCTGCTTTTCTTTGTACGCTTTCCAATTTTTGTATGTGCTGTTTACGGAAGGGGAACCAACATACTATTCCATATTAGAGTATAGTTCGAACAAGTGACGTGTATGCTAGACGTTTGATGTGAGCTGATGCAGATCTAAGCAAGCGCTTTAGTGAGTACAGAGCTGCCAAAAGCTTTATTAGTAATATATGTTACCTGTTTGTTCCATTTTAAATCTGATGTAATTACTATGCCTAAATATTTATACTCTTCCACCTTTTTCAACTTTTGTCCATCTAGAAAATATGGGAAGTTCATTGGGTTTTTTTTATACGTTACAGTCATGCTAACTGTTTTTTCTGTGTTAATCGCCATCTGCCATGTTTTACCCAACTGTGCTATATTTTCAAAACAGTCTGAGAGTATTAATTCTGGACACACTCTAGTCAAAATGTAGACATGGGAGTAGAGACAACTGCACGATTGCAATGGCTTATAGCTCTGAAGATGACAAAGGTGTCTTAGTGTGGAAAAGCAAATACCCGCCGATAATATTTTGGGCGGCGAGTGTGGTTTGAAAGCTTCTTTAGACAGCCTAGCGCTATCTGGCACAATTCATTGACCAAAAAGATAGGCTCAAGGTTTCTGTAATCCAGCCGCTTTAATTAGGCAGATGAAGATTTAGCATTGAATAGACAATAAAGCATACGTCACCTGTAATTTCTGGAATGCGAATGATAGAAGCTCATGCATTGCATTGTGTCTTTCGGAACGTGTTCCCGTATCCAGTGGATTTCGAAGTTCTGTTTAGTATGGTAATCTTCAAAACAACTGTAGCAGAAGTACAGCCCTTGCGCAACGGAAACTTCCAATCGAGCTGCTGCAATGCATAAACAAAACCAGGAAAAAAAGCTACTTTCAGGTACTTTGTATGTAGTTCGGGTGCGCTAATTGTTAGCGTAATATTCATAATCAATGTTGAGCGCTAAGCGCTTGGTCCATGGAGAGAATTAAAAGGGCGCGTCGCTGTATGGTATCGTTACTGAGGCAAGAAGCGTTCGGAAATATGGTCCTAAAACAAAATTGTAAGCCTGTTAATTGCTATGTCGTTCAGTTTGTTCGTTGTAGGCCTTAACTGATGAGACAACAACAGCAGAAATTATTTAATTTTAATCATTAGAATTTCCTCCTATTTAGTAGCACAATGTTTTAATTATTTGCTGACCATTGCCTTAAGATTAAGTATCTTAGGATAAATTAAATTTATGTGGAGTAAAAATTTACAACTACATCAAATGTGAGAAATTTCTTCAAATATGATTTTTGTAAGTGCATTCTAAAATATATTTCATCCAACCTGCCAAGTTTGCAACGAAGGCTCCTTCTGCGCGGTACTTTACAAACCCTAAGGTCTTGCGGCTGAACACAACAATTTCATTTCTTTCATGATTTCGGATCACTGCCCCTCGTTATAATTAAGAGAGGACTAAGAACTTCGACAATTAAACAAATCCATGACAATGGCTTGCTAAAAAATGCACGAACTGATAGGCGAATACAGTACGCCGAAATAGCTTAAAACGAGAAAGATAGGCGTCACTTTCTGTCGTTTTTTTTTTATTTTAAAAAAAACATGCTCAAAAACAGTGACCCCAAAGCACTAAAAAAATAGAAGCGATAAAATTGCACCGCGGCTACAACATATGGGCTTCCGATTCTGTTCTTTTCATGCAGTTGTCGGGAAAGAAATTCAACAGCGTAAAATATTCGTAGACTCCAACAGTGAACTATGAGGAGATATGAAAGCAGATAACGTAAACATTATTGCTTGAAAACATCTTTCTATCACATATCATTTATACTAAGCATTGGAAATTTAAGAGACTACCTCCCTTAGATGGTGGCATATAAACTTGACGTTGCATTTTAGTACCTCGTTTACAGCGGTGCAGTTCTGTAATGCATCAAATCATCTTGATAATAAGATATTTGCCAATTGTTTATGATTAAAAGAACTATTTATCGAAACCGCCCTGGATGTACCGTGACAACGCAAGCAAGTTTTACCTCTTAAGCTAATGAGGTCAGTATTTTGGTAGATATGCCTGGATATAAGTATCTGTGACAATGATTCAAGGATTGAAATGGCGGGTGTTGTTTTACGCTTATACAGTTGTCAGCAGGCCTCTATAGGCTGTCCGGCAGAGAATACATATTCAACATGCTGGTCAAGTACTCGGTTTTATAGATAATTCCGGCGGTGGACCCAAGGTAAACAGGCACACCGTTTGAAAGTAAAGCTGCACTGCAGCGATTATGGAGCATCCGCTGTTCTCCTGCACACCGTTGCAGCGATCTAACAAAGTGTGATAACGACAGGAAGCAACAAAGGAAAATGTGCAATGCGAGTCTCTATAAAGCCAGCCTGATAGGTATAGCGACACTTCGTTAATTTGAAGTCGCCTTATTTCAGATTCTCATTATTTTGAAGCGATTACCTGCACTTATGAGCGTCCATTACGTTGAATGCGCCGCTCTTTCTTCGCACCTGGCCTAATGAGTAAAGAGGTACGACGATGCTCATCTGATGGGAAACGTTGGCAGAGAGTTCTACCACTGTAACACATCCTTCAAATGAACTCAACTTAATAAAATATACAGCAAAAAACAACAACTTTGAGGCAGCGTGAAGCAAAATACATCAATCTCCACGGATGCGTCCACAAGGGCAATTTCGATATTTCCTTGAATTCAATTTGGTGCTCATTCTGAAAGCGTTAACTCGGCCACAGATTCAGATGACGTAACCTCGATCACCAGTAATACATGATCAGGCTATATATAGTGTTCGCCGTATTGAGCAACCGTTCTGGGTACAGCACGGCTTTGATGTCAGCTAAGGTTTAGCGTTACACTGTAGAGAACAGAATTCGGAACACTCAATTCTATACACAGACTGCGCCTTCTGCCTGAGAATAAACGGTGAAAATATAGTCAATGAATAGAAAATTCATTCAGCAATATTGATGTTTCTCGAAAAAGCGCACCGTTGTAACCCAGAAAACATTTATCCAATTACACTTACGAAGGTGCCCTGAGAAGTATTTACTATAATTTGGTATCATTCCGTTTCGAAACTTTTGCACCCCTTGTGCATCTTTTATGGCGTTTCCATAGCCTGTTAATTTTGGGACGGTAAATCCCACAAAACAGCTGTTTTTTAGATGCACACAATCCACTCCAAAGGCGTGATAATCACTCAAAAAGTTTTAAGCGTATGTTTCCAGATAGCAAAGCTAGGACCGGTTTTAAAGGAATGCAGAATAAACGAAAAAACATTTGCAGAAATGCTCGTGAGTAGACAAAAACCTACAACGCGGCGATCAACTTTGATTAATTTCTATCAAAATACCTCTAACCGAGAGCATAAGACATTCTGAAAATAAGCTCGAAAAATTGCAAATGTAGCGCTCTTAATGAAACGTAGCGCAGAGTAACACAAAAACTTGCCTGGTTTGTACTCAGCAGACGAATTCTCTTCGGTGCTGCCACTGAAACCGGATACGGCTGGAGTTGGCGGGTGAGTTGGTACCAGTAACTCATCATATTTTAGGGCTGACGATGAACACAACGACTTGTGTGCCGTTTTTGAGGTCGGTTGTTGAGGTATATTATGAACTTGGCGCGACCTGAGAAATAGCACGTTATGGAGACAGATATCCACTGTCCACTGAAAACTGCGCCCCAATGAATGAACGGCCAGGAAAGGATGGTTGCTGCAGAGAACTAAGTACGCTACACTTTCTTCCCCGTCATGGCACTGTGGCTCTTCTGTCATCAAGCAGCAATACACGCCGGTCCCGCGAATGATGTGAGCACAAGTCACGCTGCCGTTTCGGTAACGACTGTTCATTGTTGCTACCAGGTTCTTCAGCAGCCCTGTACATTCGTGCAGTGTCAGCACTGCGTCGAGTTCGTAAAATTTCCAATTAGGGATATATTGTCTCGGGATCAACCAACAGCGAATCCAGGCTATGCACCACAGAGCTGCTACTTTCGGCTTCACCGCTGCCACGGCATCGCAGATTGCGTTTGGTACCTTTTCTCGAGGCAGTTCTTTCAGGCGTGGCAGCCATGGGATCGATACATCGTCGAGGCTTTCCAAAAGCTCTGGCGCCACTTCGTGGAGCAGAACGTGCAGTCTCGTCACTTCCACGAAAGTCATGCTCGAGGAGTATGTGTCATAAAAATGACGATATCCTCGCTACAGAATGTTCACAC
This sequence comes from Amblyomma maculatum, assembly GCF_055883805.1. Lineage (NCBI taxonomy): Eukaryota > Metazoa > Arthropoda > Arachnida > Ixodida > Ixodidae > Amblyomma > Amblyomma maculatum. The sequence continues at coordinate 94,059,111 of NC_139354.1, read as the reverse complement.
GCTGGCTAAGTAAGGCACTGCTGTTGTTTTTCGGCGCATTTACGATTTAACTGCTCTTGGCCAGCTAGGCGGTTCAGCACTCTAGAACCCGACTGTCCACTGTTTGGCATAATCGCAGTAGCCTGTAAGCTATAACATTCTAAAAGTCCCAACGCAAGCGGTGGAAGCTAACAATACTATTTTAGGGTGCATATAAAACGTCTTCGCATATTCGCACGCACATTGAAAATGGTAGGAGTGTCTTTATCAGTTTGCATCATGCGATCTAATTCTTATCGATGTACGAGCGTAGTTGAGAGCTTCAAGCATAGATGTAGTACGCGGGAAATGATGTCACCCTAGTAATCGCATTATTTCAGGAGAATATTCAAGATATGCAACGTGTCGACGCTGCATGCTGCGTGTTGGACAGATATTAGCACACTCATCAGTCTAGAATAAAGCTTAGACTCGTGTGCTCTTTCCTACCTTCTCTTATTTGTCGCGCAATAAATCGCACAGGTGGGACCCGTCACGATAGCCGCTTATATTTTTAACCAAAGGGGTTTTTATGCTCATCATGCCTTAGATACATTAAAGGTTTCATGTCATGATACACACCTGCATATGGTTTGCCTTTTTTTCAGAAGCTTAATCTACCGCCATCATCACCATCATTATCATCAGCCTGACTATACCCACTGCAGGGTGAAGGCAGCTTCCATATTTCTCCATTTAACCCGGTTCTTTGCTAGCTGCATCCAGTTGATACCGCCATACTGTGTTTTTCTTGGCATCGTATCAAACAAAAGTTTTTTTTGAAAAATACTTGTTTTGATGATAACATGTTTAGCCCATCACATACAGAAGTTGTCTTGAGTTGACTGATTCATCGCATAGATCCTCAATGCAGACATAGGTGCACATCAACCAGTAGCGAATAAAAATAAACAAGAAAATACTCTCGAAGTGACAGTTTCCATGCAAGTACACATATATTATTACAGGTTATTCAGCGCATCATGGGCCCACACAAGAAAGCAGACATCACAGGTGCCTTTTTTTACTCTGACTCTTTATTCAGGTGAAGGCTCCTACATACATAGCCTTCCCAGCTAATGCGTACGCGTAGAAGCTATTAAAAAGAAGGTATTCGTGTCAAAGCAGGCGCGACAGAAATGCTTGCTCAGCCTCATTAAGAAAAACCGACGTGCCACTGATGAGATTCGAACCTGCTTATTTGGATAGAAGGCTTAGAGTTTCACGAGCCGCCTGGGTTCTACGTCTAGCCAGAAGTCTCACGTCACGAAACCGTGCACACAACTGGTGTAAAACAAGTCGCTCACTCTCATTGTTTTCAACGCCTTTTGCATGTTTCTTTTCTCTCTATTCAATATAGGATTTTCCACAAAAGAATGGAATTTCATAGACGACACTGGTGACACACTTAGTGCACTTCTGGCAGTACTTCGTCTGACAGGTGATGTTTTTGCTTTCGCACTATACGCGCCGGCTTAGCTGGGAAAGCTTGTGGGGGGCAGAAAATGCCACCGGTAAATTAAACCGGTTCTCCATTTTTTCAGGCCGTGAGAAACTTGTGGACGTATGGAACCACAACGGACCTTTCATTTCCTGCCAGTTGACTCCCGCTCGCACTAGGGTTCATCTTCAGAAGTGTTTCCACCACAGGCACTTAGCCCGACTCAGGGAAACCGGCTTCAAGCCTGTCGAATTGGTCATTAAATCCAAGCAGAGGATTTCGATGCCCCTTTTCACCACCTTAGAGTCGGCAGAATCATATGGCAAGAGACCGAGTTTTGCACTAGGGGAATAAGCCCAACATATGTGCCTATTCACGCAAGTGAAGAAACTGAAGTATACCGATGTCCGGTAAGTCAAAAGTGAAATTTATCTCTTTTCCAAGTTGCCTAAAATAATTTGAACCACTTAACCGTAGTCTCAGTCGACACAGTCCGTTGCTTGTTTGAATCAATTAAAAACCTGTACATGTATCGAAACACTTTAAGGGCCTTCTCATTATTAAAATGGTTGAAACGATCTTGTAAACAGCGATTGATGAATGATAAAAAGATGTTGCAAAGTATAAGGGCTATGCAAGAGCCGATGCATATGCTTTCTTGTGTGTGTCCGTGGTGCTCTGAAAACCTTGTAATTACTTCTGACTATCAAATAACTCAGCAGCTAACCCTCTTAAAGCCCACAGATATTTTCACAGTTTATACAGTATCGTAGAGAACCTATATCAGCACAAACGCAAAACGCAGTGTAATGACATGCAGCCCGATAACCGTGCAGCTAACGTCGTTTTGCATGCGTACAGTGTCGTTCTTGGAGGGCTGCGCGCGTGCACGGCATTTATCAAGCACAGTATACACACGAACCGGGATCATCAAAGATGATTGACGGATACGTCGCGGAAACAATTTTTTGCGCTCGGTTTTGTCGCAGTCGCCTCAACCAGCGGAACCGATGCGACTAACTGTTACCACGTTAATTTCAAACCGCCAACTTAATAGAGCTTTAGAAAACACAGTATGTGACGAACTTTGCAAACACGACCAGTTATCTTCCATGCTAGGAGGCACTCGCTGAAATCGTAAGTACTTTCGCAACACATGCACGGGCACTTTCAGTGCGCTGTGGAGCTGAGCTGATTCGAGCGTATGAAAATCGTCTTCAACAGCTGTTGCTCCCCATTGCCCGTGAAGATCCTCTCGGGTTTTAGAAACACTTCCGACAATCACAAATGGCTCCAAATAAACATTCTTCCCATCGGTACTGCGTAAACTTCGTCGGTTGTAAGATCAATCTTGTCAACTCAGCGCAGATGATCCCAGACTGTGGGGAAATGTTTACAGTCAACCGGGGGAATATTAGTATTAGCCACGTCTCCTAAGTAATATTGGTTTTACGCCAAAGCTGCAACCACCATCTAAGCTTTGCTTTTCACTTCGTACCGCGGGCGGCCATGTTGCCCTGACCTTATCGAAGAGTAGGAGCCGGAGACGTCACTTACAGGGCAGCCAATAGATGCAATCCGGTCGCCAAGCGGATCCGGTCATGTGGAACAAATGTTGAGTTTCAGTCAACTTTTTTCCGGACGGCGGATGAGGACGAGCGCTATTTTCTGGCCCCTGCGGGCCGGTCGTCACTGTGCGGACGCACCCTTCCGGAACGAGTCAAAGATCGAACGTGCAACTGCCTTTACATGTTAATATTGGGGTGAGAGGTGGGAGGAGAGGGAAATTATGCAAACCTTGTTAATGTGGGTAGAGCCGTGTAGTATTTCGTTATAAATGAAGGTGCATTAAGTATCAGGGTGGTTGCATCTTTGACGGCCATATACAAAGAGTCAGAGTGATAGTTTCAATTATGTTCCCTTATTTACTGCAGTTGTTTCAAGTATTAATTCCTATGGTAACTGATGCTCGCAAGCACTAGTCAATCCACGGACAAGGGAAAATAATAAGTCCAGGTGCTAAACTAACAACTACTTTATTCCTATTGAGAACAAGTCACATATATACATATGACCGTTATTGCTGAACGAAACTTAAAAATAGAATTGTGGTTGAAATTTTTGGAGTCCACCACTACGGCGTCTCTCACAGCCTTAGTCGCTTTGGGGTGTTAACCCCACAAAAGCAAACGAACAGGGAGATATATTAGGCAGCGTAAAAATTCAAGGACGTACCAGGAAGGCAGCCTGCTTTTTTCTTTTTCTATAGACTTCCAAGGGCCAGTGCGTGTGTTATTTTTTCTGCTCTCAGTCGCGGTGCACATTTGCAAACAAGAATGTTTGACACTGATTTAAGTGCTTTATTCACCGCCCTTTGGCGTTTTGGCCTTTATATAAAGGCAAAACAATCAAAATCCGAGGATTTAGTTTACAGTCGTGGAAGGTAGCGAGGTTTCTTCTCTTCTATCATACAAATTCAATTTGAGCTATAGCAATGCAAACTCGCATCAGCATGCCTAACAAAGCTTTAAACCGGGCCTTTTGGTAGTACATCGCAATATAGGAGTTCGCCAAAAATGCATAACATAGAGGCAAGATGACAAGATCTCGTCATCTTGCGCACCTCTGCATTGTTTAAGCCTGGCACTTCATGTGGGGCACGGTGTATTAAAATATTCTTACACTATGAATTCGGGCCTGGCCGCATTTTGAGAAATAATGGCTCAAAGGACTTTTCCGCCTATCTCCTCCTCTCTTTCTCGCCTTGTGCCGACGAGTGCAACCAGGCAGGCACCACTGTGCCGTAGCCGATGAACTGCGCTCACAAGTAGTTTTAAACACCAGCCACCTTGAGCCATCTCTCCCATCAGCGGTCCCATGGAGCCTTACATCTTCACGTGTGGGAATGTGTGTGACTACACACAGCCGCAGTAGGTGACCCGGCTACAAAGGATACCGCCGGCCTCAGACATGGAGTTTTCTTTTTCCCAATCCGTCGCGCAGGCCCAGGCTTGCCGCGCATCGTTCCTACTTTCGCGGCATGCTACCATGTCCCCTTTTGAAAGAACAGGGTTGCGCTCCAGTAATTTCCACTAAAGTAATTTGGAAAGTAAATACTACTTTTGCTGCTAATTTACTGCATTAAAGAAGTTTATAATATTGCTAAATTATCACATGAAAGAATTGTTATTTTTTACATCGCAAAGTTTTGAAAAGTAGTTTCAATTACTAAAATTACATTACTGTAGTTAAATTACTGACATGTTCGTTTTAAATTGCTTCGCTTGTTGGTTTGCACTGAGGCTGAAATTTACCTGCCCAGAAAGAAAAGTTAGTTACTTTTCAGGACTGCCACACCGCGTTACCGCAACGGTTAAGATGCCCTACTACTGTGCCGGAGTACCCGGTTTGATAGCGACCGCCGAAAGCGGCGTTTCGATGGAGGCGAAATGTAGATGTGTTCGTGTTCTGTGCGACATGAGTGCACGGTAAGGATCCCCAGATGGTCTAAACTACATCAGAGGCTCCACTATTGCTGCTCTTTATCGTTTACCACTTTACATGAAGCTGTAAACTATTTACATGGAAATGAAGGCGTGTGTGTTATTGATATTGTGATCAATAGATGGTCATCTTGAGCGAAGGGTCCATAACGCGGGAAAAACAAGTTTCTTTTTTTTTTTTGACGAGAGTCGTGCATCCTTCCACCGATTCAATAATCAGCGAAAGGGGTGCACTTTCATTCACGATAACCGCACGGGCTTTTAGCATAACGTGTTCCGATGCATTTGAGGCAGCGGATGGCGTCCGGCGTTATTGCTGCGCGAAACGAGGACACATTGAAAACCTGCCTTGCAGAAAGGGACGAGCAGAGGAAGTTACCGCCGGCACTATTGTTAAGGCTATTGTCACAACAGCAAGTTTACCTCCCCCTCCCATTCACCAACCGTTAGAGTTAACAATATAGCTCACTGTTAATTTACCGTTGCGCAGCTTCGTAGCACGCTTGCAAGAAAGTAGCGCAGACTGCGACGGCGATGGCGCAAAACAGAGAGAAACGTTAAGGGCTAAGGCTATTTTTTTTCTGAAGCTCCATGGTAAGTGTAGCAGATTTATTATTTTAATTCAGTTATTTATTCTAATATTCTACAGGTCAGGGTTCCTGACATACCAGAAGTGGCATATATGTAGTATACAGACAACTGAATAAAATAATGACACTTCACACGCAAACTAATCAACAGAGGCAGTACAAAGACATGGATACAAAAACAGGTAATAAGGCGGCGAAAGAGGAACAAAATGACAGAAACGGATTTATAGAATATTGTCATTATTAAACAAAAATTACACACACATACATAAGAAATGAGTTAACCCTGCGCAAATAGATATTGTTGCATCGGCTGGTCATTGTCTGGGAAAGTAAACAAGCTTTCTGGAAACTAATTCAAATCAGAAATTATCCATGTGTAAAAGCTATGTTGGGTTAATTATGTGAGTAAAAACATTATACTTGCTTAAATGCAAAAGGTTCTTGTGAGTTTTAGTAATTTGACAATTCTAACGCCGGATGTTTCGAATTCCCTCTAAAATAAAGTTAAATGTCAAGTTAAGGAGACAGTGTTAACTTAGGCACACAAATTGATACATCAGCGAAGAAATGAATGCACGAAGTAACTGCTCATTTTTCTGAAAATAATAAATCCATGGTGGTATAACTGATTACTTTCTGAGTAAGGGCAACCGAAAACTGATCCCCATACCGGTAAGAGTGCTTTGGGCGAGTGAGGCTATAAAGTATGTATAGATAACGTGGCCGTATTTGGCACTTGAAAGCATCTACGTAAAAGGCATGCAAGATGCTTCTGTAATCGAGAAGTTGTAGTTAGGCAGAGGGCGATCTTACAGGGCCCGGAAAGCATACCTCAACAAGAAATATGAAGGATAGAAGCCTGCCTGCTGCATTGTACATTTCGGTGCATGCTCCTCCATCCAGTGAATTTTGAAGTTCAGTTTCGGGAGGAAATCTTCAAAGCTACTGTGGCAGAAGAACAGTCCTTGCGGGACGGTTACGTCCCATTGAGATCCTGCAGTAGATAAAGAAATAAAAAATAAATAAGGACATTCTTAGCACTGGATATCTAACTGTCGATCAATATAACAGTCGAACAGTAAACAATCGATCAAATTTGGTTGCCTCCCTTGAACATTCTTCCAACCAAGTCAATACAACTTTCCAAAGTTTGACGCGGAGCCTCGAAGGTGTACCTCTCTTGATCAACGTAACGTAGCATAGAAAAAACAAGAACGTGCCTTGTTGGGACTGAGTAGAAGGATTTTCTTCAGTGCTACCATTGAAACTGCAATGTACAGAAGGGGCCACATGCGTATCTATTGCTCCCATATTGTATTTTGACCTGATGATGTACACAACGAGTTGCGCGTCGCTGTCAAGGACTAGTGGAGACTGGTGGATGCACATGATAAAGCCGGCGATCTCTGCCACGCAGTATATCATTGAGACAATCATCCACTTGCCTCTGTATGCCGTGCCCCCGTGAATTAACTGCCAGGTGGGGACATGTGCTGCACAGAGCCAAGTATGCCACATTGTCTTCTTCAGACGGGCACTGTAGTTCCTCTGTAATCAAGCAGCATTAACGCCGACATCGCAAATGATATGAGCACAAGTCACGCTGCCATGTGGGAAGCGACTGTTCATGACAGAGCTCAGGTTATCTAGCAGTACTGCGCATTCCTGAGATGTAAACATTGCGTTGAGGTAGTAAATGTTCCAATTCGAGATATAATTTCTCGAGATCAACCAACCGCGCATCGAGGCTATGCACCAAAGAGCCGCTTCTTTGGGCTTGATTTCTTGTCACGGCAGCGCAGATTACGTCTGATAACTTTTCTGGCTGCAATTCATTCAGGCGCGGAAGCAATGGGATCGAAGCGTCGTCGATGCTTACCAAGAGAGATAGCGCCACGCTGTTAGTAGTACGTGCAGTCTATTCAGCTCCATGAAAGTCATGCTCGGTGAGTGGTGTCATCGAAAGGGCAGTGTCCGTGCGAGCGAAAGTTCACACGCTGGCTAAGTACAAGGCGCGCTGCCGTTTTTAGGTGCCCTTACTGTTACAATCCGCTTGGCCAGCTAGGCGCTTCAGAACGCTACAGCTCGAGTTTCTGTTGTTTGCCAACGTTGAAATTCGCCCGCAGGCTATAACAATCTGAAAGTTCCAACCACGGAGTAAGATAAGACAGGAGCGCCGACAAGATCAATGTAACAGGTCCCGTTACTTGGAAGAAAACGCGCGCAGCAGTCCATTGCCAGCAGCAGCAACTCGATGATGATTATGAACGATCCAAAGGGCCCCTGCGAACTATGCGGCAAAGTATTAAAGCACAAAAAAAAATAAGATTACTGCAAAGACCTTGAAAGCAAATATATTTTTCACGTGCAGAAATAAATGCAGTTTTCGTTTCGACGTAATAAAAAAAGTGTCTTATTTATAATATTTTAGCTTGTCTTTACCGACCCCTATCGGCCACTTAGTATCCGCTGCGTAGTTATCCAAAGCTCAGACCGAAGCTTTTTTTCATCCACAGGCCCTCGGTTTGGGTACGTCATCGGCCCGGTTCAACGTTCAACGTTGCGTTCTGCGTGCAAAGTGGGTTATCTGTGTCAAACAGTCAGTATTTCGGACTGCTGGTTGTGGTAGAGCGTTACAGCAAGACGAAGACTGTGCGTGCTCGATGAGAAACTGCCGCTGCATGTGCACATTTTCGGATGATGGGGCAATGCTGCGCCATAGCTCAGCGGCTCTGCCTACCAGGTACGCCGCAAAAGTGGCGGCTCGTGTTATGGATACACGTCTGCGCGAGTGGTGTCTCGCTGCATCTATTTTATTTGAACGATGAAGATGAGATTTTATTACACCCAAGACGCGTGTCGCAGTGAGCAAAGCCTTCTGCTCCGGTCCCTTTGCTGAGTGTTTGTCGCGTTCGGTCCCTGGCCGGACGCCGAGCGCGGCCGGGCAGCGGGCAGGAAGGAACTGAGACTTGCCCCGATCCCGGCACGATAACAACAACCCTTTATTTCACGCGAACAGCATCTTATATAGCAAGCACACATGTGACCAGTGACGTCACGGACAGACAATGTTTCAGACGCGGCACAGGCGCTATCAGCACATATCCCCTTTTCTCTGAAAATATACACGTGCATTTGCAACAAACTTAGCACTGCCACCAACAAAGGATGAACACTTTTTAACGGATGCAACCAATGCTCAAAACAAAATAACAGTCAGTCATTGAACCCATATCGGTCTGGCGGTCGGACATGACGGCCAAATCGTGTTCTATATCCAGGAGGGCTAGTTTGTGGCAAGGGAGTATGGGATGGATCGGCAGGTGCCTTCGGTTTAGATGGATTAGTTTCCTGTTCCATTTCTACCCGACTATCATATACCTGCGGAAACTCATAGCTACCTCCTCCTTCCTCGCAGTCATTCTGCTGGGAAACAAAGCGAACCAGGAATTTCCTGATTCTTTCTAGAACTACACCCGTAGAAGTTCTAACTACATACGACCTCGGACGTTGGGCAGGACGTAAGACTCGCGCTTTCACTTTGCAGTCTGTCACCCATACTTCCGCTCCTGGTTTGAGGACTGGCAGCGGATGAGCCCTATGACGACTATTGAAGTACCTACGCTGCCGCTGTCGGATGGTTACATCGCGATCTCTGAACTTTTTCAGGCTCACCTTCTGGGGCAGAAGGCTCTTGGGAGGGACAGGGACTGTTGTGCGTAGCCGCCTGCCCATCAGAAGCTCTGCAGGGCTTTTTCCCAGTGGCCCTGGGGTGTCCCTGTACGCTAGCAGCGAAAGATAGGGGTCCTTAGCTTTTATAATCAGCCGTTTAATTGTTTGGGCCACCCTTTCTACTTCCCCATTTGCCTGAGGGTATCTGGGGCTCGTCGTCACAGTGCGGAAGCCATAGTCACGAGCAAAAGACTGGAATTCCTGAGATACAAATTGTGTTTCATTATCCGAGATGACAACCTCTGGTATGCCATGTCTTGCAAAGAAACTTTTGAGGTGCATAATGACAGTGACACTTTTTGTCGAAGATAGCAAGGCTACCTCTGGGTATCTAGAAAAATAATCTACTACCACCAAATACCATTTTCCCTCAATATGGCAGAGATCAGCACCTAGCTTTTGCCAAGGACGCTGTGGAGTGGTTGTCGGAATCATTGGTTCCGACTTTTGTTGCCTGTGTTCCGCGCACACTGGGCAATCAGTTACCAACGCTCTCAGCTGGCAACTCAATCCAGGCCACCATACGGACTCTTTGGCTCGAGCTCTGCATTTCTCGATTCCTTGGTGACTCTCGTGCAAGCGCCTCAAGACCTCTGCGCGTAATGTTTGTGGAATCACCAGCCGCACACCTTTGAGTAGCACGCCTTCAGCGACTGTCAGCGTTGCTCTTTCCTGCCAGTATGGGCGCAACACCATCGACAGCGATGAGAACTTGGGCCAGCCTTCCAGGCTGAATTTTGTGAGAGCTTTACAGACTTCATCGGCTGCTTGTTCAGCTTTGACTCGTTCAAAAAGGCTAGCCTCGACGGCATTTGTCAAACAGCCCGAAACGAATTTCGCGACTTCGCCAACACTCAGCGCATGAGCATCAATTTGGTTTCCCTGAATCGGGGCTCTAGACAATACATCTGCAGTAACGAGGCTCTTACCCGGGACATGCACAACCGTAAAGCTGAACCGCATAAGTCTCATGCGAAAGCGCTGAATACGAGGAGGCAAAACATCTAAAGGTGATTTTCCCAACAACGTTACAAGTGGTTTGTGGTGGGTTTCAAACACAATTTCAAGACCTTTGATGTACCCTTCGAATCGTTCTGCCACCCAAGTCATTGCCAACGCTTCCTTCTCAATCTGAGAGTATCTGGTTTCGGCAGGCGTCAGCGAGCGTGACGCAAATGCAACAGGTCTTTTTTCATTGTTTGGTTGAACTTGTATCAATACGGCCCCCAAACCGAATGATGACGCGTCAGCGGAAAGAATCGTAGGGTACTTTACATCATAGTTAGCCATGACGCGCTTCGAAGAGATAACGTCTTTGACGTACGACAGCACTTGCTCTTGGGCTGCTCCCCACGTCCATTCGGAACCCTTCAAAAGCAAGTGACGTAAAGGCGCCGTTTTCGAAGCCAAATCTGGTATGAATCTTGCCAGATGATTAGCCGTACCGAGCAGCCGTCGAACGTCAGACACGTTAGCTGGCGTCGCCAGTTCTTTGATAGCACGAACTTTTTCAGGATCCGGCTTGATGCCATCTTTACTAAGCACACAGCCAAGAAATTTTATCTCAGTTACCCCAAAGGCACACTTTTCTTTGTTTAGCGTAACACCGGCACTGGCGAGACGAACTAAAGTTAGACGCAGGCGTTCGTCATGTTGAGCCTTGTCGTTACCAAAAATGAGCACATCATCCATTAGGTTTATCACGCCTGGGATTCCTTCAAGTATCTGCGACATTTTCCTCTGAAAGATCTCGGGTGCCGACGTTATTCCAAACGGCAGTCTTTGAAAACAGTATCGCCCAACTGGCGTTATGAACGTAGTTAACAACTGGCATTCGGGCGACAACTTAATCTGAAAGAAGCCAGAGTTGGCGTCCAACTTCGAAAACACAGACGCACCACCTAAAAGACCGAAGCTATCATCCACAGTCGGCATGACATAGCGTTCGCGAAGTACACTTTTGTTTAATTGAGTCAAGTCAACGCAAATACGAACCGCTCCAGATGGTTTGAGTACTGGCACAATTCCTGCACACCATTCTGTTGGTTCTTCTACTTTGCGGATCACGCCATCTCGCTCCATACGCTCGAGCTCTTGCTTAACTCGGTCACGCAAGGGTAAGGCTATGCGACGCGCAACATGAATTGCAAAAGGTGTCGAGTTCGGCTTTAGTCTAATTTTGTATTCTCCTTTTATCGCTCCTAGACCACTGAAAAGCTGCGGGTAGGAAGCTTCGATGGCTGTTGCGCTACTGACCGAGTCCGCAAATTTAATAACTTCCAGAGCCTCAAGCGCTGGGAGACCCAAAAGTACGGAGCGTAATGGTGAGACCACGTACACAATTTGCTGTACAGTGTTTTGTTTCCGCTGGATAGTTGCATGAAACTTTCCCAAAACATTAAGTGGCTCATTCGACGGGCCTGTCAGGATTAGGTCGCACTTTTCTAGCCTGGCAGGTAAACCGGGAAACGTCGAGGGCACAACAGAAACTTCGGCACCGGAATCAACTTTAGCGAACGCCGGAGTGCCGTTAATGACGACCTGTACATACCGAGAATTAGAGTACTCCCCGTTCACTACGCCAACGAAGAACGCCGCCTTGTCCATATGGAGAGAAGAAAGCTGTACCTTCTTTCCATCACGTGCAACATTTTTTCGACATACAGCTGCGAAGTGTCCGGAACAACCGCAGTAGTTGCATATGGCTGCTTTTGCCGGGCACGAGGCTCTGGGGTGCGTTCCTTGACCGCAGTTGGGGCATGACCCGGGGGTGCCCGGTCGGTAGGACTGGACTCTGGGACGCGGACCTTGTATTCCAGATGAATAGTTCTTTGACGAGCTGTCCGAGTGCTGTCCTGAAGAATACTTTCTAGGCTGTCCTTGGTTGCTGACCGCGTCAAGATTGCCGGTCGCCGTTACCAAGGGTTCGTCGCCGGTTTCTCGCAGTTGCAGCTGCTGTCGTTGGACGGTCTCCTTTAAACGCGCTTTTGCCAAAGCGCTGGTGAGAGTCAAATTCGCATCCATTTGAAGCGACTCAGAGCTTAGCGTCCCTGAGGCCGACCACGAACCTGTCGCGAATCATGCGTTCCTTTTCCTGGTAGTCGCACCGGTCCGCCATCGTGTGCAACGCGGTAAAGAATTGGTCGACGGACTCTCCAGGTTCTTGAGTGCGACGGTGAAAGCACGCGCTCTCATAAACAAGGTTCCTTGCGGCGACGAAGTGCTCGTCGAACTTCTTTTTGACGACTTCGTATTGCTTCTGTTCTTCTTCGGGTAATGAAAAAGTAGAGAAGATTTCTCTTGCTTGCCTGCCCATCGTATAAAGTAGCGTCCGGACCTGCGCTTCTTCATTCCGCTCATTTAGGCCCGAGGCGAAGCGGTAGTCATTAAAGAGTTGGATCCAAGAAGGCCATTCGGACGTCCGGTCGAAGTCCAACCTTGGCGGAGCTGGAACCGCGAACATTCCGTGGGAGGGCTTGGCTGTGTTGTCCTCTGACATGGCGCCCGTTGAGAAGTTAAGGCAACGCCTCTCAAACGCCAGAGGATCCCACTTCTGACACCATGTCGCGTTCGGTCCCTGGCCGGACGCCGAGCGCGGCCGGGCAGCGGGCAGGAAGGAACTGAGACTTGCCCCGATACCGGCACGATAACAACAACCCTTTGTTTCACGCGAACAGCATCTTATATAGCAAGCACACATGTGACCAGTGACGTCACGGACAGACAATGTTTCAGACGCGGCACAGGCGCTATCAGCACAGTGTTTTGCTTACTGCGTCGCCTTACCACACTGACGTTCGGAGTGTATCACAGAGATGTTCCTATTGTCAGTGGGATCTTCCTCATGGATATGCTAAATGCTGAAGTTTTAAATTTCTAGCCTCACATTGACTCCTCTCAGCGACAAATGAAACGGGAGTAAAAGAATGGAATCGAAAGAAGTTGTCCCATTCATCAAAAACTGTCTTCTTGCTAAGGTGGCTTCATCGCTCCTCTGAAAATTCTTGCCGTCCTTGTAAGCACCTGTCCTGCCTCCAGAGAAGTGGAGGATCTACTTCTGAGGAAGCTCCAGACGTCCCGTGAGGTAGCAAAACCTCCAGAGCATGGTGCCCATGCAAGATTGCAGCTCAGGTCGGAATGGAGGCTAGGCCAAGTGCTGTTGCTGACACGCTGGCAGAGGTAGCTTCGCAGGAGTTGCTCGCTGCAACTCCTGCCCTGCTGTCGACACCTCAACCTGACCATCGGCTCCAGGTCCAGCTTGGTGCTTCCGGTTCATCAGCACCAGCGCCCATTCAGCCTTCCCAAAATGCACAAGTGCCCGTAAGTGAACTGTTCTCTGGGCGGAGCGCGGCTACGGCCATCCAGTCAGCACGCCGAGATGGACATCCAACAGTGCGACATGAGAAGACGTGGTTTACAATGGACTTATCGACACCACCATCCGTGTGAACGAGCACCCGTGCCCCTCACAAGCGTCCTAAAGAAGATAATCAATCGAATTCGCCTCGGCAAGTGGTGGCTATCAAGGAAAGCGCGCCTGTTTAACTACTGAAAACCATGTTGCACCAACACCGGGATCGACATCTTATAAAGTGGCGATTAAATCTCTAGCGAACAAAAGCCTGACCGATATACCAAACAGAATCATTCAGGCCAACTTGGACGCATGTCTCGGAATCAGAGGTTTTCAGGGCCTCACGGCAAGGAAAAGTCAAATACTATAGCCGTGTGGCTCCCGACACTCATTGCGGTGGAACGCTGAACGCTTTGTTGTATTTCAGTCCCAAGTAAGATCTCAGTGCCGGCGCTAGTGCATCTAGTTGCAGGCTCCGAATTGCAGCGTTGCGTCGTTTACAATGTCGACATAAACAAAGATCAAACAACCCTTCAACTTGAGCTGTACTGCCCCACGCACCGAGTCATACAGGCCCAACACATAGAAAAGAGGCTCTCCTGCGTGATCACCTTGCAAGGCCCTCCGACACTCCCAGACTGTCTGTACTACTACGGCTGTAATTAAGGCCGCGGCCGTATAAACCGAGTGTGGTTTACTATTACAACTGTTTCCAGGCAGGGAACATGCGCAAATCTTGCCCTTTTGCTACTGCCGATGAAGGTGCGTCTGAAGGAAAAGTTACGTACCAATGCGGCTTCTGTAAATCGGACGACCACGAGATAACATCTCCAAGTTGCCCGACAAAGCAAAAGGCAACGAAGAAAGCTCGTCTTCGAAACGCTAACATTGGCCAATAGAAGACATGAGACGAGTGCAGACATCCTATCGCTATGAAGCTATCCAGTGGGATGATGACGAGTGGCCAGAGCTTCCTGAGCCCGCTTCGAATGCACCTCCAGCTAAGACAAAGTCTAACCATACAGCGCTCAAGAAACGCCGTCGACAACAGCCAATACAGCAGCGTACTGATCTACTAGACGACGATATGGCTGTAATGGCTGAGCAAATGATTCGTCTCTTAGCAGAGGTCTCTAAGCTCCGACAAAACCGCGAAATGCTTGCTCCACGTCGGCGAGCTGCAGAAGTAACCGCCAAATCTAGCAATTGCCCAACACCACCGCCTTCATCCCGCTCAACAGGGCCATTTGCTGCTTCTTCCCAGTGTACCACAAAGCCCAATAATAACTCTGCAACATCGCTGCTCTGCTATATGGTCAACCAGTTGTCCAACCTGACATCTTTGATACTGCAACGCTTGGACTAGTACATGAAAATGGCGAATTCCGGTCGTCCTGCTGTAATAAAGTGGAACTGTAGAGGCATTGCCACGAAGGTGGGCGAGCTCAAGACCCGACTGCAATTTAACAAGCTCCGGGTGGGGGCTATGGTACTACAGGAAACGAACGCCTTGCCATCAATTCCGGACTTAGCGGCTACGTGTCTCCTTCAATGATCGACCGTCACGTGCAGACTGCTTCTCCCCCGGGAAAGGCGGCGGTATATGTTGAAACGCGTATTCCTCATGTGCACCTTTTTCTCGAAAACTGGTGCACATCATATAAAGATTTATAGTAGCAGCTGCTGCGAAATTTCTGAAAGGAACCGTTGCGCTTGTTTCATATTACGTTAAACCAGCTGGAGGCGCCCCTTCCAGTAATAATCTTGGCTGGTTATTAAGTGTCCGTCGGCAATACCCCGGGTGTTCAATTTTAGTCGGAGGTGACTTCAACGCCCCTCACCCGGATTGGGGGTATCCGACTGCAAGCCCTCGTGGTAGGCGTGTGCTGGATGCCTTCACTGATGCCCACTTTGTTCTGTTTAATCACCCTGGGCTAGCAACATGGCCTGTGCGTCACATACGTAGTGGTGCCTATTCTCCTGACTTGACGCGGTGGTAGGGCGCGGGAACTCTCTCATGGCACATGGATCCAGACTGCTGGGGAAGTGATCACCACCCTATCATCATCGGTCTCCATCCCTCCCATCTCCGCCCTTTACGCCACAACTGTTCTGTGATCAGCTGAGACAGGTTTCGCTCATATCTCGACAGTATGTCTTCAAATTCGTCGGCACTCCTTGTTGACCGTATACAAAGAGCACTAAACAGCGCTACGACTACTACCTCGATTGATGTAGGTCGACCAGCACCAAATCTCGGCCTGCTTAACTTGTGGGCAGCCCGCCGCCAAGCTGAGCTGGCTGCTACGCGAGACCCTACTTCGGGGAAGGCACGTACACGACACGAAGGCTCGGTGATATGAACGCGATCATTCACGACGCCAGTGGCATGCATGGTGGGAACAATTTTCTGATAAATCCTCAAATTCCTCACTCTGGCGAACGATTCGTGCAATCGAACACGGTCGTCGTCCTACTGACGCAGCAGCAACAGCTTGCTTTGCGGCTAATCTGTAGCCGGGTGATTTCGCTAAGGAAGCCGCTCGAAAATTTTCCCAAAATACGATTAATTGCCTCCTTCAGCTGTAAATTTTAATTTGGCCGGTATCCCTGCAGACGCATACACAGTACCATCAGCTGCCGACGCCGATAGAATTGCGAGTCCTTTTTTGATGTCTGAGCTGCTGGCTGCAACTGACGATGCGAAACGGAAAACCGCGCCCGGCCTGGACAAAATTCAGTATGAGGTTTACAAGAACATCAGTACTGCTACACTCCCTCAACCACTAGACACCATAAACAAAGTGTGGCTTGATGGTGTCGTACCCGAGAGCTGGAAAACCGCTGTCGTGATCCCTATATCCAAACCTGAGAAGCTTCCAACAGACTTCGCCAACTTACGACCAATCTCCTTAACATCAACGCTTTGCAAGCTTTCAGAGGAAATGCTAGCCACACGATTTTCTTGGTGGCTTGAACAGCACGGTTTTTATCATCCTGCTCAAATTCGATTTCTTCCATACATAGGTACAGAGGACGGGTTGGCGGTCTTGGCATCAGCAGATCTATCATCTTCCCGCAGCCGCAATGTACGTACTATTTTAGCAAAGGACGTTGAAAAGGCATATGACAACATCAGTCATGCTGCAATCCTGAATGCCATTGAGATGCTTCATCTCCCTCCGAGAGTACGCTCTTTTGTCGCATCATTTTTGGACGGAATATAATTTGCAATACGCCTCAGTGGTGACGCTGTTGGGGCCTTCGTTCCACTACGTGGCGTGACCCAGGGAGCAGTATTGTCTCCGACGTTGTTCAATATTACTTTCATCCCATTGGCGTGGCGCTTACATGGTATCCCTGAAATCAAGTTTTTGCAATCCGCAGATGATATTTCGGTATGGAGCACTCACCATGATCTCAGTCCGCTCTTCAGTCAGCATTAGACGTAATCTCTGATTAAGCATCCTCCATTGGATTTCAAATTTCTGTGTGTAAAACTACATACACGTCAGTCGCCAACAGCTGGGGACGCTGTAAACTTACCTCAAATCCAATTCATCTCTCTCTATCAGGCACCCCACTACAAGAAAGCTCGAGCCTGAAATTTTTGGGCTCAACAATTCACCAGTCAGGTTCAGCGACTGCTTGGCTTTCTCAGGCAAAAAGCAAGCTCTTCAAACTATGAGTTTAATAAGAAGAATTGCATCTAAAACGGGTGACGCTGGCTCGTCTGTCGCAGGCCAGTTAGTGAAAGCAGTTCTGCAGCCACGTATTGTTTATCAGGCCCAGTTCCAGCATTTTACAACAGCACAAAGGGATCGCCTTGAAGCCGTAAATCGAGAATCTATGAGGACCATAACATGCCTTCCACGATTCACACCGGTGGTAGCGTTACAGGAGAATGCGCAGCTCAACACCATCGACGAACTGGTGACGCAGCGCAGTGATGCTCGCAGACTCATGGTCGCTTTATCACATTCCACGCAAGCACTGAGGGCGTATGCAACGTCACACATTATGCTTCAGCCACCTGCGCCAGTTCTCCCTCTCTGGAAACTTATACAGTTAGGAGACAACAAGCCAACTGACATCTGCAGACATCTGCAGACCGGCTCCCTTCCCAAAGTCAAGCTGATTTAGCGACCCGCCTCGTGAACCGAGACGCATCAATCCCACGGCTCCTTGACGTGGACGGCGCTATCCAACTTTTATCGAGAAAGGAACATCTCTGGCGCCACACACGTGCACCCATCCCTCCATGTGCGGTATCCCTTCCCCGCGGTTATGGTGGCTAGATACCGCGGTCTCACCCGTGCAGAGGAGGTTGCGCTTGGAAGGATCCGGGTCGGTGTTGCCCTCACGCCAGCTGTCACTAGGACGTGGTCATACTTTCAACACTTATATCCCCATTCAGGGTGCCCGATCTGCAAAACCGAAGATGCTCAGGCCGCCATTCACCACTCAATCCAACACGAATCCAGCACCTTATGATAGCTGGACTTTCAGCAACCAATCCTGCCTCATATGTGGCTTGGACGCAGGGACCTCATCATCGCTCACTGTTGGACTTCAGAAAATCAGCCAACCTTTTTCCATTGATTTAATCATTTATTCAACCTTCATCTCATACCCTACTGATGCCTTGAGGCAATAAATATTGATTAAAAAGAAGGAATGAAATTGTGAATAGAGCGAAATTATAGTTTGTAAAGAGCGAAGCTTTACCCTTGTTATTTTCGCCTCTCAAACGCATTAAGTTCTAAATAGGAGCAATCCCCATTTAATGTCTTACGCAAGCTGTTAGGTGATATAACGCTAGCGTTAGTTCTTTCGTTCGTTTTTCTTTGTTCTGTGACACTGATACGCGTACTTTGCTTGTTCGCAAAATCTCTTCCCTTTTTATGATTTCACCGCGTCTTGTTTGGAGACCTAGGAGCAGGTCAATTTGTTATCGCGGGGATTTAACGAAGACCATGACAGACGAATGGACGGTGGTCACGTTTCTACATTTCAATATTTGCATTGTGAAACGTCTGTGTTAGTAATCGTGAATTAATAATGCCTGACGTTCGATACAGCACTGCTTCACTCAGTTATGCCCTTAGTGAAATAACTCAAGCCATGTGATTCTTATCCATGTGCTAGCCAATTCACTTGAAGGCCCTATATGTTTAGAAACGTGCCCGAAGAAATAGCCCCAGAATGCATTTAAATGACACGAGATGAAAGACTAGGCTAACGACGACGGAACCAGAACGATGCTATAAGGTGGTTGATGATGCAGTAACCTTTACGTTGACGTAAAACTTTACAATAGAAATCCATATCAAGTAAAGTTGGCTGAGCAGTTACGGTGTCCATTTGTTCGCCTTATCCGAGCATTGTTCTGTCTCCGTCGTCGTCGGCCTTGCTTTTCGGCCAAAATAAAAAAAAAATCAAATTCCCGGCCAATAATACGTCGCTGCGACATCAGGTGCTTTTGTGATGTTACAACGCCACATGTTTGCTTTGCCGCACAGTTCACATGGGACGCCAAGAAACTAAAGCTTTGATCAGAGTCGACGCACATGCTTCTATGGGAGTTACGTTACCATTTAATCCTGGGGTTGTTTAACGTGCACTGACATCGAACAGCACACGGGCGCCTAGCTTTTCGCCGCCATCGAAAAGCGGCCGCCGAGGTCATGATTCGAACCCCCGTCCTTGGGAGCAGTAGTCGTGCGCCGTAACCGCTGCGCCACCCCGGCGGGGCTCTCTGTTCCTTACCGTACGATATGTATTCCTTCTAGAAAAACCTCCAGAGCCGCGCGATCTCTATGATCCCACATAACTTTTTCAACAGACGCAAAATATACTCGCAGGCTTGGCATGTCCCAACTGACCAGGTGGCAGGAATAGCTAGCACGCCAAACCGGCTAGCATAGTGGACGCTGACGCAACCTAAGAAAGAGAAGAGGGGAGAGAAAGACGCGCGCTGTAACAAGAGCCGGGTGCAATGAAGGCCACAACAGTGCCCCCGCCGCGAGCGGCGTTGACCCACCTGTCCCAGCCCCACCAGTGCCAGGCTCAGCCAGCCTTCACCACCACCCTCCCCACACCAGTCCTGGCCTCTTCTTTGCACTTTCACTCCCACCTTCCTCCCTTCCCTTGGTACAGGTGTCCACACAACAAGTTTGACAGATACTGCGCCGTTCCATTCATTACTCCGTAGCCAGCCACTACGGCTCCTATTTCTCTCTTTCCACTTTCACTTCCACCTCTCTCCTGTCCCTTACGGCGCGGTTGTTATTCACAGAAACAAGTGTGACAGATACTGCGCCTTTCACTCCTGTGAACCATTTATTATTATTAAGCGGAAAGGCATTGCCACTCCGCGGTGGTGCAGTGGTTAAGATGCCCGACTACTGCGTGAGAGTACCCGGGCTCAATCGCGACCGCCGGTGGCTGCATTTCGAAGGAAACGAAACGCAGAGGCGTCCGTGTGCTGTGCGATTTGAGTGAATGTTCAAGGTTCCCAGGTGGTCGAAATTACTCCACAGCCCTCCACTACGCCTCCTCTTCATCTCTTTCTACTTTAACTCCCACCTTCCTCCGTTTCCTTGCACCACCTCGGCGGGGCAAGGAAACACGAAGAGGCGTCCGTGTGCTGTTGAATGTCAGCGCACGTTAAAGATCCCCAGGTGGTCGACATTACCCCGTAGCCCTCCACTACGGCTCCTCTTTCTCTCTTTCCACTTTAACTCCCACCTTCCCCCTTCCCTTATGGCGCGGTTGAGGTGCCCACAGGAAACAAGTAAGACAGTTACCGTGCCTTTCCCTTTCTATAAATTAATCAGTTTTTTTCCTCTGTTTCCTTACGGCGCGGTGTAGGTGTCCACAGAACCAAAGTGGTCAAAATTACTCCAAAGCCCTCCACTACGGCTCTTCTTTCTCTTTCTACTTTCACTCTCACCTTCCTCCCTCTCCTTACGGCGCGGTTGAGGTGTCTACATAAAAGTGAGACACCGCGCATTTCCCTTCCTATAAATCAATCAGTCCACAGAACAAATGGGGACATACATACATAATGGGGACTGAGCCTTTCCCTTCTTATAAACGAACTATAAACGGAGTGGCACACTGGATTGTGCGATGTCCGCGCACGTTAAATGCCCAGAGGTGGCAAATTACTCCGTCGCATACCCCTAGGGGGCTTCTTTCCATCATCTTCAACTCCCTTCTCTCAAGTCTGGCAGAAACTATGCCTATCCTTTCTTGTACACCAATGTACAATATACAGGAAGAACATTAGGTGGTGGATTAACTTTGGTTAAAACTGGAGGGAAGCGAAAGCTTCATGTGCATGGCTGCGCTCATTGCCAAGCTTGGATTAAAAACATTGAGAGAAATGGTTTCATTTGGTTAGGTGCCCCGCATGGTGGTACAGTGCAAGACCCCCCGACTACCGTGGCGGAGTACCCGGTTTGGATGCGTAATTCCGTCTCCTCAGCGGCAGGGTCCCGCAACTTCTTTCTCGTCACTGGTTGCCTCGGAGCGGGTTAAACGGCGATTGTTACCGAGAGGTGTGTCTCAACGCTACCTAAAGGTAACATACATTCACTAAAGGCAGGAAATTGAAAATAATTCGTGTTAGCGTTGCCATGCTGTTGTCTCGTGGCTGTTTTCGCGACTGGGTTTGCGGCTATTAAGAATTAAAAAAACATCACGTGATGCAATCTAAAGGGGAACACCACCAAGGAAAGATATTGGCAGCTTATTTTATTGTTGAACTTAAAAAACAAATTCAGAAAAAAGTTAGAAACACACGATTCGAGCATAAATTCAGAAAAAAGTTAGAAACACAGGATTCGAGCATATATTTTATTCGCTAAGTGCTCAGGTTAGTAATGTTAATCCATTGCGCCACTGAGGGAACGAGTACGACAGGCTTTAAATGCGCTCTTATTCATTTTTATAATATTTCCGCTATCTGTCGCCAGATGACGCTGCTCAGAGAAGATAACGAGGGAAATTGTTTAAAGGGAGACAACGCAGTGAACTACATTACATCAGTTATAGCCGAGTCATTTAAGAGAGCCGATAGGGTAATCTCCGCAAATCAGGAAGACACAAGGTAGCAGAATACAAAGCAGCTTAGAACTGACCAATCTAAACAGGAAAAAGGCAGAAAGAAATGTTCCTAAAAACACATCTACAGGAATAGATGGAATTCCGATCAAGCTGATTAATGAACTCGGTCCAAAATATCAGGAAACGTTGTTAAAAGCTCTGGAAACAGTCATAAACGAATAAGCAAATTCCGGACAGCTGGCGGCAGAGTAAAATGAATTTGATTTATAAAGGGAAAGGAGATAGGATGCACATAAAATCCTACAGGCCGATTAGCATAGCATCTGGTATGTACAGGTTAGCCATACATGCGGTGAAATTAAACGTGTAAGCATGGGTAGAAAGCAACAAGATACTCGGAGAACTTCAGAACGGTTTTAGAAATGGTAGGCGCTTAGATGATAGCCTGTTCGTGCTTACCCAATGCATCGAAATATTTAGAGTGGAAAATAGACCTTTGTATTTGGCCTTCCTGGACATAAACGGGGCGTACGACAACGTAAACAGGGAACTCCCGTGGAACATATTAAAAGAAGAAGGTATCGGTTATGAGATAATAGAGTTCTTAGAGGAAATATACCGGGATAACAAAGTAGAAATTACGTGGGAAGGGATAAGAAGTACGGAAGATGTCAAAGTATACGCAAAGGATTAAGACAAGGCTGTCCTCTATCACCGGTGCTGTTCATGCTTTATATGATAAACCTGGAACGGAGGATACAAGACAGTAACCTAGGTTTTAACCTGTCATATACATTAGGTGGAAAGGCGGTAGAGCAGCGCCTCCCTGGTTTGATGTATGCAGACGATATTGTGCTACTAGCTGAGAGTCTGGAAGATTTGCAAACTCTAGTTAAATATTGCGGAGACGAAGGGGACGCTCTAGGCTTCAGTTTAAGCGCAGTTAAGTCGGGTCTGATGATGTTCAACGGCTCAACAGATCAGGGTCTTAAAATACAAGGCCATGAAATACCTAGAGTAGCAGAATATAAATATCTGGAGGTATGGGTAAACGAAGGATTGGCATACATTGGCAAGCATGAGCAATCACTTAAGGCCAAAGGGCGAAGGAATGCCGGGATAATGAAACATAAGGCATTGTGGGGATACAATAGGTATAAGGTTTTGAGGGGTATTTGCAAAGGAATTATGGTGCCCGGACTTACTTTCAGAAATGCGGTTTCGTGCCTAAAATCAGAGGTACAGTCAACATTAGAAATAAATCAGAGATCCGTTGGACGATTAGCACTAGGTACCCACGGCAAAACTACAAATGAGTCGGTACAGGGAGATATGGGCTGGCACGGCCGCTCGATGGAAGCGCACTGGCCTGCTGCGTCGCGCCGCCGTCAATGGGCTAGCGCGTCCTTGGGGAGTTTACAGTTGCGCCCG